>NW_027555847.1:183267192-183992192 GCF_003287225.1 Phascolarctos cinereus
CATGCTCCTACTAACCACCACAATAAGACTGTGGAAGGAAAAAAAGTGGCTTATCTGAACATGCTTTGGAAAACTGATCTTTTTAAAACAGTGCTATTATTAGGGAAATGGACATTTGTATTAAGAGAGAAGAAAAAATGAAACTATTGATCTGAATGTTTGAGGACACTGGATCCTAATCTCATGACTGAGATTTTCTTTGAAATCTTAAAGTAATGGGATCATGTGATTTAAAGTTGGATGGCACCTTAGAGGTCATGTGACTTGGGTCCATCTTTTCTCAGATGGGGAAATTGTGGTTCAGTGAGGCCAAGAAATTTCCCCAAGGCCGCACAAGTGGCAGAACTAGTACTCAAACCAAAATTCTATTTTTTTACTCTTAAATACTATCTTTATACTATTTTCTCTTGATAGCTTTGTTTTAACATCACCTTTATTTCTCAACTTCCCCTTGCCACCTTTTTTGCTAAAAAAATTAAAAAAGAGAGAAAAACCCCTGCAAGACCATGTAGTTAGCAAGTGGCAAAACTAAGCAAAATATTGATTGAGCTGGACAGTATATGTGATGCTCCACAACCACAGTCTCTTGACCTCTGCAAAATGGGGAAGAAGGTCCATTAAATATTGTCTTTGAAAAAATCAAATTAGGAACTTTAACTCTGAGCATCTTTTCTTTGACTAACCAGTGGGAATATTTCACAATAATCAGGTTCACTGCATGGGGAACACAATTCTAAATGCACAGGTAGGTGCTAATTCTAGAGACAGTTTGGCTTAGCGCTCTTTAGTCTGGAAAACCTGAAACTTATGACCCTGGGCCATTAGACTATCACTTAAACACATGTGAGTGTTTCGAATGTGCTGACATCACAAGATAAGATAAATGGACTCAACTTTCAGAGGCTCTTGGGATTGCCATGTCCCCATCAGGGACTGAAAAGCTCTACAATGTGAAGATTGTGAGTGATTCATATTAAGAAATCAATCAACTAATCAAGAAGCATTTACTAAGTGTTTCTTATGTTCTGTGGAAGGAAAAGCTGTGGCAAATCTAGACAGCATACTAAAAAGCAGAGATATCACCTTTCCAACAAAGGTCTGTGTAGTCAAAGCTGTGTCTTCTCTAGTAGCACTGCATGACTGTGAGAGTTGGACTATAAGGAAAGCAGAGTGCCAAAGAATTGAGTTTTTCAACTTTGGTGCTAGAGAAGACTTTTGAGAGTCGCTCGGATAGAAAGGAGATCAAATCAGTCAATAAAGAACTTAATTCAGGCTATTCACTGGCAGATCAAATACTAAAGCTGAAGCTTAAATCCTTTGGCCACATTGTGAGAAGATAGGAAAGACCCTGATGTTGGGAAAGATTGAAGGCAAAAGGAAAAGGTGACAGCAGAGGATGAGATAGATAAGAGCTGTGGAAACAGTGAATGTGAACGTGGATAGACACTGAGAGATACTGGAGGATGGGAAGGCCTGGTACTCCATGGGGTCACAAAGAGTTAGACAAGATTGAATAACTGAACAATAGCAACAAAAGGAATTCCCACTAAGGACATACTCTTTACTAATGCAGGTCAGCACATATTTAGTAATTTAAAATCTTAGAGATTTGTTTGGCTGGGTCAGGTGGGGAAAGCACTAGAAACTTAAGTGACCTGTCCTGGATCACAGAACTAGACTGAACAACAAAAATGTGGCAGACACCATATTAAAGTCTGCAAATACAAAGAAAGGCAAAATTTCTGCCCTCAAGGAGCTTACCTCCTAACGTGAGAGGTAATGCAAGAAAGTAACCCAAAGGCTGATTTGATTATTCTAACAATAATTACTTTCTTCTTTTTTTTCATACTCTCACAATGAGAACATATCACGTTTCTATAGCTTCAAAGGTTTATAACACACTCACCTCATGATAGCCCTATGAGGTAGGTAGTACAAGTACCATCATCCACACTTTTCAGGAAACTGAGGCTCAGAGTAGGTTAAGTGACTTATTAAGTCACATATCCTGTAAGTGGTAGAAGTAGGCTCCTAATCTAGGGCCTCTGACTTCAAAATCACTGGGGTTTTTTGTTTTTTTTTTTTTTGCCTACTCTATCACCAAAAATGTAATAGGATAAAAAAATAGACAAAGAAAGAGTAAACAAAAAAATAAATTCAGAATGAAGAAACAGTAATGAGAAAAACATGAAAAATTAGACTAGGACACGTGAGGAAAATAGCTTTTTCTTTAATCAGCGGAAAATTGAGTAATTAGATCAATTTTATCACAAAAAACTCAAAACATTAGTTACACAGAAAGTCTTTTAGCAGTTATTTATAGTATCTAGCCCACTAAAAGTTTTGGTTCATTTTCCTGAAGTAGTGTTTATAGTGTCATCACAAAGGACATTATGGGATAGACTGATACTCCCATATTCAGCTTATGGCCCAAAGCCTACAAAGGACATCAGCTCAGAGTTCCCATAATCCTTTGTAGTTACACTTATTCTCACCTGTGTGCTCTCAGACCTTCACAGAGAAGGGGGCACAAGGTCTCATTTCACCATCCCCTGGGTAGCCACTTCCTAAAAATGGTCACATTCCATCTCCTTTCACCTCTACTTCCTGGCTTCCCTGATTTCCTTCAAGTTCTAGCTAGAATCCTACCTTCTACAGGAAGTTTTTTGTCAATCCCCCTTAATTCTATTTCTTTCTGCTAATTATTTCCAAATTATCACACATATATCTTGTTTGTATAGTTATCTGCATGTTACAAACAAGATATACAAAGGATAAATTAGAAAAAATCAACAGAAAGAACTAGAACAGTTATTTGCATGTTGGGGCAGCTAGGGAGTGCAGTGGATAGAACACAGGGCCTGGAGTCAGGAAGATTCATCTTCCTGAGTTCATATGTGGCCTCAGACACTTACAGGCTATGTGACCCTGGGCAAGTCACTTAACCTTGTTTACCTCAGTTTCCTCATCTGTAAAATGAGGTGGAGAAGGAAATGCCAAACCACTTCAGTATCTTTGCCAAGAAAACCCCAAATGGGATCATGAAGAGTCAGACACAATGGAAAATTACTGAAAAACAATTTGCATGTTGTTTTATCATTAGACTGTGAGCTCCCTGAGGCCAGGGACTATTTTTTCCCTTTCTTTGTGCCCTTAGCACTTAGCAAACTACCTAGCATGCAGTAGGCATGCAATAAATATTGAATGATTGACTGACTAGAAAACCTTTCGCAGTCTCTTCGAGCTTCAGGAATTTGGCAAATGGGGAACATTTGCAGTCTTTATTAGGGTAAAATGCTCACTGACCAGGTAGTCTGATATATTTTATATTGCTACTCTAGTTCAAACACCCAGTGTTTTTTTTCCTTTTTTTTTTGGCTGGAATTCTTGCCTTCTAACTTTTTCCCAATGTATTTCCTCCAAAATGAACCCCCCCCTTTGTCCCCCTTACACTTCAGTAGCAATGTTCTTAAAACACTGTTAGGACAATCTCATTCTGCCAACCAAAAACCTTCAGTGGTTCCATGTTGTCTTATACAGCATTTTGTATGTATGCCTCTCCTATGGATCACACAGTACTTTGTGTTGTTCCACTAGCTTGACCTGGGGCATGTCACTTGACTGCTTTGTGCCTCAGTTTCCTCATTTGCATAAAATAACAAATTTCTGATTTTAGTATAGCAGAAAGTGGACTGCTCCCTCCTCTACCCCAAATATTTGAAATATGGGCATTCCTAGCCAGGTCTAGTCACATCTTTTCTCCTTGTCCTCCAACAAAGACCGTTTCTATTCCTTTATAATCTTCTTGACTTTACCAATATAGAGAACTTCCTCTGTGAAGGAATGGAATAGGGTAGTAAGAGCAGGAAAGGTAAAGGTCAGAATGAGGAAATCTAACTCAATATTCTAGCCTTGTTCCAGATGGCAAAATATAGCTCAGACATAATTTTAGCCTAGGTCAAAAGAAAAATTTTAGAGCTTCTGTCTTAAAGAACATATAATTCTCTCTCAATTTATCTCAACCCCTAGCCAGGAAAGAGCCTGGTATTTTTTGACCAGGCTCTAATCTTGGACCTTTCTGTATACCAGTACCAAACACTGTTCTCTGTTACAGAATCTGCTTAAAAATAAGGAAATATATAGCTAAAATATAATTAGGGTTGATCATTTATATTAAATTTATATTGATTAAAGTAGCAAGCGAACAACTTTAAAAAAAACAGAAAACTCTAGATTTAAATATTCATTCTTTCAGACATAGAGAAGGGAAAAAAAAGAGGTGGGGAAATGGAGCAGCATTTGCTATTGAATTCTTGGCCATAGAAAAGGACATTACCCATCCTCAAGTAATCAATGTTCCATTTCAATTTCCTTGATGGATGAATGCATCCATCTGAGGAATCTGTACTTGTTTATCACCAGTATCCTTTGCAATCAGCTTCTCCCAGAGCTCTTTTTTTCTTCATAGCATTTATATACCACCAGCCATGCCTGCCACTGCCACCTGCAGGACATCTCCTCAGTTCAAAGTCCCACCTTGTCTCCAAGCATCATTCCCAAGAGAGTCACTAATTTCTTCCAGGGTTGAAAGAAGACAACTTTGTCTCTTTCAAGATGCATCTCCCATAAACTGATACAGATAGGTCTTTACCACTTCTTCCTGCCTGTAGATGTCTGTCTCAAAGCCCATTACATTCACAGTCAAGGCTTCTACATTTGCCTCTAACCTTCCTGTTCAATCTAATTTTATACTTCTCTCCTTTACTTAATTCTGCATCCATTCAACATTTTTTTCCCGTCTGCTCCTATCCTATTGCTTTTGTGCATGCAACTTCACAAAGGCTGTAGTGGGGTGCTCCCCCTACCCCTCACTGATGCCTATTTCTCCTCTCAGGACATGGTTGTCAGCTTTCCATCAACTAGATCATGGGAGAGCTGATTCTACAGAAGAGACCACATGACATAATGGATATAGGGCCAGTCTTGCAGTCAGGAAGGTGTAGGTTCAACTCCTTCCACTGATACATTAACCATATGACCTTGGGCATGTTACTTAAACATCAATGGCTTGATCAACTCACTAAGACTGTAAGTTACAGATGAGTTGCTAATATATATCAATTGAGGGAGCTTCCACACTGGGTTTTTCAAACTGATGAAATTAATAGAAACGAGTGCTTTTAGTAGTGAATAGAGAAACAAAAGCATTGTTTATTATTAACAAACTTTTTTGTTGAAGAATTCCTGTGTTAGAAAGAAGGACCATGCTATTACATAAAAACCAATGTACAAACAAGTAATCTGGCTTCCATCTACTTTGATGAAACTTCTCTCTCAAATGTCACTATCAATGCCATAAATATAAAAAAAAAATGGCATTGTTCAGTCCTTGTCTTCCTCAGCCCCTACGAAGCATGTGACGCTTCTAAATATACCTTCTGCATATTCTCCCTAAACTTTGTTTCAGAAAAATCACCTACCGTTGGCTTTCCTTTTACCTCTGCTACTGTTTCTCCTCTGTCCCATTTGATAACTATCTTTCTTATTTAAATCCTTAGCCCTTGGCTCCAGAATTATATCTTAATGAGTTTACAGGACTACTGTGCCCTCTGTGGATGAGCTGATGCTATCAGTGCTTGGCACGCACTAGGTATTTAATAAATGTTTAATGACCAACTGAAGGATTCTAAATTTGCCACTTTTCTGATTTAACTATTTCTTTTAGTAGCATTATCATTTATTCGGTCTTTCACATTCAGTATCTTGGTGTTATCTTTGACTCTTCTCTTTTTCACACTCTTCATATACAATTAGTTCCTAAGCCATAGTGATTCTTCCTTTGCCATCTCACATTCGTCCTCTCCTTTTTATTCCCACAGTCGCCATATGAATGTAGGCCCTCATCATCATCTGCCAGGACTATTTCAATAGCCTGTTAATGAGTCATATTTCCACTCTGCATTCTTATCTATCTTTCATACCACTGCCCAAATGATTCTCTCAATACTTCTATCTGGCTGTCTTGCTCCTCTCATCAGAAACCCTAAGAGGATTCCTAATTCCTGTCAAGTAACATCTAAAGTCCTTTTCTTGGCATTTGAGGCATCCTAAAATTTGGTACCACCCACCCTTTTTAGACTCATCTCTTTGTGTGTTTCAAGGTTTAACTTGGCCTTGCATATATTTCAGAGGCAGCTGAGCTGGGGGAAGGTTTCTATTGTGCCCCTTTCCCATCTTAAGGGGAATGGGCGGGTGGGTTGAGTGCTTTTCTTAAAGTAGCTGATTTACATGGCCTGGACATATAGCCCTTGGGCTGTATAGGAAGATAGGGTTCTGCCATGATCCCATGAGTAAAGAATATCCATTACTATCTACACTCAATGAGGGTTGCTGATCAACCAAGCAATATTTCCTGAGACATGCCCTCCATTTTCCTGCTCTCTGCTTTTACTTAAGCTATCCACAATACCTGGGATGTTCTCAACCACCTTCTTCCTGATTGTAATATACAATGTTGAATTCCTATCCATTCTTTAAAACCTAACTCACAGGTGCCATCCATCAGCATTCCTGCTGATGACTGTGCCCTCCTCCTGATAACCAGATCTCCTATAACACTTTATTTTGTACCTCTCTGGTATACTTGTCAAATATTATTGTGTATCATCATTAACTACATACAATTAATCCTTCCCTGGACTGTGAGCCCTACTTCTTTCATAATCAAAACACACATTTCCATATCACTTAACATTTTCCATATTCCATTTTCATGTCACTTTTTCATTTATAAAGCTGCAGCAGTACAGGGTGGCTATATTTTTCAAGAGGTAATCTTTAAAATAATGTCTCTTTAGCATAGTAGTCCAATCACTTAAACAAAGGCTTTGACAGATATCACACTGCAGCACTAAAAGTGGAAGACTGTTACTGATTTCTGCTGCAGAAAAATAGTAATCGCTCACATTTACACACAGATCTTCAAACTTTACAAAGAGCTTTCTAGGGAAACTGATATTTAGAAAGATGAAGTAACCTGCTCAATGACCACACAACTAGTAAATGTCAGAGCTATTATTTGAACTCAGACCCCAGCCCCCCATTTCAAAGTTCAGTGCTCTTTAGCTCTGAAAGTAGAGGCATTTGTTTTAATTTTGAGTTTGTAAGAATGCTATTGCATTATAAATAAACTCACTATTCTAAGGGGGTTAAATAAGGGCCTTTATTAGGATGTTACCAGGGCAAATAGAGAAGAGGAGGCAAAATTACTAGGGGACAGAAGAGGGATGGCACAAATGGAATCTTTAAGATAATATTTATATTGAAATGTTACATAACAAAGTAATAGATGCTACCATCATCTAATATTAAAAAATAGTTATTATATGTTTTTATGTCACCTCAATTTCCAGATATATCACTTGTGGCTTCCCTGTCCAAAGAACCTTCCCTCATAAAAGAATAAAAAAGGAAAAAAAAATTCAGTACAACTAAACAGCACAACAACCCGCTCTGAGAGAGTATATATTCACCCATTTCTACAAAGGAGTGCATTTTCTCAACTCTTTCTGTAATTAAATGTGGTCACTATAATTTCATAGTCTTCTGTTTCATTTTTGTGTTCTTTCCATTTACATTAATTACTGACATTTTGAGATAAGTGGTCAAAAGATGAGAACAAACAGTTCTTCAGAAGAAGAATTACAAAGTATTAGTAAGCATATGAAAAGAATGCTCCAAATCACAAATAAGAGAAATGCACATCGAATCGACTCATACCCAGTAAATGGGCAAAGATGAGAAAAACAGGAATTTTCAGTGTTGGAGAGGTTATGAAAAGACAAATACACATTAATGGTTGGTAGAGCCAAGAATCACTTCAAGCGTTCTGTGCAGCAACCTGGAATTATGGGAGGAAAATGATTAAATTGCCCATATTCTCTGACCTAGGGATTCCATGACCAGGCATAAACCCCAAAGCAGACAATGCCAGAAAAACCCCATATACATCAAAATACTCACCAAAACAATTTTTGCTGTGGTAAAGAACTAGAAACAAATTAGATCCTCATTGAATGGGATTTGACAAAATAAATTGTAGTATGCTGGGGTATGAACCACATCCTAACTCTTTCCCTCATGCAAACTTGGCTAGTTTGATGGTACTGTTTTTGTCTTCGAATCCTTATTGCCTCAAATGTAATGAAAACATGATTAATGTTGGTTGGTTTGAACTTAATCAACTAGTTTCTATGAGGAAAATAAAGTTCTTAAGCCACACTGTTAGAGACCTTTGGGAAACGATTTCACATGCTTATAGGTTTGATCATTTTGTTCATGTTTATATTTTGATACTCTAGTTCAATACCATGGCTCCGGCAAATTAGAATGAATTTCCCACACCCAAACAACCTTAGATCTACTGTCTAAACATTTTATTTAATGAGTAAAATTAAGGAACACACATGGGAGAGACTGACTTGCCCAGCCATCATTTACTGGTTAATAGTTATACAAGATGGTTAAATCAATAGGTAGACATTTATTTTTGTCTAAGATCAAGCTGTCTGACATCCTTTTCTTGAGATCACATAGTAAGGGAACCCTAAAGCTAGAATATTAAGAATATTAATCTGATCAGCCAAATACATAGCATTTTTCAAAGAAATCTCTCTCATTGTTTGAATAAAAGAACCAAGTATAGCTTCTTCTCAATGCTTCTAGCCAATAATGAAACAAATCCAATAACAAAGTGATAGTTCACATTTTCATAAGATTTTGTAGCTTCCAACACATTTTATGTCCATTTTCTCATTTGACTCCAAGGGATCAACCGTGCTATGGGAGCAAGGCAGATATTATTATATCTGCTAGCTTATTTGATCCTCTGTAATCTCCTTAGGAGTTAGGGAGAGAAAGTATCATTCCTGTTTTTCAGATAAAGACTCAGAGAGGTTAAATTATTTATTTGCCCAAAGTTACATAGTTTGTGTTTGAGTTGGGATTGAACATATGTTTTATGATTATAAATCCAGTGCTCTTTCCACCTAAAGCAATGTATAAACTAGAAACATAGTACCTAGTTCAGGGGGTAAGAGCAAGTTAGTTTCAGATTAATAATGCTCTCTCATTGGTATCACACTTGCTCTCAACATCTGATTGGTTATGCCCCATGTCAAGACACTTAAAAAAATTAATTGCACAAGTATAATGGAGGAGCAGACAAGGGCTAGAAAACAGTTTGTATGGAGAAGGCTAGATAGTTTTACAGGACTGCAATATGGATCAACAATGTGATATTGTATCCAAAGAAAAGCTAATGCCCTATTAGGTACTATTGAGAAAAGCATAGTGTGTAGAGTAAGGGATACTTTAATTTCAATGGACTCCACCTTGTTCGTGCCACCATATCACAAGTATTGTATTCTGCTCTAGATACCACATAGTAAGGATGATATTGACAAACAAGAATGCAACCAGATCAGAAGGAACAGGATGGTGAGGGGACTGGAAATTATACCCTGTGATGGAACTAAGAATAGTTAGCCTGCAAAAGGTGGGGAACATGATAACCATCACGTATTTTAAGGTTTTCCTATAAAAAGAGATCAGACTTACTCTGTTTTGCCCAATAGGAACACAATTAGGAGCAATGGGTGGATATTCACATTGATGAAAAGTTTAACTAAACGTAAGGAAAAGCTGCCTAATAAACTGATGAGCTGCCTCAGAAAGAAGTGGGTCCTCTTTGCTCATTTGCTAGATGACCATTTGTTGGATTCATAGTAGAGGAGAATCTTGATCAATGATGGTTTGCACTAGATCACCTCAGATGTTTCTCCAACTTTGAGATTATGTCTCTTTGGGATCCTCTTCCCATTGTACTTTTAATAGTACTCAGCACAAGTAGTACTAAAAAATGTGGACTAGCAGCTTAGTACCTTTTACTTTTATTAGTCTTAGGGATGAAAGATCAGTTTAAGGTCATTTACCCTTCTATTGGTTCAATTCTACTTAACATTTATTAAGCACCTGCCCTCAAGGGACATATGTTTTACTGGGGTGGTACATGTACACAAATAAAGAAATACAAAATAGATACCAAGTGATAAGTTATTTCAAGAAGGAGAGAAGACCAATGAACAGGAATGAGGGTCAGATAAGTCTGAGTAGGAGCTGGCATCTGATCTGAACTTTGAAGGAAGTTAGGGATTCTATAAAGCGAAGGTAAGGAGGAAATGTATTGCAGACACAGAACCATTTATACAAATACATGGAGGCAAGAGAAGGAATGTTGTGTACATGGAAGAACTACGAAGCTAATTTAAGGGTGGAGACTGTGTGAGGGGAGAGTAATATGCCACAAAATTGGAAAGGTAAGGAGGAGCCAGATTTTTGAGGTCTTTAAATAATAAACTGATGACTAAATAATAAACTGATGTCTTATCCTGGAGGCAATGGGGAGCCATGGAATATTTTTAAGGTAGGGTAAGTGATGCTCTGGCAACATTTTCTGTACATTTTGCCAGTGTAAGGAATGGTATTGCCGCAGCAGTTGGAACTCACACACAATATACAAATTCCAGTTTCCCATTCAAACAGTCAGGGCTAGTGCAGAGATCCTTTCACCTTGACACTTCCTACTATACTGATTTCATGCTTCTTTCCTTCAATTACACCAGGAGCTATCAGGCTCTCTCACTTTCAAGTCTTATCTTTTCTATGCCAAATATCTTCAATTCCTTCATGCTTCAATTCCTTCACTGGAAGAGAGTGGTAGGGAATAAGTGTAAAGAGGGTAATTCATTCAGTACCATTGCTTCACTAGCAGAAGAACATAATAGCTGGAACACTTTCCCAGGAAAGAATTAGAAAATCAAACCCAATACAAAGGAAAGATGATGTTATGTTGGTTTGTATCTTAGAGCTTTTTCCTACGTTGAAATGTTAACATTTTCAGATCCATTTTCAGATCGTGTCTCTTTGGGTCACCAGGCAGAGACAATGAACTTCAGGCTTCAACAGGGTTGGCACATCAGCAGGTCTGTCCCTCAAAACAATGAAGCGAGCTTGCCTCACTGTCTATACCAAATCTAAGGCATTGTAACAGTGCAGATGACTGACAAGTTTGGTTGTGGGGATTACATCTGCATGGTCATGAAGAGTCAGCACCATTGCAAAAACAAAAGACATTCAGGAAGCATTCTAATGCCTGAATGAAGGCTAGACACTAACTGTCCAAGTGCCATCTTTCCCATGCAACAAATTTTCTGGAATTGTTCATGAGAAGCTTTTAAATCTGACAATGAGAAAAGCATAGCCTCTCAAAGGTGGAAAGACCCTCAGAGTACATCCTGTCCAAATTATACCTAAATCATAATCCTTTCAATGATATCTTCTGCAAGCAATCATCCAGTTTCTATTTGAAAAGCTCTCTAATGAATAGTTTTGGTTAGCACCAATTGTTAGAAGTTTACCCTTCTATTTAGACTAAATCTATCTTTCTGCAACTCCTACTGGTCCTTGCTCTTCCCTTTGGGGTTAAAGATGAATAAATTGATTCCCTCTTCTTTCCTTCAATTACACCAAGAGCTATCAGGCTCTCTCACTTTCAAGTCTTATCTTTTCTACGCCAAATATCTTCAATTCCTTCAAATGATTCTCATGTGTTTTTCTGTCCCCTCATCATAATCATACTTTCCTGGACTTGTTTTTGCTCTTAAGGAGAAAAGGCCTAAAAGGATTCCCATTTCCTCAATCTGTTCTTCCATATTTTCATACCGGCTTCCAAAGCCTCCCACCCCTGAAGTTTTTTGTTTGAAGAATTTTAATGTAATTTTAGTGTTAATGTTCCTTCTAAAATATGGTGTCCAGGATTGAATACGATTCTTGAGATTTGCTGGACAGAATTCAACAGGACAAATACTTCCCTTACTCATGACAATATATGACTCTTGACAATATATGACTCTTAATACAATGTAAGATTGTAACACAGAGGTTTTTTTCGGCTGTTGTGCTACATTGTTCAATCAAAGTGAGCTCACAGCTCACTAAAACTTCACCTATTCTATAGTTAATCTAGTTGATTTTGTAAATCCAACTGTAGAGCTTTAAATTTCCTCTTATCAAATTTTATACTATTAGATCTTGCCCAATATTCTAAAATTTGAGGGTTTTTTTGGATCCTCACTCTTTTAGGTACCATATAAAAAGTATTCCTCTTATGTTAATAAGGCATTATTAACATTTATTAACTTTTTTTTAACGTAGCACGAGTATTCCTAAGATTAAAAAGACATGATATATCAGATCTTCCTGACTCTGAGGTGGTTCCCTTTCCACTAAATTACACTGCTTGTTTGAGTCTTTTATATGTTGAGGTAAATTTTCTCTCCCTATAACTTCCACCTACAGGTCTCCAGTCTTCTGTTTACATTTGAAATAAATTTATTTATTTAAGTGATAATTATGTTAGCTGAGTTATAGGTCAATCTGATTCAAAGTATAACGTGCCACTAAATAGGTAAAAGCCCGTAGATATGGTATGAGTTTAATATTATCTTTAAAAAGATGAACACATTTGGGAAATTAGAAACTGATAATTAACCATTTATTTCCAGGACTAATGGCTGATATGAAATCATATTTCAAATCTAGGACCTGGATTCTGACAAGGAATCATTTCCAGGGCAATCATTCTCAAATTTTTCTGGACATGAATCATATTGTGATGAAACAAGCTAAAAACTTTCAGTTTTTTTTCTGTTTCTGTTAAAGTACATTCTGTTTAAGTTTTTAGTTCTATAACAACTTGCTTGATATTTCCTCTTGAATATTCTAGAGCTCAACTTCTCCAAAACATAAAACGTAATCTTTCCTCTTAAACTTGATCCTTCTCAGGGGCGAAGTGGATATAGCACCAGCCCTAGAGTCAGGAGGACTTGAGTCAAAATCCAGCCTCAGACACATAACACTCACTAGCTGTGTGACTTTGGGCAAGTCACTTAACCCCAATGCCTCACTGAAAAACAACAACAACTTGATCCTTCTCTTAAGTTCCCTATGTCTCTTAAGGGTACCACCATCTTTCACTCTCCCAGGTTGGTACAACAGGAATCATCCTTGGCTCTTCTTTATTCTTATTCACTGCCCTTGTCATATACTTACCCATTTCTATCCACTTAGTTGCCAGATCCTACTGATTATCTTTCCCCAATATTTCTAAAATATTTTCCCTTCTTTCTGTCCATTCCCAAACAATACTAGTCTAGGCCCTAATGATCTCTTGGTTAGACTGTGCCTTTGCCTAGGCTGTGCCCTGTATCTAGAATGCTCTCCCTTTTCTACTTATAGGATTTCACTTCAAGGCACAACTCAAGTGCTACTTCTTTTGAGAGTCCTTTCCCCTGGGGTAAGAGTTCCCTCCCTTCATCACTGTGTATTTTTATATACTATATCTCATATTTACTTAGCTGTGAACTTGCTACATACCCCACTGGTTCTCAATGAGATCTGTGTGTGCAAAAAAAAAAAGGGTAATTTCTCAATTTCAATATAGTTTATTTCTTTTGTAATTCCATGCATTTTATTTTATCCATTTAAAAACACTGTTCTGAGAAGGCATTTAAAGGATTCACTAGACTGCCTAAAGGTTCCAGGACATACAAATGACGAAAAATTCTTGTTTTAGTAGAATATAAGCTCAAGGGCAAGGAATCTCACACTTTTATATCAATATCTGCAATATTTTATGCAATCCCTGGCATTGTAATTGTTTGGGATTCATTAAGAGAATCAAGCAAACGTGGGTGAACAAATAACTAAGTTCCACTTAATGCTACAGAAAACATTAGAGAAGGGATGTTTAGATTTTTTAATATAAAGAAAAAAAGAGTAAATCCTTAAGCTAAGAGAGGGGTTGAAGAATAAAGTAAGTATTAAAGGATCCTGGAAGCAAGAGATACATCCCTTGAGGATAAGAGAAATGCCTTGGGTGACAGATAAGAATTTCACATTAGCTAAGTGAATGGTGAATTAAAATGAAATTTAAAAAAAGTATTTGGATAAATCCATGGACAGTACATGAAATTAGCCAAGAGGATCACAGGAGCACATTTTTAGATGAAGAAGGGACTATAGAGGTCATCTAATCCAGTTCCTGGATTTTGAAGATGAGGAAACCAAAGTTCAGGAAGATTAAATGAATGGGTAGATTAAAACATTCAGTTAAAAAAATTGTTAAACATACTTAAATATAGGTAGAGTTATAGCAGTCTGTGATTTGCTTTTTCAAGATGTTTACATTGCTTAATGACATGCTTAATGCTGTGACAGAGTCATAATTACAGAAAACATGTGAAACTGGTCAGTTATTTAAACTTTCTATGCCCTGGTTTTCTCACTGGACAAAGTTAAAGGACTGGTTAGACTGAATGGTCTCTAAAGTTACAAAACTTTAGCCTGCCCCTCATTCTCTGTCACCATCTGGTGTCAACAAACATATGTCACTGGGGAGAGTTGTATAAAAAAGAATAAAAAGACTTTTATTACTGGAGGAGAATTCAAAGGTTATTGCTGCAGCCTGGCCCACATATAAAACAGGAATCCATTCTGCAACATTTCTGACATGTGGCTAACCAAGCTTTGCTTAAAGACCTCTGGATGAACATTCTCTGATTTTTAGTTGCAACTCATTCCACAGTTGGGCAGCTCTCCGATTTTTCTCTACTTCTACCTTAAATGATTCTTTTTGATAATTTCCACCTGGTTCTGCCTGATGATATCAAGAAAAACATTCTTAATCCCCTTCTGTTATGACAATATTTTAAAAAAATCTTGAAGACAGTTATACTCTCCCACCCTCTGTCTTTTCCCGGCATTTCTTTTCTAGGTACCCTCAGTTCTTTTAATTAATTCTCACAACATATAATTTATGTTCTCTCTCAATGCATTGGGTGCTTTCCTCTGAATACTTTGCACTGGTTAGCACCCATTCCTAAGTGTGGCTCCCAAAAATGAATGCAATACTCCAAATCATTTGATCAAAGAAGATTATAGCAAAGCCATCACTATATACCGGCAGCTAGGTGGTGCAGTGGATAGAACACTGGGCCTGGAGGCAGGAAGACTCATCTTCCACAATTCAAATCACTCATACACTTACTAGCTGTGTGATCCTGGGCAAGTCACTTATCCCTGTTTGCCTCAGTTTCCTCATATGTAAAATGAGGTGGAGAAGGAAATGTCAAACGACTACAGTATCTGCCAAGAAATGGTAAATGGGATCGTGAAAAGTAAAACGTGACTGAAATGACTGAACAACATATGTATCAAGGAGCAGCTAAGTGGCACAGTGGATAGAGCACTGGCCCAGAAGTCAGGAAGACCTTAATTCTTTGGCTTCAGACCAAACACTTGTCACTTACTAGCTGTGTGACCCTGGGCAAGTCACTCTACTCCAATTGCCTAAAAAAAACAAACAAAAAACAACAACATATATATCACTATATTGATCTTGATCCTGCTATCTAAGATATTATTGATTCTTCTCAATATCACATTATCTACAAATGTAAGTATGCTGTCTATATCCTCATCTGAGTCTCTGATGAAAGGGTTTAAGAAAACAAGACAAAATAAGAGCATGACAGTACTTCACTAGAGACTTCCCAGTTTGTGACACTGATTCATGTTCCCACACTCTCTTAAACATTCAATACAAAAATCACTGTAGAATACTTGCTGACAGTTTGTGAGAAAGAAATGATATGATTAATTAATATCAAAAATGAAGGCGAAGATATGACTACATTATAAACATCAGGCCTGGATAATTTCAAGACGAGAAATATATAGAAATTCCTTGTTAATAACATTTTGGCAATAATGATCAGTTCAAGTCACTGCCTGGATGTCATGTCAAGACCAATGGGTATTTTGGTAAAGGCTATGCCTACAAATTCAAACCAATCAGAAAGGAAAGAAAGATTAAGGTGGTTCAACTTACTATAGCAAATCTACCTAGCCATCTCTTGCTGTGGGGCCCATGCAACTTATACAGCTTATAAGATAATTCTGGAGAATCATCAAAAATTCAAAATACCCACAACTACATAAAATGCTTCTATTGGCAAGAAAAATAGATAAATTATTCCATAAACATTATTCCATGTCCATCACTTTATGATGTTCCAATTCCAAAGTGAAGTGACAAATATCTTCCAGGCTCAGAGGATCTTCTCTCAATTCACTGAGTCAAGATTTTTATTGTAAAAAGTCTGCTCTAAAAAAAAACCTGGTGATTACTGCATGGAAATAAAAAGGGATGTACATTTTCACAAAAACTGATCATGTCTTAGGACATAAAATTTCACAAACAAATGCAGAAAAAGCTTACGGTTCAATAAAATTATATTAAATTAACAGCTGAAAAAATTATGAGAAATCAACTAAGTCTAAATAACTTAATCCTAGGGGCCACTAGGTGGCACAGTGGATAGAGCACTGGCCCTGAAGTCAGGAGTACCTGAGCTCAAATCCGGCCTCAGATCAAATACTTAACACTTACTAGCTATGTGACTCTGGGCAAGTCACTTAGCCTCAATTGCCTAAAAATAAAAATAAATTTAAAAAAAAATAACTTAATCCTAAAGAATTGTTGGGTGAAAGAAAAGTCACAGAAACAAGAGACAATTTCATCAAAGATAATAACAATAGTGAGACAATATTTCATTATTTGGGGGATTCAGTCAAAGCAATTTTGAGGGAAATTTTATATCTTTAAGCAATTTCATTAACTAAAAAGAGAAAGAAGAGATCAATCAATTGGGAGTGCAAATAAAATAGCAGAAAACAATGAAAATTAAAAAGAACCCAAATTAAAAATCAAAATAGAAATACTGAAAATTAAGGAGGAAAAAATTGAAGAAATTGAACTAAGTTGAACTTAGAGCTTGTTTTTTTTAAAGAAATTAATAAAATAAAACTATTGGTTATTTTGATTAAAAAGGAGAAAGGGGAAAACCAATTTACCAGTACTAAAAATGAAAAAGTAGAATTCATCAAAGATGATGAAAAAATAAGAGATATCATTACAAACTATTTTGTTCACATATATGCCCCCAAACTAACAATATAATTATGATAATACTTACAAAAATATAAAATATCCAAATTAACAGAACAACAATTAGAGAATTTAAACAATCCAATTTCAGAGGAAGAAAACAAACCATAGATGAATTCCTAAAGAAAAAACTTTAGGACTAAAAAGACTCAGAAGTAAATTCTATCAATTGTTCAAGAAACAATTCATTTGAATAATACATAAACTCTTGGCAAAAATCTCAAAGAGATCTTAACAAATTCTTCAATGACATAGATATGGGCTTGATATACAAACCAGGGAGAATCAAAACAGAAAAACAAAACAAAACAAAACTATAGACCAATGATCCTGATGGACATTTTTGCAAAAATTTTAACTGAAATATTAGCAAAAAGGCTAAAACAACATATCACAAAGATTTATAGAATGTATGAAATATTTGGGAGTCTACTTTCCAAGATACACATGAGAACCATATAAATATAATTACAAACAAATGTTTACAGAAACATTGATTTTAGGCCCCCAAATTTAGATGGTGGAAAGTATTTCTATCTAGCCATGAAAAAGTATACAAGAAGACTTTTATAGGTTCAGTAGCGGTTTTCAATTCAATCCAACAAAGATTAAGTGCTTACTACATATAAGGCATTATAGTAGCTGCTGCAATAAAACAAACAAATAAAAAATTCTGGTCACAAGGAGTTTGTATTCAAATAGGGAATAAGACATAGAAAAAAGAAAGTTTAATGAGGAAGAAAGAATACCTTAGGGAGGAATCAAGAAAGGCTTGGTAGGAAGTGATTCATGAGCTGAGCCTTTAGAGAAACCTGGGATTCCAAGAGGCAGAGATGAAGAGAGAGTACATTCCAAGCCAAGGGGACTGAAAAGTGTGGAGGTGGGAGATGGATATTTGAGTTTAGGGAAGGCTAGGTGGGTTGAAACAGTGAATATAAAGAAGAAGAATGTGTAATAATCCTGGAAAGATAGGCTGGGACCAGACTTTAAAGGGTTTTAGAAATCAAAATAATAAGACTGTATTTTCGTAGGGACATTCAAGCAGGAATCACGTAAGGTTCTTGAGTAGGGGAGTGACATCACTCTAGGCCAGGCTAATAGTGCTTTAGAATCTAATCCCAAATCAAGATCCCCCATGTTTTGTTTATATATGGCATGGATATCACTATGTGAAGAGCAAAAGTTAATCTTTTTACATTTCCTGTTGTTATTGTTTGTCCTTGAGTTTTTGAAGAGGACCAGTGATGTTATGGGGTGATGTCTTGACTCATGTGTGAGCTGGATTTAAGTGAGGCAGAGCTGCACAAAGTCATCAGCCTCACTCTCTCTTTCAGAGTCATCAACGTCCAGTGGCAAGACAAAAAGTCAGGACAACTGGCAATGGCCAGGGATACAGTGGACGACCTTGGCATCTCTGATGCCAATAATGAATAAACGTTTATTAAATGCCTACTCCATTCCAGGCACTTTGCTAAGCTATAGAGATACAAATGTAAAAGAAAAAAAAAAGGAAGACATTTCCTGCCTTCAAGGAGCTTATACTCTAATAAGGGAAGATAGTATTTTTAAAAGAATCTAAAAAATGGAGATATGGAGGCCTAGTGAGAGAAGTCCTAGAGTAGTACAACCAGATGAGAAATGAAGGTTTTAGTATTCATGGTTCCACACTTCAATTATAAGGGGCAGAGGGTAGTGATGAGGTGGAAGCTGATGGAATCTTGCAAGATGATGAGGTTGTCCCAATAAAGAGCTTCTGGGGCAGAGATGTTAGAGCTGTCCCAGAATAGTGTAGCAAAATGAAAACCGAGGATAGAGAACTGGCCTCAAAGCCAGGAATATCTCAGTTCAAGACCAGCCTCTACACATAATAGCCATGTGCCCTAGGGCAACCCATTTAAAGTGCAGAACTACTCTTGTAGAGGAAGTTCCCTATACCAAGGATATAACAAATATAATTCCTATCTGCTTCTCTGCTTCCTCCCCCCCAAAAGTTTTAATTCCAAGAAATTACCTGTTACAAGAAGTACATCCTTTTGAACTTTTATATTAAGAATCATATCATGTTCCATTATACTGAATGCAATCTATCAAAAATAAAGTCTACTTAAGGTCTGTTTGCCCTTTCAATGGGCAATTATTAAGTGCTTGCTTTATTTAAGACAAGCATATGCTGGCAATTAAAAAAAAATGCAATATGACCCAACTCTTACTTTCAAAGCACTTATAATCTAAAGGTGAGGGAAATATGTAATACCATCTGTCTTGCCATATTAAATGCAAATTTTAAAATTTTTCTAGCCATCTTCTTTTACTATTTTCTGATCAGTCTTATATTTATTTTTCTGTCTTCAAAATAGATTCCCCCTTTTTTAGTGCTGTGGCCACACTATCCTTTCCTTAACACTTTCACAGACAAAATATTTCTCCTCACTCTACAGTTTGTTCCATTCTCTTTCTCTTTAAGTCTTTCTCTGTTCAGATCTCCTCACATTCTGGTATTTATGTATTTTTTTTTAAAGAAGAAAATGACTTCTATTGCCTATTGGCAATAGAACCAATAGAATCAAGGGAAACATTTAAATATGAAAAACAAACAGGTATATGAGGGACAGGCGGTACAGTGGATAGAGCGCTGGGCTTGGAATCAGGAAGATCAGAGTACAGACCTGACCTCAGACATTTAGCAGCTGTGTGACCCTGGGCAAGTTACTTGACCCTGTTTGCTTCAGTTTCCTCATCTATAAAATGAGGCAGCTGGTGGCTTAGTGGATAGAGCACTGGGTCTGGAGTCAGGAAGGTCTGAGTTCAAATGTAGCCTCAGATACTTCCCAGCTGTGTGACCCTGGGCAAGTCACTTAACCTCTGATTGCCTGACAAAAGGATCCACTGGATCGCAAAATGGTGTAGGTGACCCCCAGTGGGGTCATGAAGAACCAGTCATGACTAAAAGGAATAAAAAACAACAATACCATCTGAGTGACAGATAATTAGAAGTGTCTCCTGATTTTACGTGAGAAATAAAACACCAATCTCATATGCAAAATAATCATATAAATAGTATTTTCTTTTTACTTATGAGTAGTAAAATGCCCATACACAAATGAATGAAGAAAAAATAGTTTTGGGAAATGTTTAATTAACATAAAATAAATGGTAAAATTTCAAACAGGCAAAGAAGATAAAATGTATTTAACAACACAAAATGGTTAAGTTTGTAATGCTGAATAAATCAAGAAATTGGATTAAACTTCAAATGCATGGCATGAAATAGGTCTTCATATCACTGAATACAAAGGAAAGACTGATTTGCACCTGCTTACTGTTGAAGGAAATTGGTGATGGGAAGGAGGCGAGAAACCACTTGTAAGAAGGTCAAACAAAGGAGAACGTAAGTCTGAAATGATTGAGTTTTGCATTTCTCAACTCTTCACGTTTGATTTTAGTCTTAAGGTCCAAGTATAGAAATATCAGCAAGTCCTTTGATCAGTCACAGTCCCTTCTTGGGGTCTCACTTTTCTTGCCTACACAATAATCTTGCACTGAGTGATTCCAAAGTTCCCTTCTGAGTGACCAAACCCACCAATTTTTGGGGTATTGATGACAATGAGAAGCTATAAAATGATTTTTATAGCATGTAACACTTAAGGGGCAGTATTATCTTGCTATTCCTATTTTCCACATTGTCTTCTGTTTTAGAGTCATTTCATAATAAGTAGAGATTCAATCCTGTCAATTATCAAGCTAAACCTTCCTTCTCTTCCAAAGTCCATGTGGCTAAATGGATAGATTATGTTCCATACAGCTGGGATCAACCTAATAATGGAATTGGAGAACTGGATACAATTCCTAGCTCTTTTACATTAATATCTGGGTGTCCATAAGAAAGACCCTTAACCATTCTGGGCCTCAGTTTCCCCTCTGGTAAATTATATTAGGGAGCTGGATTAAATGAGCTCTGAGTTCTTTTCTAGCTCTAAAACTTTAAAGCTGTTATAAATCTTGTGGCCTGGATATTCACAGATACTAGGCTTTGAAATCCAGTAGGAATAAAACAGTTCCCAAAAGACTCTAGATCATTGGTTTCATTTTTAGAAGTCCACAAAGAAATACTACCATTAAGATCCAGTATGGTTTCCTTTATTCACAATTTTCTTGCTAAAACCAGTGGTTTCAGAATTATTACCATCTCCTCCAACTTAGCTCATGCCTAAAGCTTCCTGTACCGATTTTCTGCTGTTGAGAAAAAAAAAATTCAGTTAGAAAAATGGAGGAGGAAATTGCTTGCTCATTTTTATTTGATTTTAGTTATTATTGTGTAGCTAAGTGGTCTCAGACTTTCTTTGCCAAGATATTGAGAATGGGTCTCAAAAGAGGTTATTTCTCACATGGTGCTTTTGCAGGCAGCCAATGCAATATGTACAATGGAACATTTGTGGGCCCCAGGTAAAGAAAACATTTGGCAAAAAGCTCCTGTACCATCAGAACATTCTAAGCCATGTGCTGATCCATCCTTTTTTTTTTTTAATTAAGGAACACTTAATATTGAGCATCAGTAAAATCACATGAACTTGTTTAGTAATGATTTACAGTTAAATTGATTCATTTAAATGAGTAACATACGGTAATATTTTTTCTCTATTCCTAGTCACCAATAAGGATTGATTAAAACAATAGAGGAGGTGCTTTTATAGCTATGTTTTATTTTCCCAGGGAAATTAGACTTAGTACTTACTATTCCATCCAATGTGGTACATAGAACAATTTGAATATGTTTCAACCATTTGGTTTGATTCATTTCTTGGACAATTTTGGTGTGTGAGATGCTCCTGAGAAAAACCAACTATATAATAATATTAATAATGCTCTGATCCTTCCAAAGACCCATGATTTCACTGGGATTCTCCTTCCACAACAAGGGGCCAGGGAAAGGGCTTGCATTTTGAATCCAATGACCTGGGTTCAAACACTTGCTGTTGTTCAGTCATTTTCGGTTATGTCTAACTCTTTGGGGTTTTCCTGGCACAGATACCGGAGTATTTTGCCATTTCCTTCTTCAGCTCAAATCCTTACTCTTCCACTTTACTACCTGAGGCAGCTAGGTGGCACAGTTGAGAGAGTGCTGAGTCTGAAGTCAGGAAGACTTCAGTTCTAATCCAGCCTTGGATACTTACTAGTTCTGCGACTCTGGGAAAGTCACTTAACCATTGTCTCAGTTTCCTCACCTGTAAAATGGGGATAATAGCAGCACCCCCCTCACAGGATTATTGTAAGGATCAAATGAAATAATATTTGTAAAAAGCACTTGGCACAGTGCCCTTCCTACCTCTGTGACATTGGGAAAATTACTTCACTTTGAGTCATCTGTAAAAAGAGGGGATTGGACTAAATGATCTCAAAGGTCCCTTCCAGCACTATATGGTCCTTTGGAGCTTTCGAATTAAAACCCTTTGATGCCTTAGAACATAGCTAATGTGAGCAGTAGACACAAAACAAACAGCACTAAAACACCAAAACATCTTCTCTTGCTGGCCAACCTTCTCATGACGAGTGTCTGAAAAAGTAGCTAGACTGATTTTCCAACACAGTGCTTGTTGCTTCTTTTGTACTTAAAACATCGGAGCAATCCATTTGAGGGTGGAGAAAGACTTCAGACCTCAGGATATAAGGCTCTATAGGGTTGGGACTCTACTTGGGAGGGATATATCAGAGAACCTGAGATATCTGCCCTAGGAGACACCAAGACACAGCAGCTGGGGAGGCTGGAGTTAGGGGAGAACATGTCTTGGTATTGTTTGGGGGTAGGTGAGGCAGGAAGTGGGTCATCTGGTAGCTTCTTATTTAAAGGAATTATTCTTGCTAATTAGGTGTTAAGTTCAGTTGTTTCTACCTACTGAAGAAGTCTAAGTACTGTTAGTGCCCATTACATTTCAGTACCTTTGGTCAAAGCCCTGTTATCCTGCCCTAGTTATGACTTTGACTTGAAACTTTTATTGATTTAAAGTACTTGCCAGAGCTACTTCCACTCTACTGGCAAAGCTTTCCAAATACCAGAGCCACTTCCACACAATGGAGGGACAGGAAACAATTTTTGTGGAGGAAAATGAAGGAATAAAAGTAATGACAATAATAAATAGCAACAAAATACTATTTTGCATTTAATAGAAGAGTTTATATTTTTGAAGAATTCTCATTTTTGACTCCCAATGCCCTTTTCCAATTGGTAGGAGACACAAGTTTAAACTTCTTTTTACTGATGAGGAAACAGAGGCACAAAGATGTTCAGTGATTTGCCCAAGGACTCATAGTTTATTAAGTGTTAGATACAGGACTAGAGAACCCTGGCCTCCTAATTCCTAATTTTCTATTATATCACAGTGCCCTCCATTTTAAATTAGGCCATAACACAGCAAGTGAATGAACCGAATTATACCATCAGATGATTCAACTATATAAATCTGACAGATAACCTTGATGAGTCAGATTTCAGCTTCCCTCAAAAAAATGAGTGCTTACCCTAGAGACTTAATTCAAACATTCCTACTTGCCCCTGACCAGCAGATGGCATTATATTCTCAGCATTTTAATTGGTTAGGCAATGGCTTAAACTTAGGGGAAAAAAAAGGTTCATAGGAAAGACTGGAAATGGGTAAAACCTTCCCTTTCTTTCTCTGTCTTTGTTCTTTCCTTCAAACTTTCTGATTGATTTGAAAAAGGGACTGCTCCAGGGTGTTCACTGGAATCTGTTATGGTCATGGGTATTATTGAAATTGCTCAGAGGTCCAGGAATGAAAGTGAAAAGGAGACAACACATCTGAAACATAAAATGCTGTTTGAGTACTATTGACAAATACCAAGAAATTAATCCTTGAAAGAAGTATAAATGCAGACTTGGAATCCACTGTGTTTTTGAGAGTATTAATGTCAACTGAATATCTAATCATTACGCTACAGCAAAGACTTACTAACATTGGTCTAGAGATACAGAAGTAAATGTCAGGGCAGGAATGTAAGTTATTATAGCACTTCTCTATTTCTTCCACTGTTTATATCACAAAAAGAAGTTAACATTTTGGGGGAACAAAGAATATGACCATTATGTCACAAAGACAAAGATATCAAACTGACTGTATTTGTCTTGTGAGGCTTTATGGTTTCTCCTGGGACTTATATGTACTAGTAAATATAGTACTAGATCAGCAATCAGGAGAGCTAGGAGCTATTTCTATTCCCAAGCCAGTTGAGGAGCTCTGGACGTATCATTTAGCTACCTAAAGTCTCACCTTTTCAACATCAAAAAACTGAAAGTAATAGTTGCCTTCATTATATGATGGGGTTATGGTAAGGATAAAATGAAACAATGAGATTTTAGAATTTCAGAACGAGGTCTTTAGAGATCTAGGTAGCTAGGTGCTACAGTGAATAAAGTTCCAAGCCTGGATTCAGGAAGAGCTGAGTTCAAATGCTGCCTCTGACACTCACTAGCTATATGATCCTGGGCAAGTGACTTAACCCTGTTTCCTCAGTTTCCTCATATGTAAAAGGAGCTGGAGAAGGAAATGGCAAACCACTTCAGCATCTTTGCCAAGAAAACCCTAAATGGGGTCACAAAGAGTCAGACATGACTGAAATGATTTACCAACAATAACGACTTTAGAGATTATCTTGGCAGTAAGATGAAATGGAAAGAGTGGTCACGAAATGGGAATTTGGATTGAAAGAAACTGGATTCAAAGCCTTGCTTTGCTACTTGCCATCTACACAGTAAGTCCTTTCTAGTCCTTCTTAACCATAGTGGTTTCCATCTCTTTTGATTATCTCCAGTTTTTCCACCTACAACTTTTTGGTACAGAGTTATTTGCATATTGTCTCCCCATTAGACTCTAATCTCCTTGAGGGCAGGTACTGTTTCTTTGTAGCCCTAGGGACACAGAGTAATTGCTTAATAAATGCTAGCTGCCTTGATCTGTATTAACTCTAGGCCTCACTGCCAAAATGAGGGGATTGGAGGTCCTCTAGATGCCTTCTAAATTCTAACTCTTTATTAAACTTGTCCCAAGAGTACTTTATAAAGGTGATGGACATTTAAAAAAAATAATCAATCGACAAGCATTTATTAAGCATCTACTATGTGCCAGGCAGTATGCTAGATGATAGGAATACAAATGCCAAAAATGAAACAATCTCTACTCACAAGGAAATCATACCAGTTCATTTATAAGTGCATACAGAATAAATGAACAGGAAATAAATGTAGTTAGAGAGTGAAGGCACTGGTAACTAGGAAAGATGTTATATAGAAAGTGGTCCTTCAATAAGAGAAAGATTTTATGAGACAGAGGTGAGAAGAAGATGTATTTCAGGCATGAGGATAACCAAAAGAAGGGGAGATGGAGTTCTGTGTGTGAGGAACAAAACAAAAAAAAAAAACAGTCAGGCTAACCCACAGATTATGGAAATGGGGAGTAATATGCAGTAAAGCTAGAAAATTAAGTTCAGTCCAGGCTTCAAAGGATTTAAAAACCTAAATGGAGAAGTTAATATTTTATTCTGGAAGCAACAGGGAGCCACTGCAGGTTATTGAGAAGGGGAGTGCCATGGTTTTATCTATGCTTAAGGAAATTTGCTTCCAAAGAAGCACAGAGGATAAATTGGAGGAGGGAAAGATTTGTGGTAGGAAGGCCAATTAGGAGACTGTTTCAATAATTTAAGTGAGAAGTAATGAGAGTCTGACCTAAGGTGGTAGCTATATGAATAGAGAGAAGAGGTTGAATTTGAAAGATATTGTAGAGGTAGAAATGGCAAGCTTTGGCATATGACTTGCTATGTGGAGTGAGAGAGAATGAAAAGTTGAGGGTGATGCCAAGGTTATGACCCTAAGAGAACTTTCAACAGAAATATGAAAATTTAGAATAAAGGTGCTGTTTTTTTTGGGGGGGGAAAGAGGATATTAGTTCTATTTTAGACATGTTGAATTTGAAATGTCTCTGGGACATCCAGTCTGAAATGCCCAACAGGCAGCTGCTGATGTGGAACTGACATTAAGAAGAGCGATGGGTTAGATATTTCATTCTCATAGAGATGACAGTTAAACTCATGGGAGCTAGAGGTCACTAAGAGCATATATAGAGAAAAGAATAGGGTCACAGGACATATATTTGGGGAACACCTTCCAGCTGGGTGGTATGTTACAGAAGATGAGCCAGAAAAGGAGACTTGGGAGATTTGGCTAGATGGACAGAAGAACCAGGAAAGAGAAGGGTAATGAAATCCCAAAGACGAGAAATTTTCTAGGAGGAGAGGGTGGTTAACAGTGTCAAATTCAGCAGAAAGGTTAGGTAGAATAAGGACTGAGGAAAGATCATAACGTTTGGCAATTAAAAGATTACTTTTGAAAGAGTAGTTGCAGTTGAGGGATGAGGTCAGAAGCTAACATGTAAAGGGTTGAACAGTAAAAGAAGAAAAGGATTCATTAAGGGTACATAGTTTTTCTTTCTCCCCTTAGGAGTTTAGCTGAGAAAGAAGACAGATATAGGATGATAACTAGAGGGAATGGTGGTATCTAGTTTTCTTTAAGAAAGGGGAGATTTGGGCATGTTTGAAGGAAGAAGGGAATGAACTAGGAAATAAAGAAATGTTGAAGATTACAGAGAAGTGATGATTCCATCTGCTGGAAAAGATGGAAGAGGATGGGATTTAGGGCACATGTAGGAGGGTTGGCCTTTGAAATGAGAAGGCCCCAACTTATTATTAAAATCTGGAGGAAACACAGAGAGAGTGGTAAAAGAGATATTGCATAGAATCACAGATCAAAGGGGCATTTGGAATGAAGAGAAAGGGGAGAAGGGGAAGGATTCCAATTTCCTAAATGGAAACTTTGGAGTTCGTCTGGTGATACTATTAAGTCAAACCCTGATCAAGACATTCCTCATGGTCATGATCATCATCACACATGAAGATTTATTTTGGATCATCTATGTGCAAAGTATTATGCAAGATTGTCAGGATCAAACAATAGTCTGTCCTCAAGAACTGTGCAGTCATTCACTCAATTAATAAACATTTTTAAGTGTTTAGTGTGTGTCAGGCCTGTACAAAGCTTTGGGGGTACATGGAGCTTACAATCAAATGGGAGAAGCAACATACAAATAGATAAATACAAAGTAAGCTATATACAGGATAAATAGGAAATAATTGACAGGAAGTGCTAGAGGTTAGGGAAGGCTTTCAGTAAAGTATGAGATTTTACTTGGGAATTAAAGGAATCCAAGGAGGTCAGGAGGAGGAGGAGAAAGAGTGTTTTAGGCATTGGGGACAGATAATAAAAATTCTGGGGAGTCAAGAGATGTAATTTCTTCTTTGTGGATCAGCTAGGAGGCCAGTGTCACAGGAGTGAAGAATGTGTGGCAGAGAGTAAGGTGTAAGGAGACTGAAATAGTAGGAGGGGGTCTAGTTTATAAAGGGTTTTGAATGGCAAATAGTATTTGCTCCTACAGGCTGTAGGGAGCCAATATAGTTTATGAGGGGAGGAAGGTATGATATAGGATCCATGTTTTAGGAATATCATTTTAGTGGCTGAATGGAGAAAGGATCTGAGTAGAAATAGGCAGAGCTACCAGCAGGCTACGTAATAATCCAGCTGTAAGGTGATGAGTTCCTTAACTAGAGTGGCAGCAGGGTCAGAAGAGAGAAAGAGGAATATTTGAAAGATGTTGCAAAGGCAAAATCTACAGGCTTTCGCAAGAGAATGGATATGGGCATGAGAGAGAGTTAGGAGTCTAGGATGCGGACCTTAGTTCAAAAACAGCCTCAGACACTAATTAGTTTCACGACCTTGGGTTAAGTCATTTAATCGATGTCTGCCTCAGTTTCCTCATTGGTAAAATATGGATAATAACAGCACCTATCTTCCAAGGTTATGGGGAGGAATCAATGAACTTTTATCCACTGTGCCACCTACGTACCTAGATCTCTAAAGACCTAGTTCTAAAATTCTAAAACCTCACTGTTTCATTTTACCCTTACCATATAATGAAAAGTACTTTGGAAACCTTACAATGTTATACAAATGGTAGCTACTATTATTACCATTCGCATCAATTGCTTAAAAAGAGCTTAAAGCTCATGTAGGCCAACTGTAGGACAGATAAACTGAGGACCCAAGATGTTAAGTGACTTATCCCAGGTCACAGAAACACTAAGGCACAAAGTCAGAGGTCGTGGTCTTACGACTCTAAGTTCAATGCTTTTGCTACTATATCATGCTGTGCTCTAGAGCCAAGCTGGAGAAGCCTATTCCTGCAGTAAGATTACATTTTTTCAACACTTACAGATAGCTAACACATTTGCCTAAGTGGAATAAGAAATGAAGTCTTTTCTTCAGGCTAAACCTCTGTCATTTCCTTCAATTAATCCTTGCAGACCGTGGTCTCCAGGCCCCTCACCATCCTGACTTCTCTGCTTTCATTTGCATTCTAGTGTCTCAATGTTCTTTCTAACACGTGGTACCAAGAAGTGAACATGATACTGCAGATATGTTCTGACCAGAACAGAGGACAGTGCAACTATCACCCCCTTTCATGGGTGTGCCGGCAAATGTCTAACAAGTGGATCACATTTTGAATTTTAATAAGTATGATATACTTTTAATTGTAATCTGTGGTATTAACATTTTATCCATCACCTTCTTAGCCTAGAAAATAAACAGTAAACAACCAATCTAGAAACCATTCAAACAGAAAATGAAAGCCCTGATTTATAGTGTACACCATTTCCTAATACGTAAATGTTCACAATGAAAATTTAACAATCATCTCTCTGAGCTGGTATTCCATATCTCGTTATAGATACTACTTCTCTTAATGCAACCTAAGATCACATTAAATTTTTGATTTGAAGATCAAAAAACATGCTCATATTGAACATATGGCCTACTAAAATTTCATAGATTAACCATACTTGTTGATACAGTTCTTTGATTCCATGTGTAGCATCCTTTTGGGGCTACTTCCTCAATTCCTATTCCTTAAAGAAAGATGTTGAACATGTGTAAAACTTTATATTTATGTCTATTAAATTTTAGCTTACTAGATTGGGCCTATTCATTCTAGCTAGTGTTTTTTAGGGCTAAACAGTCTATTATAATATGAAGAAAATAAAAACTCCCGTTTAAGCAGCTCTTGGAAATTTACAAAGATCTGTCTTTGTCACAATTGGGCAGCTAGGTGGTCCAGTGGAGAGAGTTCTGGGCCTGAAATCAGGAAGAGTCCTCTTCCTGAGCCCAAATCTAGCCTCAGATACTTACTAGCTATGTGACCTTGGGCAAGTCACTTAAATGTTTGCCTCAATTTCCTCATCAGTAAAATGAGCTGGAGGAGGAAATGGCAAACCACTCTAGTATCTTTGCCATGAAAACCCAAATGGGGTTATGAAGAGTTGGACACAACTGAAAAATGACTTCATGTTCCTTGTCATAATACCAGTAGTTCAGTAGCACAGGTAGTTTATTTCCATTTTGTCTCTTAAATTTTTTTTATTAAAGAAATATTTTAACATCACATTCATTTCCAAATATATCCCTCCTCTTCTATACTTAGCAAGCTAGTCCTTACAACAAAACAAAAAAAAAATTATAGAGAAAAAAAGTAGTTTACCAAAACTAACTAGGATATTGGCAAATTTTGACAATGTATGAAGTATTCCATACCCACAGTCCCCCACCTCTGTTACGTGCCATTTTAGAGGAGAAATGTGTTATTTTCAGATCAAAGACATGTGGTCTGAACTTTCAATTAATTTTTTTTCACTATAGGATACTACCCCTCTATAAAAATGGCTAGTCCAGCCCTTGTGAAAAGTATTACAGGTCTAGTGATGGATTTTTATACTGACTATGAGTAGGAGGAAAATTCATATTTAAAAGATGACAATAAAGGATAAATTTTCAATCTGTATTTATCAAATAATTTACTAATTCACACATAAATCAGCTTTGCAGAAAAAAAAGCCATAAAGAATAAAGGCCCTAAATAAATTGGTATTAGCTAATATCTGAGGCTGTGGAAACAGGTTATAAACTGAGGCTGTTGGGTGTCTTTAGAGAAAGAGACTCTTCCTCCCTCTGTAGCCTTCCCTCCCTGCCCCATTCAGTCATAACATTATTTGAAAGAATAAAATGAGCTGAATAAGAAGAATTTTTCAACATATGTCATGGCTAGGGCAAAATAATGTTTTGAACTGTAAGGGTCTTTTTAGGTAGAAACATAGATAATGAAATTCTATTATGTGAATTCTTTCAATGTGAAAATTCATTAAATCATTAAAAAATTCATTCAATTCATAAAAAAAATCATTAAATCATTCATTTTCCCCACTGAGAATACCAGTGAATCATTTACTAACTACCCACAGGCTCTGAAATCCCAAATCCCCCCCTATGTTAACCTCTTTTCACCCCTCATCTCCTGAGAATGACATTGATATTCCACTTGACATTGGAATGGACAAGCTGCTAGAATAATAGCACCATGCTGGCATAAAAGCATCCCAGGGGAAATAAGAGGAATCACCTCTTTTTCTCATAGTAGAACTCCTCATGGAAAAAGCTTTATTACCAACCCATATCCCAGGGTGATGAAATTTTCAAGGAGAATAAAAATGAGTAACATTTTATATTTGAGTTTCTCATAATTTAGAGTAACTAGTTGGCTCAACCACCTTAGAAACTATTTTTTAGGTATTGCCTAAGCCTCAAATGCCTCATCTGAATGTACAGAGAGCTCTGAGCTGAGGTCAAGTAACTTGCAAGCAATGCCAGACTTCCTTGACAGGTCTCACAATGGTACCAATGTCTATGTAATTATAAAATTTCCAGTTCACCAATTTAGGTGTTAACATAAAAATAACCCTGCTATAATTCAGTAAATTCTATTTCAAGTAACATGAAAAGACATTTCAAAATTTGTCCATGCCTGCTGGTTGAAATATTTAATATTACTAATATAGTTTTATATAGTACATTAATAAAAATTTATTTAAACTTTTTAAATTTAAATTAAATTTGGATTCTTTGCATTTTGCTTTTCTTGACTTTTCAAGGAAATCAAAAATAATTTCTCTTACATTTTTATAAAAATGCAATGTAATTTCCATTTGCATATTCAGTATGGAAGATATGAGAACAGAGATTACAAGGGTAGGACACATGAGGAAATTGTATGAATAATTCTATTAAATGCAAATAGCAGAAAACTCACTTAGGGGTTCGCTTGCTGTTATAGTGCTGCTAGCTGAACTTGCTACTCTAAGCTACCTTCTGTCATATTGGTTCCTCAATTCTGATTATTCAGATTCATGGCCTTAGATGCAAGCAGAATGATCAAATTTTCTTCTCAAGAGACTTCGCTCTTGTTTTAACAACCTTTTCTCCTTTCCCAAGTATACTCCAAACTTGTTTTCCCATTGCCTAGTCATTCACTGTGTTCTTTAGAACCCATGTTCTATTCTCAATGAACTTACAACATACATCATCCCTTTTTTTTCAAATGGCACTCTTACCTACTCTCTAAAAATTAAAATTGTCTCTATTCTGAACACCATATCTCTTGTATCCCTGTCTTCTGAAGGCTAAATCATCCCACTTCTCCTGACTCAGAGATCAAGAAGAGGACTTTGTATATTCCCTGCTGCTCTACCTTCCCTCTCCCCATTTCCCAATTATTCCTCTAACTCCATCATTTAAGAATTTTTTTTCCTTTCAAAGTCCATGTAGTCTGTTTAGAGGAACACAATGTAGTAGAAAGAATTCCATATTTGGAGTCAGGAGACACCTGCATTTATAACTCACCTAGGATGTTCGCTTGCTTAATGATTCTGGGCTAGGCAACCTCTCTGACCCTTAGTTGTTTTTCATTTTTTGTTTTTTTACTTTTAAAATGGGGATAATAATTGTTGTAATATCTTCCTCACAGGGTTGTTGTGAGGCTTAGCAAAACTTAAAGGACTACATAAATGTAAATTACTTTTTATTATTCATTTTTATATCCATCTCCAAATCCTTGTTGCTGTAATCTTCCCAACATTCAAGTCACTCTTCCAGCTTTATAAAAGACTTCAATACTTAGCTCATGAATTCAAGGCCTTTTTTCTTTTCTTCCTACCCCATCTCCTTTTCCCTCAGTTCTCCCCCACCCCATTTCCTTCTGTCATCCTTCAGTATTTTAATATTTGTATTGATTATATTTCAACAACCTGACCACACTCCTCACCTTTTTTACCACTAAAGATTTATTTCTCAGTGATCTTTAAAATGGAAGCCTTGGCTTGACCCCTAAGGGGTATGTGATCACACAAGTAGAAGGTGGTAATATGGGTGACATTCCATTCTCCCTGGGATAAAAAAAAAAGTGGTGCTTATCTCCAAGAAAACCCCATTTGTCCTTCACTCATTTCCCTTCAACACTGTCTCTACTCTATTCTCTTTCTCTGATATACAAACTTCTAACCTCCTTCCTCCTGAGCCCTGGGTAATTTAAAATCTAGAGGAGGGGCACATATCAGGAAGTGACATTATTTAAAATTCCTTTCCGCAGTATGCTGACCCCCTATTCTCTAAATCACCTTGTGGTTATACAGGGAACCTCTCATAGAACAGGCATGTGCTTTGGGTCAGTGAGAGCCCTGCCTCTTGCTTCTCTTGCTTGTCTTGCTTCTCTCTCTCTCTCTCTCTCTCTCTCTCTCTCTCTCTCTCTCTCTCTCTCTCTCTCTCTCTCTCTCTCTCTCTCTTTTTGGTGAGGCAAGTAGGAGTTAAGTGAGTTGCCCAGGGTCACACAGCTAGTAAGTATCTCACTTCTCATTTTGACTGGAGAAGAATGAGTCACATTGGATGAAGAGGTATGGGTTACTTGTGATGTTTATCACAGACATCATTACATTATTTCCCCACCCCCAAACCATCCTTCTTCAAGAATTTCATATTACTGTTAAGGGTGTCATTATTTTTCCAGGAGATTCCCAATCACTGAGTCATCCATAATTCCACCTTCTTTCTTATACCACATAACCAATTAATTAACAAATTTTGTCATTTCTGGCTCTACAGCATCTCTCACATCTTTCTACTTCTCTTGACTCACATAATCACCACTTGTTGTGCCTCTCCTCTACAATTCATCTTCCACATGGCTGCCAAACTGATTTTCCTAAAGACTAAGTCTGATCATATCACTTCCCCTGCTCCACAAATGGTTCCCTATTGATATTAGTATTGTCAATTCTTACTTTTATCTTATCTTTAATAATTCATATTTTGCTTTCCTAGAGACAATATGATTACTAGTTTGGGAAATATGCACTTATTAGTAGTGTTTATACATTTTTTTCCATAGATGTGTGTAATAAGAAAAGTTGGATCCCACTGACATATCTCACTTTCAACTTCACAAAGGCATGATACAACCTTTTACTTCACCATTCTTAGAATTGTTCTACCTTAAAGAGATGAAACTTTACACATTCCACTCTTCATACACTCTTGGGGGGGGGGGTGGAGCCAAAATGGCGGAGTAAAAGCAGTGATTTGCTTGAGCTCTCCCTGAAACCTTTCCAAATACCTTTAAAAAAATGATTCTAAACAAATTCTAGAGAAGCAGAACCTACTAAAAGACAGAGTGAAACAAATTTCCAGCCTGAGACAACCTGGATGTTTGATTGGAATGAGGTGCTGCACTGGGTTGGGAGAGGAGCACAGTTCAGCATGGGCCACACAGGCAAAGACCAAGCCTCAGCAAACCTGGAGCTGGCCTCAGGGGACTGAATCATCTGCAGATATGGTGGTTTCCAGACTTCTCAACCCACAAAGACAACTTAGAAGGTGAGTAGGAAAGGTCTATTGGACCATGGTGAGAGAGGAGGTCGGTCTGGCCCCAGTCCTGGCACAGCCCTGGGGTGGCAGCTGCTTCCAGAGCTCCTGGCTCACAGACAGAGGGGAGATCTACTGGCTGATCAGAAGGAGATTGCAGGGATCTCTTTGTTGGCACTGAGGCAGGATTCTCTTGCTTTTCCTGTGCTTGGATCTGGATCACAGTTCTGGGTGGTGGTCCTGGGGTGAGGAAAAGCATGGGAATGGTGGAGCTTGTGATGGCAGTGGAGAGGAAATCATCCTTGCAGTTCCAAGGGAGAAAAAGAGTTCTTGTGGTCACTCACACACCAGAGCACAGGCCAGGAAAGGAGTAAACACCTCGCCTTTGATCACACCACTTTGGAAGAACTGAAAATTTACAGGTCCCTAGAAGTATCTCTGAAAACAGCTGCACAAAACCCCTGAAGCTTGGGACAGTACATTCTCCACACTGGAAGCAGACCCCTACCTTAACAAAGAGTTTAAAAGTCAAGTAATTGGCTGGGAATATAAGCAAACAGTGCAAAAAAAAAGAGTCAGACCACAGAATCTTACTTTGGTGACAAAGAAGATCAAAACATACAACCAGAAGAAGACAACAAAGTCTAAGCTCCTACATCCAAAGCCTCTAAGAAAAATATGAATCAGTCCCAAACATACACTCTTACATTTCCCTCACTCTTCTCACTCCACAGAAACTATTTTTGACCTCCAGAAGAGCTTATCATTCTCGCATTTTCATCTATTGTCCAGAAATTCAAACCAAACTCCTAGGTACCATCTTCTTTCCTAGCCAGTCATTCACTTCCCAAATATGCCTTTCTTTTTAGAAGCTGCTACATTCAGTTGGTATTAGTGGTAGAAATTGCCTGTTCCCCAAAGATTATGAGTTTCTTTCCCAGGACTGTCCAATCCCCAGTGATATTTTCTTGGTTCCCTCTGATGGCATAATTTATCTGATATGAATCAGAAGAAGTTAGCTGTCTTCAGGTTAAACAAGTCTTAAGGGCTGTCGGGATTCTTGAGAACTCTCATATGAAGTTATTTTATCTCTTTATTGGTACAGCAAAATCTGAAATGTCTACTTGCTCTTCACGTAGAGATAACCATGGTTTCCTTCACTGTACAGAAAAGAAACTATACTGAGTTTTGAAAGACTACATATGTCACTAACAAGAATTTTGAGCTATACTGAAAGATGCCATTTTTAGAAATGAACAATAATTAATTTATTGTGAAGTAAATGCTATTCTTATTACTACCATTTTGAAGATGAAGAAAAGGGAGGATATGTGATTTTTTTGCACATTCCTCACCCCTGACTTAGAGCTACACAGCCATTAAGGGTCTCAGGCAGGATTCACACTCAGGTTTTCCTGACTCTACTACACCATCTAGCTGCTTCCAAAGTTAGCAATTTAAAAAAAATGTTTCTTAATGTGATTCAAGCTACTTCTCTACTAATGTAATAGAAACATGATTAATAATAATTTCCTTTCTTACACGTCTCGCAGGAAAATCATTTTAAAGGAAATAGAGAGCTTTATCAGTAAGATGGCATAACATCCATTAACACTTCCTCCTAGCTGCCCAACCCTTCCTCAGATAGATAAAAAGGAACTCAAATTTACTGTAATATGATTTTTTACAAGTTATGAAGCATTATGAAAAATTTCCATCACAAATCTTCATTTTCAGAGGATTTATCATTCTTGTACAGTTCAGTGTCACACACACACAAAAAAATAGTGGAAACCACCTAAGGCTCTGAAAAAAAAAGACTACTAAAATCTTGGACTCAAATAATTGAGATTAAAGCCTAAATTAATCATAGGTGAATAAGGCCTGGTCAAGAAGAATTACCTAGAAAAATGTATCATATATCAGCAACAAAATCTTTAAATGTCTCTCTATTTCCTTCAATATTGCTGGAGGGGGACAATATTCAATGTTCTTAATGGGGCTGTCTTCTTTCTGCCTTATCCCTGTAGCTACTTATCATCCATTTTCACATCTAAGGGGTATAACCCACATGATGCTTTGTGACTTACAAAATTATATAACAGGACAGTGCATCTTTACAGATGCTTTATTAAAATATATAGTACTATGAAATGTATTCTTTTCAAAGAGAGAGACAGTTCCCTGGGCAGATGATTTCACAGATGGTCTGGCACTAAAAAATGAACTAAGCAATTAACTTGAATACCAAAACCAGACTATCTACATGAGGCAGCATGGCAGAGTAGCCTCGAAGCTACAAGACCTGGGTTTAAGGTCTTTGATACATACTGACTATATGACCTTGATAACATTTCAATGTTCTAGGCAATTTTTATTCTTTCTGTTTTTGAAATAATATTTCATTTTTTCCCAATTACACGTAAAGACAATTTATAACATTTGTTTTTTAAAACTTTCGAGTTCCAAGTTTTCTCTCTCCCTTCCTCAACTCCCCTCTTCCTAAGATGGTAAGGAATTTGATATAAGTTATATATGTGTAATGATATAAAACATATTACATATTAGTCATGTTGTGATAGGCAACTCTCTAAGATGATAAATTGCAGAGAAAGTTCTGATCTACATTAATAGAGGGAGTTTTCCTATCTTGGAAATCCCCCTGCCAGTGAAATCACAGGTCAAGGACCTACCCCTATCCCACCAAAATAAACATAGACAAATGATTTTTGACAAAGCCAGGAAAGAGAATTATACATTTTAAGCAAATATTTAAAAATGAAAAAAAGAAAATTAGGCTTTAAGAAAAGCAAGACTACCTGGCTGATTAAGTACTCATAGCTGGGGGAAAAGATGGAAAGCTAGTAATTTTATGATTTCATTTGCAAGCATCATAAGTGGGCCACTTACATTAATCCATACATTAAAATTTCTTATAACGTTCTAAGAAAAAATTATGTCATTGCACTAAAAAATGATACACTTAATTTTGGTTTCAAAGTGATTTTTAGAAAACTGACTTAGGAATCCCCCACTATATTCCTATTTAATTCTGCATTTGACACCCTGGGTTTTCAAAGGCACAGCAAGTTTTATGCTATAAATGCTTTCATTGTCAACCCAATTAATGTCTTTATGTTCATCATCAGAGGGCCAGCATAGTTTAATTTAGGAATTCTTGTCATTAGAGGGTTGAAAAACAGGTGATTATATATGTATGCATATGCATGTGAGTGCATACACATATTTTGGTTAAATATGTTAGTGTATACAATAATAAACCATAATATATAATATAAATTATATATAAGTATATAAATGGATGTATGTGATATATTAAAATATAATATAAATGAATATAATATTATAAACAAATATAAATGAATATGATATAAATAAATATAAAACATATATGTATACATACATATATGTGTGTGTGTATATACATACATACACACATTTATTAATTTGTTTATTTATTTATTTGTTTGTTTGTTTATTTTTACAGCAATTCATGCAACTATCCTCTAAGGAAGTAGTCTACCAAGTAGGGAGCATGGCTTGACCCAAGGCCCAAGGAAGTATATAATCACCCAGTGAGAGGATGGGAAGATGTATCACATTTTACCCTCCCAATAACCAGTTTGTGGGACTTTGCTCCAATAGGAACAGAGCAAATCTTACCCACTAACAGTATTTTACTCTGCACTGCCCTTCTCCACTTGGCAAGCTTCCATTCTCTATTTACAAGCTAATCTCATCCTGGAAGGGGCCTGAGAGGCTGTGGGCCCCTCAAAACCAGAGAATTTCAGTAATATGCAAATAAGCAGCAAAGATGGGCTTCAAATGCAATTCTTCATATTAGGCTTTTTTATTAGAACAACTCAAAAATCAAGGTTGAACAATAAATCTGGAACATTTGCCTACTGTGTAATATGCCTGTTTCTTAGACAACATTAATATGATTTAAAATTCTAATCCGCATAAACTTCTTAAATTCAACCCCTGAAGTTAAGAAAGCTGCATGATTGTTCTCCTTGATCCCTAATGTCTTTACTCGCTCAGTAACTGCTGAAGAATTTTCTCTTGGTTCCAAGTAACATACATTTGTCATAATCTTTTTTGTAAACATTTCAGCATTCAGGGAAAGAAGGGGATACCATCAATGGGTACTGAACCCCAGGAGACTCTGGAACAATAAAGAAGGATAGAGAAGGTAAGAATATGTGACAGATGGGGCACGGGTTGGTGTTGGAAGAAAAAGTGGCTAGATATTGCCTAGGGCCAGCCAGCCCCCAGCAAAATTGCCAAGTAGTTAAAGTCTGGTTTCAAGGCCTTTTCTCCTCCATTTTCATGGTTGATCACAATTCTTCACCCCACCCTCTTCTCTTTAACCCTTCCCTCACCACCTTCACCAGGACTCTAGTATTCTTATACTAGGTCTGAATGTTCAGGGCTCTTCACCCAGGCCTATGCTCCTTGGAACAATCATCAGTCAAAACCTTTCTTGCTTTCTTGTTTCTTCCCTAAATTTCATGAAAACTTACTAGCCCAAGACCCCTTTCCTTCCTTAGGTCAATCTGATAAACCAATATTCCTTAGATGATAACATTAAAGGCTATGATAATGGCCTAATGTGTTAATTCAACAGGCAGATTATACAGAATCCAACAAGTCCTGATATAAATGATATAAATAAATGTTAGAGTGAAAAAGCATGGGTTTCCATCCCAATTCAGGCACAGAATAGTAGAATTAAAAGAAGTTTTATAGATTGTGTCCAACTGTCCCCTTTTACAGAGGAGCAAACTGAAGACCAGAGAGGTTTGTTGAGCAAGGACTCAAATCTAGTTCTTCTGTCTCTGAGTACAGTATTCTTTTAATTATACCATTGTGTCTCCACTTATTAGTTGTGTGACCTTGGGTAAATCACTTGTCTCCTCTGAGACTCAGTTTCTTCATCTGTAAAATGAGGACTATAATATTTGTAATTACTTCTCTAACAGGGTTTTGGTCAAGATAACGTATGCAAAAACACTTTGTCGACGCTAAGTTGTCAGATGGGCAGACAGGTGGCCCTGTAGGATAAAGCAGCATTCTCATGACCCCTTATGGCAGACCTGTACAACATATGGCCTGCGGCCCGCTTTTGGCCCACCAAAGCAGTCCACGGGCCATATGTTGTATAGGCCTGTCCTACAGCAACAGTAAAAGGTTTCTTAATATACAATGACCAAAAATTAATTAAAAATCAAACACGTAATGAATCCAAGGTGTTTCTGGAAGCACTTGCCTATGTTCTACAACTCCATTGCAGCCTTGGTTCTGAACACAAGGCATGCACACTTGGCACTGCGTATGCCTTCAGGCCAGATAACTCCGACTAATGCTGCCAAAACACAAAAAGAGGTCATGAGTGGAAAAACTTTAAGAAACCCTGGAATAGAGCACTGGGCCTGGAGTTCAGAAGACCTGAGTTCAAATCTGGCCTCAGGTACTCACTAGCAGTTAACTCTGGGCGAGTCACTGTTTGCCTCAGTTTCCCCATCTGTAAAATGAGCTGGGGAAGGAAATGGCAAACTACTCTAGTATCTTTGCCAAGAAAAAAAAGGAATCACAGAGAGTCAAACATGACTGAAAAATGACTGAACAAAGCTACCATTAAAATGATAGCTATTATTATTAACTCTTCCATATTTGTATTTTAGAGGGATGTTAATGTCTTAAATAAAAAAGTGGTGGCTATTCTTCAAAGTATAATGTCTAGATAACCTCCTGCTCCACCAACATTCAAGGCTTCATGGTATTATTGGGAATTCTTTATTTTTACTATTAGTCCTGATCTTTGGTCCTCTTTACAAACTTAACAATATTTCAGACTTTAACAAGATCTTCAAGATCCTATGATATATACCTCCACTCTGCCTTAGGAACAAACAGTCCTACCCTGGACTTCACTGTCATGTTCAAGTGCTCCCATTCCGTGGTCAAAAATTCTGAAATCCTTTTAAAATATAATAACTTTCTTAGCATTCCATCAATTCCTGTGTCTTAACTTTCCTAAGCCTAGTCTACATCTTTCTCAGGACATCTAATGTCTCTATCTCCTAGTATTCCACCAGGTTCTAATCTTACTTTACTCCTTTCCCAAATTCCACCTTATAGTTAACTAGTTAAATTCCACTCTTCTTGAATCCACTGACCTCTTTGATCTACTGCTACTCATTCCTGGCTGAATTTTCAACGTGAGATTATTTTTTATCTTCTGCCTTCTTCATTCTTATTCATGTGCTGCTGAACCTGGAGGAAATTACACAACTGGGACAACAGAATACACCACAGTTTTCTGTTATATGATTTCAAGTGGCTCCTCACGATAAGAAGACAATCTTTTCACTCTTCTCTAATCGATACTATAACCCACTCCCCATGGATGCTGCTGCAAATCTTTTCATCTCTTCTTACTCTGTGCTGTACTCTTTTATCGAGCCAAACTGACCTTTTGGTATTCTTTACACACTCTATCTGTTGTGTCCTTGCTTTTGTACCCAGTGAACCCTATGGCTGCAACATACTCCTATGGCCCTGTCACTTCTTACAATTCTTTGTTTCCTTCAAATTTCTGCTCAAGCACCACTTTCCCCATTAAGATTTTACTGAATTTCTTCAGAAACTAGTGTCTCACCTCCTTGAACTTACATTCATTTTGAAAACACTTTCTATTGACATGGTCATTCCTCCTTCCAGGCATCTGATACCACTTGTACTTTCAAAAAGCCATTCTGTGGGGGCAGGTAGGTGGCCACAGTGGCTAGAATTCAAATCTGACCTCGGACACATAACATTTACTAGCTGTGTGACCTTGGGCAAGTCACTTAACTCCATTGCCTACCCAAAACAAAAAAAAAAGCCATTCTCTGAGCATCTCATGACTCTTCCCTATTCACCACACCACAAAAGCTCTACTCTCAATGATGTAAATAAATGTTATTACCTGTTGCTTATCTATAGCCATCCTGTGCCTTGTTGTTGTTTGGTTGTATCTGACTCTTCATAATCCAATGGACAATAGAATGGCAGGTCCTTCTGTCCTCCATGATTTCCCAAAGTCTGTCTAAGAGCTCATGTTTGTTGATTGCATGATGCCATCTATCCTTCTCATCCTCTACCTTCCCCTTCTCCTTTTGCCTTCAATCTTTTCCAACATCAAAGTCTTTTCCAATAAGTACTGTCTTCTTGTTTTGTGGCCAAAGTATTTAAGCTTCATCTTCAGTATTTAATCTTCCAGTGAATAGTCTGAATTAATTTCTTTAAGTTCCTATCTTTACTCATTATATTATTTATTTAGATACTATTCCATGATATTGCTTTCTACCAAACATTAAACTCCCAATATTTTAATGTTTAAATTTCCTCTATATCAAATACTTAAAATGTGTAGTGCTACATACAGAGAGGTGCTTAATAATTTGCTTTTATAATAATTGAAGAGGTCATTCTATATAGTAGAAAGAGAACTGGCTGTAAATGTAGAGATTCTAGGTGCAATCCCTGCCTCTGATGTTTGCTACCTGGGTGATCGTGAGCAATATACTTAATTTACTTTGGCCTCAGTTTCTTCTGTAAAATGAGGTTACTAGACTAGATAATCTCTAGAATCTCTTCCAGCTCAAGACTTATGATGCTCTGATGACATTATCCTGTTTCTGTTTTGAGACATTTTTGAAATATGCTACAGTAAATGTAACCCACAAAAAAATTTCAAAACTTAGTTTTACTGATATCATTTGTCTTTATATCATAACCATTTCTAGATGCAGATTCCTCATGATACCAAAAGAAGTGAACCCTACCTTTTAACAAAGAAAAGTAGTTAAGCAGAAACAGCAATTGATACAGTGGCTTGTGTGACAGTATATGAGATATTCTGCTCCCACAGTTCACTACCTCACTGCTGAAAGAAGGGTGGTATGTTTTGTTATCTGCCCTAAACAATGGAATTGTGATAAATTTTAACTGAGGAGGAAATACCATATCAATCACTGGCACTTTCATCTTTCAAAAATTAGCTTATAACTCCCTCACTATTTCTGTGTTTACTGTGAACTAATTCTCCAAAAAAACCAAAACCAAAACAAAAAACAAAAAAGCCAGTGCTTCAGTTGGTAGGGGAAGTGGGTAAAACATGTATTTTGTGGTTGTGTTAACCTCTGAGGAGGCTTACAAAGTCTATAGATAGCTCTCTCCATATTCTGTTCTCCAAATTATTTCTGATCATTTTAAAGATGACTCGTGCCACCTTAGCAATGGTACTATAATTACCACAATCTAAAGGAAGGAGTATTTTATTAGATAAGCTGATTGCTTCCAAGAACTATTTCTTTAATTAATGCAGAACTCAGCACTTAAAGACAATTAGCTCTGTTATGAATACAATATATATCAAGTCAGCAAGTGAATAAGGAAATCTATCTAAAGTTAACAAGACTTAAACTGGAACACCCATGATTCTTTGCCTTGGTACTTTTCAAGGGCCTCAAAATATTAATAGACTCAGTATCAGAGCTAAAAGGGTCTTGAGAAACCTAGTTCTGTCTCTTATTTTACAGATGAAGTAACTAAGGCCCAGAGAGGCTAGGTGATATTCCCAGGTTCTCACAGCCATAGGATTAAAAACCTGGTTTTCTGACTCAAAATATAGTACCCTTTCCACTCCATTATAGTTCAAAAACCATATGCCATTCAATCCAATGTTTCAAATACTAGATTAGTAGTGTGCCTGTCATAGATTGTTTGAGGAGGCCCTTTTATGAGTTCAATTAATATCAATGCTTTCTCATTAACAAAATCATCATAGCAAAGTATAATGACTCCAATAGCTCTTTAATCTATTAATGCTCAAAACCACACTAAGACTTTTGGTGCTTACTGTATAAACAGCAGTTATTTAGGTGAGCTGAAAAATAATGTCCTTTCAGCTTTCTAGTGGTCCTTGGTACTCAGTTTTATACGTTCTTCCTTTGCCCACACTGCTTTCCACCAAGAGAAGTGATTTTCTGTAAGTTGTTTAAAAATGGTGGTATGGGAGGAATCTATTCACAAGAAGAGTTGCCCTTGAAAATATACTGAACTCACATTATACTGAACTGATAGCATTTTGACTGACTTCAGGCTTTGCCACTGAAGAAGAAATTCCAATAACATTTCTCTGCTGTTACTCATATCTGTCAAAATCAGCCCCACTCCGAACTTTCCAAATCACACAGATGTTGCATAGCTTATCCTTAAATTCAATCTATGCCATAAAAAAAAAAAACACCTTCACAATTCAGTGCCACCCTTTGCATAAATTACATTATGCTTATGCTTAGTACTGTTACAATCAGGAAGCAGTGATCAGAAACTGGGAAGTGGCTTTTACAGGAATTCATCTACTTGTTTTTAAAATTTGAACACTTCTTCACTACCTGGCAAAAGCTGATAAAATTGCTTGCTTTCAAGAAATACAAATTAGGTAGGCCATTCAAAAGGAATTGCCATTGTAAGAAGTCATACAGTAGTTGTTGTATATGTATGTGCTGGGAGTAGAGAGTGGAAGAGAACAACAGTGTCATGGGGGCAGCGTTGAAGAGGAAGTTAAAAAACACGGATAACATTCCTGGCTCTTTTAGCCTAGTGAACTTCGAGAAGTCTTTTCTCTCTAGATCGCACTTTCATCACGTACAAAGTGTAGGAACTGATGTATAAGGTCTCCTGGAGCTCTAAAATTTCACCATTCTATGTAGGATCCAGTGTCATAGACATACCTTAATCTAGAAACTTTAAAATCAATCTTGTTATATTTGTGATCGATTTTAAAACATACCTCCAGATTTGCATAAATATGAATTTCCCCCAAACAATTTGTTTATATTTTTAATGCTATATATAATCTAAAGGTACTTCAGTACATCCACTGAACTATCAAAGTGTCTCTACATCATATCCAGTATTTATGAGTCTATTTAAGTTATTCTGGGGAATAATCTTCATTTTTGTTATCATAGTTTCTCTAGATGACAACAGATAAAACTAAACTAAAATCCTAATGTTTTAAATGATTTTCATGATCATCTCAAAAAAGAAAATGCATAGGATGATGAAGGAAACTAAATATATTGATAAATATACTGAAATATTTATCAAAAGTGAAATAATAATAATGATAGCTAGCATTTATATAACATTTTAAGGTTTACAAAAGTATTTCACAAATATTATTTCAGTTGATACTCCCAATAGCTCTAAGAGATAGGCACTATTATTAACCCTATTTTATAGGTGAGTAAACTGAGTCACAGGGAAGTTAAGTAACTTGCCTGGAATCATATAACTAGTAACTGAAGCCAAATTTGAATACAGGATTTCCTAATTCCAATCAGATTCAACACTCTATGTACCATGCCATATAGACAAGAGCTTAAGAACCTCCAAACACCTAATTTTTACAAAAGAGGAAACTGAGATTCAGATAGGCCAGACTAAGGTCATATCTACTAAGTTGCAGAGGTAAAATGAAAACCCTGGTCCTCTGACTTGTAATTCAGTGCTATTCCCACTATACCATACTCATTTATGACAAAAAAGATATCAGATGTGAAGACATATCTGTAAGATATGTGCTTCTTCAATGTAATCATCTAAAATGTCTTCTGAAAACCAGTTCTGTGTCTAATTATATTGACAAGGCTAAGCAAAAACCTGAATGAATAGTGGACTGTAATCACAAGCTTTGCTTGTATCCCCAAGAGCCAGTAGCTTGATTTGACAATCTGCAGCACCTCACCCCCCCAAATCCCCCCAACTCCACTGCCACCACCCCCCACCCTACTTCCACTGGCAGAGGCAGTTATGAAACTCAGACTAACTCATGACACTAAATTGGAGTTGGGTTCTGGTTTTAACTGTTCCTCTTGGATAGGAATGACTGATAATTTTAAATAAGTAAAATTGATAAAATTATGATTTTATGATGATGAATCTGAAGTACATTTTCGAGACACTTTTGACAAACGTAATTTTTCTAGATTTTTCCCCCTCTAAGCAAAATAAAGATTCTTTTGCATTTTGGTCACTCAAAAATTGATGTCATCATTCCCCTCACCACTTTCATATTTGAAGTTATCAAACCAGAAGTGTTTCCAAAATAATTAGAAAAAGTGCTGGATTTGGAGTCAGAAGAACTGGATTCAATTCCTGACCCTGCCATTTATTACCTGTCTAACCCTGAATTATTAACACTGCCCCTCTGGGATATAGCTTTCTCTTCCTAAAAAAAAAAATAAAGGATTTGGAAAAGATAACCTATAAGAACACTTCCAGCACCAAATCAATGATAAGCTCTGTCCCTGTGGACATAATTCAATTCAATTAGAATGCTACTGTAATAGCTCTAGCAAGAGATGCTGAAGAAAGACGTAAGGAGTATTAATTGGAGGGAGTAAAGGGTAAGGGGATGAAAATGGGGCTTTAAGGACGCTGAAGAGACAGAACTGGGCAAGTGATAAGACATGGTGGTGATTGAGAAGTCCAATACGACTGAGGATAAACTCTGTGACCGGGATGATTAGGAAAAGAGGTAAGTGGAGAGGGAAGGTAACGACACTTGGTTTGCATATGTGTGCATTTTATTCCAACTATTAAAAAAAAGTTAAGAAGATGTGTATATCCCTTCCTTCCCTAAAATAATTTCTTAGGGGCAAGTAGGTGACGCAGTGGATAGAGCACCAGTTCTGGAGTCAGGAGGACCCGAGTTCAAATCCAGCCTTATGCACTTGATCACTTGATACTTACTAGCTGTGTGACTCTGGGCAAGTCACTTAACCACAACTGCCTTGCCAAAAATAATAATAATTATAATAATTTCTTATCCTTTGACTTCAAATCTGGATGCTGTGAGATCTCTCAAGTTGGATAGTGAACAAGTTAGAAGTAAATTCCTTTAGGGCATTCTTTGTTTGCTTGTTTTTTGTCTTTGAATTCTCAACACCTAGTATGGAGCTTGGCACATAATAAGTATTTAGCTAATGCTTCATCAATTCATTGTTGATGGCCTTCATTTTTCTGGGGACAACAGTGTCTTCCCATTTCTCCATAAGTAGTCTGTTCTGCTGAGGCTTTTTAAAAATTTATTGTTGCCTTTGGTTTTTACAGCTTAAGTATTTTCAAATATACTCCCTTCTTCCCACTCTCATTCAGCCTGCTTCAGGAAGAAAGAAAAATACTTGAATAAAAACCAGTTGACATTGGCACAGAGACTACCTCTGACAGCAACTGCATCTCATAGTATATGCAACATTCCCCAACCATATTCCTCCTCTTCTTCAAGGAAAAGAGGGCCAAGTGCAATTTGGCACTCAAGCAAACTTTCAGATCAGGCTACTCTCATTTTAGAGATGATATCTTTACCTAATAATGACTGCTTTACTTTAAAGGAAAGAAGACTTCAGAACATGAGGAACAATGGGGACATTTTATATATCACATTATCAGAATGGGGCTAACAAAACAGAGGATGGTATTTACATGCTTATTTGCATAACCATCTTACTTTCCTCTTCTACCTCTCTTCACTCAGGCTGTTTCCCATATGTGGAACACCCTTGGACGGCCATTAGTTGCCCATAATTCTTTTTTATCATTCAAGACAGCTGGATTCACATCTCTCAGATTTTCTCCCTGATTAGCACCAGCAATAGACAACCCCGAATATCTAATTCATCTTCTCAAATTTATATTTATACATATATAGTAAAACCTTTTTTTTTTTAATTTAGCATGGTAGAGAAGATGGGCTGTCAGGTAATTAGAGATAGTTCTCATTTCCCTTAGATGATCTTCCTTAATTGTTTCCCTTGCTCTTGTCCTCCTGTATGAATGGGACGTCCCAGTGAAGACTTCTCAGTGTAATTAAGGTAATGAGTTCAGAAGGTAGTGTGAGAAATGAACTCTCAGAAGTGAAGGCTCCTCAGAGGGTCAAATAATTCTTGATTATTACTTTCAAAATCCTCCCCCACTTAGACCCTGTTTTAAAGCACTTAACAGAAAGAATAAGCCCTGCCCAACCTGAGCTTCTGGCCTCTTTCCTTGTCTTCGAATTTCGGGCCTGGAATGTAAGCCTCACCTCCCAGTTAAGAGGATAGGAAGAAACTTTCGAGCTTAGAATGTAAGCCCACCCCCAGTTAAGGGGGTAAGGGATAGTGGTGGGTGGAAACTTGTTGCGTGATGGGTGGAGGCTTGTTTGTGTGGTGGGCAGAGATTTGCTTTCATAAGGCAGCCCCTGTTACTTTGTCGCTCTCTCTCTCCACGTGTATCTCCCGAGATTGTAATAAAGGTAACCTTTACTTTCCACCTTGAGAAGTCTCTGAGTTTAATTTGGGTTGGGGTCGCTGTCCCACACATGTACTTGTAAACGGATAAATTTGCACATGTAAATCACCACTGCTGGCCAAAATCCTGTTTGGCTGATACCTATATATTTTTTTCTTTTTACCAACAGCAAAAAAGGAAATAAATAACCAGCAATTTTCTTTGTAGTTCAGCTGCTTTAGCTTCTGGTTTCAAGGAAATTATGCTCAGAGTCTTGGGAGTGAAAGTAAAAAGTGCTGGTTCTAGAGATTCTCAATTGATAAAATGCTGGATGAAACACTTTTTGCCTGTATTCACAAACATCTATTCAGAACATTCTTGTGAAGTTTGCTTGTTGAGACTCAATTCTTTGTTACTCTGTGGAATTTGTAAATTTGTCTTTTGATAAGGACAATTCTATTGCATTCTGAACAATGCTTAGTTGTTGACAGTGAAAATATTTGTACCTTCCCTGAAGGGATCAAGAATCTATTAGAACTCTCATTTCTGAATTTGGTTTCCCTGTTACTATTTAGATGTCTCTCCCTGACCTTTCTTGGGCTTTGTGTTGGGTCCCACTCTTGCCCCATCTGAACTTTCTAAGCTTATTACACATTACTCCTTTCCATACACACTCCAGTCCCGTCCAGTCAGATGAGTCTTAATGCTAGACATCATACACACCACTCTATTTCCTCTTTCCATGCTTTGATATTGGCTTTTCCCCATTCCTGGAATGTCTTTCCATCTCTTACTTTTGGAATTCCTTATTTCCTTCGAGACTCAGCATAAGTATCATCTTCTACATGGTCCTCTCAGTGGTAGTACCTTTCCTTTCTTCAAAACTCTCCAAAAGTTTAACAATGACCCTTCTGGAAAAAGAAAATGTACCTAATGGGTTAATGGGACTTGGATCACTAAAAGGAAAAGACCATGTCTTTGAAAGCAATCCACTCCCTGGATTTTCCCATGCATTTCAGAAGCCCAGATCACTGGTGCCTCTGCCCAAGGCATCTGGCCCACCCCAGTCCACTTAGATCACCTAATTAGCTTACTTGACAGTCCTTTCACTGTCACTCCTGGCCCACCCCAGGCTACTAAATACTCCTTCAACTATTTCTCTTGGCCCACTCCTTAATTTCACCCAGATCCTTTCACTGCTCTTTTTCTATGTAAGCATCAGTCTCCCCATTAAGTTGCAGGTTCATTAGGAACCCTGCCTGTCTACTTCTATTGGCATTACAATAAATCTTGTCATTTAACTGGATAGTTTGAGTTTCATTCCAGGTGGATGCCACCCTGTATCATGACATTTCAGGGGTCCCAGCAACTCCAAACCACAGCATACCCATAGCACCCTTGTAAGTTTAATCTGCATTAAATTTTTTTCTCCATCACTTTCTTAAATCTAGACAATCAACAAAACAATGAACCTAGCCCTGATTTTTAGTATTTGGAGATTTACAAAGTATAAATGCTTACACTGAATATCAACATCTGAGCAGTAAGCCCAGGGTCTGGTACACAGTATTCAATATAAATCCTTGATTAATAGATGAGCACATATGAAATAAGTACTGTTATTACTAGCATTAAAAACAGAAATATTTTTGTAATGAAATATGGGAATCTAGCATGTATGTTCTGTAATGTTTCATCATGAGATTTCGACAGGAAAGCAGTTTTGTTAACTTGCTTATGTTGGATGCAAGAACATAAAGTTGTTGAAGATGAGGAGGGAGCTGGTAGTGAGATATAGATATTGCTTAAACCCACAACAGTATCACAGTATAAGGAACAGTGCCAAAGATGAGTAACAGATTAGTAGAGTATGAGATGTCATCTCATCTCTATAAAAAAAAACTTTCTTAAAGGGAGTGAGGACCCAGAAGTTTCTACTTTCCTTACTTCTGAGGCCCAATCACATGTTTGCTTTCCCTCGAAATCTCAATGGGCAAGTTCTAGGGAGTTGCCTGAAATACAAATAAGTTAAAAGACTTACTCTGGGTCACATAGCTAGTAAGTAACAGTCTTCCTGACCCCAAGGTTTCCCTTCAGCCCCTGTATAATTCTAAACATTACGGGAGTACATGCTGTTCTTCCTAGAGGATAATTCATCCCCCTATTTTATGCTTTCACACAATCAGTCTCCCATTCGGGAAATGCACTACTTCTTCACCTGTGAGGCTGTTGTACATTGTTTCCTCATTGAAACTATGCTCTTAGAGAACAGGGAATGTTTCATAATTTGTCTTTTTATCCCCAGCACCTGCAATGGTGTCTACCATGTGCTAAGCAATGACTTGTTGATTCATTATTCATTTCACTGGTTTGAAAAAAGCAAACACACAAAAAACTATCCATATTGTTGTTGTTCTGTTGTTTCAGTTGGGTATAACTCTTTGTGACCCTATTTGGGGTTTTCTTGGCAAAGATACTGCAGTGGTTTCCCTTTTCTTTTTCCAGTGCATTTTACAGAGGAGGAAACTGAGGCAAACAGGGTTAAGTGACTTGCCCAGGGTCACAAAAGCTAGCAAGTATCTGAAGCTAACTTTGAATTTAGGTCTTCATGACTGCAGGCTCTGTACCCTATCCACTGCTCCACCTAGCTGAGTTTCCTACACTTTTAAATCATGTATCTTAATCAAAATATAAATATAAAAAGGAAACTTTAAATGGATAGCCTGGGAACTATATCAGTACTTCTGAGATGTTAAAAAAGTCAGAATAAGGCCTACAATGAAAATCCACAGAGAGAGAAGGACTAAAGGGCTGAATTTTTTGCCTGAAGAGATTGTACACAAAAGGTAGAATCAAAGATCACCTTAAGTATCTTAAGTAATAAAACCCCTATCAACTTTCCTTTGGGAGAGAAATTTCCCAGGACTGCCTAAGGAAACTTATTCATTACCTTGAATGAATTCATTTTGGTAATACGTTGTAGATGCATATGCTCAGTTTAGAAATATTTTTTGAGGACTGAAAGATTCACCAAAGATGACTTGTGAACAGTATCTTTGATCACACATGAATTCTTGAAGCATTATATAATTATGGTATTAAATTGAATAACATTATAACAAGTTTAATAAAGATGATGCTTTTTCATATGTCCTCCTCCCCAGTTGCTGGCTGGGCTGAGACAAAGATTAATCTAAGAGACTATCTGCCATGAAAAAATGGAATATCACAATTGTGAAAATGAAAACCTTATTTTCAAACAATTTGAAATATGCCACATGTGAATATAATTCATTCTTCAACAAGCCAGGCTTGAGCACTGGCAGATGAAAGATTTAAAACAGGGGTAGACCCAGGGCTCAAAATTAAAGATACATGACTTTACTTGGCACGGTGTCACATGCCTTTAATCCCAGTTACCAAGAACATTGAGGCTGGTGGATCCTACAAGCTCAGGGGTTCTGGGCTATAATGGGGTAAACATTAGATTTCTGAGCAATGCTGGGATAAGCTGATAGAGTATCCAGACCAAGTTTAGCAAAGGGAATGGTAAGTTCTTGGAAGTGAAGGAGATTGCCTAAGGAAAGATGAACTATTCCAGGTTGAGTCAAAGCTCCCAAGGTGATGAAGAGTTTGATCAGTTCTGTGAGTGGCACACTTCCCTTTAAAGCCTGGGGGATATAGGGACATTCATTCTTAAAAAAAAGAAAAAGAAGAAAGAAAAAGAGAGAGAGAGAGAGAGAGAGAGAGAGAGAGAGAGAGAGAGAGAGAGAGAGAGAGAGAGAGACAGACAGACAGACAAAGAGAAAGAAAGAAAGATAAAAAGCCACACACACAAATTCCTCTACTCAGGTGCCATAGCCTAAAGTCTATCCAGGCTTTTTTTTTTTTAAACTAAAACCTGAGGGTTATCAAGCATGTTTTCTTCTGGAACAGGGGGTACCTTGTCCTCTTCAGAAATCCCATTTAAAAGGAATACTTGTTTTCTTGATTGGCAGACATTTTCAAAATCTGAGTAAGTATTTAGGAAAATCTATTGGAACTTACAATGAAGCATAGACCCTAAAGCTTCTTCCACATGCTATAGCATCCCCCTCCCTCAATTATCTTAATCATTCAACAGGACGAATGACACATCAGCCCAGTTTCAGCAATAAGTGCAAGCATTAGTCAGCTCCATTGATAAGGGCTGCATAGATTCTGATGAGCCCCTCAGAAGTGTACCTTAATGAAGTGGCACAGTGGATAGAGCACCGGCCCTGGATTCAGGAGGACCTGAGTCCAAATCCGGCCTCAGACACATAATACTTCCTAGCTGTGTGACTCTGGGCAAGTCACTTAAGCCCAGTTGCCTCACTAAAAAAACAAAAACAAGAAGTGTACCTTAATGCTCCAAGGAACCATTTCTTGAGATAAATCAACAAACCACTAATTGGGTTATACCATCAGCTATACCCCAAGGACTGACTTTGCAATTGCCAAATTGAGAAATTTTTTGTCTCCCTCTCTCTCTAAGATTTACTCAATTAAGATTTATATTGAGACCTAGACTGAAAAATTCAGAGGAGAGACAGCTTAAGCTGCTGTGTGAGAGATCTGAGTTACGAATTGGGGGAAATATGCTTTATTTTCAGAGCTCCTTCATTCACTCATACTGTGACCCCCTCCCACCCCTTGGAAGTCATTTGACCTGTCCCTATTATCCATTCACAGAAAGCTAGATAATTCTTCCAGTGACTCAGAAAACTGTTTGTGGAAGCTTTAAGATACATCTATAATGTACTTAGCATGATATTGTCTAAAGTCCTTTGAAATGTAAAGCAGTGAACCCCAATTTCCTTTGTAAATTTTCCTTTTGTATGTGAGATCTGAAGAACAGGGACATACTAGATAAAATGGTGAAACAGATACAGTTTGTGTTCAACATCATTTTTCTTCCCCTTTCTCCTTTGTGCCTGAATTAAGGAGCCCCAGTTCCTTTTGATGCTCTGGGTATTTCATATCCTAGATAATAATATACGTGATGATCCAAATGTATTTATAAAAAGGAAGCTAGATAGATTTTAGATCATGGCACCTGGGCAGGGGAAATGTAATGACCTTGCTTTAAATTATATATTCTGAATACATCCAAAACTGACTCCTATCAGGTACTTTCTCTGTATTTATCTGGTGTTATCCCAATTCCAGCTCCTCTGACTGACCTACGTGCCCTCAGAAACACTCAATAGTTGGTCTAGTTTTTTTTTTCAAGCACCATTCAAAAGACTTCCAGGGTTCCATGAAAACTTGGTAGAGTTTTTGTTGGAGAATTTCTTAAGTCAACATAGGCTTTAACATTTTTTGTGAAGTAGGGTCTTTTTATATTTTAAGTATGTATGGGGATATTGGTGAGGCAGTGTTGCATAGGGACTGGAGACTTGGTCTGGAAGCCAAGAAAAGGGACCTGATTTCAAACTCATTGCCAATACATAGAATCATATTATTCTTCCCAAGTCAATTAACCCCCCTGTGTCCTAGGCAACTCTTTAAGACTATAAGTGGTAAAGAAGATGCCTACCTATGCTGATAGAGAGCATTTCCTGATTTAGGAGCTCCTATGAACTAATCCATATGAGGATATTGTTTTTAAATCCAATTTTTAAATGCAATTTGTTTGTACTTTTAATCCACAAATGCATTCTTATCTTTATTGGGATAGTACATTTCCCCACCCCCAAGTACAGTGACCTAAATGGCATGGTAGAGGACAAATTTTGCATCCTACAGGCAGAAACTGTGCTGTGTTTGTTTTATTACACTACCTGGATATCAATGAACAACAGAGAAAAGGAAGAAAAAAATTATAATAATATTCACAGCCTTTGACAAGATACAGCCTTAAAATGTTTAATAATGATATATTAAAATTATTATTATTCCAGACTCCTATTTCCATGGCTCATTGGTTACCACAGATCTAAGTTTTTCTTTAGCAATAAAAGCTGACATTTATATAATGCTTTAAGTTTTGAAAAGGATTTTTCATATATTTAATCTAAATTCCATGATTCTCACAACGATCTTGGAGTACTACTAAAGTAAGAATTGGAATATTATTATTGCTACTCCCTTCCCCATTTTATAGGTGACAATACTAGAGCTCAGAGTTAGGATCACTTGTTAGGTCACACAGTCAGGTTTCCAACAGAGATCTTTTTAACTACAGATCTAATATTCTGTCAACTACTCCAATGCTGCTTTGTTACTCTTTATCTCATATATATATATGTGTGTGTGTGTGTGTGTGTGTGTGTGTGTGTGTACATAAGTAACACTAACATACATGTGTTATATATTAGTATTATATATGTATGTTAGTATTATGTATATATACTAACATACATATATAATACTAACAATATTATATATATGTATATACATATATATACATACATACATATATATAGTATATATATATAATATTGTTAGTATTATATATGTATGTTAGTATTATGTATATATACTAACATACATATATAATACTAACAATATTATATATATGTATATACATATATATATATACATACATACATATATATGTATATATATATAATATTGTTAGTATTATATATGTATGTTAGTATTATGTATATATACTAACATACATATATAATACTAACAATATTATATATATGTATATACATATATATATATACATACATATATATATATATGTATATATATATATATATATATATATATATATATATATATATATATATGAAATGTTAATTTTTTATTTTTTGATTGAGTCACTAGCCCAGCATGTATTCCAAGGCAAATATTAGACCTCCATGGACCTTAGTTTCCTCATCTGTAAAATGTGTAAGCTAGATCAGATAGATGATCTGTAAGAATTTCTTCTAGCTTTAATATTACATGGTTCTAAGTTTCAATTTGTGTGCATCTGTTCCTGAGACTTCAAAATCTTGAAAAGCCTCTATGCTAAAGCATTGGAATATGAGGTAGTGTACAAAATACAAAGTACAAAGTATAGTATACAAAGTACCTAAGAATTAACACCAGGACATTGAATACTCCTAACAGTTAGCTGTATTTTCCCATGGTAGAAAGAGCATGGTATAAAACAAACTGCATTAGAGATAGATGTTTGTGGGAAGGATGAATGAATGAAAATACCTGGGTTCTGTTCATTGCTTTGTAACTAAGCAACACTAGGCCCCAGGGCAAGTCACTTTCCCCCAGCCCTCAGTTTCCTGAACTAGAAATGGAAGGCTGCACTAGATAATCTTCTCCATTCCAGTTCCAAAAATCCCATGAGCAAGTGATAGAGGTAATACAGTAAAGGCAAATTCTAACTTGACCTGCCACTGTTTATTGCAAAGGACAGCAAGGAAGATAAGAACAAAAGGCACCATGCCAAGAAATTTCCCAGTTTTTTGATTAAAGAGCTATAGATTTGACTTTAACATGGTTTGCAGAGTATTGCAGCAAACTTATACTTAGTTGGAGAAAACTAGTTATTTCTATATCTAATCTAGCAACCTTTCCCTTTCTTTCTCACATCCACAGTGGAATGAATTCTTAAATGGGTTCATCTTCCTTTAGCACTGTCACTTGCTGAAGGCTAAGTATTGCTGCAGAATGATTCATCCATGTTCACTGGTAAAAGTAAACCAGAGTTCTAGGTAATGTCTATGCATCCAAGGAACTGTTTCTATTTCAACGTACTATCAGGCAGTTCATCTTTCAATTTTGTACTCTCTAACATTAATTATGTGATCCATCTACCTTATAGACAGAGAACAAATAGTATAATGTTAGTAAGTCCCAAATGGAGGAAAAACAGTGAATACTTTTCCTACAGTGGAGCATTCCTGTATCTCCTCAAGTGCTAATAGCTTCACATTGTCCTTGGCCCATTGTTATACAGTTGAGGCCTTTCCTGATTTTGCATTTGAATTTAGATCTATGACTCTTTATGCTTTCCACATCTCAGAATCAGCCTGCCAACACTCAAATAAATTAACTAATTCAAACTGAAGAGTTAAAAGAGAATATCATATCCTTCCACTGAGAAAACTACTCACCAAAGTGATAAAGTATCATGTAAAGTAATAATGACTTTTTTATTAAAGCATACCAAAATTCACACACCCAAATTGTTATCCTTCATAATAATCATGATAATATATTTCAGATCTCATTTATGAGGCACACAGAAAGTCTCAGCACTTTGTAGTCAAATCCTGCTTTTTTTTTTAAGCATATGAATTATTAGCCAATTAAGGGGCAGCTAGGTGGTGGAGAGGCTAGAGTGCCAGGCTTGAAGTCAGAAAGATTCATTTTTACTTACTAGCGGTGTGATCCTATGTCACTTAACCCTGTCTACCTCAGTTTCTCACCTCTAAAATGAGCTAGAGAAAGAAATGGCAAACCACTCCAGTACCTTTGCTAAGAAAACCCCAAATGGCATCACAAAAAGTCAGATAAAGTTGAAATGACTGAACAATAAGAACATCAGGCAACTAAATTAGATACACACATATACATACATATGTATATGTAATATCTGTATATTACATATAATTAGATTCATATCTGATTCTGTATGAGTAGTGGCTATTAAAAACAAAAACCTATCCTCAAAGAATAAAGATTTGCAACTAGTAGGGAAAGTAAGGCTATATGACAGGCTCTGAAGATAAATCTTTATAGGTAGATAGTTTGGCATGGGGAATAGAATGTGAGGCTTAGCATTAAAAAGACCTGTGAAGGGAGCCAAGATAGTGGAGTAAGCAGTAAATTGCTGTAACTCTCCTATATTCATCTCCAAACAACCATAAAGTAGTGTTCCCAAAACAAATTCTGGAGCAGCAGAACCAGCAAAACGATACGGTGAAACTTATCTTTCAGTTCAAGAAACTTGGAAGATCAGCAGGAAAGGTCTCTCTCATTCAGGTAAAGGTGGAAAGCAGTCCAGGACAGGAAGCATCTCAGCAAGCCAGCAGCAAGCCACACCTCAGCAAAGCAGTGGTAGATCTTCAGTCCCAGTGCAGTGGAGCAGGGAAAATGCCAAAACCAGGACACCCGTATGACTCAGCATAGCCAGAGAAACCAACAGACTCCAGCTTTGAGAACTGCCAAGTGCTTCAGCAGACCCTTGAGGAAATGCAGAAACACACCACTGACCTCGGCACATGCCAGACACCACCACTAAGCACCCAGCTCAGTACCAGGTAAGCTGCCAGATGCCTATGGCCTCTAGCAGCAGAACCAGCCACCCTCCACCCCATGCCCTTGGCGAAGCAGCAGACATGAGGGTCCCCTGTGGGTCTCAGGGCAATAATCAGTGCAGCACCAGGTAAACAACCAGGGCCCACAGTCCCTGGCACAAGAAGCCTGACACAATGCCCTTCCACCCTGGGAGCAGAGCTCAAATTTAAAAGAAAGAAAGAAAGAAGGTAAAAAAAAAAAAGATGAGCAAAACACAACAACAACAAAAAGAATCTGACCATAGAAAGTTATTATGATAGGGAAGAGCAAGACACAAACTCAGAAGAGGACAATATGGATATGGGCAAAACCACACACACACACACACACAAAAGGAAGTGGTCTCAAGCCCAGAAAGACCTTATGGAAGAGCTGAAAAAGGAGCTTAGACATCGTATAAAAGAGACAGAGGAAAAATTGGGAAAAGAGATGAGAGTAATGTAAGGGAATTATGCAAAAGGAGACAACAGCTTGGAAAAAGAAAACAACTGTTTTAAAAGTAGAATTGGATAAATGGAAAAGGAGATACAAAAATCCACTGACAAAAACAACTCGCAAAAAGTACAATTGGCCAAACAGAAAAGAAAGTACAAAAGCTAATTGAAGAAAACCACTCCTTTAAAGTTAGAGTTAGGCAAGTGAAACCTTGCCCAATGACTCTATGAAACATCAAGAATCAAACAAATTCAAAAGAATGAAAAAAATAGAAGAAAATGTAAAATACCTCATGGGAAAAAGAACTGACCTGGAAAATAGATGGAGGAAAGACAATGTCAGAATCATTGGACTACCTGAAAGCCATAATCAAAAGGAGGACATTGACAGTACTTTCCAAGAAATTATCAAGGAACCAGAGGGCAAAATAGGCATTGAAAGAAACTACTGATTGCCTCAGGAAAGAAATCCCAAAATAAAAACTTCAAGGAACATTATAGCCAAATTTCAGAATTATGAGGTCAAGGAAAAAATACTGCAAGTGGACAGAAAGAAACACTTAAGATATCAAGGAGCAACAATCAGGATTACACAGGACTTAGCAGTTACAACATTAAAGGACTGGAGGTCATGAAACATGATATTTCAGAAGGCAAAGAATTTAGGACTACAACCAAGAATCACCTACCCAAGGAAAATATGGTCATTCAATGAAATAGAGGATTTTAAGCTTTCATAAGGAGAAGACAAGAATTAAACCAAAAACTTGATCTGCATTATCAAGACCCAAGAGAAGTCTAAACAGGTAGAAAGGATAGAGGAAACAAAAGGGATTGAATAGAGCTAAACTATTTACATTCCTACACAAGAAGATGATACTTGTAATTCTTAAAAATTGTACCACTAATAGTATAACTAGAAGGAATATACAGAGACAGTGGGTATGGGTATAAGGGGTATTTGAGGGAATGACATAAGAAATAATTAAGGGAAGGGAGAGGTAAAATGAGGTAAATTATTTCACATGAAGAGACACGAAAGATCTATTACAGTGGAGGGAATGATAGGAGGGTAGGTGATGGGTATTGCTTCAACCTTACTGTCATGAGCATTAGCTCTAAGAGGGAATAATATGCACAATCAGTGGAATATAGAAATCTATCTTTCCTGACAAAGAAATAGGAAGGGAGGAGATTAAATAAAGGTGAGTGTGGGGATTGACAAAAGGGACAGCAGATCAGAGGAGGTGGTAGAGAGAAGCAAAACCCTGGTGAGGAGGGAAAGGGTGAAAGGAGAGGATGAACAGGAGAAAAAAATAGGATGGAAGAAAATGCACAGTTAGCAATCATGACTGTTAATATGAATGGGATAAACTGTATAAAATGGAAGCAGATAGCAGAGTGGATCAAAAACCAGAATCCTACCATATCTGAGAAACACACTTGAAGCAGAAGCACACACAGTTAAAGTTAAAGGGCTGGAGCAGAATCTGCTATGCTTCAGCTGAAGTGAAAAAACCAAAAACAAAGACAAAAACAAAAGCTTAAACAAAATAAAACCAGAGGGAGCAATACTAATCTCAGACCAAGTAAAAGCAAAAATAGACCTAATTAAAAGAGATGAGGAAGGAAACTACACCTTGCTAAAAGGTATCATAGACAATGAAGCAATATGAATAGCATCCATATTCTTAAAGGAGAAGTTAAGTGAGTTATAAGAAGAAATAGACAACAAAACTATACCAGTGGGGGATGTCACCAAACTTAATAAATCTAACCATAAAATAAATAAAAAGAAACTATGTAGGTAAATAGGCAATTAGAAAAGTTAGATATGACAGATCTTTGGAGAAAACTGAATGGAAACAGAAAGGAATATAACTTTTCTCAGAAGCATATAGCACCTACACAAAAATTGATCATGCATTGGGCCATAAAAATCTTAAAATCAAAAGTAGAAAGGCAGGAATATTAAATGTATTCTTTTCACATCATTATGCAATAAAAATTACATTCAACAAAGAAAGTAGATTGATTAAAAATTAATTAGAAACTAAATGACCTATTTCTAAAGAATAAGTGGGCCAAAGAACAAATCATAGAAACAATCTATAATTTCATTAAAGAGAATGACAGCATGAGGCCACATCCCAAAATTTATGGGATGCAGCCAAAGCAGTTTTTAGGCAGAAATTTATTTCTCTAAATTCTTAAATTAACAAAATTGAAAAAAGAACAGATCAATGAATTGGGCAGCAACTAAAAGAAAAAAAACTAGAAATAGAACAAATTAAAAATTCCCAATTGAGCACCAAATTGGAAATCCTGAAAATTAAAGGTGAGATTAATAAGACTGAAAGTAAAACAAAACAAAATAAAACAACACTAAGCTAATAAATAAATTTAGGAGCTGATTTATGAAAAACAACAACAATAATATAGATAAACCACTGGTTAATTTGATTAAAAAAAGAAAAGAAGAAAACTAAATATTCAGTATTAAAAATGAAAATGATGAAATCACCACCATTGAAAAGGAGATTTAAGGAATCAGTAAATATTTTGCCCAATTAAATGCCAACAAATCTGATAATCTTAGTGAAATTGATGAATATTTACAAAAATACAAATTGACCAGATTAACAGATAAGGAAATAGAATGCCTAAATATTCCCATCTTAGAAAAAGTAATTGAACAAGCCATTAAAAATCCCCAGGACTATGGGTTCAAAAGTGAATTCTACCAGACATTTAAAGAACAATTAATTCCAATAATATATGAACTATTTGGAAAAATAGGTGAAGGAGTCCTATAAACTCCTTTTATAGCACAAATATGGTGCTGATACCTAAAATAGGAAGAGCTAAAACAGAGAAAGAAAACTATAGACTAATTTCTCTAATGGATATTGATGCAAATTTTTTGAAGAAAATACTAGCAAGGCAATTACAGCAATATGTCATAAGGATTATATACTATCATTAGGTGGGATTTATGCCAGGAATGCAGGGTTGGTTCAATATTAGGAAAGCTAACAATATAATTGACCATATCAATAACAAAAATCAACAGACATCAGATGCTGAAAAAGCATTTGACAATATACAGCACCCATTTCTATTAAAAATAATAGAGAGTGGGGCAGCTAGGTGGTGCAGTGGATAGAGCACTGGCCCTGAAGTTAGGAGTACCTGAGTTTAAATCTGACCTCAGACCAAACACTTGACACTTACTAGCTGTGTGACCCTGGGCAAGTCACTTAACCCTAATTGCCTAAAAAACCAAACCAAAACAAAACAAAAACTATGGAGAGCATAAGAATAAAGGAGTGTCCCTTAAAATGATAAGCAGTATCTACCTAAAACCATCAGCAAGCATTATCTCTAATGGGGACAAATTAGAAGTCTTTCAGATAACCAAGGGTGTTTATTATCACCACTATTATTCAATATAGTACTAGAAATGTTAGCTATAACAATTAAAAGAAAAAGAAATTGAAGGAATTAGAATAGGCAATGAGGAAACAAAACTATCACTCTTTGCAGATGATATGATGGCACACTGACAGAACCCGAGAGAATCAACTAAAAAACTACTTGAAATAAAGAACAACTTTAGAAAAGTTGCAAGATATAAGATAAACCCACATAAATCATCAGCATTTCTTTATTTAACCAACAAAACCCAGCAGCAAAATAGAAGGAGAAATTCATTTAAAATAACTGCAAACAATATAAAATACTTGGGAGTCTATCTGTCGAGACAAACTCAGGAACTATGCAGTTACAAAACACTCCTCACACAAATACAGCCATATCTAAACAACTGGAAAAAATAATCAAATGCTCATGGACAGACCAAGCCAATATAATAAAAATGACAATCCTGCCTAAACTAATTTACATATTCAGTGTCATGCCTATTAAAGTACCAAGAAATTAGAGATAGAGATAAAAAAAATAACAACAAAGTTCATCTGGAAGAACAAAAGGTCAATAATATCAAGGGAATTAATGAAAAAAAATACAAAGAAAGGTGACCTGGCAATACCAGATCTCAAACTATTTAATGAAGTAGCAATGATCAAAACTATCTGGTACTGGCTAAGAAATATAGTAGTGGAAGAGTGGAATAGATTAAGTATATAAGACACAGTAGTCAATGACTGTAGTATACTAGTGTCTGATAAACCCAAAGACCCCAGCCTTTGGAATAAGTACTCACCACTTGAAAAAAAATTCTGGGAAAAATGGAAAACCATGGGACACAAACTACATATAGACCAACATCTCACACCGTATGCCAAGATAAAATCAAAATGGGCGCATGATTTAGACACAAAAGGTGACACTATAAACAAATTAGAAAAGCAAGGAATGGTCTACCTGTCAGAATTATGAGGAAGGGAAGAATTCATGAGCAAGAGACAGAGAGCGTTACAAAATATAAAATAGTTTTGACTATACTAAAATAAAAAGCTTTTGTACAAACAAAGCCAATGCAACCAAAATTATAAGGAAAGCAGAAAGCTGGACAATAATCTGTAAAGCAAATGTCTCTGACCAAATATATGGAGAACTGAGTCAAATTTATGAAAATACAAGCCATTACCCAATTGATAAATGGTCAAAGGATATATACAGGCAGTTTTCAGATGAAGAAATCAAAGGTATCTATAGGTATATGAAGAAGTGCTCTAAATCACTGTTGATTAGAGAACTGCAAATTAAACAGCTCTGAGGCATCACCTCATACCTATCAGATTAGCTAACATGACAAAAAAAATTATAAATATTGGAGAGGTTGTGAGAAAATTGGGACACTGATGCACTGTTGGTGGACTTGTAAATTGATCCATCCATTCTGGAGAACAATTTGGAACTATGCCCAGAGGCAACCAAACTGTGCATAGCATTTGATCCAGCAATACCACTATTAGGTCTGTATCCCAAAGAGATCATAAAAAAGGGGAAAGGACCTACATGTGCAAAAATATTTAAAGCAGCCCTTTTCATGGTGGCAAAATATTGGAAATTGAGAGGGAATAGCTGAACAAGCTGTGGCATATGAATGTAATGGAATACTATTGTGCAATAAGAAATGATAAACACAGATTTCAGAAAAACCTGGAAAAACCTTCTGAACTGTTCCTTCTTTCACAATTGTGACTAATATGGCAATATGTTTTACATGTTGTCATGTATAACCTATATCATATTGTCTACCATTTTCAGAAGAGGGGAAGAGAAGGAGGGAAGGAGAAGAATTTGGAACTCAAAATCTTGTAAAAATAAATGCTAAAAGTTGTCTTGATGTGTAATTGGGAAAAATACTATTACAAAGAATATTCAAAATAAGTAATAATTTAAAAGAAACGAAAGACTTGAGCTCAAAATTTATGTTCTACGCTTATTAGCTTATGTGATCATGGGAAATCACTTAATCTCTCTGGACTTCAGTTACCCGGCTATTAAATGGGGATAACTGCATCTATAGTACCTATCTCATAGGCTGTTACACGGCTCAAATGGCTTAATGTATGTAGAGTGCTTTCATATTTATGTAAAGAATCACACATACCTAAAAATATACAAATTCACACCTATGGACAATCAACCAACTTTATAATACTATGTGGTATTGAGAAATGGAGTAACCCCAGTTGGTTATAGAGTATATTTCAAGAGAGATGGTATAAAGAGACAAGAGTGTGCAGGATAGAGTTCTGGGAGATATTCATAATTGTGGGGATGGAGGATGGATAAGGATGGAGATGCAGCAAAGTAGCCAAGGTGGTCAGACAAGTAAAAAAAGAATCAAGCTAGAGAAGTGTATGGCAATTGAGAGACAAAAACATAGGGAAATCAATCTGTGAAATGATTTGATTTGGATTATAGAACTTCCCGGGATATCAGCAAAATTGAACAAATTAATTGACGAGGTGATTAAAGCTAGAAAAAAATCTTAAAGTTGTCAGAGATGCTAAGAGGAATTTTATCAGACAGAAAGGGCCTGTAGAAGAGAAATCCTAAAAAAGAGTAAACATTACAGGAAAGAACAAAATTATTAAATTGGGGCTTGGGTACTAGCAGCGAGAGCCATTTTGACCTGGTATTGAGTAGTAGAGCTTGAGGAAATATTAAGAAAGACTTGGGGCACACAAAGATTAGGTCCAAGGATATGAACTGGCTGACCTGAAAGTGAAAGTGAGATTAACAGCTTGATTAATGAGTGAAATTTCTCCTTACTGATTTAAATAAGGAGTCTCCTCAGTTGCAATTTATCTATCTTAATATTGTTTTGTACTCCAATGTATAACCTATATACAGTAGTATAGTAGACTGACTACAAAGTGACTGTGTGTTATATAAAAGAGACATCACTAAGGATGTGGGCCAAAGAGAAATTTAGAGAAAAGGCTGAGGGCAAGGTTTTTGGAGGAGATACCTTATAAACTATGGCAGAATGCCCAGGGAGCCTCCTACTTGGCTGCTTCCCTGAACCTAGTCCCAGAAGTACCTATGTTTCAAACAAGGAACATTCACATTCACAATGGGGACATTTCCCACTTCTTGACAGAACTGGAAGAGAGATATTTTTAGGAAAGACCAGGGTCCAGGCCTCTCGATGATACCACAGAGGTGGATACCCACTCTGTCTAGTGGCAAAACCAGTCTGGGCATCCGGTGCCTACTTCTTCAGTACCTGTTGAACTAAGAAACAAAGTTCAATGCAGAGAAAGAGCTTAGTAAATGTTTTCTTAATATAATTGTTCTCCCTTTGGTCCGTATCAGCTTTAAACTCTGACCTTCCTCTTTTATGTTTATTTGCTAGTCTCAGTCACTACACTTCTCAGAAAGGAATCCACAAAGAATTTTTCAAGATCACTTCAATAGATTACAAATTCCCCAAAGGCAGAGACCAAATCTGCTATTTCATCTCTCTTTTCTAGAAGCATCTTGTATAATGTGGAATACAAAGATACAAAGTGTTGACTGGCTGCTGGTGGTTGTCTATTTTATTGAGGCATGTTTCATGGACTCTCATATGACTCTTTGTTGGTGAATAACTTTCAGATTGCTTTCTTGAAAGAATAAATTTCCCTTCCTTATTTTAGGTAGAGGTTATTTCACTGATAAGTGTTCAAATACTAACCCCTGGGGCTGAACTCAAAACCAAAAGCTGGCTGGAGAGCTGGGTCTGAGTTGCTGAACTGTGTCATAATTTGGGATATTCCTTTACTGAACTCTAAAAATTCCTTCTATATTTTAGTCAAACCTTTAATTGTGCATTACCTACAATGAGTGTTGAATTATATTTTCATACATACAGACATAAACATGCACACACCTAAGTAAAAGAGACAGCATGAGGTGTTGAATAGCAAGCTGACCTCCGAATCAAAAACACTGAGGTTTAAGCCCTCCCTCTGGCACACAGTAGCCGTATGACACTTAACCATTTTGCGCCCTGGGCAAATCTAAAATTATAATAACAGCTACAATAATTACAAAAGTGCTTTAGAGTTTGTAAAGGGTTTTAAACATGTTTACTCATTAGATCCTTGTGATAATAACAATAAGAGCATTTGTACAGACCTTTAAGATTTGCAAAATTTTTCTCAAATATTATTTCATTTGATCCTTACAGAAGCCTTAGGAAGTCGGTGCTATTATTACCACCATTTTACGGATGAGGAAACTGAGGCTAAGAGGTTAAGTGACTTGCCCATAGTCATAGAGCTAATTTGTGTCTGAGGTAGGTTTTGAATACAGGTCTTATTCCAGGCCCAGAGCTCTATCCACTGCACCATTAGCTGCCAATAATACTATGAAGTTGCAATGAAAGTTTCGGTTTGTGTTGGCAGAGGGAGTTTCTTCCTGGTATGGTTCACTTTGCCAATGAAATAACATGTTCAATCCTCATTACCATATGTGTGTTTGTGTGCATTTATTGATCCTAGTAAATATCCTATAGATTCTCAAATTCTATTAAAACATGACTTTTTGTTGTTGAGTTGATTCAGTCAGGTCTGATTCATCACGACCCCATTTGGAGTTTTCTTAGCAAACATACTACAGTGGTTTGCCATTTCTTTCTCCAGCTCATTTTACAGATGAGGATATTGAGGCAAAAAGGGTTAAGTGATTTGCCAAGGGTCACACTTCTAGTAAGTATCTGAGGCTGGATTTGAACTCAGAAAGATGAGTCTAACTGACTCCAGGCCTGATGCTCTATCCACTGTACCACTTAGCTGCCTGCATAAGATTATTAAGACAGTTACGAATGGGTAGGCAAGCCTATAAATGAATGTGGGAAAAAGAATTATACTGGTTAAAGTCATATAGTCTTTTGGGGACTTTGCTTCCTCCTCCATGTAATAGTGAAACTGTAATGTATCAGGGATTCTTAATCTGTAGTGCATGGACAGCCAGAGACACGTGTGGATAGGAGGCCCATTAACTTGGATGGGAAAAAATTAATTTTTTATTTGGTTTTTGTTTGCATTATACATTGAAGTATTTTATTTTATGCATTTTAGATATTATCCTGAATAGTCAACAGGCTTCACTAGATTGCCAAGAAAGGTCCATAGAACCACAAAGGTTAAAATTTCTTGGACTAAACAATCTATGAGTTTCCTTTTACCTTCAGTGTTTTATGATTCCAAGGCTTTGGGATCTATTGTGTATCAATAGATGGAGCAAAAGCTGGAGGAGACCATGAAGAGGAACATTTAGTGACTCTAGCCTATCTCTATTAGGTTGTGAAAAGGAACAGACATGCTCAAGGTAGACGAAATCAGGGGGAATAATATAATAAATATTATTTAATCATTTACTCTGTGTAGAGCACTGTCATTAACAGTTTTGATAAGACATAGTTCTAGTCCTTATACTTTGGAGCTTGCTAATGTAGTGAATGGTTGAGACAAAACAGAGAACTATAGCACGTAATATTGTTTAAGGACAATAGAGAATTACAAAATAAAGTACTATACTAGGTATATTTCTTTTTTTTAAGCAACAGAGAGCAGGGAAGGTTTCCTAAAAGAAATAGCATTTCATATTGGCTTTAAAGGATGAATAGATATTCAACAGAGGGAGAATAGGAGGAAATTCCAGGTAAAAGGAATGCAACCCTCAAGAGCTGCTCAGTGTGTCTGGATTATTAGATGCATTGAAAGGAGTACCATGTGATGATCTGAAAAGCTAAGGTGACTCCAGGTTGTGAAGAGCCATCAATACCACAAAAAAGAGTATGAACTTTATTCAGGAAGCGAGAAAGAGCTGTGAAGATTTTTTTTGAGCAAAGGAGTCACAAGTGTTCTTTCAGCTCTAGATCTATGATCCCTAAATCTATGTGCAGAAAGATCCATGGAATAAAGGTTGTGGAATAAAGGATGAATTGGAGGGAGGAGAGAGCAGAAGTGGACTAGTTAGAGAGCTATGGCAATAGTCTGGGAAAATGGCAGTGGGGTCAATGTTATCATGGGGACAAAAGGATAACAGAGAAGAAAGGATGGATTTGAAAGATTTTGCAGACACAGAGTTGAGAAGGTTCTTCCAAATGAGAGAGAGAAAGGAAGAGAGAGACAGAGAGAGAGAAAGAAAGAGAGAGAGAGAGAGAGGAGAGACAAGACTAAGAACCTTTGGATAGTGGATATACTGAGTTTGAGCTGACAGTAGAATGTTCAGTGTCAAGGTGGAGATGATCTCTAGACAATTGGAGACATAGATATGGAACTCAGGTGAGACATGGAGAAGAGTCAAAGAGGAAAATATAAAGAGAGAAGACAGCCAAGGACAGACCCTTGAAGAACACACATATTAATGTATTGGGAAGTGGATGACAAGTAGGCAATGACAATTTTTTTTAAAGGAACAGCTAGAGAAAAAAGCAAAGACTCAGAGTGTGAGGTTCCTGAAAACAAGAGCAAAGATAATGTCTAATAGGAGAGGGTAGTTGAAAGTGTCAAAAATTTAGAAGTTAAGGGCAAAAAATCTGGACAAAAGAAAAAGGCCATTAGATTTGTCTCTTGGAAGGTCATGGGTGATCTCAGAGAAGTTTCTATACAGTGATGAGTACAGATGCTTAACTGGAAGGGGTTGAATAGAGAAAAGTTAGTAAGAACATGAAAACATTAATGGAGAAAATGTTTTAAAGAATTTTAACAGTGCAGGGAATAAGAGAAATAGGATATTAGTTGGATAGGACAGAAGAATTAAAAGGAAGCCTCAGTAGGGATACTGGAACAAGTCAGTATGCAAACGGAAAGGAACTAGTGTGAATATATTCTATAGAACTCTGATATAGTAGATATTATTGATTGATGGAACAAAGTTTTGGAAGAGGCAACAAAGGGTGAGATCAACAGTGCCAGTTTTTGGCTGCTTTGATTTTACTCACCACCTTTTTTTTTTTCAGCCAAAGACAAGGTTTATTAGAACATCCGCCATATTAGACAGACTCTTAAGGAATCTCAACATTACTGAGTTATTGGCTAGATTACAAGAATATGAGCAGTGGCTAGATTTTAAGAATCTGAGCACCTTAAATAGAGACAAAATGGACCTTATATACAGAAAGACTGTGGGAGGGATCTAGGAGTGGCTAAGTAGTTTGGGGTGACTAGAGGAGGGGTCTAAGGAGGATCTGGATGGGGTGAACAGAACCAGGTGGCCAAGAGAGAATGGCCTGTAGACAGGATTAAGGGTGGGAAGTAGTCAAGAGCAAATGGGAGGTAACAGAACAGTATTGGGAGATTGGGCTTAGTCATCATGAAAGGCCAGGTGATAGGATTATAGCCTCAGGTAAATGCCAGGTGGAAAAGTCCAGGGTTTTTCCTTTTTGGAGTCCATATCCCAAAGACATGGTATTTTTCTTTTAGGTGTTCAAACAAATGGGGTAAGGGGCAAAGGTCTTGGCCTCTGAAATTGCTCCCTGCTGGCAAGGGGTGTAGAGATTTCCCTTCCTCGAGGGGGTCCTAAAGAGGCTGACTGGAACCAATCAGAGGCTGCATCGAGGGGATGATGGGGGGACATTGGTTGGTACCTACTGTTTGCTACCAACTGTAGGTGAATGGATTGTAGTCCAAGTTTGGAGGCTAGCTTCCTTGCCTTGAGCAGGATGTGCTGAACCTGGGTGATGCTTCCAGGCAAAGGTTGCCTCAGGACCCAAGGCCACTGCCAGGAGGGCCCACACTGTTCCTGCTGCCCCTCCCCTCTCCTTCCTTTCACCAGGTGGGGGAGGGCAAATTCAAAGGTGGTGGTGGGGTTGAAACTGTGCTCCTATAAGAAGGATTAACAGATACCCTCTTGATTCAAGGGAAGTGAGTGTGAGAAGGGAGTGACCAGGATTTTAAGGAGTTGTTTCGAAAATCCTTCATGATTGATCACAAAACCTCCAGAATCTGCTAAGATGTTTTGAGCTATTCTAACTTTCCCCTATAACCTCTATGAATGAGGATTCAGGGATGTAGAGGGAAGGGAGTAAGTAAGCACTTGCAGTTTTTCCAATTCCCTAGCCTCAAGAGAATTGACAGAATTGGGTGTATGCTCCCAGATAGGCCATTTGTCCTTGTCCTCTATGCTCTGGAAGGTGTACCCAGGTCCATGGCCTCAAACCAAAACAGTGTACTGAGAGCCTGAGAGCATCAGGCCGAGTGTGAGATAGCCTCATAACTGTCTGCCTAAAAAGCACCTTCAAGCCTTCCTAGGTGCTTGGAGAGTCACCCCAACTGCAGAGCAAGAAAGAAGAGGGGAGACTTATATACCTTCCAGTCTTGGCTGAAGAATAACTTGGGGTAAGGCAGCTTCCCCGTACAGGCCACCAAAATGTTGAGGTTTAGAGGTTTAGAGGCACTGGGACCCCAAAATCACAACCTGCAGGTCCTGCTTGAAAGAATTCAACCCAAGCCTTCTTTTAGCCAAGGACAAGAGTTATTAGAACATCTGCCATAATGGGCAGATTCTTAAGGAATCTGAACATTACTGAGCTATTGGCTAGGAATCTGAGCCTTTGGCTGGATTTTAAGAATCTGAGCCCTCATCAACTTTTTAGCAAATAAGCCCACTTTAGAGCACATCTCTCTCTTTCCTTTCCATTCCCCTGCCCCACTACTCTTCCTATTCTCTTTCTACAAAGGAGGATTTTCTTTATGGCCAAAACCATTCCAGTTTGTTCTATCTCTCTCTGTCTTAATACATTCCCTGTCCTTCCTCCTGGAGGCCCCAGAAACCAGAAAAGAGTGGATAATGTAATCTTTTGACATAAATTAAAATTTGACTACATTTACAATTTAGCCCCAATTTCCTTATGTACTTCCCAGAAGAATTGTTGTTACTTTTTAATGGATGAAATGATATAATGCATGACCTACATAACTCAGCACAATATAATTATTTCATGGTTATGAGTGGTTAAAATTACAATATCAACCTCACATTTCAGAGCCTTTTATGTCAATTTAATTCATGTTCTTTAACATAGGTTCTTAACCTGGGATCCATGAATTTGTTTTTGCTAATATTTTGATAACTATGTTTCAATATAATTGATATCCTTCATAATTCTATGTATCTCATTTTATATATTTAAAAATATTATTCTGAGATGGTTTCATAAGAATGCCATAGCGGTTTTATGATACAAAAAAATATTAAGGATCCCTGACTATAAACTAATTTGCCTATTTGTTTTTAGAAAAAAATAACTTTTTAATTTTAAGACAACAAAGATTATGTCATCAGTCCTCCAATAAGTTTGTATTCATTTATATGGATATATGTCGTTGCCACTGAAAGAATATGTGAACCTTAAAGTAAGGTCCTACCCTCCCTCCCTCCCTTCCTTCTTCTTTCCTTCCTTCCTTCCTTCCTTCCTTCCTTCCTTCCTTCCTTCCTTCCTTCCTTCCTTCCTTCCTTCCTTCCTTCCTTCCTTCCTTCCTTCCTTCCTTCCTTCCTTCCTTCCTTCTTTCCTTCTTTGCTTGGATTAACATTCTGCTTCTAACACATATATCCCATGTCATTATATATAAAACCATTTAGCAAAATCCAGGAAGTTGAGACTATAAATTGGGGGGGGGGGGGAATTCAAATCTATATCAGTGAGGGGAATTTCCAAGCTGGGAGATACCTACATCAAAGAAACCAAGTCTGAATTCCCCACATTCCCAATCTGAAAAACAAACAAATTAACTAACAAACAGTGTATACATACTATAATTAACTGACAAGTATAAGTATGGTGATTGGTGTGTGTCCAGACTCCAAAGGGATTGTTTAGAAATAACATGAATAAAAAGTAAGACAAAAGAAACACCATAATAATATTGTCTCCTTTTTTCAACTGAGTACCCAATTGTATGTGGGCTCTTAAGGACAGAAAAAAGACAGTAAAATGTTGAAAAAGGAGGAAGGAGGTAGGGGCATTAAGACAAATTTCCTATACCATAATTTTACCTGGAGAGGTCTTGATCAAATATATTGAAGATTCATGCTTTTTTTTTTTGTTTATTTTATTTTTCAGTTAGGTGACTCTGAGGCAAATTTAGTAGCTTGCATGAGGCCTTTATCTCTTGAGGCAGTGTCTTCTATTAATGATTTATCAACCTAAGTAATTAGAAGCTTACTACCTCTATACTTAGAGAAACCACAGCAGATGACTGTTAATTTATAAGATATGCTGTACTTTTTATCACTGAATCACTGCTGAATAACCCATTGTTATTCCACACAGAAGCATATATCCTGCCTTAGAAACCAAAACAGAGAGTTCAATGTGTTCCTTTTTTTTTTTAATGTTGCAATTATCAAATTGACCAACCTCTGTAAGAGAGAAGGGATTCTTTTATTAAGGAAAAGTTTCACAGAATTATAGAATCTTAGAATTACTTGAGGCCTTATAAGACTATCTAGTCCACTGTCCTGTTTAAGAGATGAATTCCCTCAAAAACACACCCAATAAATGGTCATCTATCTTTTCTTTTAGATACCTTCTTTCATCCATCCTTTTATTGCTTTTTCAAACTGAAATGTGAAAATTATCCTGAGTCTTCATATCAATCAATGCATCTATCCATCAATCATGTAACTGTGATGTGACTGACTCTGTGAAGATAGACAATAATGAAAAAGCTCCTTCCCTTAAAGGACTTGTATTCTATTGTTAAAAGGTTTGAAAGATGTTGACATAGGAAATTGCCATTCTTCAGAGTGATTTAAAAATTTAAAAAAATTCTGGATGTTACAACATGTTTGGGGTTATGTGAAATAATTATCCTCAAACTCTAGAGAGGCTAGGTAGTGATAGTGCAGAAAATGCTTGAGTAGAGCTAGACAAATCTGTTTTGGACACATGAGCCAGCTCCAAAATTTAGGAATAAAAAAAAAAATCTTTCCAGTTTCAAGGAAAGAGTCATTAAAAGAAAAGAGCAAAATAACATATTCCTTTGGGTGCTGGGTAACAAGTCAGGTTAAGAACTAAAGTAATGTCTATGGAACTGGCTTAAAAGATGTGGAAATGTGTAAAGAAAGAAATGAATACATATGGCCAGAGAACTTTTGGGGCATGGGGTGAATAGAATCCTCTGTGGTCTGTTGTCCACTTCTCTGTGATAGTTTACCATTTCCCCTACCTAACCCTGAAGTACCTGAAAAATGAGCAGAAACTAAACAAAAGCCAGAGATCCTAGAGTGGTAACTGATAAGATCAATGAACTCTCAAGTTGGTCTCCATGATTACCTGAATTAAATGGCTCAGCCTGGTAGTATGGACTTGTTTTTAATGAGTTATATTACTCTTAAGACACAAATACCCATGAATGATCGTGTATTCCTATAGTTTTTGGTAAGATTATATATATCACTAGGTGCTACCGTGAAAATGACAATCTAGAACCTTGGCTTTATCAGGCCTTGCCTTTTGGAAATGTAGAAGAAAGGATTCATCATAACTACTAAGCTGTAAGCTTCTTATGGAAAGGGACTGTCATATTCATCTTTTAAAACCCCATAGTGCCTTGGAAAAGTGCATGCTCAATAAATATTGGCTTAAATTAATAGTTTTTAAGATTTTTATTTTTTAATTTACACATAATAATAAAATTTCATATATTATCTCATTTGAGCCTCACAACCACACTGTAATATAAAGCATTATGACCTCCATTTTACAGAAAAGGAAACTGAGGTTCAGAGAGATTAACTCACTTGTCCAAGATGATACAGTTAATACACATTGGAGGTAGGAATGAACTCAGATCATCCCGCCCTCAAGTCCAATAATCTGTCACATCTACTTTAGTTTAAAACAAGTAACTTGGAAAACAGTTAAGATAAATAGATTATGGTTTTTCATAATTTTATGAAAGGGTAAAAGTGTACTAAATACATTCTTAGCTGTGTTGTCTTTATTGGAACAAGAGATAGCCTCCAGGTAGTCAACTTCTGTCTTTTCTTTCCTTACTCTCATCTTTTCCCCAAAGTAGAATATAAACTCCTTGAGGACAAGGTCCATTAAAAAAAATCATTGCATTCTTAGCATCTAGTGCAATGCTATGCACATAGTAGGTGCATAAAATATATATTTGTGGCACTGAATTTGTATTTTGAATCTTACTGACATTCTTCTCCAGGTTTAATATAAAGGCAACCTCCATTCACATCATGAAAGATATGCCAGCCCTACCTGCTTAGGATTAGAGATTTAGAACTGGAAGGGACCTTAGAAAGACATTTAGGCCAATCCTCTTTTACATATGAGAAAACAGAGGGTCAGAAAAATTAAGTGACTTGTCCAAGATCACAAAAGTAGTAAGTGGCAAGTTGAAGATTTGAATCCAGGTTTTCCGATTCTAAATTCAATGGGGATGTCACAAAAGTCGTAGAATATTTTTTAAATTATTAATTAAACACATATGGGACACCCTGTCTTGGTACCATTTCTTCTTTTTATCCATGTCAAATACACTTCTTTCTGCCTCTTGGACTAGAATAATCCCTCACTCAAATTCTTGCCAATTCCTGATAGAAGACATTGCTTTTGAAGTGGGGAGAGGAGAAAAGGTTTATAGAGGCAGAGGATACATTCCAAGGCATCCATGGACTTCTTGGGGTTTTTAAACTGTATCCTGCCATTTCTCTATATTTGCTTTCCATCTCTCTCAAGTAAAACCCTAATGCTAAAAAGTGAATAATGTTTAATGACCAAAATGAGACTTTTTAGGGTAATATGTTCCCAGAATCCTCAAATATATCTGTAAAGAATTAACATTGGGGCCAATATGCTCATCTATGGGTTTAAGATCAATGATCCTATTAAGTATCAAAGAAACTGCTTTCATAAGTCAAACTTGCACAGTTGAAAGTCTATTAAGTAAACATCAGCCTCATTAGGAATTTAGAAGGAGCTATCAGAATCTCTGCTATTAACAGCAGCCTGTAGTTTAGCTACAATTTGTGCAAGTGAAGCAATCACACTGCCCTTCTCTGCTACCACCTCAGAAGAAACACAGAAGTCATTTCTTTCTAGGCTTCTGCCTCCTTATCTGTAAAATAGTAGAGATGAACTAGAACTAGATTGTCTCCAAAATTCCTTCCAGCTGTGATGTTCTATGAGAAACAATAGGACAATGGATGTTGGAGAAGTACTCTGATTCTCACACAGATTTGATTCTCCTTAACCTTATGGGGCTACCATCTTATTTAATCAGATAATGGCATTTCAGGGAGATAATCAAAAAAGTAGGCAAAGGAAAGAGGATGACATGGTAAACATAAGGTTTAGAGTTCGAAGAAACCTTAGAGACACTTGCTTACTTTAGAAATATAAAGTTGATTTAGGGAAGGGAGGGAGGAGAGTTAGCCAGTGAAGCTCCAGGGATTAAAACATGAATGAAATTATCCTTCCTGGTAGATTATAAAGAGCTTGAACTGAGGACATGGACCTTTTTATTGGCCAGTCTCTCCATTACACAGTCAAAGAAATTGACGCCCAGAAAGAAGTTTTGCCCAAGGTCACAGATATTAAATAGCAGAGTCAAGATTTAAATGATCTGAATTCAAATCCAGAGTGCTGTCAACTACTCCAAGGTGCTGCATTTTGTGTACAATGCAGACCAGAGAAGATAGCTGGCTTGCTCATAAAAGCATTTTCCTTTATATCACTGCTTATAGAAGGTAGGCTAACACAATCTCAATGTTCGGTTGTACTCATTCCTGATGCTGTTCCTTGCAAAGATAGTAAGGTTTGGGGAAAAGGATCAAGGATCTAGAGTCAGAAAATACAATTCTTACATAATTTCTTTCATTTCCTAATTTTGTGACCCAGACAAGTCACTTTGCCTTTGCCTCAGTTTACCCCCATTTGTAGAATAAGAGTTTGACTAAATCATTTTTAAGCTACCCAAATTAACTGCAAAAGACCTATGAAGGAAGACTCTATCTGCATCCAGAGAAAGAATTTATATATATAATATATATATATATATATATATATAACATAGATATATGTGTATATCTATATCTGTATCTATATATATAACATATAGATACATGTGTATATCTATATGTATACATATAGATATACACATACATACATATATAGAGAGAATGATTTTACACATATATTAATGGATTTGTGGTTTCATATACAATCATTTTTTTCTATTATATTACATTATGGAAATGCTTGTTTTTCTCATAAATTAAAATTTAAAAAAAAAATTCCTTGCTATGATAGAAAGAGTACCGTCTCTGTAGTCAGAGGACTTGGCTCCAAATTTCATCTGTAATGCATCCTGGCTCTGGGTCCTTGGGCAGATGTTTTAACCTACCTGGGCCTCAGCTTCCTCACATGAAAAATGAAGGGGTTGGATTAGATGGCTTTCCAGGTTCCTTCTATTTCTACAGCCATAATTGCTGCCATTGCTAGCATGAATCCTTGCATCCTCTCAATACAGATATAACTCTTCTACTATTTTCCATTATTTTCTTTTTAGAATTATGAATAGTCCAATTATTTATTAGCTTATAGAATCTTAGGGTTGGAAGAAACCATCTAATCCAACTTCTTTGCCAATAACTATGCATTATTTTTCACATGTTGCAATAGACTTTGAGTCATGTCAAAATTATGCCATGCTGTTTAGTAGTATTAAGTGGACTTATCTCATACTTGGGTGCCTTAAATAAAATGAAAAAGTTAACATATGGGAAAAAATGATTTTTTTTCTTTGTTCAATTTTTTAAAAATGACGCCACAGATAATATAATTCTTTGTAGCAGAGTTCATGTTTATAGGATTTTTGCAGGTAGTAACATAAGGTTTACATGTTGGGTCCAAGCCTTCTCCAGTGAGATGTTAAGTGTGATTAAAAAATATAAAGAATTATTCTTGAGGTCCCTGGAGGCAAATTTACTGTGCAAGAAATAACATCTTCCCTTCTTGACCTTGGCTTCACTCCCCAGTCATGATAGATCTCTCTAGGACATGCCTACATAACAGTTGCAGAATGTTTAACATTTATGAGTCCTGGGAGAAGCTTTCAGAAGGTAAAGCTGCTTATACAGAAGTGCTGTTTGGGAGTTTTCTTGATGTAATTCACCTGAGAATGACTGATGAAACATCTCACTATCTAGTATTGCAAAGGTTTTTTTTTTAAAGATCTTATTGTAAAGACTTCCAATGATGTGTCCCCTAAATTGAGATGATACAGACTTCATAGTATTGCTATTACTATAGTATTCATAAAGTTGTCTTATTTAAGCAAGTCAGGAAGTATTTCAACAGAAAGGGATGTAGTTATATTATTACTATTGTTGTTAAATGCTACAGTGTTATTATAACTAGGAGCAGGACACCATTTGTAGCCCAAAGAATCAATATCAAATCAATCAAATCAAATCAAAGAATAGCAATTACTATTTGTTTTTCATAAACTTGTAATAATCCCAACCTGCCATATTGCAAGTAGCTGCAACATATTTCTGCTGGCATCGGTAATAATTCAATCACCAGATCTCCCTAAAACTACATCTAGTTGACCCTAGACCTCAGATCGTGTTTCACTTTAGACATCTTCTTACCACCCCACCCTACTTCTGTTGCTATTGTTCCTACTGAACTCTCATCCTAGGGCCATGCTTTAAAGACTGATCAGAGCCCACTACATTTGGGTAGCCCCAGAACCCTTAGCCATGTTTCACTTTGGCTATCTTCCTAAAGTGTGACTGCTCACAAACCACTAACCCCAACCCATTCCTGTGACTTCCTATACCAAAACACATTTCTCTGGCTACTCCTCCTCTTTACATATTGTTTCTTCCATTAGAATGTAAGTTTCTTGAAGAAAGGGACTTATTCTCCTTTGGATATGTACTTACAGTATGTTGCAATTACTTAAAAATACTTCATTCATCCATTCATTCCCTCATTCTTTCATGCATGTATGTATTATCATAGACGGAGATTGGAGCCATGGCTAGTTCATTCCTAAGGCAAATTCAGTTGAGTAATAGTGGGGAGGTGGCTATTTATCACCCATGTGTCATTGCACCAGGGGAGGAAAAATCTATCCCTCAGAGAGCCTAACCCACAACCTTATGTTATGAGGTGGAAAGGTAATAGGGAAGTGTGTGGCAATAAGGGATGACCATCCCTGGGGTTATAATATGAAAAGACCCAGGAGGTAGGCAAGTGAAGGGAATGGTCTGGCGTTATAAGGAAGCAGGGAATCATTCTGCAGAGGTAGATGATAGATGGTAATACCACTGGGCTTGGGGATAAAAGACCAGAGGACCACCAAAGGGAGAAGTATCTCTCTTCCCTTTCCCTTTCCTCACTTAAGAGTGCCATAGCATAAAGTCTTGGTCATCATATCCTTATAACCCTGGAGAAACTCAGTGTGTGCCTGACAATTAATAGAAGGATAAGAAAGATGACAGAGCATGTAATATTGAGACTACTTAGTATTAAATGAATTATGTAGAAATAGTTAAATAGCCTTCAACAATTTACCCTTTCTGAGGAAAACCTAAGAGCTTACGATAAGAGAAACTAGTTGGCTTTCAAATTAATAGGCAGACAAATAAGCTCTGTGGCTAATGAAACTAACCCAAATGAACAGGAAAGGAATGCACCATGACTATGGAGTCACTGAAATGAGTTATTAAAAAAGGTCTCTTACACTTCTCCCATCTCATCTAACCTCTCTAAATAGCATCTAGAACATATTCCCTATAGCACACTCACACAAATGGCTTTATCAATTTTTCAATTATTCATTCTTTGAAGTTTTCAGAATTTCCTTAAGAGAATATTCTCACCCAAAGAGCAGATTACTGGGGAATCAGAATCCCCAGGTTTTAATTTCAAAGAACAACAACAATAGTAAAAACAATAATTATAGCTAACATTTATATTACACCTACTATGTGCCAGGCACTGTGCTAAGCACTTTACAATTATTCTCTCATTGGATTCTCACAATAATTGTGGGAAGTAGGTGCTATCATTCCCCATTATATAGAGGAGGAGACTGAGGTAAACAGAGGTTAAATGGCCTGCTCAGGGTCACAAAACTAGTAAATGTCTAAGGCCATATTTAAACTCAGCTCTTCCTCACTCCAGGCCCAGCACTCTATCCAATCTATCCTCTTCACGTTTTGAACAACAAGATGTTTATGTCATGGCAAACTTCGTTGGTTCAGCATAAGTATTGTAATTCAGGAAAACAGGAAGTGACTACGGTCATTTTTAGAATGTAAAAGAGCAAAAAATAATCCATTTTCATTCAAATAAAAAGATGTTTGTTCATTCACATAAGTGATATGCAAGCAAAAGATTAAGGAAAATGCAGATTCTATGCTGAGAGATGACTATAAAAATTGGAGTTAAGGCTTTGTTTAAGATTAAGCTAAATCTTTTGTCATGAGCTCTCTCTCAGCTCATTTTCATCATGACATTGAAAAATCTGACATTATATACAACGTCCCATACTCCTGGACTCCCCAACACTGCAAAGGAGCTGGGAAGGTGGATAATGTCTTCTCATACCTCTTCTTTGAGGCTAGTTACTCTTTGCAATTTGCAATAGCAGCCTTCTAGCATTTCTTCCTGCCTCTACTGCCTACTTCAATTTATCATTCATATCAATGCCAGAATAATCTTTCCTATGCACAGATATGATGGCTTCACTCAAAAAAAAATTTGAGTGACATCTTATTGCCTTCTGAGAAATTCATACCTTTCGCCCTAGCATTCAAAGCCCTCCACAATCTGGTACAACCTACCTTTCCAGCCTTATTGACTTTGTGTTCAAGCACACTGGACCATGGTTTGTCTCCCAAACATGGCCTCTCCTGCCCATAATCTTTTGTTCCACATAGTTCGCCCATGAGAAGAATTCTTCCCATCCCTTTTCTTTTTACCTGTTTAATTCTAATCATCCTTTAAAATATAGCTCCAGTCCTATGTCCCCCACGAAGCCTTCCTTTATCTTCCCTCTTATCTCCTCCTGGTTGATAGCAACCTTCCCTCACAAATTTTTTGCAGCATTTTATTTTCCAGTTTGGGCAGCTGGATGGCAGAAGTGGATAAAGTGCTGGGTCAGGAGTCAGGAAGACTCATCCTCTCCATTTCAAATCTAGCCTCAGTCACTTAGTTAGCTGTGTGACCCTGGGTAAGTCACTTAACCCCATTTGCTTCAGTTTCCTCATCTGAAAAATTGCAAATTACTCTACTATCTTTGCCAAGAAAACCCTAAATGGGGTCATAAGGGTGAGACATGACTCAACAACAACCAATAAATTTTTTAGTTCTCCAGTATATTTACCCTGCAACATCAGCTAACATAATCACCTTCGTGTAGTTTTCTCTACTCCTTTTACTAGACAACACGTTCTGTAAGGATGTCTTAACTGTGTGTTCTCCATCCCATTGCCTAACACAATGCTCTGCTCACAGTACTCAGCAACTAGGTGGCATAGTGGATAGAGCTCTGGCCTCGGAGTTAGGAGGACCTGAATTCAAATCTGACCTCAGACGCTTGATACTTACTAGTTGTATGACCCTGGGCAAGTCACTTAACCCCAATTATATCAAAAAAAAAAAAGAAGAAAAAAAGAAAAGATGGTTGAAAGATTATTTGCATGCTCTTTTTTGTGAATATCACATGCCTATAGATGTAGAGCAGGAAGGGACCATCTAATTCAGCCCCTTCTTTTTATGGATGAAGAAACTGGGGCCCCATGGAGGTTGAATGATTTGCCCAAGGTCACACAGGAAGCAGAATCAAGACTTGAAGCCCATATCCTCTGGGACAATATCCAGCTTTTTTTTTTCTATTCTACCATGATACTTCTACTAGGTCCTGGCCCTCTGGAGACAAGTTATAAATTATTAAATCTGTTTCATAGATTGGCAATACAAGGCAGAAAAGAGTCAAGTAATACAATATCCTAATGTGGAACAACAAATCAACCACAGACTAGAATGACAAAACTAGTCCCAAATCCCAGGTGCATAGTTACTTCAGGAGATTTTCTGCTTCTCCTTCCTGTCCTGGGTTATTTGGACCAAGAATGTCCTATGTAATTGTGATGCCACTGCCAAGTCCTAGCCATTTTTTTTAGGGTTGCCCATCTCTGTCAATATGAGGCAAAGAAAGGAGGGCTGGCATACTGACACTGTTGCTTAAAGGATTGCCTTTCATGGACATTTTTTTAAAAAAGAAACAATTTTTGTGATGGTTCATAATGTGGTCACAGCTTGAAGGCCCTAGGCACTGAAGCATTTTATTAAGGGGTATGACCTCTTTTCCAGCTAAGCCTCTCTGGACTCTTATAGTAAGATAAAGTACAAGATCCTGTTTCCAGAAAATTCTTTTGTATCACTAAGGAGTTCATAGAAAAGCTCAGAATCAAGTAAATATGTCTTAGTATATCCTGATGAAATATTAACAGACTTGGGATTAGCTTTCTAGAGTATCAATGATGACACATAAAACATGTACCAAATTCTATTTAAATGTAGGCACAATGCATCCTCTGCTGAGTTTCATGTTCACATCCACTAATTCTGACTGTGCCTGAATTTTTTCCTGCTATATTTATTTCCATTTATTTACTTTATCCAAGGATACTTACTGTTTCTCTCTTTTTCCTTCTCACATTACAGGCTTTCCAGATTTTCCTTTTCACTTTACAGTAGCACTAGAGTATTGTAGATAGAAAGCTACCCTCAGAACCCAATGTTTTAAAAACACATGTTTTAAAAAAAATGTTTTCACATGCAACTGGGAAATAAGAAATACAGGAAATGAGGTACAGAAATCTATCCTGCCCTACAGGAAAATAGAAAGGGAAGGGGATAAGAGAAGGGGGTGGAGAGAGATAGAAGGGAAGGCAGACTAAGGGAAGGGATATTCAGAATGCATGCTATCTTAGGGTGGGGGGAGGGGCAAGATAGGGTGAAAATTTGGAATTCAAAATCTTGTGAAAGTGTTGAAAACTAAAAATAAATAAATTAAAAAAAAAGAAAGAAAGCTACCCTCAGAGCCAGGAAGATAGGTTCAAGCAAGTCTTCTGTATACTGGCTGTCTGAGCCTGGAAAATTCACTTTTAATTACCTCAGTGCTGTAGGTAAATAAGACTAGAAATTACAGAGAAGGAGCTTCCACACTGACCCACAAAGGGAATCTCCTCACCTGGGAGTTCAATCAATCAATGAAATCATTAGTCCAGTTTCTGTGACCCATCAATATTATGCTCTTTTAGGTATTCCTCCTTGTTGTCACATAGGCAAATATGCAATGTAAATAATTACTGCCAGTCACATAGTAGACAAACGCAGGAAATCCTATAGGCATAAATCCATTAGGTGACTTGCCCAGGATTACACAGCTAGTAAGCATCAGAGATAGGATTTGGAATGAGGTCTTTCTGACTCCACACCTCCCACACTCTATAATCTTTCTCCATGTTGCCCCTTTGGTGTCCCATATGCCTGAACAGTACATTAGTTTTCAGAACAATTTTTACTTAAAAAAATCACTTTTACCTACATAATCTTTTTTGATCCTCACACCAAGTCTTAAACAATAAGCAGCATTGGTATTACTGCCTTCTCTTAATAGATGGAGACACTATGATAGACTCATTACTTGCTCAAGATCACACAATTGAGCTAGGAACACAATCTAAAGACTTCTTGCTCCTAGTTGTATATTCCTTAGTCATGAAAGTAATTATATCTATCTCATATATATACATATATGAAGGGATAAATTAATATATATATGTGTGTATGTGTATGTATACACACATACAAACACACATACACACACACACACACACACACACACACACACACACACACACACTCCTCAAGGCAGCCAGGTAGGACAATGGATAGAATGCCAGGCCTGAAGTTACTCATCTACCTGAGTTCAAATCTGGCCTCAGATAGTGGTGTGACCTGGAGCAAGTCACTTAACCTTGGCTGACTTGGTACCACATATGTAAAATGAACTGGAGAAGGAAATGAAAACCACTTCAATATCTTTGTGACCCCATTTGGGGTTCTCTTGGCAAAGAGTCAGACATGATTGAAAATGACGGAAGGCATATTTCCCTCCCTAACACATCTATTTTGCTTGAGGATCACTTGATTTGGGGAATGTGTGTGTGTGTGTGTGTGTGTGTGTAACACACACACACACACATACACATATACAAACATACATACATATTACCTATCGTTCTGATCACCATAGACTCAATGCTACAACTTATACTTCTCTAAAATGCATGATCTGTTCTCTCCCCAGGTTTTGAATCTTATTTGTTAAATTAAGATTTCAGGCTTGATGGGCAATTGCAAGGTCAGCGTGTCTAACTCTGTGATCTGTAGTTGGCACCTAATGTTTCTGGTACCCTTTGAATATAAAATAATGAGAATGACAAGATATTATTACTTTCTGACAACCATTCAGAGCCCAGTACAAAATTACTTGGTATAATTTTCACTGAACGAGTTTTTACATCAGAGAAACCACCACAACAATTAATACCAATTGGCACCTTTGGCAATGTCAATTAAGAGGCTCCAAATGACAGTCAAGGTCACTCAGCTTTTCAGGCATCCATAGAGACTAGATTTTTAGGATACAGAAGGAACAAATGGGTGATGGGGGGAAAATAGCACATAGACTGTGCTGATTATGTGGCCGCATGAAAAATGAGATTGTCCTAGTGATTAACCTAGTATTTTTGTAAATATATCAATATATGTAGCTTGTGATTAAAAAAAGGAGGTCTATGCAATTATTAGGTAGATCTATAAAAATAACACCATTTCCAGAATGCATGGCTTTCAGAACAAAAATTCTAGATTTAGGTGTAGTGACAGTAAATCTAAAGTTGAAAAAACAAAGCCAAACAGATCATTTGAAAAGGTCAGTGAAGCAAAATTGGACAGCTGAGAGAGGGAGGTGGTACAATGGAAGAAATACTGGTTGTGGAGTCACATGTGGCAATAATAAATCCCAGAGCTCTTATTTTACCATCTATGTAGCCTCATCAAGTTATTCAACCTCTGGACCTCAGTTAATTCATCTGTTAAATGAAGGGTTTAAGCTAGAAAACTTCTTAGGTGCTTTCCTGCTCTGAACCTATTATCTGTAGTTTTTAGATATTATTATAGATTATCTCTATTTGGGCAGCTAGCTGACACAGTGGATAGAACATCAGGCGTGAAGTCAGGGAGACTCATTTTTGTGAGTGCTAATCTGGCCTTAGACACTTACCAGCTGTGTGACCGTGGGCAAGTCACTTAACCCTGGTTGCCTCAGTTTCTTCATCTGTAAAATGAGCTGGAGAAGAAAATGGCAAATTGCTCCAGTATCTTTGCTGAGAAAATCTCAAATGGGGTCGTGAAGAGTCAGACAAGACTGAAATGACTGAACAACAATTATCTATAGGTTATAGATATTTTTGTTCTTATTAGATAAGGGAATATTTCATAACAGTAAAAAAAGTTCATATCATATTAATATATTACTCACTTGAATAATTGATACTTTAGTGCATCTATGTTCTCACTATAGATACATCTTCTATTGGTTTTGATCACAGATCCAACATGACCTCTTATCCTAAATGATCCTTATTCACCTTTTTCAATAAAGCCTCCATAGAATTTCCAACGGAGGCACTAAATGATGGGGGCTCCCTCTGTTTTTTGTTTCTTTCATATTTCATGGACTCCCATACAACACTCCAACTGTTCATCTGTCATTTGTGTTATGACTGGCTCATTTCTTTTCTTTTCTTTTTTTTTAATTTTAATTTAAATTTTTTTTCCATATGCTTTTGAGTTAAAAATTTTTCTCCCTTTTTCTCCCCCCCCCTCGCCAAGATGGTGCACAATCTGACATAGCCTTTACATTTACATACCCATTAAACATATTTTCACATTAGTGAAGTTGTAAGTAAAAATTAAGACTGGTTCATTTTTTATTGGATAGGGCAGAGGACCTTGAATGAGAAGACCTGAGTTCAGATCCTACATGACTCTGCATAAATAATTTAATCTCTTTGGGCCTCAGTTTCCTCATCTGCAAAATTAGGGAGGGAGCTGGATTTGATGGTCTCCATGTTTCCCTTCCAGCTTTAAATATATGATCCCATGATCCTGCCTTTATGTATTTTGATTCTGGTTAATTTTAATGTAAGTATCATTGGTGGACTACATGAATAAAATTCTGAGAAATTTCCCAAGCTTAAAAAAATGTCATCCTAGAGCAATGTTTTTGAAGAAAATGCTTAATAATATTTGCATAGGCTCTTGATGCCAAAGACAACTTTTGAAAAGAAGAGGTAACTAAGAGAATTCCATTTCTATTGGTCCCTATGGTCAGCATCAGCTGGCTAAAAGATGAAGTTATGTAGATTCTTGTCAATTAAAGAAAAGAAAAATCTTTTCATCCACTATGCAAATCTGAATTTATTGTTGTAGAAATTTCCCTGTGGTGCTGAGAAGGTAAGTGATTTGCTCATGGACATTTGTCCTTCTTTGTAAGAGCTGAGACTTGAAGTCAGATATTCCTGACTACCAGAACAGCTGTCCATCCACTACACCATATTGTTGTACTGGTCCTTTCTGGAGTTGAACTGCAAAGCATGCAAACTCTACAGCAGAGAGCACAACTCTGATGGGGTGGGCACATTATTAGGATGCCAAACATATGTTTACCCAAAAAACTATTTTACAGAGAACTCACACAAGGGTAAGCACTCACACAGAGGTCAGAAGAAGTAATCCAATGACACTTAAAGCCTCTCTGAAGAACTATGAGAACTGGCACAGAACCAGCCAACATGGTGAGCTGGCATCAAAAGAAGGCACTGTGCTCCATTCACAAAGCAGAATTGCAGTAGCTCAAAAGTGACATGAGATGTGCAAATTTAGGGACATCTCCGCTCCAAATGTTCATATGTACTATTTGTGCCTGACGTGTGGTAGAGCCTTGTGAGCTCGTACTGGTTTAATCAGTCAAAGTAGGACACACCATACTTTGATCCCAACATAGTAATGTAATTTTGGTCCTCTTCGAGTATGAAGGACAATTACCACCAAGTTGCCTCTTAAGCTACACCCATCCTATCTAGATGCAGGATCTGAACATAAAGTGAATTTATTGAAATAAAGACCTTAATTATGTGAATACTGGGCATCTACATTCCAAAAAAGGAAGAAAACAATCTTTTCTGCATATATATAGCCTACTCTCTCCTTTACCAGGGTCTTGTCTGGATGGAAAGCAAGACAAGGTAACGACCTTTGGGAGCTACACCTCCATATGTACCAGGCAGCTTCTCAGTCATCTCCAATTCATATTCTGTTTTCAATCACAGGCCCATGCACTGGTAGAGAAAAGCTAAAATCATTCCTCCTTTTGGCTGTGTGCCTTGAAGAATAAAAATTAATGGAGAGATATCTCAAAGAACTGCTATTCCCAGCCTTAGTCTGATGACACAAAAGATTATCCCAAAAGAACCTTAGAGGAGTTACAAACTTTCAAAGTAAAATTAAATTCACTTCAATACTTTAAAATAATCAATGTATGGTAAACCACAATATACAGTAGCAGTTCCAAAAGTCTAGTTGTCATTGGCATACTGTTTTCTCTCTTCCAGAGCAGAAAATGGATTATTTCCATGTCAGCAAGCATTTATAACAGTACTTTACAGATTTACTTTGGACTGGAGAGGCAGCCCTCATGTGGAGGGGACTGCTGTACTTTTGTTTTTTATTTTTCAAAGACAAAAAACAAAAGGGGACAAAAAGACGGTTTGTCATAGGATAATGCTTCTTCACATCCAAAACCAAACCAGGTCACTAAAGGAATGCAGAAAGGTCCTGATGGATCCTCTAGAATTATTTAAAGAAGGGGAAGAGCTTATCTACCTGGTACAGTTCCTGAACTATGAAACATATGAAGTCTCTGCTGGTCATTGGACCCTCCTTCAACTATTCAATTCACTGACATCTCCCTAGAGGCAGGCAGACAGCAGATCAAACCTGGACTGTAGCAGATGAGATAGCAGCTTGTCTGGGACTATAGGCAGGAGTATGCAGGTAAATGATTAACAAAGAACACTTGAGGGAAAAAAAGTATATATACATACACACACATATATACATATATATGTATGTATACACACACACACTCACAATACACTTTTAAGTTTAATATGGATCATTAACATTTTCTCTATAACTTTCTCAAAGTTTAGGTAATCAGCAAAACAATAAATTCAGCCCTGATTTGTAGCATTTGCTAATTTCTGAGGTATAACTGCTTACATTGAAAACTTAACAATTGGCTCTTGAAGCCTGTATGAGCTAGTTCCAGAATGAACTGGCTTCCTTTCATGAATAGTCATGATAGGGAATGAAATTAAAATCAATACATATTTATTAAGCACTTATCATGTGCAAGGCACTGGGGATGCAGAGCCAGTGAAAAGTACTTTTATTGTGTTGGGTAATACTCTGCTAATCAGAGTAAATTACACAATGAAATTGTTAGGTCTTACTACAACCTAGTACCCAGGATTTATCAAGTCTTGATTTTTATAAGTCCCAAAAGAGTAGGCAGGATGATGATGATGATATGACAGACGTGTAAAGAAGAAATAATAGAAATTATTGTAGAAGAGAAAGGATTAGAAGAAGAAAGAGAATAATGACCCTCAAAATACTCAAATGGCATTGTGATATCACTGACATGGGTATTCCCAAGAATGTCCATTCTTTTTTTGATTCTTACCCATGCCCTCCCCTAAATTTACTAATGAAGATCTACCCGAAATGATGGGGGTCTTCCTCACTTTCTCTTGACATCTTCATCAGTCAGCAAACACCTAATAAATACTTACTGTGTCAGTCTCTTTTGAGTTCTAGGGATACAAAGAAAGACAAAGGGATTACATTCTAATTTTAAGGCTAATCATGGAGCATAGTAATAATATTAGTATGCCCTATTACCTGAAGTAACCAACCACTTACTAAGATTTGTAAAGTACTTTTTACACATGATCTCATTTGACTTTTAGAGAAGGAGTGGGAGGTGTAGGAGGAAGTGTAGAAGATGGCTTTTAATTTGGCATCTTTGCCATCAGTTCATGAGATAAACTGACGGGAAGCTGAGTCTTACGTGATGAAAACAAGTGACCATCACCTTAAGACAGGAAGAGGAGAGAAATAACTAAGGAACAAAAGAAGGAAATAAAATGCGTTAATTTGGGAAGTGAGGCTTCCATTTTCCTTAAAGGTTGCCTTTTGTCAAAAGAAAGATGACAATTTTTTGAAGGAAAATACAACAAATAAGAAAAGAGTAAGTTCCTTAAATATGCATCTGAATATTTATGTTTTCTGTCTGAGATTTCTGGGCTTATCTTAAAGTCTTCTCTATATTGCTGGATATTACAATAGTTATCCTAAAGTGGGATAATTGTGTTACACCCTTCCATCTTGGACACAAGGAAAGTCTTTTCCTTTCAACAAAATCCATCACTTCTAGCTTGTCGCTGTAATTCTTCATAGTCAGCACACAAGCTTTCTCACTTTTTCATTATCTTCCAGGAGAAGGTGTATGCTCATTGCCTCAAATCGTCAAAATTCTTCACTATCTAGCCTGCTTTCATATTTGAACAGAGCTATACAGGATAGTCAGTGACTTGCCGTCAAAATAGTAACCATCCTAAGGCATCCAAGAAAGTATAAATAGACTGTCTGGTTTCTTCTGAGTCTCCCGAATATGTTAAGGCTCTAAACTATATATTAGCTAAAGAAGCATTTTCTCTGCCCAAACCAAGCTTTTACACTCCTCCCCATTGCAGCCTCCCTCCTCCATTGCAAGTTTGTCATTTTAGTTGCCTCAAACATAATTTGAAATGCTCTACACTTACTTGGGGTCTTATATGAAGCTTATTTATTTAGTTAAATTTTTATTTATTTTTTATATCACACTTATTATAGATATATAATTTTTAGTCCCATTTTATGAGCCTTCACTAATGAGGAAAAAAAAAACCCAACAGGTAATGAAACTATTTCAATCAAAGATAGATTTGAAGGATCAAATCCTACCTTTTATATGTCCTGTCTTTGTGACCGTGGAAAAGTCATTTAACCTGTCCAGGCCTCAATATCATTATCTATAAAATGGAGGAATTGATTTTGATTTTCTCTTAAGGCCTTTGTAGCTCTGGACATGAGATATTTTTTATAACCTTTGATAGCATATGCAACATTCTGCACCCATAGTCCCCTAGTGTTCCAAGGAAAGGCATGAGACTATTTCCTTTTTTTTTTTATTGCTAGCAAGACTATTCATTGTAATTAAAGAATATTTGTATTTATTCGAGTATCTTTTTCATTTTCATTATTATAGTCATTCTGTATATTATTTTCTGGGCATTTCTTACTTCATTCTGTATTAGCTTATACAAGTCTTCCCAGATTTCTTCATATGCTATTTCTAAGTATTATAATATTGCACGTATATTCCACAGTTTGTTTAGCCAATCTGTGATTGATGGGCACTCAGTTGGATTTACTATTGCAAAATACATTTGAAAACATGGCTTATTTCAATAAGTTAACTGACCAAAAGAGAACTCATTTCATAAAAAGCTTATTTCAAAGTCTGAACAAAATTGGAATAAGAAAATAACAAAGGGGAAAATCAGTGAATGTTATACTTGCTCTGCCCATGCTCCTAGTTATTAACCAAATATCATCTTTCAGCTTTCATTTAGTTAACTAACATGGTCACTTGGTTACCATTATCCTTGCTGCTCCTCACACAAGACAGTCATCTCCAGACTCTGGGTATTTTCACTGATTTTTCCACATTCCTGGAACACTCTCCCTCCCCATCTACATCTCCTGACTTCCCTAGCTTCCTTCAAGTATCAACTGAAATGTCGTTTTCTATGAGAAGCCTTTCTGATTATTCTTAATTCTAGCTCCTTTCTTCTAATGACTATTAGCCCTCTTGTATTTACCTTGTTTTTACAAAATGGTTTTCGTGCTGCCTCCTCCATGACATTGAGAGCTTATTGAGAGCAGGGAGTGCCTTCTCCCTTTCTTCAGAACTCCGACACTTAGCACAGTCCTTGGCAAATACAGGGTTCTTAATAAATGCTTAATGATTGGGTTGTGTTTTTTTTTTGATGTAAGAAGCTTACTATGATATAAACATAATGTGATTCTTTCTTTTGTGTAGTGTGGAATTGGAAGCCCCAGGTAGCAAAAGGTAGCTTGGTGTCCTGGAGCATTAAAGAGACTGCAAAAAATGCTATCACTGGCCATGGCTACTTGGATACTTTTCCCTCTTTTTCAATATTCTGTAGCACAGTAAGCACTCCCTGGTAGGGAAAATAGTAAAATAGAACAATCTCCTAATGATTCAAAACTACCTTCATTCTGACTTCTGTCTACCTTTGTACCTTTGTGGCTTCTATCTTCCCCTCTTTCTGCCTCTCATATATGTAATGCAAAAATCCTGACTGCTACTTTTTCATACCTCTGAAACCTTTGGCAAGTCCTGCTACTTCTCTAGACTTTTTTTTTTCCTTTGTAAAATGAGAAGGCGAAACTAGATCAAAGCATCTTAACATTTTGCTGTGGTTTGTTGCCAAAATTCATAATTGAAGGATGTAGGTAATTTCCTTTATGGATTAGTTAAAATGAATGTGTAATTATTGCCCCATCAAAGTTCACAGACTGTCTTGAACCTATCCATGGAACTCAGGTGAAGAACCCCTAAACTGGATGAGTTTCAAGATCCTTTCAAAATTTCAATCCTATGATTCCCACTTAGTCTGTTAAAATGTTCCCCTTCCAAGACCAGCTCAGATGTCATTTACTAAGTGAAGCCTTCTCTTGATTCCTTCATCTAGAATGATTCCTCCTCACTTAAATTTCTCATAAGACTTTGTACCTTTCCTTTGCAATTTTGTCCTGTGTTCATGACTTAAGCTTCTGTATTGGATTGTGAACCCTGAAGATACGGACTACATCTTATTTTATCCATGTACTACCAGGGGGTTACTTGGTGCTTTGCATACGTTAAAAAAATCAATGTCTGTTGCACTGTATTCAATGGTCTTGGCAGACATATTCTAGGCCACAGAAGCTCTGGAACTGTGCATTTAACTGTTTTTCCAAGCCAAATAAATTTTCATGGAACTATTTGAAAATATGTTTTCACAGCTAGATGGACAAACTCATGAATACATTTAGTGTGGGACAGTGACATCTCCAAGTGTAGTGACTTCCATTTTCCTTCTCCCTTCCAGGATATTAAACCAATAATCTTATGTGGCCACAAAACACTTACACAGGCACACTCTTGTATACCACAGAGACAAATAAACAAACGTATATAATCACATACATGAAGCACAAATGGGAACAGGGTTACCTAGGCACCCCTCCCTAGCCCCCAGGATTTGTTAGAAGATGAACAATCACCATTTCCAGGTTGGTAACTGTCAATTTGACACACTAAAATAAATTTACAAAAATGGTGTCCTAGTTACTTCCTGGATATCTCTAAGTCATGCTACTGCATTTCAACTTTCCCCTCTTCCAGTTAGAACTCAGACTCTTGTCCCTGGGACCCTGGCCTCTGGCCTTAAGGATAGAGCCTTTCTTGCTTGTTTGTGTATCACCATGATGTGGCACAATGCTTATCATGTAGGAAACACTTAATACTTTTTTCATTCATTTACTCAAGTGGTTAAGATTCAGCAAACTGCAAATTTATCCATTCAATTGAACACTATGTAAAAGACTTTGTGGTAACAGCCAGGGAGATAAACAGATAAATAAGACAGGATTTCCATAAAAGTTTGAAAAAGACTCCAAGCCTCAAAGAATTTATAATCTAGTAGAGGTGGCCTCAATTTAGGATCGGTGTATCTAATATTAAACACATTCCATGTATGAAAACCTACATTTAGAAAATATATTAGGGGACAATGATTCACTTAAAATGAGTTTTTTTTAAGCAACAAGCTCTCATAATATATTTAAAATGTAGTTCAATTCATAGAAAGCTAGCTTATACACTCATTATCAGAACATCTCCATATGTCTAACCAATGTCTAGAAGAATTTTTATTTTTACCCACAAACCAGCTCCCCATCTTGGCATTCATATTTCTATTAACAGCACTACCAGTTTTCCACCATTGAAAGCTCAAAGCTATCCCATCTCTTCCTTCTCTCTTGCCTATCACATCTTATCCATCATTAATCCCTGCCAATTGTTCCTTGCCAATGTCCCTTACATATGTCCCTTCCTTTTCAGTCCCCACTACTATTCCTCCCAGTTCAGAATATTGTCACCTCACACCTGTACTATGAGTAGTTGCCTAAATTGACATTTGTGTTTCAGCCTTTCCCCATTCCAATGCATCCTGCATAACAATAAGATACATCTTTACCCAATAATACTTTCCTTCAGTCACTCTCATAAAAACCCTTCTATGGCTCCTCATTGCCTATAGAATAAACTGACCTGGAATGTAAAGATCAACACAATCCAATCTGGGCCTTTCCTATCTTATCTTTAGCTCTTCACTTTCTCCAACCATACATCTTAACCAAACCAGTTTACTGACTGTTCTCTTAAAGCTGGCTAGTGAATGACTGATTAAATGATAAAGCACTTATTACACACTTACTGTTTGTTAGCCACAGTGCTAATGTGATGGGGATAAAAATACAAACATTATATTTTTATTTCTTCCATATTTTTTGTTGGGTAGATGCTGTCTTTCTTGTCCTGCGTCTTTATGGTGTCTTCCACTATAATTTATTGTACAAAGGATCCCACATAGTATCCCTGATTTACACTCATTTTCTCATTTCTTGTGGTCACTTAAAAGTCTATTTAATATTCCCATTTTTAATCTATTCTAATTTCTATTTAATAGGTACAGACCTACCTGATTTTCTTTATTGGTCTTCCACTTTCATTCTTTGTTCTACCATTTTTTCACCATTTACTTCTCAAAATTATTCTCTACCTTCCCCTCTTTTTTTCTTCAGTAAAATTCAGATAACTAGATAACATTGTATTCTTATGTCTGTATATTATATTAATTTTTATTTCTAAAGTGCTAAATTTTGTTCAGACGATAGAAAAATCTCTATGCAAATTTGTAAAACACAACTGCTACAGCCCTATGTTTCTCTCAGCTATATAAGATTAGATGGAAATTGTTCAGAAGTAGAAAAGGATATACTCTCCTATGAAATATTCAGTTGAATATTTGGAAGAGAAATTGCAGAAGTAAAGTTTGATTATCATTAACTTGAATTCTGCTTTTATGTTCAAATGTCTATTTAGACTTCTCCACCTACAACTCCAAAGATAAAATATGCCTCTCCCCTTCCCCGTGATGGCCCTAGATATTCTTAAAATGCTATGCTGTTCCACTTAATGATTTCAGAATTCAGAGGTCTGCACATTTGTACTGTTTAAAAATGTAATGTAATAAAAAGATTCTTAATTGAAATTGAGCAGATCACTGATTGTTCTTTGATGGATATGTGCTATCCCTAAGGTAACCATTCATTCTCATCACTATGACAGATTGCAACCTGTATGCACTCTCTCAGCCTATGCAATTCTTGTCCATGTCTTTCTATAAATACTCAGCCGTGGAGTTATTCAACAGCTTAGAAACTTCCTCTGGCTTTGTTAATATTTTGTAGATGTCAGTGCTGCTCCATTTGTTACCTTTCATTCTTAATTATGACCAGCTTACCTCCTAGGCCAGTTACATTTGTCCTGGGTAATATATTTTACACCACCTCTTCTGCAAAAGTCATCATTAGTAATAATGCTCCTTCCTGTTATACTTGCCATGCATCTTTTCATTGCCCTTTGAGTCACCTACAATTTAGTTTCTTCAGTGATTCCAGTGCTCCCTTATTTGCAGTCATATAGAACTATACGGACAATTTAAGAATGAAAAAGATGGTTTTCTGTGTCAATAAACAGCTTGAAATCTTCGAAAGCTTTGCACAATTTCCCAGATATAATCCATATCTTTTTCATGGAGCAAACAAGTTTGCCATATTTAAATACTGTCTATAAGTAGGCAGAGTATTGTTCCTACCATACAAGGTACAGCTGTGGCCTTTTAAAAAATATCCATTTTGATAACAGCAATGAAGCATGTGCTATGTAGGGAGACACTCAGATCAGAAACTTTCAATTTCAATTCCAGGAAATAAAAAGATTCCTTTACGTGCTAACACTTTTCCTTAAAAGAAGTTAGAGGTTAAATGAAAGAGAATGTGTTGGAGAGAGAACCTTTGTCTGGAAGAGCACCCATAGGATATTAGTGCTTTGCTCTCACATCAGCCATGTTACACACCAACGGAGTTAAAACAGTTACAGTCTGAAATTAAAGCACACTTAACTATAGATACCTTACGGAAGCTATGATATAGTGAACAAGGTCCCAGCCTCACAATGAGGAAGATAGAGGTTCAAATCCTGCCTCTGATAGGTACTGACTGTGTGCCCTGAGTTAAGTCCCTTAACCTCCCAGCAACCCAGGCAGCTCCCTAAGATTACAAGTTTCAGAGCAGGTAGGAAGAGGTATTTTCTTCATGAAGAGTTCTCTAAACAGATGATATCAAAGATTCAGGTTAAATTTTTTAAAAAATTAAATTAAAATTCATTTAAAATGAATTTCATTCCAGAAGTAATGGTTGTAATTAGGATTGCAATCAAGAATAAACTACTCAGCAAAACTGAGTATAACTGTACAGAGGGAAAATGGACATTTAATAAAACAGAGGATTTCTAGACATTACTGATAAAAAGACCAGAGCTGGATAGAAAAGTTGACATTCAAACACAAGACTCAAGATAGGCATAAAATGGTAAACATGAAGGAGAAATCATAAGAAACCCAATAAGGTTAAATTGCTTACATTCCCAAATAGGTAGATAAAACATATAAATACTAGGAACTTTATCCTTATTAGAGTAGTTAGAAGAAGAAGAAGAAGAAGAAGAAGAAGAAGAAGAAGAAGAAGAAGAAGAAGAAGAAGAAAATACATACATACATATATATATATATATATGTTTTGAAGGCATGGTTGTGAGTTTGTAATATTGGGATTTTTTTTTTTAAAGAATGCAAGAGTGAGAAAGAAAGATGCATTGGAACACAAGGGAGAAGAAAGGAAGAAGGTGAAAAATTATCTTATATAAAAGGCACACAAGGAAGAGTTTTTATAGTAGAAGGAAAAGTGGGGATGGGGTGGGCAATGCTTGAATCTCACTTTCTTCTGAACTAAAGAGGGGAGAATATATATACACATTCAGTTGGATATAGAAATCCATCATACCCAATAGGCAAGTAGGAGGGGAAAGGAATGACAGAAAAGGTATGAGGGATGATAAGAAGGAGGGTAGATTAAGGAAGGCAGTAATCAGAAGTCAAACAGGTTTATGAGCATGGAAGGAGAGAGACAGACAGACAGACAGACAGAAAGAGACAGAGAGACAGAGAGACAGAGATAGAGAGAAATAGGATGGAGAGAAATATATAATTAGCAATCATAACTGTGAATGTGAATAGAATGAACTTACTCTTACAACGGAAGCAGAAAGTAGAATGAATTAGAAACTAGAATTCAACAGCATGTTGTTCATAAGATACATTTGGAATAAAAAGACACAGAGTGAAAATAAGGGGATAAGGGGCTAGAGCAGAATTTATTATGCTTCAGCTAAAGTAAAAAAGGCAGGGGTAGCTATCATGATCTTAGCAAAGCAAAGGCAAAACTAGACTTAATTAAGAGCTTAATTAAAAGAGCTAATCAGGGAAACTACATTTTGCTAAAAAGTAACACAGATAATACAGTAATATCATTACTAAACATATATACACCAAATGGCATAGCACTCAAATTTTTAAACGAAAACTGAGAAGAGCTACAAGAGGAAATAGTAAAACTATTACTAGTGGTGGATTTCAAATTTTTCTTCTTAGAACTAGATAAAACTAACCACAAAATTAAAAAAAAAAGTTAAGGAGATGAATAGAATTTTAGAAAAGTTAGAAAGGATATAACTCTGGAGAACATCGAATGGGAATAGAAATAGAAATTCCATTGTACATGGCTCCATCAAATAAATTGACCATACATTAGGGTATAAAAGTCTCACAAACAAATGAAGGAAAACAAAAATATTAAATGGACCCTTTCTAGACCATAATGCAATAAAAACAAAATTCAATAAACGGCCTTGGAAACAGTTCAAAATTTGTTGAAACTAATTAATCCTCAACAATGAATCAAAGAACATATAAAAATAATCACTAATATTGTTAAAGATAGTGACAACAATAAGACAACATAAAGAAATTTGGGGGATGTGGGCAAAGCAGTACTTAGAAAAAAATTTATATCTCTAAATGCTTACAGCAATAAAAAAAAGAGCAGATCAATGAATTGAACATGTAACTAAAAAAACTAAAGAGAGCAAATTACAAATCCCCAATTAAATACCAAAATAGAAATCCTGAAAATTAAAACAGAGATGAATAAAATTGAAAGTTAAAAAACCCCCCATAGAACTAATGAATAAATGTAACAGCAGGTTTTATTTTTTAAAAAAGGCAAAATAAACTATTGTTTAATTTAGAAAAAAAAAGGAAACACAAAAACTACCAGCATCAAAAATGAAAAGAGTGAATACAGCAGCAATGAAGGTGGAATTAAGGTAATTATTAGAAGTTATTTTACCCAATTGTGTATACCAATAAAAGTGACAAAAATAAATAAAATGGATGAATATTTGCAAGAATATAAATTGTCCAGATCCACAGAAGCAGAAATAGAATATTTAAATAACCCTATTATAGAAAAAGAAATTAAACAAACTATCAACAAATTCACTAAGAGAAAATCCCCAGGACCAGATGGGTTTATGAGTGAATTCTGACAAAAATTTAAAGAAAAATTTATTCCAATACAATATAAACTACCTGAAAATACAGGCAAAGGAGGGGTCCTACCACATTCCTTCTATGACATAAGTATGGTTTTGATACCTCAGCCAGAGAGAGAAAAAACAGAGAAAGAAAACTATAGACCAATTTCCCTAATGAATATTGATGCAAAAAAATTGAATAAAATATTGCCAAGGAGACTACAGTAATATATCACAAAGATATTGCACTATGACCAGGTGAAATTTATACAAGGAATGCAGGGCTGTTTCAATATTGGTTAAGCCAGAAACATAATTCTCCACATCAATAATAAAATAACCAAATAAAAAATCAACAAAAATCATAGTATTATATCAATAGGTAGAGAAAAATATTTTTTAAAAATGGTATTTCCCCCAATTATATGTTGACAATTATTAGCATTCATTTTTACAAGATTTTGAATTCCAAATTTTTATCCTTATCTCCTTCCTCTCTACTACTTTAGACAATTTGATATAGGTTCTGTATGTACTACAGTTTTGAAATAAGAAACAGCTCAAAAGAAAACAAACAAACAAAAAAGAACAAAGTAAGTGAGAAAGTATGTTTTGATCTGCATTCAGATTCCATCAGTTCTTTATCTTGATGTGGATAGCATTTTCCTTCATGAGTCCTTTGTATTTGTCTCAGGTCATTAAGTTGCTGAGAAAAGCTGAGTCATTCATAGTTGATTGTAGAGGGCCGGCTTTGGGGAGTTGGAGGGCTTAGGCCAGCCTGGGTCTTACCTATAGTTTGTACTAAGCCTGACAGCTGTGAAACTCAGAACGTAGGCTCACCACCCCCCTGCTCCATCTTTTGAGAACAGGATGCAGGAAGGGAGGAAACGGATGGGGTACAGGACAGGATGCAGGAAAGATATCACAGACAAGGTACAAGGAAGTAAGGAAATCACTTAATTAGATTTGTACTTTTCATGAAAAATAATGTTACTATTGCTTGATCCAGTACTATATAAGCCTGAGCCCTCAGATCAATAAACAAAGTTTGTTCTTCACTGCTCTCACCTGGCCCATGATTCTTTCTCTCTTCACACTCTGCCGTTGTCAGACCAGGGACGCAGGTGTTCCTGGCAGTTGATCATCACACAATATTGCTAATACTGTGTACAATGTTTTCCTGATTCTACTCATTTCAGTTTGTATCAGTTTGTACAAGTTGTTCCAGGTTTTTCTGAAATCTACTTGTTCATCATTTCTTATTGCACAATAGTATTCTGTTAAATTCATACACCACAGCTTGTTCCGCCATTCCCCAATTAGTGGGCATCCCCTCACTTTACAATATTTTGCCACTATGGAAAGGGCTGCTTTAAATATTTTTGCACATGCAGATCCTTTTCCCTTTTTTATGAGCTCTTTGAGATAACAGACATAGCAGTGATATTGCTAGATCAAAGGGTATGCACAATTTCTTTGCCTTTGGCACAGTTCCAAATTGCTCTCTAGAATGGTTGCATCAGTTCATAATTGAACCAACAGTGTAACAGTGTCTCAATTTTACCACATTTTCTCCAACATTTATAATTCTCCTTTTTTGTCATATTAGCCAATCTGATAGGTGTGAAGTGACACCACAGGGTTATCTTAATTTGTATTTCTCAAATAAAAATGATTTAGAGCACTGCTTCATATGCCTATAGATAGCTTTGATTTCTTCATCTGAAAACTTCCTGTTTATAGCCTTTCACCATTTATCAACTGGGAAATAGCTTGTATTCTTATAAATTTGATTCAGTTCACTAAATATTTGAGAAATGAAGCCTTCATCAGAGATACTTGCTATACAGATTGCGTCTCCGCTTTCTGCTTTCCTTCTAATCTTAGTTGCATTGGTTTTGTTTGTGCAAAAGCTTTTTAATTTAATATGATCAAAATTATCTATTTTATATTTTGTAATGCTCTCTATCTCTTATTTGATCATGAACCTGTAATTCATTTAACTTCTCCTTTAAAATTTGGATGCTGTATCACTTGATGCATATACATTTAGTATCGATATTACTTCATTGTCTATGGTACCTTTTAGCAAGATGTAGTTTCCTTCCTTATCTCTTTTAATTAGGTCTGGTTTTGTTGTTTTTTTTTTTTTGCGTTGCCTGAGATCAGGATTGCTACCATTGCTTTTATTTTCCTTCAGCTAAAGCATAATAGATTCTGTTCCAGCCCCTTACTTTTACTCTGTGTGTCTCTCTGCTTCAAGTGTGTTTCTTGTAAATAGCATACTGCAGGATTCTAGTTTTTGATCCACTCTGCTATCATTTCTTTGTTATGGGAGATTTCATTCCATTCACATTCACAGTTATGATTACTAACTGTATATTTCCTTCTCTCCTATCTTTCCTCCTGTTTGTCCTCTCTCTCCTTTCACCCTTTCTTTCCTCATCAGTGCTTTGCTACCACTTCCCCCAGTCTGCCCTTTCTGTCTGTCCCTCCTCACCTCCTTCCCCAAGACGGCATGCAAGCTGATATAAGCTACACATATGCATTCCTATTACACATATTTTCACATTAGTCATGTTGTAAAGAAGAGTTAGAACCAATAGGAGGAACCACAAGAAAGAGGAAACCAAAAAAAAAAAAAGAGCAAATAGCATGCTTCTTCTACATTCAAATGACATAGTTCTTTCTCTGGTTGTGGACAGCATTTTCCATTATGAGACTTTTGGAGATGTCTTAGATTCTTGCATTACTGAGAAGAGCTAAGTCTAATAAAGTCAGTCATTGCACAATGTGGTTGTTACTGTGTATAATGTTCTCCTTGTTCTGCCCTCTTCACTCAGCATCAGTCTATGCATGTCTTTCCAGGTTTTTCTCAAGTCTGCTTGTTCAACATTTCTTATAACACAATAGTATTCCATTATATTTATATACCACGACTTGTTTAACCATTCACCAATTGATGGGCATTCCCTCAATTTCCAATTCTTTACCACCACAGAAAGTGCTGCTATAAATATTTTTGTACATGTTGGTCCTTTCTCATTTTTATGATCTCTTTGGGATACCGCCTAAAAGTGCTATTCAAGTGCTGGGTCAAAGGGTATGCATGTTTTTATAGCCCTTTGGGCATAGTTCCAAATTGCCCTCCAAAATGGTTAGATTAGTTCACAATTCCACCAATAATGCATTAGTGTTCCAATTTTCCAATTACTGTTCCCACATCTTCTCCAACATTTATCATTTTCCTGTTTTGTCATGTTGGCCAATCTGGTAGGTGTGATGTGGTACCTCAGAGCTGTTTTGATTCGCATTTATCTAATAAATAGAGATTTAGAGCATTTTTTCATATGCCTATAGATAGCTTTAATATCTCCATCTGAAAACTTTCTGTTCATATCCTTTGACCATTTATCAATTAGGACATGGCTTGTATTCTTATAAATTTGACTTAGTTCTCTATATATTTTAGAAGTGAGGCCCTTATCAGAGACATTGTTTGTAAAAATTCTTTCCCAGATTTCTGTTTCACTCCTAATCTTGGTTGCATTGGCTTTGTTTGTACAAAAAACTTTTCAATTTAATGTAATCAAAATTATCCATTTTGAATTTCATAACGTCCTTGATAATTTCTTGAAATAGGCTGTTCAGGTCCTCCTTTTAATTATGGCTTTCAGGTAGTCCAACGATTCTGACATTGTCTCTCCTGGATTTATTTTCCAGGTCAGTTCTTTTTCCTATGAGTTATTTTACATTTTTTTTATTCTTTTTTTTTATGTTTGTTTTATTGATTCTTGATGTCTCATAGAGTCATTAGCTCCCACTTGCCCAATTCTAACTTTTAAGGAGTTGTTTTCCCCAGCTAGCTTTTGTATTTCCTTTTCCATTTGGTCAATTGTACTTTTTAGGGCATTGTTTTTTCAGTATATATATTTTTTATCTCCTTTACTATTCTACTTTTTAAGCAGTTGTTTTCTTTTTTTAAGCTGTTGCCTCTTTTTGCATAATTTTATTGCATCATTCCCATTTCTTTTCCCAATTTTTCTTCTACATTTCTTATATGATTTTAAAGCTCTTTTCTAAGCTCTTCCATGAGTTCTTTTTTGGCTTGAGATCACTTCCCATTTTTCTTTGGGGTTTTGCTCATTGGTGTTTTGACATCGTTTTCCTCTTCTGAGTTTGTATCTTAGTCTTCCTTGTCACCATAATAACTTTCTATAGTCAGATTCTTTTTTTTTTTTTAAAAAAATGGCATTTTCCCTTTCTTTTAAGTTTAAGCTTTGCTCCTGGGATGGAAGGGGCACCATCTCAGGCTTCTTGTGCCAGGGGCTGCAGGCCCTGGTTGTTTATCTGGTCCTGCAGTGATGTTGCCCTGAGGCTGATGGGGGACCCTAGTATCTGGCACTGTGCTGAGGGGATGGGGGGGATGGCTGGCCTTACTTGAGGCTTTAGAGGTCTGGCAGCCTATCTGGTGCAGACCTGGTGTCCTAGTGGAGGTGTCTGGTGTGTGTTGTGGCTGGTGAGGTCTTTCTGCATTTCCCCAGGACTACATTGAAGCATGTGGCAGTCTGGCCTCTAACGGATGCCTGTTCATCCAGGGCTACACTGAAGTACCTGTGGTTCTCAGACTTGCAGTCTGTTGTTTCCCTGGCTCTGCTAAGGCATGTGGGGGATTCTGGTATTGGCATTTCCCTGCTCCACCACATTGGGGCTCAGGATCTCCTGCTGGCTTGCTGGGACACTTTCTATCGTGCACTGTGCTCCCCTTTGACCTGAGTGAGACAGACCTTTCTTGTCAATCTTCCAAGTTTCTTGGGCTAATCTTTTTACTTATTCTGCTGTTCTAGGATTTGTTTTGGGGCACTATTTTATGGTTGTTTGAAGGTGAAGATGGGAGAGTTACAGCAATTTACTGCTTACTCTGCCATCCTGGAAATCTCTCCCTGAATGTGATTTTTATATTCCTAGAAAAAGTTTTTGACAAAATACGTCTCTCATTCCTATTTAAAATTACTAGAAAACATAGGAATAAATGGAGATTTTCTTAAAATAAGTAATTTCTATTTAAAAACCAAGAGCAGGCATTATCTACAATGAGGCTAAAGTAGAAGCCTTCTCAATATGATCAGGGTTAAAGCAAGGAAGTCCACTGTCAGCATTGTTCAACATTGTACTAGATTTTGTTGTTTTCTTCTCGTTGTATGTTTTGATCTTCTTTGTCACCAAAGTAAGGTCCTATGATCTGACTTTTTTTGTGCTATTTTCTCATGATCCCAGACAATTTTTTTGACTTTTAAACTCTTTGTTAAGGTAGGGGTCTGCTTCCAGTGTCGAGAATGTATGGTCTCAAGCTTCGGGGGGTTTTGTGCAGCTGTTTTCAAAGATACTTCTAATGACCTGTAAATTTTCAGTTCTTCCAAGGTGCTATGATCAAGGGCAAGGTGTTTACTCCTTTCCTGGCCTGTGCTCTGGTCTATGAGTGACCATAAGCACTCTTTTCTGCCTTGGAACTGTGAGGAGGTTTCTCTCTTCACCACCACCACCAGCTCCACCTTGCCAGTGCTCCTCTTTGCCCCAGGACCACCATGCAGAACTGCAACCCAGGTCCAAGCACAGGTAAAGCAAGAGAATCCTGCCTCAGTGCCAGCAAAGAGATCACTGCAATCCCCCTCTGATCAGTCACTAGATCCTCCTTCCAACTCTGGAAGCAGTTGCTGCCCTGGGACTGCTCCAGGACTGGGGCCAGGCTAACCTCCTCTCTCACTGTAGTCCAACAGACCTTTCCTACTGACCTTCTAAGTTGTCTTTGGTATTTGTAGGTTGAGAATTCTGGAAACCTCTGAGGCCTGCTCCTGGTTTGTTGAGGCCTGGTTTTTTCCTGTGGGGCCTATGCTGAACTGCGTTCCTCTCCCAGCCCAGTGCCACAGACCTTTACAATCAACCATCCAGGTTGTCTTGGGCTGGAAATTTGTTTCACTCTATCTTTTTGTGGGTTCTGCTGCTCCAGAATTTATTTAGAGGCATTTTTTATAGGTATTTGGAGGGGTTTGGGGGAGAGCTCAAGCAAGTCACTGCTTTTACTCCACCACCTTGGCTCCACCCTCCCTTTCAACATTGTACTAGAAATGCTAGGTATAGTAATAAGAAAAAGAAACTGAAGGGATTAAGAATAAGCAACAAGGAACTAAAACTACCATTCTAGGTGGATGATACAATGTCATACTTAGAGAACTGTCAAGGATCAACTGAAAAAATACTTGAAACAATGACTTTAGCAAAGTTGAAGGATATAAAGTTGTTGTTGTTATTGTTGTTGAGTCATTTGGTGGAGTTGTGAACTACTCCAACCACTCTGGGGAAAAATTTGGACCTATGCCCAAAGCACTATAAAATTGTGCATACCCCATGTTGTTTATAAGAAACCTTCTTGAAACAGAAGGACACACAGGGTTAAAATAAGGGGCTGGAGCAGAATCTATAAAGAAGGCAGGAGTAACAATCATGATCTCAGACCATGCAAAAGGAAAAATAGATTTAATTTAAAAAGACAAGCAAGGAAACTACATCTTGCTAAAAGGCACCATTGACAACGAAATAATATCAATACTAAACAAATATGTACCAATGGCATAGTACACAGTACTTAGCTGCTCTGATCAATGTGACAGATACACAATAGTTTTGAAGGATTCATGAAGAAAAATGCTATCCACCTTCAGAGAGAGAGCAAGATGAACTCAGAGTGAAGATTGAAACATTTTTCTACTTTATTTTCCTTGCTTTTTTGGCAACAAGTAACATGGAAATGTTTTTTATGATGTCATATGTATGATGGATATCATGTTGCTTGCCTTCTTAATGGGTAGAAAAGAGGCTGAAGTAGAACTCAAAATTTAAAAAATGAATGTTAAAAGTAAATAAGTATAATTTTTTTAAAAATTAAAAAAATGAATTCTCAGTGTGTCTAAATGGCCAAGAGGCAGAAGCAGTCTAGCTGGGAGAATTCCAAAATGATATCCTCACTAAGTAATGATGCCTAAGAAAAATCCACTGGAAATCAAAATGCAGTTTCTTTAAGTTGGGCAGTTAAATAAACTTTCTATTACTCAATTTCAGCTTTTTAATTTATGAAAGCAAATCAATAATAGGAATATGTACTATGTAGTTGTCATTTCAACTTAGGATCAATTATAAAATCAACTCAGAATATAAAGTAGAAAATCAGCATGTCATTTTAGGATAAGACAAGTGAGTAAGGTGTATTTTAGAATGCTTAACTATGATGAGCCTTAATTTCATACTGTATGTGTTGATTTTGTTGGGATTGTTCTACTTCACTCAGGTTGGAGTTATTTTGCAGATCTTAGGATACAAACCCAAAGCACATACACAAAAAAAGCATTCTCCTCTTCCCCAATTACTTTTGCATCCAAAAGGTTTGTTATCATGATGATGCATTTACAGAAGGTAATTTTTAAAAGGGTTGCTTAAAAAAAAACAAAAACAAAAGCAAAAGGGATGTCTTCTATTGCTTAGCAGTACCACAGTGCTCCCAGACTTCAGAATATTACTGCTCATCTGGGAACTAAATAGTGCTCTGGAGCACTCAAGCCAGGAAAATTAGTCACAAACAATAAAATACACAACTGGAAGGGAAGGAGAATGGGTGGTGAAACAGAACAGCACATCACAGCACATCTACACCCTCCTCTAATCTAACTACAGAATTTCTTAAAATGGTGGAAACCATTATGGAAATACTTACAAGAAAAGTTTTCTTGCTATCTCCCTCATTAGATTATAAGCTTTTGAGAGCAGAGATTGTCTTTTGTCTCTTTTTGCATCCCCAATGCTCAGCATTGGCACATAGTAGGTGCTTAATAGATGTTTATTATGTTGTACTGTATCTAGAATAATTATACACTCTTCAGGCTCACATTTAAAGGTCTTTTCAGCATTCTTTCATGTTAGTCCCCTTCATGTATCTCTACATTACCTTGATATATCATCTCCTACCTAACTCTACTCAAACAAACTTTCTTCAATGGCTGGAATGCCTGTCCTTCATGGCTCTGCCTCTTAGAAGGTGTATCTTCTCACAAGGCTTAGCCAAAATGTCCTTTTTGCCTATGAAACCTTCCTGGACCCCTTTATTTGTTGGTGCTCTGAAGTATTTACTTACCTGTTTTATTCTTCTTGCATAATGCCAGCTACTTGAGGGCAGAGACTATCTGGTTTTTGTCTTTATATGCTCAGTGCTTTGGATGGTATCTTCCACAAAAACAAGCACTTAATAAATGTTTGTTAAATTGAACAGCTGCTTCCTATCCCTGCTATTTGATTCCAGATGGCCTGCAGTTGGTGCAAGGCAGACTGACCCTTGTTAACATTTGGGAGCAGCCAATATTTTTCTTAGATGCCTTGATTCTCCTTGTAGAGCAGAGATTTGTAACCTGGGTTTCACGAGCTTTGTAAAAATATATTTTGATAACTCTTTCAATATAATTGATTTCCTTTGTATTCCTCTTTTTTCCCCATTTTTAAAAATTCAATCATTCTGAGAAGGAGTCCATAGATTTTACCAAGCTGCCAAATATGACACAAAATAGAGTAGGCATGCCTAGTTTAGTGTCTGCACCCTTCTTTAGAGACTACAAGCCCCGGTAAGATATCCTAGCTGCCCAATATTAGATACTGAGTGAGACCTTTCTTAGTATGTCTGTTAATGCCTCTCCATAAAGGAACTGAGACAAGAGAGGCCCAGAAATGTGAGTTTGGGGGGAAAGCTACCAGAAGGTGAGAGTTTTGAATAATTTGGTCTTAAAGAAGACCCTTCTGGAGATAGAGAGGAGCCATATTTAGGAGAAGGGATTTTGGCCCTCCATTATCTGAGACAACATAAGACCTCCAAAGAAAACAGACCCCAAATGTTAGGTTAGGGCTATGAGCCAAGAAGTCAGCTTCTTATTATAGATAGTGCATACAAAAGTATGGGGACACACTCGGCAGGAGGGGAGGTGGAGGTGGATTCCCATTGCAGCTTCCTGCCCTTCCCACCTCCCTGACCCTCTCTACATATGCCTGAGGAAGTACCCTGGTACAAATGGCTACTGATAGACAAATAGTTTTAGTTGTAACTTCCTCCAAACTGCCAAACTAGCCCATGAAAAAAAAATTACTTATGAACTCCTGGTCCAGAGGAACTATTTGACCAGCACTTCTTAAACTGTGGGTCTTGATAGTCAGGTGGGGTCTCGAAAAATTTGGCAATAATAAAAGATTTGTGAATATACAATGACCAAAATTTAATTCTAAATCACACGCGTAATGAATCCGAGGTGTTTCTGGCAGTGCCTGCCCTGTGTTGCATCACACAACTTCACTGCAGCCTTGGTTCTGAACACACAACATGCATACACTTAGCACTGTGAATGCCCTTAGGCCACACAACAAGAAATGGAAAAGGGGTTGTGAATGGAAAAAGTTTAAGAAGCCCTGCTTAGACTAACCAGCATATGTCACAAAATCCTCTTTGGTCAATTATTTTGATTGGCAAATCACAATAGGATCTAGCTTGGTCGTGTCAAACTCACATAGAAACAAAGGTCACAAAACCATACATAAGGATCCCTTTGGGTTGCAAATTTATAATATAATTTTATCTACATTATATTGTATTTTTATTTATTTTGTCAAGTATTTCCCAATTACATATTAATCTGGTTTGGGCTGCACTAGTGACTATTTTTTTTTAGGCAATTGGGATTAAGTGACTTGCCCAGGGTCACACAGCTACTGAGTGTCAAGTGCTTGGTCTGAGGCTGGATTTGAACTCAGATCCTCCTGACTTCAGGGCTGGTGCTCTATCCACTGCCCCGCCTAGCTGCCCCTGACACTTCTAATCTAGTAGGATTTCCTAGATTTCTCCTGCAACCTATGAAGCCACATAACACAATGGAATTTCCTTAGGCATCTCTACTCTTTCAAGTAGTACCAGTCCAGACCCAGACTCAACTGTGAGAAAAAAGAAGGAACAGAACCTGGTATAACACCATGCATGTCAAAGCTACCCTGATTCACTGACTCCTTTTCCAATTGCTGTCCATGAAATCCACACTACTGACAATATACCACGCTTTGGCTCTTCTGAAAAATGGGGCTCCTCTGAACAATAACCATAACTGCTGGAAATCTGGCCTGGTCTTTTACATGTTACCTGTAATCATCTCTTGGAGGGTATAATTAAAGGCAGCTGACCCTAGACTACTAATTTCTTTATTCCCTGTGACTGTAAACTTAATACTCTCATTGACGCTTTTCTGCTGGCAAAATGGGGCACACCCTCCAGTTTCAATTAATTCTGTCTGCTTTTAATACCATATAAGCAGCAACTAACCCAGGTCTGTCTTTGTTAGTAGAGTCCTGATTCCAGACTTCTTTTTCTCTTTCTGCAACAAAACATTTCCATTTGGTGTTTCATTCATTAGGGAAATACTTTCAGGTAGTAAATTATCTGACATTAATTCATATGAAAGTGTGTGTGTGTGTGTGTGTGTGTGTGTGTGTGTGTGGCCATGACACATGTGCACATACAAGTTTGTCCAGATCTGCAATTGCATAGGAATAAGGAAGTGCAGAGAAGCACAGGAGATAATGAGCTGGTCTCAGGAAAATCTGGATTTAAGTCCTACCTCTAACACATCTCAGTTGTGTGACTCTGAGAAAATCACTTACCCTTTCGTGTTTAAGTCAAATCTCTCAGATTCTAAATTACAAGGCGTTGTGGACTTATGTAGGTAGAAAAAAATTTCTCCACCTTGTGTGTTTACACCCTATGTTTCTATAGCTTTATATTTTCCAAAGTGAGTCCCCAAGTGTGATGGTATTTGATTCTTGCCACAGTGCAATGTAAGTAGGTCAGTTATTTTTATCTCCAGTTTATAAAAGAGGAAACTATGTCTAAGCGATTTGCACTAGTTCACATAGCTAGTGGCAAACAACTAACTAATGGATGACAGATCTGAGCTTAGAATCAAAGTCTTATGAATCCTAGGTTTTCCACTATGCATCAGTTTAGCATTCAGTTGTGAATCTGCCTATAATCCTAAATCCTTTAATCTCTAATTACACAGTAGGAACAAAAATAAAAATCAATACCAAATTAGGAGAATAAAAATAAGAAGACATCCTATGCAGTTAAAACAACTTCAACCTGTCCACTTTAAATAGGTTATTGATTCAAAAAAGGTAAATGGACAAAAGAACAATTATTGACATGAACTATCACTGTTTTATAAGGAAACTTGACCAATGTAATTAATTACCACCATGAGGAGAATGAAGGTGCCTAGAAATCACCTTAGCCAGAAAACATGTGATATCTTTGCCAACAGAAAGATATGTCTGCCAAAGGAAACTCTGGTTTGGAAAACAGATTTCTGAAATTTTATAAGATGGTAGATTAAAAAAAATGAGAATCAGAAATGATAAACATGAATACAGAAAAACATGAGAAGACTTATTTGAATTGATGCAAAGTGAAGTAAACAGAACCAGGAACACCTTATATGTAATGACAATAATGTATATGTTAAGTATGATGACAACAAAACAAACAAAACCAAGTGCTGTGAAATTAGGATCAATTAGTCCAAAGAAGAGTTTTGAGAAAGTTTTCTACCTGCTTCTTTGTAGAGGTAAGAGACTATGGTTACAGAACATTACATATGCCGGACTTTTTTGAATTGCCTTTTAGTTTTGCTGAATTTTTTCCTTTTTTAAACTTTATTTAAAAGGTATAGAGTTTTGTTATAAGGGATGGGTGGATTTTTAATCTAAGGTTGGTTTTTCCAGTGTTGGGGAGCCTTCACCTCGAGGCCATGTGTGGTCCTGTAGGTCCTCAACTTCAGCCCTTTGACTGAATTCGAACTTCACAGAACAAATCCCCTTAATAAAAGGATTTGTTCTGTAAAACTTGGACTTAGTCAAAAGCCTGCCCTCAGGGACCTAGAAAGCCATGTGTGGCCTCAAGGTTGCACGTTCCCCACCCCTACTGCTAGACCACAAGACCTAGAGTGAAGAAGCACTAAATTTAAATGCAGCCTCAGACACTTATTAGCCCTGTGATTCTGGGCAAATCACCTAACAACCTCTGCTTGCCTCAGTTTCCTCATGTGTAAAATGGGGATCATAATAGGACTTATTTTTTTTAATATAAATTTACTTATTTTTAGTTTTCAATATTCACTTCCACAAGTTTTTGAGTTCCAAATTTCTCACCTCTCCCCCACCCCAAGATGGCATGCATTCTAATACCCTTCCCCTGGTCTGCCTTCTCTTCTATCTCTCCCCCCTCCCTTCTCTTATCCCTATCCCCTTTCCCTTCTATTTTCTTGTAGGGCAGGATACACTTCTGTACCCCATTTCCTGTATTTCTTATTTCCCAGTACCATGTGAAAACATTTTTTTTAAAACGTGTTTTTAAAATTTTGAGTTCCAAATTTTCTCCCTTCCTCCCTCCCCACCCACCCTCATTGAAAACGCAAGCAACTCAATATAGGTTGTACATGTGCAGTTACGCAAAACACTTCCTTAGTAGACATGCTGTGAAAAACTAACTCTATTTCCTTTAATCCTATCCTGCCCTCCCATTTATTCTATTCTTTCTTTTGACCCTGTCCCTCCTCAGAAGTATTTGCTTCTGATTACCCCTTTCCCAATCTGCCCTCCTCTATCACCCCCTGCTCTCTTGTCCCCTTCTCCCCTATTTTCCTGTAGGGTAAGACAGATTTCCATACCCAATTGAATGTGTATGTTATTCTCTCCTTAAGCCAAATCCTATGAGAATAAGATTCCCTCATTCTCTCTCACCTTCCCCTGTTTCCCCTCCACTGTGAGAGACTTTTCTTTTCTGTTTTTTTTTTTGTGAGATAATTTACCCCATTCTACCTCTCCCTTTCTTCTCCAGTATCATCCTCTCATCCCTTAATTTTATTCTCCAGATATGACCCCTTAATCTTCAACTCACCCTGTGCCCTCTATCTATCTATATATATATACATACAATTTTTTTCCTTCAACTACCCTAATACTGACAAAGTTCTCATGAGTTACAAATATCATCTTTCCATGCAGGAATGTAAACAGTTCAATCTTAATAAGTCTCTTATGATTTCTCTTTCCTGTTTACCTCTTCATGTTCCACTGGAGTCCTGTATTTGAAAGTCAAATTTTCTGTTTAGCTCTGGTCTTTTCATCAAGGAATGCTTGAAAGTCCTCTATTTCACTGAATGACCATTTTTTCCCCTGAAGGCTAATACTCAGTTTTGCTGGGTAGGTGATTCTTGGTTGTAATCCTATCTCCTTTGCCCTCCGAATATTATATTCCATGCCCTGTGGTCCTTTAATGTAGAAGCTGCTAAATCTTGTGTTATCCTGATTGTGTTTCCACAGTACTTGAATTGTTTCCTTCTGGCAGCTTGTAATATTTTCTCCTTGACCTGGGAACTCTGGAATTTGGCTATAATATTCCTAGGAGTTTTCCTTTGGGGATCTCTTTCAGGAGGAGATCTGTGGATTCTTTCAATTTCTATTTTGCCCTCTGGTTCTAAAATATCAGGGCAGTTTTCCTTGATAATTTCTTGAAAGATGATGTCTAGGCTCTTTTTTTGATCATGGCTTTCAGATAGTCCAATAATTTTTAAATTCTCTCTCCTGGATCTATTTTCCAGGTCAGTTGTTTTTCCAATGAGATATTTCACATTGTTTTCTAATTTTTCATTCTTTTGGATTTGTTTTACAGTGTCTTGATTTCTCATAAAGTCACTATCTTCCAATTGCTCTATTCTAATTTTTAAGGAAGTATTTTCTTCAGTAATCTTTTGGACTTCCTTTTCCATTTGGCCAATTTTTCTTTTTAGGGCATTCTTCTCCTCATTGGCTTTTTGGACCTCTTTTGCCATTTGGGTTAGGCTATTTTTAAGGTGTTATTTTCTTCAGTATTTTTTTGGGTCTCCTTTAGCAAGCTGTTGACTTGTTTTTTGTGATTTTCTTGCATCACTCTCATTTCTCTTCCCAGTTTTTCCTCTACTTCTCTTACTTGCTTCTCAAAATCCCTTTTGAACTCTTCCAAGGCCTGGGACTGATTCATATTTTTCTTGGAGGCTTTGGATGTAGGAGCTTTGACTTTGTTGTCTTCTTCTGGTTGTATATTTTGATCTTCTTTGTCACCAAAATAACATAATATAGTTTGACTCTTTTTGCGCTGCTTGCTCATGATCCTAGCCAATTACTTGAGTTTTAAACTCTTTGTTAAGGTAAGAGTCTGCTTCCAATGTGGAGAATGTACTGTCCCAAGCTTCAGGGGTTTGTAGCTGTTTTCAGAGATACTTGTAGGGACCTGTAAATTTTCAGTTCTTCCAAGGTGGTATGATAAGGGGCAAGGTGTTTACTGCTTTCCTGGCCTGTGACCACAAGTATTCCTTTCTGTAACTGTGAGGAGGGGTTCCACTCCATAGCCACTAAAAGCTCCACAATGCCAGCACTCCTCCTCACCCCAGCACTGCCGCCCAGAGCTGTGACCCAGATCCACACACGGGCAAAGCAAGAGATTCCTGCCTCAGCACTGGCAAAGAGATCCCTGCAGTCCCTCTCTGATCAGCCACTGGATTCCCCCTCAGTCTGTGGCCCAGAAGCTCGGGAAGCAGCAGCGCGCCCTTCCCCCCCCCCCCCCCCCCCCCCGGCTCTTTGGGGAATGGAGCTGAGACCCCGCCTTCCTCTCTGACCACCGACAGAAACAGACTTTTCCCACTGACCTTCTAAGTCGTCTTTGGCATTTGTGGATTGAGGAGTCTGGAAACCTCCACAGCTGCCCGTGATTCAGTCCTCTGATGCCTGCTCCACGTTCGCTGCGGCCTGAGTGCCCACACTGCGCTGTGCTGCTCTCCCAGCCCTGCGCAATACACCTTTTTGATCAATCATCCAGGTTGTCTTGGGCTGGAAATTTGTTTCACTCTGTCTTTTTGTGGGTTCTGCTGCTTCAGAATTTGTTTAGAGCCATTTTTTATGAGTATATGGAGGGGTTTGGGGGAGAGCTCAAGCAAGTCACTGCTTTCACTCTGCCATCTTTCAATAGGACTTAACTTAAAGGGTCCTTGTGAGGATCAGATAAAATAATATTTATAAAGCACTTTACAAACTTAAAGATCAATACAAATGCTAACTATTATTAGATATTCATTTGTGGATAGCATATGCTTGTCATGCTGCGACACGCCTGTAAATTTTGCCAGTAAGGGAGTTCTAAGCTGCAGTTGGTGGCACAAAATCTGGCCCCAATATGGCAAGTTCTGGAAGAGCATCAGGCTACCTAAGAAGGAGAAAAATCATCCTAGATCACAGAGACAGGAGGTCAAAGTTTCTGTACCAATCAAGACAATGGGATCAAGACAATAGTGACTGCCACACTCTAGCCTGAGCAAAATGATCTGGGGGGGAGGGGGGGATGTTTGGAAGCAATCAAAGAGATGATATGCCAACATCTTAATTGTATAGATGAGGAAAATACACCCGTAATAAATAGCTTAGCCAACCCTAGGTTTGAATTAAATTAAATTCCTTTGATATGGCATATTTTATATATAATTTTCCTCTGATTTTTTTTTTTTTACTAGAGAGCTGTTTTTATGCTCTCACATCTGTAGGGGGGTATCATATAGTAGATAGAGTACTTGGGCGTGGGGTCAGGAAGACTTGATTCTATTGTTACCTACCTCTGACACTAGTCATGTGCACATGGTCAAATCATTTAATCTCTCTGTTTCTCAGACTTTTCCTCTACAAAATGGGAATAACAATAAATGTAGTATCTACATCATAGAGTTCCTTTAGATCATTTGAGGAAAATGGATTTAAAGTGCATTGCAAACTGTAAAGTGCCATATAAATGCCAGTTGTTATTACAGAAATATGGAAAAAAATATCTTTTAAGCTGAGAAAGAAGACAGTTCATGAACTGTTCATGTTCAATAACAACAACAAAAAATAGATTTCAATTTCATAGCCAAGATAAATTCTTAAGGTTGAGAAGTATATTAGGTGGTTAGTGAATAGGCGTGGAGCAGTGGAGACTTGGCTGCCAACTAAGGATGAAGAAAAAAACCTTAGTAGCACATTTTAATGTATTACCCTATTTCTAAATGAAAGAAAATGGAAAATGATACCATATTGGCACTATATTCATTTTAGAGGGAATGCCAGCAGTAACATAAATTACATAGAGTCTAATTTTTAGACCCTATAAATCACAAACATAAAATCTGTAATTTTGTAAAAATGATAAAATTCCTTGCCCATGATGACAGTGAATTTTATGAAGTGCTTGTGCCAAATAAGGCAATATTTCAGATGAAAGAGAACTCACAGTTGGCAATGCCTTACAAGTATAGCCAACTATATTCCTAATATATTCATATAAGAATTATATTATATGTAAGCAATATATAAGTGTTTAAATAATATAACCCTAAACTAAATATATTCCTAAGTAGTTCAGGAAACCAACAAACTAGAAACAACTAGAAAACGGGAAACAATTAGAGTAGCAAATGGAAAATGAAGGAGGAAAGTCCTGAGCTAGAATTACAATTGCAATTTCTTTACTTGCCTACAGAATTCCAAGTAAGTAAACAAGCAGAAGTGCCCCATGGACTTGAGACCCAAGAGATCTTGATTCAAGCCCAGACTCATCCAATTACTATGTGATCTCAGGCAAACCATTAAACCACTCTGGGTCTGTTTCCTAATCTATAAAATGGCAGATAATTATCTTCATACTGTGGGGTATTGTGAGAAAAGCATTTTCTAAAAAAAAAAAAAAGAATTAAAGTGCCACATAAATATACTTATTGTTGTATTTTTGTTATCATTAAAGAACCCTGTACGAGAATCAGAAGTGGGCTTTAGTCTTAGCTCTACCTTTTTAATAATAATGATGAGCATTCATGTAGCTCTGTCAAGTTTACCTAGTATTTTACACACAGAATCTGATTTGAGCTCCACAACAACCCTGTGAGGTAGTTAATGCTAGAGGTACTTTTACACTCACTTTACAGATGAGGAAATAAGGACTCAGAGAGTTTATGTGATTAGCCCAGGATCACATAGACAGGCTGGGTCAGAAGTGGATTCACAGGCATCTCATGACTCCAAAGCTAGTGCACATCTATAACATTATTTCAGTGGAATTAACTATCCTCTGTAATGTTGCTTTGCTTCCTATGTGTTCCTATGTGTACTTAACAATAGTAACTAACATTTGCATAGCTCATTCAAGTTTATAAAGCACTGTGTGTGTATTCCCTTTGACTGTCAAAATAAGCCTGTGAAAGAGGTTCTACCATTATACTCATTTGAAGGGTAGAATGGAACCTGAGGCTGAGAGAAGGTAAGTGACTTGTCCAGGGTCATAAAACCAGGAAATGACTAAGGCAGGTTTAGAATTTCATTTATCTTAACTCCATATCCAATGTTCTACTTACTGATTCTGCTTGGGTGTATTTCCATTCTTGTAGTCCATTTGGAAAGATTTTGGAATTCAGAGATGCTAACTATTGAAGGTCTTTCCAATCATTGGTTTTAACACTAACCCCTTGAACAACACCATTAGGAAAAACATTGCTGCATTTCCCTATATGGAGCAAAGCACTTAGCCGGGTGGTAAATTTGCCATCAGTTTAATTTAAGTAGCTTCATAAAATATGAATGATGCAAAATGGAAAAGCTTTTTTTTGGTGGCAAACTGCCCTATTTCATGTGAGAAAGGTTGCTTCCAAGCTGCAGATTCCCTGTCTTTTTTGCTAGAACCTTCTGGAAAGCATAACTAGGTTGGAGGGTATTCACATGAAAAAGAAATGAATTCCTCCTTACCAAACCATCATTTTCATGTCTTCTTTAAAAATGCTAAAAATCAAAAGTGGAAAAGTGATATTCAGGTATAGGGCAAAAAAAAAAGTGATTTTGTGCCATCATCTCTCTAGATATGTCACGATTAAACTGTTTTGAGGGAACACCAACAATAGTTTCCTGGGGTAGAAGCAAATTTGTCACCTAATACAAGCATAATCTAAACCACACATCCACTTAGGCAAGTCCAGAATGCTTTATTAATTTTACACCCATGGGAAACAATGGATTAATTACTTAGTCCATAAGACGAGTTTTGCTTTTTCTTTCCTTTGTCATCCCTGATGTACCTTTCTTCCTTTGTCCATTTGCCGTTTATTAGTATATTTAGAAGGAAGAAAGGTAAAGGAACAAGATGTCCCTCCTTATATTGCAGGTGTAAATTTCTGATTTTTAGTTATACCATCAAGTTTTCTGTACTTGAGGGCAGTTTTCTCAATTATTTCAATAACTGTTAGAATCACAGAACTCTGTAACTGTGAAGAACTTTAGTTATGGTCCAGAAAAACCCCCTCATTTTATAGGTGGGGGAAAATGAGGCCCAGAAAAGTTAGCTGACTTACCCAACGTCACATAGCAAATTAGTAGCAGGTCAAAGAAACCTAGTCATAGGACCTCTAGTCAATTTTTCCTTTCAGTACTCACCTTTACCTGCCTGATAAGTTTCACATTATCCATATGTTTCAAGGATTCATGATTTCATCAATATGGTTATATCTTTCACCACTGAAGATTCCCAACTAGTAGACAGGAAGACTTAAGTTCAAATCAAGCCTCAGACCCTTATTAGCTGTGCAACCTTGGGAAAGTCATTTACCTTCTATTTCCCTTAATCTACTGGAGAAGGAGATGTCAAACCATTCCAGTAACTTTGCCAAGAAAATCCCATGAACAGTGTTGATGTGCTATGGTCCAAGAGTCATGAAAAGTATGACACAACTGAATGACTGAACAACAACACAATAGATAATACTGAAGAGTTGCCATGAATGAAAACCAAAATCAAAACAAAAACCTGTCTTGGTAAGCAATCTTCTATAAAGCCAGCCTCTCTAAACTTAGCAAGGATGAGTTGTTACCTGGCCCTAATGTCTTCTGTTTTCATCTTTGATAGCTTCAGCTCTCATCTCTATGAGGATGACTCCTAAATCTCTATTTCAGGGCCTCCTCTCTTTTGATTTCTAGACTTCCATTTCTAGTTTTCCATATAAAATCTCAACCTGAATGTTCCATCAGCAACTCAAACTCAACATGTCCCACACTGAGTCCTTTTTCTTTCCTGGAAACCTCATCTTCCTTCAGGCTTTATCATTTTTGTCTTGTGTAATTATCATGTATGTATATGTGTGTATATATACGTGTGTGTGTATATACATTTTTTTTTTGGTGAGGCAATCAGAGTTAAGTGATTTTACCAGGGTCACACAGCTAGTAAGTGTCAAGTGTCTGAGGCTAGATTTGAACTCTGGTCCTCCTGACTCCAAGCCTGGAGCTCTATCCACTGCGCCACCTACCTGCCCCTTGATGTATTCTTCTTTTGTAAGCTTTGGATTGTTTTGGATTCTCTCCCCCTTACAGGTGAGTGACAGATCATGGAGTTAAAACTGAAAGAGATGATAGAATTCATCTAATCTAACTGCCTCCTTTGACAAATTGGGAACTGTCAAGAGAGTTTAAATGTCTTGCTCATGGATACACATGAAATAAGTGGGAGAACACTTATCAAATGTGTTAATATTTTTAAAGTGCCTTAAATAGTGCCTAGCACATACTCAGAGCTTACTAAATGCTCCTTTCTCCCTGCCTCCCTCCAGAACAAATATTTGAACCAGGCCCCCTGACTCCAAATCTAGTACTCTCCCAAAGCATTGTACCATATTGAGTCCTATTGATTCCACCCTTTTAACACTTCTTGCATTTCCCATCTCTTCTAATAACCCTCACTCTCTTTACCACTTTCCTGAAGCAGTATCAGTCTCCTTATAGGCATTCCAGCCTCCATTTTCTACCTCATTCAGTTCAAGCCTTCATAGTGTTTTCAGAATAAGCTTTCTTATACATATTTCTGGTTATGTACAAGCCTTTGCTCAAAAATCTTTAGTAGTTCCTTGTTCCTTACTAAGCAAAGTTTAAGCTCTGGAAGCCCTTCACAGTTTAATATCATCCTACCATTCCAGTCTTTTCTCATCTTACTCCCTTCCATTCACTCTATACTCTAGCCCAACTGTTCTATGTTCTGTGAACACAATGGACTGTCAGCGCGCAAAGCCTATTTTCAATGTATGGAATACCCTCTTCATTTACTGAATTGCCATCCCAGGTTAGTAATGACCATCCTTCTGAAGGCTCACATAGCACTTACAAGTAATAATTTTATTGAAGTCTTTTGATTTTTATCACCTATATTTTCTCATTTAACTTTATGTTACCCTTCCTACAAGAGAGATAAATCTTATAATAAGCAATAGAAGAGAGGGGGGGAATCAATTTATCAAAACTAGCCAACATATTGAAAAAGTCTGAAATCATACAGAGTGATACTCATAATCCCCTACTTCTGCCAAGCAATGCAGAAGAGGTATTTTCTCACCTTTTGGGGTCAAGCTTAGTCATTAAAGTTCACAGCATTCAGTTTTGATTCATATAGCACTCTGCTGTGAAACTCTCCAGTATATTTTGCTCTTATATATGTTTATTGTGGAAAACTGTATATAACAGTCACCAGCACCTAGTGCAACATTGTCCTTCATTAAGGGCTTTGAACTGTTTGTTTATATTGTATGATGCAGAATTTAAAGAAAAATAATGAACTAGAGAGACAGAGCAAGACAGAAAGAACAAGACAGAGACAAAGAGAAACAGAGATGAAAGAGAAACCCCCCCCCTTAAATTTAAGGAACAGTAACAGAAAAGTAACATGGAGATGACAATTTTAATAGGTTACTTTACTAGGGTAGTGCTCAATCTAATTCAACAAACATTTTTAAGACCCTACTATATGCAAGACATGTACTCATCATAAAATAGTCTTATTTTGTCTTTCAAGGGCATGAGGAAGGAAAAGATAATGATTTTGTAATGTGTGTGTGGGGAAATATCAACCCTGCACCATCTCTACTAATGCTCTCCCATCAGTGTGGACTAAAAATAAAGACTTCAATATAGGTACATATGCAATACAATACATTTCTCCTCCAGCTCCATCCTAAGTAGTGAATAAGGTATTCATGGGAAAGGTATGTCAGAGACAGCTCCTTTTCTGGGGTATGTCTTCAAATAACACCTACTGCTTCAAGCTTGTTTTGTGCCTGAGCCCAGGGTGTTGGACTCAGGGGTGAATGAACATACAGCTTTCTTCTGCCTTTTATTAATTGACTTAGGGATCTGCAGAGTGTCTTTTGCAAAGCTCTACTAGCCAGCTGGCCCAAAGTAGGAGGTGAGGGGAGAATAAAATGCCTCTCCTGTGTCTATGCTTGACAAATGGCAGAGTGCCTATTGTGTTATATTTAAAATCAGTTTGATTGTGTATTGCTTTCCATACTGGGGAGAGGGGAAAGCAGAGAATATGTAAAAGCTTCCCTAGAGCTGAAACAGAAATTTTTATGTGTTATGAATTGATGTCTAATTTACATATCCTGTCAATTATTTGGGGCTTTAGATAACAGACCAATGCTTATCCTCTATAATTCAAATCTTGGTATGTGGATAGGGGCATATGCAGTTTCAAGTTCCAGTGAATGTGGAAATTTGAGAGTGTGAGAGGGTGAAGGAGAACTGTCAAAGAGGTCAAAAACGTGGAGACCCAGAGAATGCTATTGGACAAAATATTTGGTTTTGTTATTCCTCAATTAAAAACAAATCACTTGCCTTCTTAAGTGGTATTTATTAAATATCTGTTTACAAAAGACACTGAACTAGGTAGACAAAATGAAATAGACAAGCTTAATTCTAAAAATGTGATATACATACCTACAAAAAGACATTCTCTCCCACACATATATAACTGCACAACACAGTGAGAGGCAATGCTGTGTGAAGAAAAAAAAAACATTCAGCTGCAAGGTAATTTACACCAGAACAAGCTTTTTGTGTTGGAAAGTTGTGGTATGTGCTGTGAGGTGTGAGAAGAGCTTTTCTGGAAGGAGGATAAAGTGGGGTGGGGGTAATCATCAGTGCTCTCTAGTCTGGGAAAGGCTTTATTAGGGATCTGGGATTTCAAGAGCTCTCTGGAGAATAGAATGGAAGATTTCAGTGAAGAGAGAGGTTGGTAGAATGACAGCAAGCAACACGAGAGGACCTGAATTGGAAGTCAGACAGCTGAAGGAAGGGGCAGACTGCATTATAATGTGCTCCCACTATTTTCCTAACATGACTCTTAAGTGATTTTTTCTGAGCCCCTGATGTCAGCAGCTCATCAGTTCTAGCTGTATGCATTTGTTCATTTATTCACCTGATCTGCTCCTTTCTTCATGCCTGTTCCTTTTTTCTTCCCCCTCTCCACTTTCTGTTAGGGCTGTTTTCTTTTTTCTTTTTCTTTTTCTGTTTCTTTTTCTCGGGCTCAGTTTCTTTCCCCTTCAGTTCTCTTTTCCTGCCCGATTGACTCAAGCATCCATCTTCACCCACGTTGTTCTGGGTTTCTGTTCATCCCCAGTGCATTTGCCAGGCGTCCCTCCTCCCTGCCCCAAGCTTCTAGCTAACTTGGCTGCGCACCTATCTCTCAACAGGAAGGCAGAGGTCATAAAAATCAAATAAACCTTTAAAAAGAGCATTTCCCCCAGACATTGCACCTAACGTTAAATTGTGGGAGTGCTCCCTTGCTGTGCAAGCCTTGCCATTCTGCCTTGAGACAGGATTTCTGAGCTGAATTAGGCTCTTCACCTCCACGGAGAGATGGCTACAGCATCAAGCCTCCCTTTCCCCTTCTCCCACACATTGGTTTCTGCTAAAAGTATTAGGTTCTCTCGTCAGGTCTCTGACACATGAGGAAATCACCTTCTCCTTGGACAGCTGGGGAGATCGAGAAATATTTGAACTCAAGTCCTCCTGAATCCAGGGCCGGGTGCTGTATACACTGTGCCACCTAGCTGTGCCCCCCCCCAGCTGTCCCTTTAAGTTTAATTGGCATTGTTAATATTTTCTCCATCACTTTTTTTAAGTCTAGAAAACAGTGAATCCAGAAATCAGGCCTTAATTGCATTTACTGATTTCTGATGTGTAAATGTTCATGATAAAAACTAACAATTGGCTCAAGAAGGCTCCAGCTGGTCCCAGGACGCTGCTACATATATCTTGTTTGTACATTGTTGTTTGCACTTTATCTTTCCCATTAGACTGGGACCTCCTTGAGAGTAGGGACTATTTTTTTGCCTTTCTTTGTATCCCCACTGGTTAGCACAGTGCCTGGCACATAATTGGGACTTAATTAGGGCTACTAGACTCTTTCACATATTATTATATGAAAGGGACATAGTAAACATGGAAAGTGCAAGCCTGAAGATTTTAAAGGGTCTGCTATCTTCTCCAAAGCTTCTGAAATAACAGTGGACCCTGTCCATCCTATGTTTGCCATTTGCCATTTTTTTTTTCATATTTTGAATTATTAGAGGGAAAAGGCAAGGGAAAAATGCCCAGGTTCCTTTCTTATTCCTGAGTCTGTTGTCATTGGTTCGTTGAGCTGCAAATCACCGTCAACTCTGCCAATACCAACAGAAATCTTCATTGATGGTGGCCCACTGCTGTTCAACAAAATAGCCAGCAGAATTAAGGGATGGAGAGAGGGAAAAGGAAAGAGGAGTCTCTTCCCATACATTTTTAAGTGACTCGCTAAAAATACAAAATTCTTAACTGAACCTGTCATACTGTGGGGAATAGACTGTTATAGTTGGATGGGTTCTTATAGATCATCCAGATCTATACCTTCATTTTATAGGTGAAGAAATGAAAACTTGACAAAGGAAAGTAACTTACCTAATGTCACACAACTAGTAGCAGAGCTAGCCCTAGAATTTAGGTCTCAACTCCATCAGTCCAGTACCCTTTCTACTGTCTCATGCTGCTGCTTAATGCTTTAATGGACCAATAGCCAAACTACTTAAGTCACCACTGTTCTCTTGCTTCTTTATCTCCAATAGATACTTTGGTTAATCTTGAAAAAAAATAACTTAAATTGGTTCAGAATTCCAGGAGTCTGAACTTCCTGGAGATATGTGTGTATGTATACACATATACATATACATATACACACACACATATTTTCCACAACAAAGTAGATCATCACCTAATTCAATTCAATAGGAATATATTCACTAAATTATGAGGGTGCCTGAAATTCCTATCAGTATTTTTTGTTTTTTACTGCTTCAATGCTTTTGTACATTTTCCCTGATAAAATGCAAAGAGGACTCCTTGGAATCTAACTCAAGGTTAAATAATAGCCTCTTTCTCTTAAAGCTACCATAACCAAAGTCTCATTGAGAAGGTGACATGGGAGAGGAGAATAAGAGGAGTGCCAGGTAAAGATTTAATCTATTATGAATTTCTTTGCTATCAAATGTACATTAAATCACACCTTTTACAGAGAGCCCTTACTGGCTCTATTTATGAGGAAGAAGGAGAACTGAAGACAGGAGAGGCAAGGCCCCTAGTCCCCATCCAGATTACTGTCCCTCTACCTTTATGAGAGAGGGGTTATTTAACTGGACTTTCCCATTAAATTAAAAATATAATGTCCTTAAGCTCAAGATTATAGAAAGGCAGCTTTGCTAATATAAGTTCTAGAATTTGATCCCAGGTCAAACACTAGCGGTAGGACCTTACACCACTCAATTAAACTTCTCTGAGCCTCAGTTTTCTTCTTGATGTTTGTTCTTCCTTCTTAAAGAGGACCAATGACATCACAAAGGTGATGTCTTGACTTGCATGTGATTTGGATTTGAGTGAGGCAGAGGTGCACAAAGTCATCAGCTTCACTCTCTCTTCCAGAGTCATTGAAGTACAGTGGTAGGACAAAAGTCAGGATGATAGAGATGGCTTAGGATGCAGTGGGTGAGGCCTCTAGTACCTAACTCACAAAGTTGTTGTGTGAATCAGCTGGGATCAGCTTCTATAACCCTTTTACTACTTAGCTTAAGAAATTTTTAAAAAGGAACAGTAAAAATTACTTTTTAAAAAAGTATAGTATCATGACTAAGAAATATTTTTTTATCTCAATCTCATTTCAAAACAAATAAGACTTTAGCCATAAAATCTTGAAAGAACTCTGGAGGGATTACATGCTATTTACAAAATGGAATACTCTGGGATCTTTAAACACACCATTGTAACAAAATATATTTGTGTTTACCCTCTAGCCTTCATTTTTCTGTGACCCCCTTGAAGAACTGAACCCACTCATTAAAACATATCAGTCCACAGGCCAGGCCACACTCGACTCACTGTTTGACTTCTCCAGTGTAGCTTTCAGTGAGACCGCCCCAATTATTCTGGTTGCAGGGAGGTGCCAGGGTTCAAAATTTAGTAAACCAATTAGCTACACCTTTGAAATAACAATGCTCTCCTTTAAAATACAGGGGGTCATATCATTCATTCACATCATAGTAAGAAATAATTTGATCAGAAAGTCAGATTGCTTTCCTCCAGGTGAAATTTGCTGCATTGAAGGAATGAACATATTATATGTGGAGTAACTCATTTACAGCCCTCTTATCTGCCAGTCTGTATCCCTTTCTTTCTTTAAATAATAGTTCCAGACTAATTTCATACTGCTAATCTTTCTCAAATCATCTTCTATTTTCCAAGCTGCAGGATAATTCCTGATTCCCCTGTTCTCCTTTCAAGGAATTTCAACGGGTGTTGTTTTTATAAAGGCAAACCCCAGACAATTAGTGGCAAAGGGTCTATTCACAGTTTTAGACTATGTTCATATCCTAAAACAGAATAGTTATTTGTCTAATACATCTAAGAGGGGTTCAGTACTTATTAGCTCAGAAAGAAGAGGATAATAAATCATGTATTCAGAAATGAAATGATAAAGGCAAACAGAATTCATCATCCTTTCAATCACACTATCAACCCAGCTCTTCTAATGAAGACTATTAGCCCCTAATGTTATGTGTTCAATGAACAAACTTCAGGTTGGAAAGAAAAGTTCAACCTGATCAGAAGCTGCAAAATGTTGTTCCATAGTCCATCATCTAGCTCAGGGGTGGGAAACTGGTGGCCTCAAGGCCATTTGTGATCCTCTAGTTCCTAAAGTGCGGCCCTTTAACTGAATCCAAACTTCACAGAACACATCCACTTAATAAAAACATTTGTTCTGTAGGAGACTTGGACTCAGTCAAAAGGCCACACCCAAGGACTTCAAAGGCTAAATGTGACCTCAAGCCACAGGTTCCCCACCCCTAATCTAGTCTGTTTACCAAGTCCCAGTCAAATTATAGTTTGGACTCATCTGCATGTATTCATGTCAAACATATATTGGTTTGTTTTATTTCTTTTTTTATTACAAATACCTTGAGAGGAGAGTTTGTGTTGATTTGCTTTAACGGATAACCCTCAAGAAACTAGTTCTTCTCTGCAGGCCTTGAACACTTAATAAATACTTTTTGACTGACTGGATGATCTCCCAAAAGAATACTACTAGATCCTTTATTCCTTAAATTCATTTAATAGGCTAACCAATTAATTCAATAAATATTTATTAATTACCTGTTACCTATGTAGTGCTGAGGCAAGCCTTAGGGAAGTTATAGCTAGTTCCTGATTAGTCCAAATAGTGAATTCCACAAAATGATTATATTATTGGACTTTGAACTATATATTGTCATTTGATTGGAACCAATTAACATATGTAAACAATCATAACTTTAAATACTATCAGAACCATTTCAGAAGATTCATTATTCATACTAATTGGGACCCAGCAGTACATTATTAAAAAACAAAATTTCCCTGCCTTCTTAGAACTTCCATTCAACTCGGGGGGGGGGGATAATAAAAGAACATGGATAAATATGACATATACCATTACATAAGAAAGGTGGAGAATGAAGTGCTATATGAGGTGTGAAGAGAGAGGTTTTTACTGTCAACCTGCCAGAGTTTGATCTAAGAAAGACAAACATTAGGTTGTCCAAATCCAGAGTCTCTCAAGCTGGTGGCATGCATGCGAAGCTACAGTCAAAGACTGAGCCCCCTTAAGGGAACCAGTCTAGAACTGGGCTCGATTTGGGGGTTGGGGTACCCAGTTTATATACCTTTTCAACAGGGGTAGATATCACCCCATCATTGTTTTACCTCCTGTCAGAGGAAATCCCTCTTCTATCAAACCACCCCTCACCATACCAGACCACCCCCACCCTTGGGCTAACTAGACAGAAGAATATCTCCACCCAAGCCTGAGCAGAACACAATGGAGCTTCTTTACTTTGATTAAATCAATTCTGACTTGGGTTGGGGTTTGACTAGGATAAGGGAGACTCAATACAATCTCATTATCAGTAACATCCTTCTGAAGAAGCAATTGAACTTTAGAAGAAGGGGGATGGGGGAAGCTCAATGATTACTAAGAAAAATCATTTTTCACATTACCAATTATAGGGATTCAGGAATGCTTCCTGAAAGAAGTAACATTTAGACATTTGCTTTGGGCTTTAAAGTATGGCTGGATGTTAAAAAGGCCAAGGAGAGGAAGGAGGGCATTCTAGGAGTCAAAAACAATGTGAGTATAGAAGTGAAGAGTAAAGTGCAAATTACAGGTTTACAGAGCAATCTATTTTGACTGGAGAACAATGCATTTGGAAGGGAGTTAGTGATAAGAGTGGACAAGGAAGAGTGTGTCTGATTATGGAATTCAAATTTTAGGTGAAGGAATTTTGAACTTAACTCAATGGGCAATAGGGAAGCAATGAAGATTTTTGAGCAGAAGAATGACATCACTAGATCTATGCATAAGATAAATCATACTGGCAGTAGTGATTTGAAGGACAAGTGGAAAGGAAAGAGAATAAAGATGCGAAGATCAGTTTGGTGGTGATTATAATAATATAATGACTAGGAATAGAGAAGTGAGTATGAAAAATAAGAGTGTTATAGAAGAATTGACAGCATTTGGTAGTTTACTGGAGATGAAGGATGATGAGTTATAACTATAAATGACAGTTATGAACATGGGAGATACGGCAAATGGTGGGGACTCAGATAGTAATGGTGAAGGTAGAAGGAAAAATCAGATTTAAGGGAGACATAGATTAAACTCTATTTTGGCCATGTTGAGTTTGAGCTGCTAAAGAGACATGAGAGTGGAAATATCTTGTAATTAATGATGGGAGATATAAAGTTCAAAAGAGGCCATTTAGATTGGCTAGTAAAAAAAAATAGTAGTTTAAACTGTATGAGCAACTGACAGTGCCAAAGTAGAGAGTGTAGCAAGAGAAAGAAAGGTCATGAATAGTACTTTAAGGAATAAGCACAGGATGAAGGACAAATGAGATAAATAAGTAAAGTTAACAAGCATTTATTAAGCATTTCCCATTTTCCAGACACTGTGCTAAATGCTAGATAAAGAGTAGTAAGAGGTAGAACTAAGGCAATGATGTCTTTGGATCTAGGAAAGAATATCTGGTAGAAGAATTGTTGATAGTGTCAAAAGTTGAAGAGGGGCCCAAAAGAATGAGAATTGAAAAACCAGTGTCTATAGTCATATGAAAAAGTCTCTAAATCACTACTGATTACAGAAATGCAAATTAAAAGAACTCTGAGGTACCACCCCATGCCTATCAGATCAGCTAATATGACAAAAAGAAAAAATGATAAATGTCAGAGAAGATATGGGGAAATTGGAACACTCATGCACTGTTGGCAGAGTTATGAATTGATCCAGCCATTCTACAGAGCAATTTGTAACTATGCCCAAAGGGTTATAAAATTGCGCGTACCATTTGATCCAGCAATACCACTACTATGTCTGTTTCCCAAAGAGATCTTTAAAAAAAAAAAGAGAGATATACAAAAATATTTACAGCAGCTCTTTTTGTGGTGGTAAGGAGGTAGAGATTGAGGGGATGCCCATTAAGTGGGAAATGGCTGAACAAGTGTGATGTGTGAATATAATAGAATACTGTTGGGCTATAAGAAATGATGAGCAGACAGACTTCAGAAAAATCTGGAAAGACTTACATGGAATGGTGCTGAGTAAAGTGAATAGAACCAGAAGAACACTGTACACAGTAACAGCAATATTGTACAATGATCAAATATAATAGACTCAGCTCTTCTCAGCAATACAATGATCCAAGAGAATTCCAAAAAAACTCATGATGGAAAATGTTATCCACATCCAGAGAAAAAACTATTGAATCTGAATGCAGATGGAAGCATACTATTTGCACTTTTTTTGTTTTTTTTCTTTCTCATAGCTTTTCCCTTTTGTTCTGATTCTTCTTTTACAACATGACTAATGTGGAAATATGATTAATATGATTGCATATGTGTAACCTATATCAGATTGCTTGCTGTCTTGGGGAAAGGGCAGGAGAGGGAGGTAGGGAGACAAATTTGTAACTTCAAAATCTTTTAAAAGTGAATGTCAAAAACCAAAAAAAGAAAAATCTAAAAAAATGAGTATTAGATTTGATTATTAGGTAGGACATCATTTGATGGTATTTGAGAAGGCAGTTTCAACAGGATAGTAAGGGTAGGAAACTACTTACAAGGGGTTAAAGATTAAGTCAGTTGTCAATAAATACGTATTATACACCAGGTATTTGCTAGGCACTGTGTTGAGTGCTAGAGGTTTAAAAAAAAAGGTGAAAGAAACTCTCTGCCCTCAAGAAGCTCATAATCTAATGGGAAGTTCCAAAGATGAATGGATTAAAGTGGTAGATGGCCAAGGAGTGAGTAGGGAAACTAGGTGGTCTGCTATAAGGTAGGGCAAGAGAGAAGAGGAGGAAGGGAGAGAGAGAGGAAAGAAAATGTTTGAAATACATCTTTTCAGAATGATATAGAAAGCTGGTAGAATAGAGTACACGATGAAGTTGTATATCATGAATCTGTAGTGAGTAGAGGTTTCATTGTTTATTTCCATCCTTGGAGAAAGAGCAGAAAAATCTGATGGCTAAAATTGCATAGGGAAGAGAATTTGGAGGCAAGAAATTGCAAAATATCAGTGGTATAAAGCAGTGATATAAAACACATAGAAACTGAGGACACTAAATCTTATGTAAACATCCTTATTGTCCACATATTGACTTTTTAAAAAAGCACATATAAAACATTACTTATGTTTTGTTGTATTTAAATTTATTTAATTTAATTAATTTAATTTATTTTAAAAAATATTTGCTAGTTACAATGCCCAGATGGGTAGCACTTGGGAGCAATGTTGATGCTGTCCACAGATGTGTTTGACACCTCTAGTGGAAGCAATTGTAAGGTAGCAGCTATTGATAGGATCATATGGGATGAAGGCTTGGTATGGTGGAGAGTCAAGGGGATAGAATGGGACAAATGAGTAAAGTCAAGGAGCCATAATGTGGGTGAAGAGTTGACTTAAATCAAGACTGAGACTAGAAGAGGTAGAAGGAAAGGATGTAGTCTGAGTGGAATTTGAAAGTTCCAGATTCTGGAGAGGACAAGACTGAGAAATAATGAGATCTATTCTGTGAGCATGGTTGTGGGGGGCAGATATGAGGCAAGGAAAGAGTTAATTGGAGTGTTGAGGAATTGAGAGATTACATGTTCAAAGTAGCTTTCAACATAATACCAGTGTTCTTGATTATGATGATGAGAGATTGGGGTAGAGAGGAAGGCCATCGGTTATTCTCCTTTGAGACCCCTAAAATTATTTCACTGTGACATTTTGAAAAACTTGTACTCATATGGCATCATACTTTTATTTTCTTATTGGTAGTAGAATCTACATCATTGTTCATACTATCATTCTTCTAGGGAATAAGTTGAGAATGCTTAAAGCGAGGGGAGCTGACACGATGTATTGAATAAACAGTGACTCTCCCTTTCACCATCCTCAGGGTCAGTTGTTCCCTGAAAACATTACATGCAGTAACTTAATTACCAACCCTGTTCATTTCACTCATACTGATTTTGTAGGCTTAATTGCCATAAGATTCTTCATAATTTAATGCTTTAATTTTTTTCTATTGTATTTAGAATATGCCATTTTTTTTAATGTTCTAAGAGAACAAAATGAGATAAGTTCCAATTTTATTTAACCTAGGACTTGAATAAATTTAATTTTGAATTTAAGTCCACTTTTTTCACAGGATCCTGATGCTATTTGACATTTGACAAATGAATAGTCAAGTCGATGAGAAGGAGTAGTTTCTGATATAGTGTCACTGCCATATGTCTGCCATATACAGAATAGTAGTCTAGGAATTCAGACCTGGGTCTAGATTCTATTGTTGTGGCCTCAGGTAAGTCATGTTTCCTAAACTATACAACATAGGATGAGACACTTATAAATGCATACATCTGCCCTTATGTTAAGGTATGAATGCAGTTTCTTGGCCCTAAATTACATATTCTACTATTTCACTTTTTTATTCACAATGCTAGCACTTCAAAATGCAGATAGAAACAGCTTCCTCCAGATGCCATGAACGCCACGAGAAGAAATGAGTAAAGGGCTCCACATAGGGAAAAATAAGCCAGAGTGTGATAGTATCGTGAATAAAAGTTAGGGCCAGCTCAAAGGTAATTGACTGAGAAGGCCATTTTTATCCTCTACATTGTTCCATTATCACCCTTTCCTCCCTTTGTCTTGGTTCATCATAATGCTCTTCCAAATGCCCCTTCCTCTTGCCTTACTATAGGTATGTTAGGATCCAGAGTTTACATTTGTAGAGTACAATAACAATCTGAATTTATACAGGCTTTCAGGCTTGCAAAACACTCTGTCATATGTCATCTTGTTTAGTCCTCACAACACTCTGCTGGGATGTAGGTAATACAAATATTAAAACTACATTACCATAGTCATTGAGACTCAGATTAATGACCTGCTCAAGGTCATGAGATCATTAGAGTACAAGTTTTGTTAATGTGATTGGTTGGTCAAGAGCAGAAGGTTTCCTTAACAAGGGTTTTGGACTAAGGATAGAGATGAGATTTTGTTCTGTTTTGTTTTTAGTAATTTTTCCAGAATTTTCCAGATTATACTCCTATGGAACCTAGGTTCTCTCCATTAACCTGGGAATCCTTAGCTCTTAAGAATTGGTATTAGGCTAAGAATTTGAAGGTCTGTCCCGCCTGTTGAGCAGTGAAGATATTGCGGCCATTGGGAAAACTCATGTATTCTCAGTGAATACCCCCTGAGGTACCCACAGGACTTCCTGTTCTGCTGCTAGCTCCATCTGGTGGCCAAAATTGGTATCAAACTATCTTAGCTGGCTAGTTAATTATTTAGTGATAGCCTACTTCTCTGCAGTTTTCAGAAAGCAAAGGAACAAGTTAGGTTTGGCTGGGTTTGGTTTCAGCATTACTATCATGTGCACACCAGGCACAAGCTAGCTATCACACATTTCCTCTGCTCTTCTGCCTGGAACCAGGCAAGGTCCATACACTACTCCTAGCTCTGTCTACCAACTCAAACAGAAGGAAGCATGTAACTATTAACCATCTATTATGTCAAGCATTAGGCTAATTGCTTAAAAAATATCTCATTTGATCCTAACAACAAATGTGGGATATAGGTGCTATTATGATACCCATTTTGCAGTTGAGGAAACTGAGGCAAAAAGAAGTTAATTGATTTGTCAGGGTCAAACAACTAATAAATGTCTGGGGCCGCATTTGAACTCAGGTCTTCCTAACTTGAAATTATCCACTGCTCCACCTAGGTGAGTAAAATGAATCTAATCTCTCTTATAAAGGATTGCAATCTGGTTGGTAAATGTCTCATCCCTTTGCAGGTCCTACTTAACCTGGAAATTTATCTTATTATGTACATGGACTAGTCTTGCCTTGGGTAGAATCTGATGATCTTATTTCCAAGGGAGCAGAACCAGTGAATAATACCATCATATGACGCAGTGAAAAGAGTGCTAGACTTCAGGTCAGCAAAGACATGGGTTCAAATTCTGCCTGTCTGTGAGTACATGCAAGTTACAACCTCTTTCAGATTCATATGCAAAATGGGGGTAATGCTTGTAGAACCTACCTCACAATGTTGTTGTCAAGACAAAAGGAAACAATGTATGTAATGCACTTTTCTTTACCTTAAATTCCTACATCAAGTCTTATATAAAGTCAATAATGACTTATTATGGTTGCTGTTGAACTAGCTTATTGCCCACTCCCCAAATCAGCATGGCTGCCACACTGAGTGCATACCAAAATGTTTACTTGACACATTCTCCTATTCTCTCTCTCTCTCTCTCTCTGTCTCTCTCTCTCTCTCTCTCTTTCTCTCTCTCTCTGTCCTTCTGTCTCTTTCCACAAACACACACATATAAACACACACATGTATCATCTACATATCTATCAATTAATTTATCTATCCATCCATCTATTTATCTTTGCTTGCCGGTGATCCTTGGTTATTTCAAAATACAATACTTCCTATTGTAGTTTTATGCATACTTTAAAGTAGGCATATACACCCACTCACCCTCCCACATGTGTGTATACACATGTTTACACACACACACACACACACACACACACACACACACACACACACACACACACACACACACACATACACCCGGTTCCTGCAAAAATCTTCAGTTTTATTTAGATGGTACTTGAAATAAATGAGACATTTGGGAAATTTCACGCAGTGTTCAACTTTCTCAGTTCTTATCATTTGAGGTTTCTTGAAGTCTGGTGTTTTTCCCACCTTTTCCATTAGTAAATATATTTGGCTGTGAGATGATCATTTTATTGCCATAGAATTTGTGTTTAGATGACTAGCTGGTGTTTTTGTAAACTTGAGGGTCAGAAACTAAGATTTTTATAGTAATGTGATATAATAACTGTTACAAATGAGTCAGAATGTATAGTCACACTGTACACAATTACATTTGGGTGCAAAATACAATAACTATAGTATGTGTTATATTTCTGAATAACAACAGTAGTTTTGAAAAAATCAAAAACATTTTAAATTCTGATCTAAACAATGCTCACATTGTTTTTTTGTTGTTGTTGTTGTTTTAGGTAATTGGGGTTAAGCGACTTGCCCAGGGTCACACAGCTAGTAAGTGTCAAGTGTTTGGTCTGAGGCTTCATTTGAACTGGGGCCCTCCTGACTTCAGGGCCTGCGCTCTATCCACTGCACCACCTAGCTACCCCTAATGATTACATTATTATTCTGAGGACCTATAAACACACATTCTAAAAATGTGTTTCTCTGCTATTGTATCAATAGGAATACCCTATTAAATGTGACTTCAGGCATCATCTACAAATTATAATTGAGATTAGTGATAGTGGTTGGATACATTGTAAAATTCTGGCATGTTTTCTGAATCATCAAAGATAAAACTAGGTTGAATATAGCCTAAGTCTTTGAAAATTGGTAAACCAGGAATAGATCTAACTACTTATTAAATTAGTTATTTGATTGCTAAGTTCCCCTAGTTTGTTACTATGGCAGATGTTAGTGATTATACAGGAAGGAGACATTAATCAAAGAATCACAGAATCTCAGATTTGGAAGAGACCTTAGAAGTTAACTAATTCAACTCATAGCTGAACAGAATCTTTTCTATAAGAGATTGTAGAAGAAATTATTCCTTATATTGAGCTCACATCTAATCTTTGTCGGTTCAATCCATTGTTCATGTTTTTCCCTCTAGAATAAAGCAGAACATGTTCAATTTTACCATATAACAATCCTTCAAGGATCTGAAAACAGCTATCAAATTATTAAATATTTACCAACCCAAATATACATAGTTCTTTCATCTCCTCATAAAACGTGATTTTCAATCCCTTGACCATCCTAGTCATTCTTGTCTTCACTCATTCTAGAGCGCCAATAACCTTTTGAAAATGTGGTGCATGGATACAATCCTGGATATAATTCCTTACTTAATGCTGCCTAAAATCACATAGGATTTTTTTTTCATTTTTGTTTTTGTCATAATATCCCCTTGTTGACTTATATAGAGCTTGTAATTTAAAAAATCCATAGAACTTTCCATACAAACTGTTCTCTAGCTATGACTTCCCCTTCTTATACAAGTGAAATCAAAATTTAAAACCCAAGAGTAGAACTTTACACTTATTTGCTCTATAATTTTATTAAAAATGACCCATCATTCTATCCTGCCAAAATCTTTTTGCATCCTGATTGTATCATCTAATATTTTAGCTGTCGCATCCAGGTTTGTTTCAGCTGAAATTTGATAAATATCTCATCTATGTCTTTGTTCCAAGTCATTGGTAATAGTGCTAAACAGTAAAGAGCCAAAGATAGATCCCTGGGCCCTAGACTACAGACATCTTACAAGTTGGCATGGACTCATTAAAGACTACTACTTTGGTCCCATACTTCAACCAATTCTGAATTCATTTAACTGCGCTATTGCCTAAGGTGCATCACTTTATCTTGTTCACAAGGAGATGTGGTTTAAATACTTTACTAAAATCGAGGCATAATATATCTAGAGCATTAGCTTAATTAAACCAGCAAAAAAAATGAAATGAGGTTAGTCTTCAGGACATGTTCTTTAAGCCATACTGACTTTACATGAATGCTGTTTCCCTTTCTAAATACTCACAAACTATCCCTTCAAAAATGGGTTCTTTTTTAAAAATTTATTTATTTTTATTTTTCAACATTCACTTCTGCAAGATTTTGAGTTCCAAATTTTTACCCCATCTTGCCCCTCCTCCCACCCCAAGATGGCATACATTCTGAATAACCCTTCCCCTAGTTTGCCCTCCCTTCTGTCTCTCCCCCCCACCTTCTCTTATCCCCTTCCCCTTCAATTTTCCTGTAGGGAAGGATAGATTTCTGTACCCCATTTCCTATATTTCTTATTTCCCAGTTGCATGTGAAAACATTTTTTTAACATGTGTTTTTAAAACTTTGGGTTCCAATTTTTCTCCCTCCCTCCCTCCCTCCTCACCCACCCTCATTGAAAAGGCAAGCAACTCAATACAAGTTATACATGTGCAGTTATGCAAAACAATTCCATAGTAATCATGTTGTGAAAAACTAACTCTATTTTCCTTAATCCTATTCTGATCCCCATTTATTCTAGTCTTTCTTTTGACCCTGTCCCTCCTCAGAAATGTTTGCTTCTGATTACCCCTCTCCCAATCTGCCCTCCCCTCTATCATCCCCCTGCTCTCTTATCCCCTTCCTTCCCTATTTTCCTGTAGGGTAAGATAGATTTCCATACCCAACTGAGTGTGTATGTTATTCCCTCCTTAAGCCAAATCTGATGAGAATAAGATTCACTCATTCCCTCTTACCTTCCCCCGTTTCCTCTCCACTGTTTTCTTTTCTATTTTTTTGTGAGATAATTTACCACATTCTACCTCTCCCTTTCTCCTTCTCCCAGTATAATCCTCTCTCACCACTAAATTTTATTCTCCAAATATCACCCTTTCATCTTCAACTCAGCCTGTGCCCTCTATCTATCTATCTATCTATCTATCTATCTATCTATCTATCTATCTATCTATCTATCCATATAATTTTTTCCCTCCAACTACCCTAATATTGACAAAGGTCTCATTAGTTACAAATATCATCTTTCCATGCAGGAATGTAGACAGTTCAACCTTAATAAGTCTCTTATGATTTCTCTTTCCTGTTTACCTCTTCCTGTTCCACTTGAGTCTTATATTAGAAAGTCAAATTTTCTATTCAGCTCTGGTCTTTTCATCAAGAATGCTTGAAAGTCCTCTATTTCACTGAATGACCATTTTTTCCCCCTGAAGGATTATACTCAGTTTTGCTGGGTAGGAGATTCTTGGTTGTAATCCTAACTCCTTTGGCCTTCTGGAATATTACATTCCATGCCCTCCGGTCCCTTAATGTAGAAGCTACTAAATCTTCTGTTATCCTGATTGCATTTCCACAATACTTGAATAATTTCTTTCTGGCTGCTTGCAATATTTTCTCCTTGATCTGGGAACTCTGGAAGTTGGCTACAATATTCCTAGGAGTTTTCCTTTGGGGATCTCTTTCAGGAGGTGATCAGTGGATTCTTTCCATTTTTATTTTGCCCTCTGGTTCTAAAATATCAGGGCAGTTTTCCTTGATAATTTCTTGAAAGATGATGTCTAGGCTCTTTTTTTGATCATGGCTTTCAGATAGTCCAATAATTTTTAAATTATCTCTCCTGGATCTATTTTCCAGGTCAGTTGTTTTTCCAATGAGATATTTCACATTGTTTTCTAATTTTTCATTCTTTTGGATTTGTTTTGCAGTGTCTTGATTTCTCATAAAGTCACTAGCTTCCAATTGCTCTATTCTAATTTTTAAGGAAATATTGTCTTCATTAAGCTTTTGGACTTTCTTCTCCATTTGGCCAATTTTGCTTTTTAGGGCATTCTTCTCCTCATTGGCTTTTTGGACCCCTTTTGCCATTTGGGTTAGGCTATTTTTTAAGGTGTTATTTTCTTCAGTATTTTTTTGGGTCTCCTTTAGCAAGCTGTTGACTTGTTTTTCATGATTTTCTTGTATCACTCTCATTTCTCTTCCTAGTTTTTCCTCTATGTCTCTTACTTGCTTCTCAAAATCCTTTTAGAGCTCTTCCAAGGCCTGGGACTGATTTATATTTTTCTTGGAGGCTTTGGATGTAGGAGCTTTGACTTTGTTGTCTTCTTCTGGTTGTATGTTTTGATCTTATTTGCTACCAAAAAATGTTTCTATAGTATGACTCTTTTTGCGAGGTTTGCTCATGATTTCAGTCAATTACTTGAGTTATAAACTTTTTGTTAAGGTAGAGGTCTGCTTCCAATGTGGAGAATGTACTGGCCCAAGCTTCGGGGGTTTGTATAGCTGTTTTCAGAGATATTTCTAGGGACCTGTAAATTTTCAGTTCTTCCAAGATGGTATGATAAAGGGTGAGGTGTTTACTCCTTTCCTGTCCTGTGCTCTGGTCTGTGAGTGACCACAAGCACTCTTTTCTGTCTTGGAACTGTGAGGAGGATTCTCTTTCCAGTGCCACTACAAACACCATGCCAGTGCTCCTCTTGGTCCCAGGACCGCCGCCCAGAACTGTGACCCAGATCCAAGCACTGTCAAAGGAAGAGAATCCTGCACCAGCAAAGCGATCCCTGCAATCCTCCTCTGATCAGCCACTCAATTCCCCCTCAGTCTGTGGGCCAGAAGCTCAGGAAGTAGCCACCACCCCAGGGCTGCTCTTGGGAACTGGGGCTGGGAACTAGCTTCTCTCTCTCACACCACAGAAACAGACTTTTCCCACTGACTTTCTAAGTTGTCTTTGGCATTCATGGGTTGAGAAGTCTGGAAACCACCACAGCTGCCCACGATTCAGTCCTCTGAGGCCTGCTCCAGGTTTGCTGTGGCCTGAGTGCCCATGCCACACTGCGCTTCTCTACCCGCACGGTACGATATACCTTTCCAATCAACCATCCAGGTTGTTTTGGGCTGGAAATTTGTTTCACTCTGTCTTTTTGTGGGTTCTGCTGCTTCAGAATTTGTTTAGAGCCATTTTTTCTAGGTATTTGGAGGGGTTTGGGGGAGAGCTCAAGCAAGTCACTGCTTTCACTCCGCCATCTTGGCTCCACCAACAATGTGTTCTAAGGGCAGCTAAGTGGCACAGTGCATAGGGCACCAGCCCTGAAGTCAGGAGGGCCTGAGTTCAAATTTGGCCTCAGACACTTGACACTTTCTAGCTTCACGACCCTGGACAAGTCACTTGACCTGAATTGCCTTGCAAAATCAAACAAAAAAAATGCATTCTGGAATATTTCTGGGAAGTATAGTTAAGTTTAACAACTTGAGTACGCAGGCTCACGTTTTTCTTTTTTGAAAACTGTGATATTTGTCCTTTTCCCCTCCTGAGGCACCTCTTTTTTTCTCTCCTATCTTTCAGAGATTACTGATACTAGCTCTTCATTCCATATGCCATTTTTTTGTTCAGTAAACTGGCCATTGTTTAGTCTTATTTATTTAAATTAAGGGAGGGTATTAAGAGACTTTCTTACTATCACTTATCTTAGGTTTTTACTTCCTCATAACCATTTTTATTCTAACTTTCACATTAATATAATTTATCCTCTATAGAGAAAATAGAAGACAAATGAGATTTGATAAGTTATTTCTTACTTCTCTTACTTTTCCACTATCAAGTTGTGTCTCTGAAAAGTAGACATAAGACTTCTTTGATTTCCTTTTGTTCTGAACAGCATTATCACTACCTCTAACTCCAAACCAAAAGAAAGCAAATATCTCAATACTATGAGAATTCAGTGGCAGGCCTCTGAGCATGCTCAATGAGCTTTACAACTCTTGACATTGCCAAAGCACTGTTGTAAATTCATGCTTTCTAACGTTTTTGTTGTTGTTTTAATCAACATTTCTTGAAAATATGCAACCATACTGTTCTCTATAGATAGTTCACTTATCTTCCTCATCAGAATTGCTTTTATTTGTGTTTTGGGGATCTCATTCTTGAAAGCTTCCCATCCTTCTTTGGCTGACCTGCTCAAGTGATCTTTCTAAAACACAGGTCTGACCATGCCACTACCCTACTCAATAAAATATGTTCCCTTTATTACTTATAGGATCAAATATAAAATCCTCTGTTTGGTTTTTAAAAAGTCCATCACAACCTGTTCTCTTTCTATCTTTCCAGTCTTTTGACTTTATTTCCCTCCATGTACTGTGTGATCCAGTAAGGGTGTTCAAGGCAAACTGGCACCTCTGATGTGAGAGCTTGCCCTGCTCTTTTCAGAGCTGCTTGTTCATCTTTGGTGCCCACCTTCACCCAACTCTCACATGTAGCTCCAAGTCAAACCCCAGTAAAACTGTCTCAGCTGATGGGCTAAATCAGATTGAGGGAAACCAACAGGTGTCAAACCCATCAGTGAGTTGGGGAGGTGTCTATTCCAAACAGGTGAAGACTTGCTGGTAGAACAGGCAGATGAGAACAATTTGTTCCAATGACCACAAAGGCAGCGCAAGCAGGTGCCGTGGAACACTTAGTGCTTGGTCAAACATAGAAGAAGCCAAGGTCATCCACTGCATCCCAGGACATCACCAGTTGTCCTGACTTTTGTCTTGCCACTGGACTTTGATGACTTTAGGAGAGCGAAGCTGACAACTTTTTAAAACTCCACCTCACCAATTCATGAGTCAAGATATCACGCTATGATGTCATTGATCTTCTTTGAAAGGAAGGACAAATAACAATAACCCAGCAACACTAACATCCTTGTTGTTCCTTGCGTGAAATGCTTTCTGGAATCTGAATGTTTTTATCTGCTGTCCTCTATGTCTCCATATTCTTCCTTATATCTGTGTTCAGGCATCCCTGGGTTCCATCAAGTCTTACCGTAAGTCTCAGCGTTTCTCCAATAAGTTTTTCTGGGGTCTTGTCAATTCCCTCTTTAAACTTCCCTCTTTGATTATCTCCAACTTGTCCTGTCCATATTTCTTTTTACATAGTTATTTGCATATTGTCTACCTCATTAGGATGTGAACTTCTTGGAGGCAAGGACTATTTTTGTCTTTCTTTGTATCGTCACAGTTTAGCTCAGGCCCTGGCACAGAATAAGCACTTAAAGGCTTGTTGACTTGGCTTGATTAAAATTTTAGGTGCACCCTTTCTCTGAACCTCTTTCAATTCATTTCTCCAAATTCTAGAGTGCACATAAGCTTATACCTAGCTTTCCTTTCAACCTTGATCATGAACCCTAAAATGGAATGGTAAATTCTCTCTGAGGTTACCAACATTTCTCCTTCAGAGGCCTGTTCTCTTCTGTTTCTCAAAATTTGATCTAGAATATCAGTATGATATGGATCCACAAATTGGTCATTAACTAATAGTTAAAACACAAGGAACCACCTCCTCGGTAGATAGAGCGTTGGTCCTGGAGTCAAGGAGACTTGAGTTCAAACTTGGTCTCAGACACTTACCCTGGCAAATCACTTGACCTCTGTCTACCTTAGTTACCTCACCTATAAAATGGGGATAACAACAGCATCTACTTTGCAGGGTTGTTTTGATAGTCAAATGAGATAGTACTGTAAGTGTTTAGCATAGTGCCTGGCACATAGTAGGTGTTTATAAAAATGCTTCTCTTTCCCCAGTCCCTTCTTTCCAAGTGAATTCAGTTCCTCTGTGAAAACACTCAAACTTATTAGTTTCAGGTATCCACAGATTCTTGCTTCCCATTTCTGTTAGCCAGAGCACTTTTATTAAGAATGTGCCAGGCACTGCTAAATGCTGAGCGCACAAAGAAAGGCAGAAGAGTGTCCCTGCCTTCAAGGTGCTCACAGTCTTTGTCATATTCTTTTACTCTCTGATCTCCTGAAAAAGGTTAGGATTTCTTTTTGCCTCCTTTCATCCCTTTTTCTTCTCTGTCTTCCTAAAGTGCTACTTCCATTTTGAGGAAACTCTTTATTCTCCCTGATAACTTGAAGAAAAAATAGATACTGAGGCAGTACTTGTGATACATCCCCACCCTCAAATAACTAACTTTCTACTGGAGTTTATATTCTACTGAACACTTAAAGTGAAATCCATGAATAAGCTTGATTTCGATGTTGATAACTAAAATTTGGGAATGTGTATAAGAGGCAGCTAGGTGGCAAAGTAGATAGAGTGCAGGACCTGGAGTCTGGAAACAACCATTTTGGTGAGTTCAAATACAGCCTCAGATACTTACTGAGTGATCTTGGGCAAGTCACTTAACCTGGTTTGCTTCTGTTACCTCATTCCTAAAATGGGCTGGAGAAAGAAATGGCAAACCACTCCAGTATCTTTACCAAGAAACATCCAGATAGAGTCACAAAGAGTCAAATAATTTAAGCAATTGAACAATAATAACAAAAATGCATAAATTGTATTTTGGGAAATGGTCACAATAAAAACAATTATCTAAACCATAGCCTACTGTATGTTTTCAAAGGAAAAGGTCTAACTAAATTATAGGCAATCTGTGAAGAAGAAATGGTAGAAGTCCTATTAATCCATCTAGGTTTGGGATAGAGACATAGTAGTGTAGTGGGTAGAAAATTGTGTCAAGAAGAACTGGTTCAAATGAGAAGTTTGAGGCTCACTAGCTGTGTATCCACGAACTAGCTGTGTGGCCAAAGTAATTTTATCCTTATGTCTTAAGGAACTCCTATAGCTTATATACAAATCCATAGATCCACTGTGATCTGTATTGATAAAGAACATTTTCCAACTGGGAGTGCCCCCATCCCCCCAAGTAAAATTTAAGTATTCATGTATTCAACTTTGGAAAGGTGATTTAATAATGTTTTCATCTCTCTTCTCTATGGCATGGCAACCATTATGCATACAAAAATGTAAAAGGAAAGACTAACAGGAAAAAAAAAGTTTATCCTGCCCTTTACGTCCACCTCTATTGCTGTCTGCAGAGAAAATATGAAGTGACAGCACGTATATCTCCTGAGGGAACACTGCAGGCAAAAATGGCATGACCATAGCTTTGAAATGTTAGGGAAGACTGTATCTAAATTCACATCTTTCACTCCATCTCCATTAGTAGGTTATAAATGCTCACCGATAAAAATAACTTTCCTTTCTGCCCACAGGCTTAGCTGGAAACTTTGAACCCACATTTCTAAGTTGGCGAAATAAGAAATCCAGAGAAGACTGTCTATGAAATGCTTCCTTCTTTTGTGCTGCAACTAGAATTTCCCATTATTTTCAGCCATTTTGTGTGGATACAACAAAAGCATTCATTTCGGCTTCTTCTACATTATACTAAATTAATAAAAACCAAACCAAAACCAAAACCTTTGAGATTTCAACAGGGGAAAAAACCCTACATATTATTTAAGTTTATCTGCCAATTTACGAATGTTTTGAATAGCAATTCATACAATCATTTAAGTTAGCACCTGTCAATGAGCTAGACAGCAATAAATATACTTAGCCTTAAAGGAAATGGGATGGTGAACACAAAAATCAGTCAACTAGCTTTTATTAGGCATTTCCTAGGTTTCCACTTTGTTAAGTGCTGAGAATATGAAGAAGCATAAATAGTTGATCCCTACCTGTAAGGAGCTCACAATTTAATGTCTGAGACAATATGCAAATGACTTCTCTCTGAAGGATTTCTCTCTGAAGAATTTTGGAACTGATTGTGTGATATGGGAGACACTGGCAAAGGACTGCCCAGCATGGCTGCCCACATCAAAGAAGGCAGTGTGCTCTATGAGCAAAGCAGAATTGTAGTAGCTCAAAAGAAACATGAGATGCACCCCAATTGTTTATATATACTAATTGTACTCAACCTGTGGTAGAGCTTCTGAGCTCCTATTGGCCTGATCAGCCATAGCTGGGCACGTTGTACTTGACTCCGACTTAGTGATGTCATTTTGGTCCTCTTTGAGAATGACAGACAACAGCCGATCAACCAACATTCAAGATATATATTTTGTTGTTGAGTCATTTCAGTCATGTCTGACTCTTTGTGACCCCATTTTGGATTTTCTTGGCAAAGATACTGGAGTGGTTTGCCATTTCCTTCTCCAGCTCATTTTACAGATGGGGAAATTGAAACAGGGTTAAGTGATTTGCCCAGGATCATACATCTGAGGCTGGATATGATTCAGAATGAGTACTCCTGATTCCAAGCCCAGTGTCCCATCCACTGTACCACCTAGCTGTACATATAATACAAATGTAAAGTAATTTCAGGGAGAAAGCACTGTTAAGTGGGATGTATATGGGGCAGGTAAGGGAAGGGATTAACAAAGGCTTCTGGAAGATGGTTGGATATGAACCTAGTCTTGAAGAAAGCTAGGGAAGGAAGGAGGCAGAGGTGAGGAGAGGGAACATTTCAAACATGGGGAACAGGTGAAGAAAGAAGTTTGGGAAGTAATCTGAAAGGGAAGGCATTAGTATCAGTGGGAAAGGGAGGGATGCACAGGGAAAATTTTCTTTTTGTGACCTTTTGGCAGGTTTTTTTTTTTCAAGTCTAGGCGAACCGTAAGTATATTTGTCACAGGGAAGTACTTTAGTCCACTTAGCTAACAAGCATTTATTGGAAGTCTGCTGGGCATAGAGTATTTGGTAGAAGAGATGGATTCCAGCCCTCAGAATTTATGACCAAATTCAAGAGACAAAATATAGGGGCATGAAACAACTTAACACCTACAAAGCAAGAAACAAGTGCAAATAATTTCTCCTTTGTTCTTGAAACTGACAGAAAAAAAACAAAGCTGGAAAGCTCTCTTTAAGACTTCTTTCCAGAGCCAAGAGAATTCAATAAAACACTATAAAAACAGATGGTAAGGTTTACTAGTTCATAACAACACAAAAGCTTTCAGTAGGACTTATAAGACAAACAGGTCTTGACTGGTCATTCCCTAGATTCTTGTTTGTTTGTTTTTTCACACATTCTTGGGTCCAAGGACATGCTATCCTTAAAATGTCTGTGTTGAAATGGGAAAAAAAAGGATAAGACCATTTCCTTTAATCTTGGGTAATTTTTTTTATAACATCAGTCTAATATCAACATATGCCTCATGACAAAAAATGTTTCTTAGAAGTCAAAAGCACTATAAATGAACATGGATGATTTTTTTCTTGTCCTCTGGAAAAACAAGATTCCCCAAACATCTCCCATGTAATATTGAATTCTGCAAATAGCAAGTTCAATAGGCATCTATAGAAGTCTGCCTTTCTTTATGCAGTAGCTTTGTTCCTGAAGAGGATTAATTAATTAATCCTGAAGTGGATTAATATAATCTAAGTTGTTAACGATGACATGCATTTTGCCCATTTTAAAGCTTTCATATTAGCTCTTAGGTACTGCCAATCACTGGAGTGAAATGAAGGGAGAAGCAATTAACATTTTACTCCTGTCCCCTACCTCCCTGTTATGTGTGTTTCCTTTCCTACTAGAATGAAACCCCCTTGAAGAACTCCTCTTTAGAGGCAGCTGGGTAATACAGTGGAATCAGGAAAAACTAAGTTCAAATTCTGTCCTAGACAGGTAATAGCTGTGTGACCCTAGGCAAGTCACTTACCCTCTGTTTGCCTCCGTTTCCTCAACTGTAAAATAGAAATGATGGCAGCTACCTTCCACGTGTTCAGTTCTCACATCATGTTGTTGTGAGGACTAAGCATGTAGCAGGGAACGTGTGTTGTACAAACACTTATTTACTTCCTTGAGGGCAGAGCCTATATTGATTCTTTGCATTTATATCCCCAGTATCTTGCTCTTGATAAATGGTCTGCCCCCCCCCCATTCATTTCATTAAACCATTAAATACAATAATTGGATGAGAGAGACCTGGGCTTGTCGGTAGGTGGCACAGAAGGCACAAACTCCAGCTAAGGGGAGATAGAATATGAAAGAAAAAGAAAGAGGGAATGATCATTATGACAAGGAACAATTTGTGCTTATAGAAACTACAAGGAATTTTTAAACTCCAATAACTGCTCTCTAATATATGTGTTTTCTAAACCTGGATTTTGTATTTAAGGATTAAGGAGGTGTTGCATATAGGAGCTACCCCAAAATACATGTATAGGGTTGACTGTTCAGGGTTGGTGCAAGGAAAACCTTTTCAACAATCTCAGTAGGTACCTATTATCTCAAATGGTAATGGATTCCCTAACACTGAAAGTCTGCTAGGAGGGTTAGATGGCCTCTTGTTTGGGATGTATAAAAAGGAATTTTTGGTCTGGTACAGGTTCAGCTAGATAGTCCCTGAGATCCTTTTCAGTTCTAATATTCTGTGACCTGTGAAATAAACCCTAATAAGTAGCAAATATAATCTTGCAATCAACCAGACTCACATGTATAGGAAAAGGGATGGAGTAGTTTTCTTTTTATTCAACAATTCAATTCCACAAATATTTATTAAATGTATACTATTTACAGGGTAGTATGCCAGATAATGGAAATACAAACCAAAAAAAAAGATGAAGTCCACATTCTCAAGAAACTTACATTTTGTTCAGTTATGCTCTACACAAAGACAAGGAACAAGAATAAATATGTGAAGAGGGAAAGAATATCAAAGTCCAGGGGATTCTAAGAGGCTTCACAAATAAGTTAGACTGAAGTTATACCTTAAAGGAATTTAAGGATTTTAAAAGGTAGAAGGGACAACAAGGTACATTTCAGGCCTTTATTAAAAGGTATATATAGAGGCTTAAACCTCTGGTTAGGGAAATAGCTAGTAGGATAATTTGATTGGAACACAGAAGGTATTTGGGGGAGCAATTAATTTGGAAAGGCATATGAGAACCAGATTGCGGAGGAGTGCCAAACAGAGGAGTTTAGAGTTAATCCCAGAGGCCATAAGGAAACAGAAAAGATGTTTAAATAGGAGAATGACATTGTTAGAGCTGTACTATAGGGGTATTTATTTGGCAGCTGTATGGATGGATTGGGAGGGGAAGAGATTGAAAGCAGAAAGACCAATGAGGAGTCTATGAGAATAGTTCTACTGAGTGGTGATGAGGGTGTGAACTGGGATGGTGGCCATGTGAGCAGAGAGAAGGGGATAGAATGAACGATCTTGTAGTGATGTAATGGACAAGAGTTGTCATCTGATTACATATGAGAGGATGAAAGAGAGGGAAGAGTAAAAGACGACTAAACTTAAGATTGCAATGAGAAAGTTTGGCAGAGTGGTAGGTTTGAGAGGAAGAGAGTGAGTTTTGTTTTCATCATGTGGAGCTTGAGATGCCAAAAAATATCAGGAAGAAACCAGCAAGTAGTTAGCACTTTGGGGAAAATATTAGAATTGGATATAAAGTCTTGAGCGTCATCTGCATACATAACTAATGAACCCATGGGAACTTGATGACAAAGTATAAGACAGAGAGAGAAGAAAAATAAATCCAGGACAGTCTTATGGGGGTAACTGTGTTGTTTTTGTTTTTGTTTTTTTTTCAGGAGCCAAGCAGGAGAATGGATAATGATCTGAGACTGAAAAACAGCAGCGAAAACCAGCAAGAAGAGAATGATGAGGGGGCACTGTCACAAAAACTGAGGGAGAAGAGAATATGGAGGAGAAGGGAGTGATCTATAGTATTAACTGCTGTAGCAAGGTCAGAAAGAATAACATAAAGTGGACATTGGGAGTTTTAGTTAAATGGTAAGGTCAGGCACCAGATTGCTAGAGGTCGAGAGATATGAATTGGAAATGTGGAAATGAAGACAACATGTTTAGATAACACTACCAGTCTGGCTATGAAAGGGAAAACAGATAAAAGATAATCCTGAGGAGATGACTGGGTAAATTGAAGACTTTTTTTTTTAAAGGATGAGAGAGATCCGGGCTTCTCTGTAGGTGGCACGGATGGAACAAACAGATAAGGAGAGATAGAATATGAAAGAAAAAGAGGGAATGATCATCATGGCAAGCTCCTGAAGGAAATAGGATCAAGGGCACAAGTAGAAGAGTTGGCTGTGGCAAGGAGAGGCACTGCTGACTTCTCAGAAACTAAAGCAAAGCAGGAGAAGATAAGGTAGAAGAGTTCAAAAATGTAGATTTAGGGAAAAGTGGGGACTTAGTGTGTGAATGGACTCTGTTTTCTATCTAAAATAAAAGGTGAGATTTTCGCTGAAATAGAATGGGAAGGATGGTATATGGGGCTTCAAGAGAAAAGAGCAGGGGATCAACTGTTGGGTTTGTGGAAAGTCAATGAGGAAAGAATTTTAAAGCCTTGCTGCATAGTAGTGAAAAGTCAGCTGAGATGAAAGAAAATGAATTTGGAATTGATGATCCTGTGACCTTCACTCTTCCTGTGTTTCTGACTCTAAGGACTTTATTGCTATGATTCAGCTGACTTTTCATTAAGTCTCAGCACCTGTGGTGTTCTCACTCTGCAATGTCCCTATATCATGGCAGCCTCCTTTTTTCATTAGATAATAATTATTGGGTTCTCCATTTGGGGATAAGCCCAATGTGGCTTTCCTTCATTCCCCTCTGAGCTGTTCAGAGTATACATACACACACACATGCACACATATACACCATAATCAGCTATGGGCAGATACTGGGCTAGAAATTCTACTCAGCTTTCCAAGAACTACCACAAACTTCTCCACTCCTTTGAATCCATTATTGAAGGGGTGGGAAGAAGATATGCTTGCTGCTGGCTGTTGGGCTATTTCCCAGGAATGTGAATCTACCTAGCTTTTCTTTCCCCAGTGGGAAAGTTCCCCTAAGGAACCATTTCTCTTCCACCCAACCCACCCCATTTCTAAGGGTACCCCAGTATCCTACATGACTCTCAGGGCTCTCCAAAGCTCAAGAAAGCACCGGTCTTAGCATGCTAATAAACATATACATTGGCTATATTTAAGTTAATGAATGTTGGTTTATTTTCCAAGTACCTCTACCAAAGTTAAGTGTGTTTGCTGAGTGTTATGTGAATATGCAAATAAAATAAGGATCTGTGATTTTGTCAAGGTAGGCAATTTTTGGTGTGGAAGTTCCCTCTACTAATAGCACAGAGTTTAAGTGACTGTCCATGGTCCTACAGATATTATCAGAGACACGATTTAGACCCAGGTCGTCTTGTTTTCAAGTCCAGAACTATACCACGCTACCTCCTTCTGTCGTATTTTGAATAGATAGAAAACTACTCTACATGTAATTAAAAATTAAGATTAGTTTTTATGCCTTGGAGATCACTGCCAACTGGCAGAGAGTATAGCTCTGGAAATTTCAGTCTCTCTACATCCTTACTTGAGTTTACAGAAGATGCTCTCAGTCTCAGGTTTGTATTTACACAGGTGTCTTATTGAATTCATGGATCTGTATTACAGCATGTAAAGTGGCTGAATCACAACCAGGTTTCAAAAAGAAATAAAAGCAGTGAGGCAGAGAAGATTCAATTCAACTTGAATGTACATGGGTCTTTTGTCAGTCATTGGAAGGAGAGAGTAAAGGCTACAGAGAACATTCCTTGATCTTCTATTTGCACAAAGATTGGTCTCAAAGCCCTTGTTATTTGGCTATGAGAAGTGTGTAAGACATTAAACATGGAGAGGGTCAACACTGCATAAGCTGAAAGAGCTTAATTTGCTTTATTTGACTTTCACTTATAAGAGTTTTCTAAAGCAGTGCTTCTTAAACTGTGGGTCACAACCCTATGTGGGGTTGCAAAAAATTTGGCAAGAGTTAAAAGTTTCTGAACACATAACAACCAAAAATTAATTAAAAATCAAACACGTAATTAATGTGAGGTGTTTCTGGCAGCATTTGCCATGTTGCATAGAGCAACTTTACTGCAGCCTTGGTTTGGAACACAAAGCATGCGCACTTCACATGGTGCATGCTCTCAGGCCATGCAAAGCCAACTGACGCTCCTGAAATGCCAAAAGAGGTTGCAAATGGAAAAGTATAAGAAACCCTGTTCTAAAGTACCTAAATTCAATAATTCAATTCAGCAAACATATAAAAGTCTCAAGCCACTCACACCTGGACTCACTGATCATACTCCTTACTCCTTATCTGCCACCTTTCTGGAGAAGTCTCCACCATGAGGTTGTCTTCTTCTAAATGGTCACTTCCTACCAAGGACCATCATTTTAGGAAGAACTTCAGCCATGTCTTATCTAATAATGTCTGAACTCACTCTTTGGACTCCTCCTTGATTCCTGCCTTCCCTTCCTCCCCCAACTGTGGATTTCCAGCTCTCTGATATCTGTTGTTTTCCCTTATCCAACTGTAAACTTTTTGAGTATAGAGACTGTTTTGATGGCTTGTATTTGTATCCCCAGTGCTAAGAAGAATGCCTGGCTCATATGAAGTGCTTAATAAAGGCTCATTCTATTCCCTCTTCCCCCCTCTACTTATTTACTGCCTTATCACTGTTTTAGGCACTAGACTTCATTTAAGAGGTAACAAATTAGTAGCTAAAGCAACTACCTTCTATATACTGAATTCAACAACAATCATTTGATGTACTTTTATTAAGTGCCTACCATATTCAAGACTTAACTAAGATATGATGCAGATCCACCCTCAAGGAGTTTATAATATAGTAGGGAAAATACATGCACACAAATAACAAAGATCCAGAGGAGGATGAAATAAGTGCAAAAGAAAAGTCAGATACAGCACTAAGAAAAATGTAAAGAATGAAATATCACTTTTACCCAAGGTGAGAGGTTAAGTAAAACTTCATTAAAAAGGCAGTTCCAAAATTGGACCTAAAAAAGGGAGAAATATTAACATGGCAAGATAAAGTAGAGTTCATTCTAGCCATGGAGAATAGATGCAAGGAAATAGGTATGGAGAGCAGATAGGACCTAGGATATGGGATAGGATATTCCAGTTTGGCTATAACCTTGTATTGTTGAAGAGAAGTATAAAAAGTAAACCAGGACATGCAGTTTGGAATACTCATTCAAAACTTATTTGTTAGGCAATTGGGAGCTACTAAAAACTTTTGAATAGAGAAGTGAGGTACCCAGAGTGATGGAATCCCAATAAAGATGCGCCTAGCCCTAATATTCTAACTTCTTTACGGGCCCCACTGAACAGCAGGCATGTCCTGATTTAACCGCACAATCTGACTTTAACTGCATCACAGGCCTCCAGACTCAATACAGCTACTGCCCCTAGCTAGCCATTGCCCCCAGATCCAATTCACATATTTGAACAGTTGTGTTCTTGTACTCAACAGCAATCACACTATCCATTAGCCCAAGACAGGACTACAATACCTAACCATCCATCTTGACCAGACAGTACTGCAACAGCTAGCCAATCAGAAAGCAGAGCAACCAGGATATGTGGCCACTGAACCATAGAAGGGACTCCTCCCCTACTATCTAATCCCTTGATAAACCCCCTCTTGCCTCTTTAATATTCATCATTTCTGTTTTGTAATTGCATGTTTATCTTATAAAAATGCATCTTGCTTTCTCTGAAATTGCTGGTTCCTCTTGGAACTTAGCCTACTTCATGAGAAGCATCAATCTCAATAAATGCCTATGCTTGGATTAGAGGTGGTCTGACTCTGAATTATATGAGATGGTTCTGCTGCAACACATCATGAAACTGCAACAGTAGGGTAAAAACAAGTTATTTACAAGATAACTTAGGGATGGTCAATAGAAAGAAGGCACGAAAATTAAGGGGACTGGGAAAAGCTTCCTGTAGAAGGTAGGATTTTATCTGTGACTTGAAGAAAGCCAGGAAGTGTATACAAGGAGGGAAAGCATTCCAGACATGAGGAACAGTCAATGAAAATGCATGGAGTCAGAAAGAGGAGTGTCTTGTTCAAAGAACAGCAAGAAGGCCTGTGTCCCTGGATCAGAGTGTGCATGGGGAGGCAGGAGGAGGCTTTAAGTGCCAAATAGACGATTTTGTATTTGATCTTATAAGTGACCAAGAACTGCTGGGGTTTAGGGAGTGTCGAGGTGGCATGTACAGATCACTATGGCAGCTGAATGGAGGATGGACTGGAGTGGGGAAAGACTGAAATAGGCAGGAAGGACTGAAATGGAGTAGAGATCAGATGTAGGAAGAGAAAATGATGCTATTATAATAGCCTAAGTCAGAAGAGATGAGGGCATGAACAAGGATGGTTGTAATGGGGATAGAAAGACTACATGAGATAGATGGGTAGAGGAGAACTAAACTAGCAAACTCCTCAGCTATTGCCTTCTAACCATAATCAATCCCTCCAAACCAAGTTCCCCATCAGGCAAGCTGGATAGTTTAAGAAACCAACAAGCACTTAAAACAACAACAACAAACCTCTCACAAGTCCCATGCCTATCCCTGGCACACTGGAACTATTTACTTATTCACTATGTTTATGTCGGTTGACATTTGTCATCCCCGAGCAGCCAGCATCTAACAAGAATTAGGACATTTTTAGGGCTCTTTGACATTTCTCTCTGTTAGACTGTGGCCAATACCACCAAAGCTGAGTGAGAGGAAGAATGCTTAGTCATTCATAATGCCAAGAAGAGATCCATTCATTTTAATTAATGGTGTCAGAAATTCCCTAAATTATTCTAGATGCATGAGTAAAACTTGAGGAATAAACCTAGTATATGCCAGATTAAAAACAACAGCTTAAAACAGAAACACAACAAAATGAGAATATTCGCATGTACATATTTCCAAGCATGACCTTAGCTTTCTACTTAGCTTTCTTGTTTCAGTGGCCTGACTCTGCCCTCTAATTACTACCACTTCTAGCAATTGTTTGGCAAAATTTTCATTTTCTGTTACTCTGCAGGAATAGCAAATTGTTCAATTTTTTTTCCTGTGGGTGATACCTAGGATAGGAAATGTACAAGCTTCTTTATGCTGTGAGGGATAATAAATAAGACGCTGTTGAGCTTGAAAAGTAGTGTCTGTCCACTCATTTTAATGCAGTCTCATCATGTATAACACCATGTCTATACAATAACATAGAACTGTACTGGCCTCACAAAATGAAGCTAGTTTTGGCAGCAGACCCATAACTAGGATGGTGTCAATAAGATTTTACTTTAGGATGCTGACATATTTGGGGGTGTTGTAGCAGGCAGAATGTGTTCTTCCCTATAGTTACCTCACATTGCCTTGTAGTCTTCTGCCAATCTGCCTACCTGCCCCTGTGGCATAACTGGCACTGGGCCTCTATCTCTGAACTTCCTTTACCATAGTACCCCCTCTAGGACTGGAATTACCCTTTTGCTACCCCTTCTCCATTCTCCTTATTTTATACTGCTTACCTCTTTTTCAACATGTCTAGCATGATCCACATAGACCATCCTCTGTACCTCTGCCAACACCATGCTCCCCTCAAACACCAGCCCAAACAACTATTTCTGACTGAGGTCACAGAACTCCTAGTTACAGCTCTACTCAACAGACAAACCATGTCACTAGGACCTAGAAGCATGTGTTCTGTGGTTTGTACTGTGCAAAGAACAACAAATTAGGCTTACTGAATTTTATGGTCTTTCATTGAGTTTCAGGTCAGACAAACAGCCCAAAGAACTCTCCCAGAAGCAAGCAGCAGATTATTGGGACAGCCAGGAAGATAAATCACACAAGTTCACATCTGTTGACCTGCTCACTGAGTCATGCTGTATCCCTTACTGAAATATATTATGGGTATGGGAAGTGAACGAGAAGGAAAAAATTGAATGTTGGCTTTATGGGGTCAGGTTTCCTCCAATCACAGATTCCTTGAGAACTAAATAATTTGTAGGCAAGGCTCTACAAGAATGATGGTTCATGGTTCCCATTGATTATAGATGGGTAGAACACAAGGGTCCTTTGGTATTTAAGTGATTGGCTATAGAAGAACATAGACAGACTATGCTAACTTTTGATATAAATAATATTTAATTATTCTAAAAAGTGCCTGGTATATAGTGGGTCTTTCATAAATATTTACTGAATTTTGCCTACTATTCTAGACCACTCAAAAGTCTCAAGCCTATGTGTTGTAAATGTTTTTTTTTAAGAAGAATAGAAATATATGTGGCAAACATGAAACAATGTCAAACCACTCTAAGTATGGATCATTCTCCAAAGTTCTGTCTAGGGAGCTTTTCTCTCTCTGTACTTTCCCTTGGTGACCTTATAAACTCCAACGGATTCAAATGTCATCTATATGAAAATATGACCCCCAAATTTATGATTCAGCATATGACCATCTGCTGTATGTCCTAGACACACATTAAACTTAACATATGCAAAATAGAACTCATTATGCTAGTTCCAAACCCATCTCTTCTTTAAACTTTCCCATTTTTTTAAATGACAATATTTTAAAACATGTTTATAAGCTTGGAATCATCCTTAGTTCTTCCCATTCCCTCAAAACCCCCATATACAATCGGTAGCCAAGTTTTGTGCATTATTTATTCCATTTCGTATATTTGTACATTCCTCTACAACAGGGATCAACAAACTATGGCCTGTGGGCCAATCAGCTTCCTGGTTTTGTATGGCTGATGAGTTAAGAATTTTTTTTACATTTTTAAATGAATTTTTAAACTCTTTAAATATGTGAAAAAATATTCTTATCTGGGATGACAAGAGCAGGTGACAGGCTGCTTTTGACTCTTTATCTGACCTGTGCTCCACAATGTCTCTTGTCATTATGCCCTTCTTTCCATTTATACAGTCATCACTCTCATTCATGCTCTCATCAACATTTGCCTGGACTTTGTAATAGCATGGGTTTCGCTGCCTCTAGTTTCCCCCTTTCTCCAATCCATCCTTGTAACTGCTGCCAAACAGTCATTTGAAGGAAAAAGTAACCTCCAGAATATTTTTGAGCATCAGCTGTGCTACTGTGAAATAGTCTTGTTAACAAATCATCTGTGCAACAGGGACTGAGATCCAGCTAAGCTATACCCTCCAGAGACCATTAATAGGTGAAATTAGGAGTGCAAAAGTCAGAAAAAAACCCCCAGATATGCCAGTATTTCTATTGCAATCTGGATACGATTGAGATATAGTGAAACCACTACACTTAGTCTCCAGCACCCAAGTTCCTGATGTGCAATATACCAGTGTGAAAAGGGCATGTAGGAAGTATGAAGGTCAGTAGGGTCTGGACCTGACCAAATCATTTAGAATGAGTATAATTCTAAAGGCACTCAAAAAACACTTTTCAAGATCTCTCAAAGTAAAGGAATATTACTAAAGTATTAAAAATATCATCCATTATTCTTATTAAAAATGATATTACTGAGAAATGATCAGAAAGTAATGATCATTGTGACTATTTTTTCATGTCTATAAAATTTCTGATAATGGTTTGTGTTTGCATTGATAAAAATGCAGTCTTACACAGATGATTTTTTAAAAATCAGACCACATATTCACAAATCCACAGTTGTTTAAGGTTCAAAACCATAGATCCCATGGTTCATTATTTGTTAATAATTTAAAAAAATCCATATCTTCAAACACTCAACTCAGTAAAGGAAATTGGCACTCAAGTAGAGTGCCACCAATGTATATATTTAAATCAAATAAGATTCCATCACAGGTGTAATAATCACAGAAATAATGTTCAAAAATTCTGAGTTAACACCAATCACTGCATAAAAATGTGATACATGTAACCAATTATTATGCTGTTTATTAGAGATTCCTTCAAAGAGTAGGAAAATAGAAAAGGTAATGTTTATGATTCCTTCCAACTTTAGATTTCATTCCATGGATTGCAGATGTGGAGCTGGAAGGAGCCTTAGAGGTTATCTTGTTCAAACTTCTCATTTCACAAATGAGGAAAAGGAGATTAAGGGATTCAAGAGACTTGTGTCAAGACACAGAGTTAGCCAATCACACCGTGTTTTCTGATTGCTGAGACAGTGCTCTTTCCGCCATCTTGAGTAATAAAATAAATTACAAGGCACATTGCATTTAACTATATTTAACTTTTTTGACATGACATTTTTTTAATCCTTTCATAAATATACAATTCCATTGTTATGGTGACTTCCTTCACTAGCGCATATTGCAACTCATTCAGCTCTTCCTTCTCTAATAATAAGAATTTTTTTTTTTGTGATATAATAGATTTTAATTTTTCCCCTTTGGTCAGCTCTCAGTTTTTGAAAGTTCTTTTATATATTGAGGTTAAATATGCCTTTCTGTAATGTACACCTTTGGTGGACTCATTCTGCTGTGTAGAGAAAAATGGAAGGAGTTTAATCTACTTTCCAGATTACAATAATTCAAATATGTGGTCAGTTATTGTTTTTTCATCCATTCAAAATATTATTTTAAAATTTATAACATTTTTGCTCCCTAATATGATCCTTTCCCCCTTCATTTTAATATGTATTATAAGTTGGGTCTAGTGACACATGCTTGTAATCCTTGCTGCTGAGGGAGGGTATCTGGTGGATTTCTTGAGTTTAGGAATTCTGTAGTGCAGTAGGTTAAGCTGATGGAGTGTCTGCACCAAATTCAGTATTAATGTGATAAGACCTTGGTAGCATAAGTAGAGATCAACCAGTGCTCATAAAGACAGTAAATTTTTTGTTTTTATTTCTAGTACTTAGCACAGTGGCTGACACATATTAAATAATAATAAACGCTTGATGATTAAGCCTCAGTTTTGCCATCTTGTTCTTAAGGACATCATTGCAATATTTTAGAGTACTGAAGAGTATACTATGGTATTTTCCTGATTTACTCATTTGTGTATTCTACTAAAAGAGAAAAATCTGTTGATTTGTTATTAGTTCTTTGTAGCTCACCTATACTTACTCTTAGTAATTACCTGTTTCCTCCTTAACTGTCTACAAACCAAAAGTTTAGTTGTTGTTTTTAGAATATTACTGGAGCTCAAGTTCAACTTGGTAGTAGTATCTGCAATCTATGCCCTGTTCCATATAACTTATGAAAAATTAGGGCAATATTTGTTCCCTTGCTAATTTTCTAGCATCTCCCCAGTTCTCAATTATTTCTTGAAGATTACTGGCCAAATTAACAACTAAGTCTCAGATATTCTTTTAGTATATCCATAGAGAGCACCCAACACCATCTTCCATTTGTTACAAGTGTACTAATCATGATGAATGTTTCTTTGCTCATCTGCTTTTCACCTAGTCCTGTATCATGTCTGTTATTGAGAAGTTTACTTTAGTGACAATTTTCAACAAGTATAATTGGTCTAAGACATATATTTTTCCTTTAAACCTTTCATTTTCTTTTCTGATACAATCCTATTCATTCCATTTAAACATTTTAGTTAGTTTTATTTTTTTCACTTTATCTCTACCATACTATCTTTATTTTTTCCATTTCCTACAATCTGTTTGTTCTCTCCCCATGGAAAGAATGGAAATTATTTCGGGAATTTAGAATGAGTAATTGTAAAGTTTTCCTTAACATGCCAAGTCCTAAAAATTCATTTCCACTAATTCCACAATTACTTTTTTCACCTGTCCTCTCCACATTTTTAGGTAGGATATTTTTCTTACTCCATTCTAGCCTCACACATATATTTTTTTAATTTGTTCAATAATGATAGCTAAAATTGCTAGTGCATATGAAGCACTTTAAGATTTGCAAAGTACTTTATAAATAATATCTCATTTGATCCTCACAACAATCCTAGGAGAGAAGTGCCATTATCCCAGTTTTATAGATAAAGAAACAGAGGCAGACAAAGGTTGAGTGTCTCGCCCATGGTCATAGAGCTAACAAGTGCCTTGAGTCCATATCTGAACTCAGATTTCCCTGAAGCCAGGTCCAGCAATGCACATACACACCGTGCCACTTAGCTGCTGCCTACTGTGTTAGGCACTATGGTGATACACTGTAGTAATAAAATGTGGTACCTACAGTTTAACCTCTTTCTGACTAGATATCCTATATTTAACTCTTCTTTTTCCTCTCGAAACCATCTCAAACTTGATTTCCCCCATTTTTTCCTCTCCCTGCTCTACTTGTTGATTTTACACTGAAATGAAAAGACGGCTGAGGGTTAAATCCAACTAGTTGATCTCTTAGTTCATACATAAGTGTTCATTGATTGATTTCTTAGGAATTATATTAGAAACAGTAGCAAAAACACTACTAATATTTTGGTCCAGTAACTATGATACAGGAAACTCCCAAAGAAGAAATTTCCTCTACCAATACGTATCAACAATAAGAGTCACTGGGGGTACTGAAAAATTAAATGACTTTCCTAGGGTCAGCCAGTATGTATTAGAGACTGCAATTGACCTCCAGTGCTATTGATTACAAGCCCTGGGTGTCTAACCATTGCACTATATATCAAATATAGTGATGATTGAGATGATAATGTTTCATATTTCTGTAGCAATTTGAAGCTTGGAGAGCACTCTCATTACAAAAATTCTATGAAGTGGGTAGTGAAAGCATTATTATGTCTACTTTATCCATAAGGAAATTAATCATCTGGGAGGCTAAATGAATTAGATAGCTAAAAAAATATATCCAATTTAGGATTTCAAGTCATGTTGCCTAACTTTGGGTCCAGCATTGTATTATTCTTTGAGGAATGGTTAAGGGAAGTAGCTCTCATTAATAACGATAATAATGCTATCTGACACTCATATATAGAATTCTATGGTTTTCAAAAAACCTGATACACATTATGTCATTTTCTAGTCACAACTGCCAACACTATACATTTTAGCACACAATATACTGTTCTTCACAGATGGGATGGTGAAGATTAACAATGTTGCAGAGAAGTGCCTACTTGCAGTGGCAGAAGGAATTTCCTCACCAAGAAATTTTCCACGCCAGTGAAATAACAAGTCCAATTGTTGTCACTATCCCTATTCCAAAGGATTTGTTGAGGGAAAACTTTTAGCGTGGTATGCAAATTATTTGGGAAAACAATTTTTATATGGTTTCATTTTGTGACATCAATAGTCTTTCTTATTTTTTATTTCATCTATTTATTTATTAGTTTTGGCTAGGCAATGGAGTTAAGTGACTCGCCCAGGGTCACATAGCTAGTACGTGTTATGTGTCTAAGGCTGCATTTGAACTCAGATCCTCCTGAATCCAGGGCCTGTGCTGTATCCATTGCGCTACCTAGCTGCCCCAGCAATAGTCTTTCTTGATAATAGGCTAACTCAGAACATTTCTCATTGATCATTGAGTCCATATTTGAACTCAGATTTCCCTGAAGCCAGGTCCAGCAATGCATATATACACTGTGCCACTTAGCTGCTGCCTACTGTGTTAGGCACTGTGTTGATACACTGTAGTAATAAAATGTGGTGCCTACAGTTTAACCTCTTTCTGACTAGATATCCTATATTTAACTCTTCTTTTTCCTCTCGGCTAGGCTAGTTTTCCCACATTTAGTTAATTCTATGAGTTGAGTATTGGATTTTGTGCCATCTACATGAGATAATATTTATAAGGCATTTAGTGTAGTCTTTGCTCCATAGCATACACTTAATAAATGTCTACTCCCTCCCTCTTTTGTTATGTTTTCCATTCTATTATCTTAAGAATGATTTTAATATCAAGCAATCATATACAAGCAGGATCTCTTAAAGAACACAATTCAATGACTGTTAGGGATATTACAGTAACTTTTGGCAAATAGCTGGCATTTATATAGTGCTTTAAGGTTTGCAAAGCACTTTAATGTTATTTTGTTTGATACAGAAGTCAAGTCTTGTAAGGATCATTCAAGTCCATAACAAAACAGAATCAGTTTCATCAAAAAACAGAAAAAGATCTAATTCAAAATTAATGACAACCACAAAAAACTTCAAGATCAGGTACTGACAAATTATTTCTGCAAAACAGCCTAACCTTCAACCAACGGAAGAGCTTTAGAGAGACCAAGTATCTGGAGGGGCTGCTATTGGTTCCTCTACAGTATGAATTATACTTCAAGTTGGAAGCATGAAGAGAAGATTAACAACAATAACAACAAAACTCGACCATCAGCTATTACTTTGAAGAAAAAATACATGCAATGGGTCATACAAAGACTAGAACACTAAAGATTGAAAAAAAAGATAATTTTTAATTGACTAAAGTAACTTTTTCATTCAAGAAACTATTATAACAAATAACAATCATAACAAAACTAATGTCAGAAGAAGTTTAAATGAGATTGTAAGAGCTGAGAATCTTTCTCTCGTCCTCAAAATCCTACTCCTGCATTTTTTTTCCCAGTAGCTCTATTTTCCAGTACCTCCACTGAGGGAATGATGAACTCGGATGGATATAGTGATATACTGAAAAGCGTATTCTGAAATTTTTAATGGAGGAGGAATCCTGCAACATGGCTTTGCCTCATACTGCCTATCATGAAAGGTTAAGAAATTGATCCGAGTAATGGAGACAAATATGCTTAATTGATCTGGGATGCCACTGGATTTAAACCTCATTGGAAAGCTATATATTTTCCTAACCAAGTTTAGACTTAGAGGAAAAATGGCTTCTTCATGAAAGCTAAGCTTATCCAATGTGACAGTTGTATAGTTTCATTGTGAAGAATTTAAGAATGTGTCAGAGATTTGTGAACTCAATGTTAAATCATGTAAAGCAAGTAATTGAAGCAAAAGGATATAATGCATATCAAAAGTTATTTTTTAAAAGTTGTATAAAGTTGTAATGTTTTATGTCTATAAATGTAATTGCTTTACTTTGCCCAAGTAATTTACACAACATTCTATACTTTCTTTTCTGTCACTCTTTCTAACCAATTATATCCATCTAAGAGAAAGTCTATTGGGGCACAAGGTACAAATCCTTAATGAATACTGTGCTCTGAGCTAACAATGCCAGTTCTATGTAGAATAAAGGAAATTATAGAGAGACTTCAATTCCATGTAAGGATAAACTTCAATCTGAGCTATCTGAACGTGGAATGTTCTACCATAGTAGGTTACCTTTCAATGAAGATCTTTAAATAGACACTGAATGACATTTTAGAGATGTCATAGAGAAGATTCTGATCCATGGCTTGCACAAGTTGCCTTTTAATGTTCCTTCCCATTCTTGGTTTCTGCGATTAGCTCTTCTGTAGAAAAGGCAGAAATCTAAGCTATACCAAAAGACAGGGTTGAATAAAAGTGCTTGTATTCATCTTGACAGGGCAATGGAGAGCCATTTCCTCCTTTTGCTTTTTTTTTTCCAAATGCAAAAGAATAAAAGGTTCATTAGGTGACAGAAGGAAGAATGAGGGTGGACTGTCACAACTTGATGTTACTGCATAATTAGTCCTGTTACAATGAAACTTCTTAAAAAACACTTGGCCCTCTTGCATAATGTCATGAAGTTCAATGTTCTTTAATTGCACGTTATTTTTAGCAAGGTGGCATTTGAAGTTTTTGTTCCTTTATTGCAGTGTATATAAATGCAGCATTTGACTCATATGTTGATCTACAATTATTTTTATCCACTAGCACCTTCCAATGGAAGACCACAAAAAAGGTACAACTCTTCTGTATAGCTCTTCCTCCCACAATCTAAAATACCAGCCTAACATAGCATCCCTACAGTTTGTTTCCAGGAGCAGATGAAACAATTGACAGCTGTGGTTCAAGATGAACCACTTGGGGGGAAATATGTTCTTTTTCTTTCACTTTGCTATCTGATGATTTAAAAAATGCTAGTGCCCTCTCCACTAGGAGGGATTTTGCCAAATGTTTCAGTTTTACACTCTATGACTGCTTGTTGTCTCTCTTTTTTTTTTCCCCCTGATCTCACTTACACTGAGAAAGCTGTCAGAGAAGGCCCCTGCAGAGACAGCTGACCCAAATCATGACTTCTTTCAAGACTGGGAAACCCCCTGCAGGACAGAGTAGGAAGGGACCATAAAAGATATCCATTAGGATCTAGTAAACACTTCACTTTTCAGTTTAAGGCAGTGAAGTCAATATATGTAGGCTGGTCTCAACTCATCCTGATTCTGAAATCCAATCAGAACAAATGAGTTTATAGTTCAAAGTTTAAATAGTTTATCTGGTTGAACAGTGACTTCCATTTTATTTTAGTTACTTATTCCATAACTTTTAACCATTTCAAATGTAAAATCAATAAACCATTTGAAAAAGAAACAAAGAAAATGCCAAATTAGATCTTTAAATAACTCACGAGATAAATTGATGTAGATGAATAACAAATAATAAAGAAAATATGCCCAAAGTAGATATGTTGGGATTTAGGAGTATTTAAGGCTGTGCATTAAATAAATTTTGTCACCATTAATAATCAAACATATCTGGTTTATCTAAGGAGCAAATGAAATAGTTGTAAAGCAAGTTTAATTGTGTATATTGATGCTTAATTTTCAGTTTATAGTAAATCATCAATGATGAAAGAACACGGGTTTGCTAGCTAAATAATATATACAGTCATGTGTCAATAGCAGGGAATTTTCACTTCAAAGCTTCATAAACCATGCTACAGGCCAGATGCTCAAGTCACTCTGGTTATAAAATCTCCATCAGATATTCAGTCCTGGGGCTGAGCACGTATCTAACAGATATGTGGTCTATTTCCCTAATTTTCTGATTAGTATGAATAGAATCAAAATCTCACTAATGTTAAAAATAAACTAGATCCCTTTAATCCTCCAGCTCTGTTACTCTGACAAAGAAGTTATGTTAGACTGGTAGTATTTGTCCCTAACAGCCATGCTGGTTAACAGTTAGTACCACTTTCTTTTTAGAAAGCTCTCTTTAAGGGCAAAATGAGTCTTTGGCTTGTCAGTGATTTGACATCTACCCAACTTACTTGAATTGGTTATGGGATAGCATGAAGCTAGTTGTGGGCTGCTGCTGGTGATTCACTGGGGGAGTGGTAGGTATAATGGAAGGTTTCCATTGTCATTATTTTCTCAAGTCACTCCATAGTCCTGAGGTTATCTTTGATCTTAGGAGTATAGATTTAGAGCGAGAAGGGACCTTAGAAGCCATCTAGTCCAGTCCCCTTATTTCACTAATAAGGAAACTGAGGCCCAAAGAGGTACATTGACTTGCTGGAGGTCATCTATATATTAAGTGGCAGAGCTTGGGTCCTTAATGTTTGGAGACAGATCTTGGGCCTTTCCTAAGTTTCAGGCTGCTATTTGCAATCCTTGGGGCCTGGAATTATCTGGGACCTCCTAAGGCTTCCCAACCATTGGCCAAATCCCAGGAGTTGATTCATGTTGAGAAATAATTTAGCTGTGATTTTATTATGCCACATAACAGTTTATAAATTACAACAGAAACTTTAAATTGTAGAGAAGTACACAGGAAAACAATAGCAGCAACAACCCCCAAATCTCTCCCTAGACAAATCTAGCAATCTGAGGGATTGTTGGACTTTACTTAGGACAAGACCTCTAACAGGAAGTCTTTCCTGACTGCCCTTAATTCTAGTACCCTCTCTTCGTTGATTACATCTAATTTATCTTATATGCAACTTCTTTGTACCTAGTTGCTGCATATTGTATTCCTCGTAAGATTGTAAACTCCCTGAGGGTATCCTTGGCATTTAGTATAGTTTAAATAGTAGGTGTTTAATAAGTTCTTATTTACTAACTGAACTTTCAGGTACAACAAACTCCCCAATATCATAAGTGAGACCTTTCTAAAAAAAGTGAATCTGAAGCAAAATGTGGTTACAACAGAATAAGGGAGTGGTGTTGCCAGAGGAGACTAAGAAAGCAGACAGCCATTTTCACTTTCAAATAATAATAAAGTATAACTAGGAAGAAAAGAATATATCCTTGACCTCAAATGTAGCCATAAATTGGCGCTTAAGCAAATCATCCAGCATAATTTATTAAGCAACTACTATATGTCAATCACTTTGATCAATTCAATCTAATTCAATTTAATTAATATAACAAGCTGATTGGAAAGCGCAAGTGGGGAAGAAGTGTAGGCAGCAAAAGCCACGTGAAGTCTTTTTGTAGATATCTAAGGAACAAAGAGGAAGTAATGGCAACTGGATGAGCACCACAGACTGGGCACAGGCATGCCCACTTGAATTTTTAGGATTCAACCTTCCACTTTACATTCAAATCCAAAGGAAAAAAAAAAGCACTGCTACATGTGAATTTAAATACAGGTTGCTTGCTGCTGTTTGTCCTGCATTCTCAAAGAGGACCATGACATCAGAGAGATGATGCCATGAAGTGTAAGTGAATTGGATTCAAGTGAGGGAGGGCTGTACAAAGTCACCAGCCTCACTTTTTCCTCCAGAGCCATCTTGGTCCAGTGGCCAGATACAGATCAGGACAACTAGTGATGGCCCAGGATGCAGTGGGGGACCTTGGCCTTTTCAAGCTAAGGTCTTAACAGGTCACACTTTGGTTCACATTTATAAAGTGCTTTATGCTTTATAAAGTACTTTCCTCACCCACAAGCTTCCATCCATCTTCTTTCTCTTTTTCTTTGCACTGGCTCATCTGCCATGTGAGGAATGTACTTGCTCCTCACTTCTACCATATAAAATTCCCTCCTTTTAAAGACACAGCTCAAGTACCACCACCTTATACATGAAACCTTCTCTATTCCCACCAAATGCTGGCACCCTGCCTCCCAAACTACCTTGTGTATCTTTGCACTCACTTTGCACATAATTATATATGTACTTCTCTCAACTGTTAGAATGAAAATTCCTTAAGAGTAGGGATTATTTTTTTTTTTTTTGTATTTACATCTTGAGTAAGAAGTAGGCATTTCCTAAGTACATTGTAAGTTATTAAGAAGAGTAGCCTAAATTATGTATCATCCTAAGTGTAATGCAGAGATGTATGGTGGATGTGCATGGGCGACAATATATTCCAAACCAAGAAATGGGCATGTGAAATGGTATAAAGGATGTCATCAGAGAGTTATATGATTGGAAAAAGGAGAAGGGCTGCCTATGTAGAGAGAGCAAGAGATATCCAGCAAACAATTTATGTGTTCTGCTGATATTCATTCTATGTCAAGAAAGCAAAAGACAGGCCCCTTATTTTGCCGGGTAGACTCCCTGCAAAGAACTTATGCGAAGACACGCACAAGACCCATGTTTTCCCATGGAAACAATGAATAATGTTAAATGGAAGATATATATCTACTTCAATTGATTTAAGTGAACTGGCTTGGAATAACTATATAATACTAGATCACTTTTCTGGACCTCAGTTCTCTCATTGGTTAAAAAAAAAAGTGAGTTTGGCCATACAAATGCAATGGGATAATAGTGATGATGATTCACCAGGAGTGGTGCCCAACACATAATCTCTGCTACTAGGGAGGCTGAAGTTGGTAGATCATTTAAGTCTAGGAGTTCTGAACTCGAGTAGGACTGCTGATTGGTTGATCCTACTAAATCTAGCACCAATATAGTAAGTAAGACCTTGAGAGCAAAGAGCTACCAAATTGCCTAAGGAAAGGAGAGCTGGCCCAGACTAGAAACAGAAGAGATCAAAGCTTTCATGACAATCAGCAGTGGGGTTGGGCCCATGAGTGGCTGCTGTACTTCTAGACCGGGTTAGATAGAGAGACACACTCTCATTTAAATAGGAGCTGATACTGAGAATGAAAGAATATGCACATATATTGTTGGAGATAGTATTCACAACAGTATCACGATCACCAAAGTATTCAAGTTAAAGTCTAATTAGTAATTCACTACTTCCCTGACAGTGTTGTCGTGAAGAATGAATTTTGCAAACCTTAATGTTACACCAATGCTAATGTTATACTAATAAAATTGTCAGCATTTAATAGACAAAAATAAGCTTCAGAGAGGATGAGTGACTTTGCTCATGGTTACAAATCTAGCCAGGTCTTTTGATTCTAGGTCTAGTACTGGTTCTATTTCCACTATTTCAAGTAGCTAAAAATAAAGCATTTGTTCAGCACCTGAATTATCGGGTCCCAAGTTTTATATCTGGAAGCAACCTTAATGATCCTATGGCCAAATTCATTGATTTTACAGAAGAGAAAACGGAGGCCCAGAAAGTTGAAATGACTTGCCCAAGATCACACTTGTTTGCAAGCTAGTTGGCATACACCAATTTAAAAAGAGGCACATCCTCCACTTAATAGCAATTCCACAGAAATTAAACAGCAGGTAAGTTTATGTTGTTCTCAGGGACATTTACAAATGGTAACACAGCCAAGGGATAGTATTACTAAAGGGTTTAGCATCAGTAGGATGGGTCTTTGTTATGTATTAAAGATGTGATTGTGAACAACATAGTGAAAATACCAGTTTTACTTTCTCTAATAAAGAAGCATTTTTTCTAGCATTTCCTTTAGTAACTTTTGCTCAGTTCTGTGGAAAGGAGATAAGAACCCTTGAGAAATAATTCTGCTCATCTTGTGGGGATATGATTCAAAACATAGTTCCCTCCCATGCCTGAGATATTATGAGCCCAAGAACACTGAAATTTGAGACATGATGAAGTTTTGAAGGGATATGCTTAGTCAACATGCTTAAAATGCCTACTCAAGTATTTATTTGTCTTAGGAAATAAAGGGAATCACAGATGACATTATGATAAATGTAATATTTGTGCTTATGTCTGTATGTGATGGTAGTGTGTGATAATACTGTTGTTTACTGTAACTGGGACATTAATCATGATGTGAAATTACTAATTTACAGTTGAAACACCCTATCATTAAGGCCTAATGTGCCATAAAAATTCACTATTATTATGCAAGGGTCAGGGTAAATGAATTTTGGGATTTACAACAGCATTCCACAAATCATAGCACACCATGCTTGCTTCTCACATAGGTATTTAAATCCCAAATCCCTTGCCATCATCTCCATTTTAGGCTGCTGCTTTTCTCATTCACCCTGATACACAGAGTCATGAAGAGGAAACAACATTTGTGTTCCTCCATCATAGGATCATAGATTTAGAACTGGAAACAATCTCAGGCTTTGTAGTCCAACCTCTTCATTTTATAGGTAAGAAAAATGAGGCTCAGAGAGGTAACATGACTTGCTCAAGGTCACACAGATATTAAGTTACAAGCATTCTTTGAACTCAGGTTCTCTGACCTCAGGGGTAGGTAGGTGCACAGTGGATATAGTACTGGGCCTGGAGTCAAGAAGACCCAAGTTCAAATGTGACCTTAGACACTTACTAGCTGTGTAACCATGGGCAAGTCACTTAACACTGTTTGCCTCAGTTTCCTCATCTGTAAATGAGCTGGAGAAGGAAATGGCAAACTACTCTAGTATCTTTGTAAAGATACTCCACTATCTTTGCTAAGAAAACCCCATAAGAAAGAAGGAATAGGATTCATAAATATTCTAAGATCATGTGACGGGTCAAAAACCTACATAACCACTTTTGGGAAAAAGCAGATATCATTTCACTGAGTAAGGTTAAAGAATGATAGTATAAGCCACTGGATTTGTTAAATGTTACCAAAGTTAAGTGGCTTATCTCTAGAAAGTCTATGAATTGACTGACATGTGAGTGTAATCAGAGTCCTACACAGGTTACATATTCATGAACTCAGTCAAAAATTTGTTAAAGAAGCAGCAAACAAATGACTTTGTCATATGGGTTTGCTTATGGAAATGGATGAATTTATGACAATTCAGGACCAAGTCATGGTGAATAAAAAGTACAAAAGGATTACCTTTAAGGAGTTAGGACTTAGCAATCAATGAAGTTCATGAAAGGAAATGACAGATCTTTGTACAATATATCACAAGTATTTTATACTAATAAGACAGGGCCTTAATAGATAGAATTCTATTTCAGAAGCTTGTTACTAGTTTTATTGGTATAGAGATAACAAATCTCTATATTATAAATAAGAACCTAATAACATCCCAGGGAACTCCATCAATAAACTGTACTAGAACAAGGCCATTATCACAGACAAAGCTATCGTCTACAATTATCCAGGTACAACATTTATTCATTAAAACTGAAGAACAACATTTTAAACAGAGGTCATCATGCCAAGTACTCATAATCTCTAAGCCATGTGAAATAAAAAGCTTTCATACTATAGAGATCTGGCCAAAGAGATCAAAATCATGTGGGAACAAGATGAGATCTTTGGGTCCTATCTAGTACTGGATTTATACTGAGAAACTTTCAATGAACCTATAGAGAAGGGATATATTTACATCCTAATAGTTTTATTCCAGTACAAAAAGTTATTTTCTCCATCTGTGCACTAGTTTATAGAGTAATGAATATAAAGAAATAATAGCTAGATGGTAATTTGCCCCAGGATTATTTCTATCTGAAGTATATAGAAAAAGATGAGGTAATAATAGAACTCCATAAAAAATGAAGAGATAATCATAATAATGAGATGATTTTTCTATAATGATAGTAATAACACATTTATATAGTACTTCAAAATCTTCAAAGTACTTTCCTCATGGAAGTCTTGTGATTTCAATAGTTCAGGTATTATAATCAGAGGCTCCTTCCCTCCTGCCCTTTATAAATAAGGAAACTGAGAATCTGAGAAGTTATATTACTTTCCTAAGGTTATACAACTAGAAAGTAGAAGAACCAGAATTCGAAATTGACAAGGTTATCTCCTGACTTTAAGGAATAAGGGGGTCCCCACCCTTCCTCAGCCCCACACAAAGGTGGTCATATTCCTGATCTTTCCATTATCCACAAATATAACACCTCTATCTATAAGAATTCCCAAATCCTTTTATCTGACCATAGTCTACTGGCTTTCCACATTTACTTGTACTTACCCTTCACAAACACTATTCTCCTGGCAGCTAGGAGGCAGACTAGATAGAGCTCCGCCCTTGGAATTAGGAGGACCTGAGTTCATATGTGACCTCAGACACTTGAAACTTAGTAGTTGTGTGACCCTGGGCAAGTCACTTAACCCAGATTGCCTCACCAAAAAAAGCAAAAAACAAAAATGAAACAACCCCCCCAAAACCCAAACACTATCCTTAATGATCTCCAATCATTAAATCCCTCCTCACCTCCTCACGTAAATCTAATTCACTGGCAAATTATGCCATTCCCTTCCTGCTGTCATGGTCCTCTTCAAGAATGAAAGACAAACCAGGAAGGAAGGAGGGATTCTTTCCAAGGGAATCTCCCTTGCACCACCCATTCTCTCCTCTTTTCCCAATCCAGACTCCTAGGTGAACCACTTCAACCCTACACTGTCCTCTTTAGTCTGTGGCCCCTTTATCATTTTGCCTATTGTGTCCTACCAAGCCTCAGCTTTCGATCACTCCTACTACCCTCCACCTACATATGTGCTTCTGTATGCAGGTAGAGAAATTCATGCAACCATTTTTATTGGGTCCAGTATAAATTTATGTTACACAATGTCAAGTAGGCCCTCACTGATATAAGGAGATACTTTTACTTATCAACTCACTATCCCACTCTCCATAGCAGCTCTTCTAAATCTTTTAAGCCTTCTTCAAATCTCCCATGGCTCTTCCCTGCCCTCCCCTCAACTAAGACCCTGGCCTTATACTTGACAGAAAAAAATGAGGCCATTTCTTGTAAGCTCCCTCTTCTCCCCTCTTTTTTATCTGCTACCGCACAGATGTCTTCTGCCACTGTCTCCTCCTTCACTGCTCCCCCCCCTTTTTTTAGGCAATTGAGGATAAGTGACTTGGCCAGAGTCACACAGCTAGTAAGTGTCGAGTATTTGGTCTGAAGCTGGATTTGAATTCAGGTCCTCCTGACTTCAGGGCTGGTCCTCTATCTACTGCGCCACCTACCTGCCCCTCCTTCACCCCTTACATGGTGAGAAAGCTTTACAAAGGCTAACCCTTCTACCTGTACAAGTGAACCCATTCATCAATCTCCTTCAAGACATTGCCCTCTTTGTCATTTCCACTCTATCATCGATTTTCAATTTCTCCCTACCTATTGGCTCATTTCCTACCACTTACAAACATATCTATATTCCTCCCATTAAAAACAAAAAACAAAAAAAAACCCCAACAATCATCTTTCCATACTACTATTGCTTTATAGCTCTTTGTGACTTTTGTGGCCAAACTCACTGAATAGGTCATCTACAATAGGTGCCTCCACTTTTTCTCTTCTCCCTCCCTTCCTAATCCCTTCAAATCTGGCTTCCTAACATATTCTGATTTATTCAACAAAACTTCTGTCTTCAAAGTTATCAGTGATCTCTTAATTGCCAAATTCAATGGCCTTTTTTTAATCTTTATTCTTCCTAATCTCTGTGAAGACTGTTGATTGCTTGTTCGTGCTGTCTCTCTCTCTCTTTCTCTTTTTGGCTAGGCGATAGGGTTAAGTGACTTGCCTATAATCACATAGCTAGTAAGTGTTATGTCTGAGGTCAAATTTGAACTCAGGTCCTCCTGAATCCAGGGCTGGTGCTTTATCCACTGGGCCACCTAGCTGCACCTGTTGATTGCTTTCTTATCCTTAATACTCTCTTCTCTCTAGGTGTTCTGGACACTGCTTTCTCCTTGTTCTCCTCCTATCTATCAGCCTACTCCTCAATCTCCTTTGCTAAATCCTCACCCACATCATGCTTACTTACCATGGATGTCTCACAGGTCTGTGTCCTGAACCCTCTTCTCTTTTTCCTCTAGACTACTCTACTTGTTGATCCCATGGACTTAATTATCATCTCTATGCTGATAATTCACATATCCACCTATTTTTCTCTAACCCCTCTGCTGATCTCTAACATCGGAGATCCATTTATCTTTTAGACATCTTAAACTATCCTTACTTTCTAATTTCCTTATTACAGTGGGAGGCCATACCAACCCCTCAGTCTCTCATGCTTGCAACCTAAATGTCCAATAGTCAAAAAATTTCTGTAGGAATTTTGCTGAGATTCATTTTTAAGATTTATTCTCTGCTAAATCAGTAGTTGGAAAGAACTTTCAATAAACATTTGGAAACTGTTATAACTTTAATTATCAGCAAAATGTAAATTAGAACTCTGATATTCCATTTACGATCTACCATATCAGAGAAGAAAATCAAAATTAAGAAAATTAAGTGTGTGTGTGGGGGGGAATGTGGACAAACAGAAACATTACTAATAGAGGTGTGAATTGTTGCAATCTTTTTGGGAAGCAATTTGACCCAGTGTTTCTATTACACAGACAGTATTTCAAGAATGTCATTGAAAAAGTAAAAATATGTCTGTGCAAAAAAATTCATAGTCACATCATTCTTAACTACCCCTAACTAGAACAAAAAAAGCCAGTGACTCAGGAATAGCAGCATAAATTTTGCAAATGAGTGGAATGAAATGTCATTGTTCCATAATAAATAACAAATATGAAGAATACAAAATATGATTTAGTAAAGCTGAATGAAGAAAACTGCATCGAGAATAAATTATATACTGACTATACTAGGTAGAATAATTAACATTAATAAAAACAACTGCAGAATTTAGATGCATACAAAGAACAAGAGCAGAAAAAGATGTACCAGGAAACAATGTTTTTGTAATGATATAATAATTATAAATAATGAAGTTTAACAAAAAGATTCTGTTAAAAAACAATTTTAAATGGTACAAAGTTTGTTATTTTATGCATGATGCTATAAAATTTGCCCTTATGAAATATTACAATGTTTGGCTTTGTGGACAGGTAACTTTAGAATTTTTTTAGAAGGATAATAGAGGGTAAATATAGTAATAGAGGGCAATAATTGTAAGCTATTACATTTAACCAGATATGACATGCATGTGAAACACATGGTAAAAGACATTCAAGTGTATGTATGTTGAAAAATAAATTGAACCAGTAATGTAATAAGAGTGAGGAGTAACAGATGAACATCCCTTAACAGATAGGATAGATCTTTGTTGGAACATGTATGTTATGGTGGTAGTGATGATGATGATGATGATGATGATATAGCACTTTAAGTCTTACAAAATGCTTTACAAATATTAGCTTATTTTTTTCTCTTAAGAACCTTGAGAAGTAGGTACTATTATTCTCATTATGCAGATGAGGAAACTGAGGTAGATAGAGGGTAAGTGACTGAGCTAGAATCTAGACTCTACCAATTATGACCCACATCACCTTGGAAAAAGTCATTTAACTTCTCTTTATTATTTTTAATTCTCTGATGCCTGAGAAAATACCTGTCTTAGCTGCTTAATAAATGCTTATTGATCAATCAAACTTTAGTTTTCTCTGTAAAATGAGGAGTAGAATATCTAGATGATTTTTAAATCCCATTTTGTTCTTACCCTACAATCCTTCGATTCATTAGCCATATCCTTCAATTTCTCAAGGATTTTTAGAAAACTTCTGTTCTGTGTAGAATACACATTCACCAGACTGAGGAGCAGGTGTTGGGTTATTCCCTAGATACAAATGCCTTCAGCTTAATAGTAATTAATCACAGCATTTAGTTAACAAGGAAGAGAACCACTGAATATCGGCCATTAATCTCAGTACTAAATATTCTACAACAATCCTTTTGTACTTATATCTGTAGTACCAAAGTATGAAGCAGGCTTCCAAATTTTTTGTGCATTGTTAGTATATGAGAAAATAGGAAGGGAAAAATAATTAGTCTGAAGAGTATAATTTTTCTTACTGTGATATATAGTTGTGTACATGGATGTAGTTATACATAGGTATCATTATTAGCCAATTTAAAAAAATTGAAAAATACACAGGTTAAATTGGCTAATCATGATATTAAAACTAAAGTTATTATTCACTAGAAATGGTCTGTCTAATGCTAAAATATGGACAAAAAAGAGGTATTTTCAATGCAGAGACTAACAATGATTACTTTTCTAGTTTACACATTGCATCTGAGTTAAACTGATAAGCCTTCTATTACATTATATATGTATAAATATCAATATCTTGGACATGAGTAGTTTGCATGCCCATTAAAATGTAAGCTCCTTAAGGGCAGGGGCCATGTTTTTGCCTTTCTTTGCATCTCTGACATTTCATACAACCTGTGTCACATAATAAGCATTTATTTATATTTTGCTAACTGAAAGACTAATGAGTAGTAAGTCTCATTTATCTGACATTCTATTGCCTAGAAATCTCAAAATCACTGGCATATTTATGCTTTGTAAAAATTATATAAAATGATAATTGATACTCATAATATTATCCCTGAAGCCCTCCAAAATTATGAAATGCCTTCTGAATCTTTAATGAAAAATGTAATGATTTTAATCTTACTGTATACCAGTATTTGTTGAGTGCTTCTTATGTGCAAAGTGCCATAACAGGTAGCAAGAGGGACATATATAGAAGGGCATTTCACTGCTTTCCCCCGATACCCAGAATTCTTTCCTTCCTCATTTTGCTCTTGGCTTCTGTGGTTTCCTTCAGGTCTCAGTTAAAATTCTATCTTCTGAAAGAAGCTTTTCCTGGTTCCCTTCAATCCTAGTGCCTTCACTTTGAGATTATGTCCAATTCAGCCTGAATAGATCTTGTTTACACAGAGCTGTTCGTATGTTGTTTCTCCAATTAGATTGTGAGCTCCTTGAGAGTTGGGACTTCCCCCACCCCTTTCTCTGTAACACCAGAACTCAATTCAGTGCCTGGCAAATACTAACTTCTTGACTTTATCTGGCTATATATATTCCTGATGTGTCTATTCTTCTCACTGATTGTCCATGCATACCTGTTCAGTAAACCTAGGTTTACTGAACAAATGCTATTTTTTCCCTATGCCATTCCATTAAATTGCTTTATAATAATTATGTTCTCTAGTTGAATATTAGAGGTAAACCCATTACAAGAGCCCTGTGATCTATGGCTATAATACATAAAAGCCCAGAGAGTGCCTTGAACCTTGGGTAGTCCTCTCTGGGGGGCTACTTTGCAGGTTGAGGGGTGTACCCAGGTGCTACAAAAAGATTTAATTAGATGTGGTCACTATCTTGAAGGGCTTCCCACTCTAGTTGTAGAGGTCTGACATACATATATAGGACAATAGCTAATAACGCAAGTAGAAGAGGCTAAGTGATGAAGAAAATAAGCACCGCAGAAATTTAGAGAGAGAAAGGTCATTGGATGCAGGGATTATTAAAGAAGGTTGTGAAGAAATAAGATTTCATCTAGGCCTGGAGATTTGGGTTTGTAGATGGGTTACAAAGCCTTATAACTCAGAGAGTGCTGAGTGGAAATAGGTCTGTCTTGGGTCATAATTTTTTTTCTTTTTCCTAGTTTGAGCTGAGATCTAATCTTGTTGCCTGTCAATATCTTATTTGCTCATATTTATGTCACATTTTAATCTACAGAATTTCTCCAATTTGTAATAATCATTTTGCTCAGATAAATTGGCTGGCAGGCGTAACCGAAAGTTTGCCAGCTTCCTTTAGAACAATCAGAATAGAAGCTTTCCTTCCAAAGCCAGACTCCTTGTTCTGTTCAATCCACTTTGCATCAATTTATATTCATCTTCCCAGTTTTTTCTCGAATCATCCCCAGCATCATTTCTTACAATACAATAGTATTCCACTATATTCGTATACCATAACTTGTGCAATAATTCCCCAATTTATGGGTAACCCCTCAGTTTTCAATTCTTTGCCACCACAAAAGAGCTGCTATATTTTTTTTGTTTTTAGTGGTGACAAAAAAAAAATTGGAAATTGAGGGGATGAATAAATGAATGGCTGAACACATTGTACATAATTGTGATGTAACATTATTGTTCTGTAAAAAATGATGAGCAGGATACTCACAGAAAAACTCGGAAAGACTTACATGAACTGATACAAAGTGAAATGAGCAGAACCAGGAGAACATTCTATACAGTAACAGCAATATTTTATGATGATCAATTGTGAATGACTGCTGTTCTCAGCAATACAATGATCCACATGACAATCCTGAAGGATTTATGATAAAAAATGCTATACATCTCCAGAGAAAGAATTGATGGAGTGTGAATACGTATCAAAGCATACTTTTTTCTTTACTTTTTTTTGTGTTTTCCTTTACAACATGATTAACATGAAAATGTGTTTTGTATTACTGCATATGTATAACCTATATCAAATTGCTTGCCTTTTCAAGTGGGGGAGGAAAAGAAGGAAGGGAGAGAATTTGAAACTAAATTTTTCAAAAATCAAATATTAAAAATGGTTTTCATGCAATTGGGGCAAATGAAATATTAATATTTTTGAAAGCTGCTATAAATATTTTTTACATGAGTCCTTTTTCCCTTTAAAAAAATCTCTTTGGAGTATAGTCCTAGTAATGATATTGCTGGGTCAAAGAGTATGCACAATTGAATAAATATTATGGGCATAGTTCCAAAGTGCTCTCCAGAATGGTTGGACTAGTTCACATCTCCATTACCAGTGCATTAGTGTACATATTTTCCCATATCCACTCCAGCATGGCATTTACCTTTTCTAGAATCTTAAGCCAATCTGATTAATTGGCATTTCTCTAATTTTTAGAGATTTAGAGCGTTTTTACTCACATGACTATTGATAGTTTTGATTTCTTTTGCTGAAAACTGTTCATAACCCTTGACCATATATCAACTGGGAAATGACTCCTCATCTTATAAATTTGGCTCAGTTCCCTAAATATTTGAATAAAATCTTTATCAGAGAAATTTCCTGCAAAAAAAATTTTCCCAGTTTACTGCTTCTCTTCTAATTTTAGCTGCATTAGTTTTGTTTGTACGAAAACATTTTATATGATCAAAATGATACATTTCACCTCCTGTGAATCTTTTTATATCTTGTTTGGTCATCATTTCTTCCCCTATCCATAGATCTGAGAGGTAATTTCTTCTCTGTTCCATTAATTTGCTTATCTATCCCACTTTAAATCACTTACCCATTTTGATCTTATTTTGGTATATAGTTTGAAATGTTGGGCCATGCCCAGTTTCTACCAGACTACTTTCCAGTTTTTCCAACAGTTTTTGTCAAACTGAGTTCTTGACCCAATTTCCAGAATTTTGGGGTTTCTCAAACCCCAGGCTAGGGGCAACTGGATGGTGCAATGTACAGATCATAGGACCTGGAGTCAGGAAGACTCATCTTCCCAAGTTCAAATGTGGTCTCTGACTTTTATTAGCTATGTGACACTGGGCAGGTCACTTAATCCTGTTTGCCTCGATTTCCTCATCCCAAAAAGAGCTGGAGAAGGAAATGGCAACCATTTCCATATCTTTGACAAGAAAATCCCAATTGGTTCATGAAGATTGAGACATGACTGAACAATAAAAAGCAATTCTTTTGGGGGGGGTGGAGAGGCGGATTATTTTATTGAGATGATACTGAATAAGCAAATTAATTTAGATAGTATTTTCATTTTTACTATATTGACTCTGCATGCTCATGAGCAATTACTATTTCTAAGACTAATGGCATTAAGAAACATATGATTGATTTAAAAATGTTAAGAGAGACTCTTCAAAATTGTTGGGAATTTTTCGATTTGCTTACATTAAAAATATCATTCCAAAGAAGTAAACACTCTTTATCTTTTTTATTTGAAATTTCCTGAATAGATTATGAAAAGGGACCAAGGGAACTCTCTATAAATCATGTCTGTTTCCTACCCCCACCCTCATTCCTTCCCACCTAAGACACTAGTAGGATTAAGGGAACTGGGATAACAGAGCAGAAATTGTAGAACCCAGAGAGAGAAAGGTGAGGACAGGGCATTCAGAGTCCACTCAATCCTGACCAGGCCTTTAAATTTTACTTCCAATTTTATTTTCTGATATAAAAAAAAAAGTTTTGAGTGGTCCCAGGAGAAGATAATGGCACTTTTCCTTCCTCCCATTTTTCACCTTTACTCAGGCCAGTTTCTGGCCTATGAGAAGGAGAGGCAGCTCTGTTGCCTTAGAGCTTTGCTCCATTCATTTACACTTCCAGATCCAAGACAAGAACAGTTTTGACAGAAATAAGCATTAGTGCTTCAGGGAAGCAGTGAGTTCCGGCCATTTGCTGTCATGGCACATATACTCTCAGTTGTATCTGTATTTGGAACATTTATTAGTAATAAAAATGATAACTATAGCCTTTATTTAACTTTGAGGTTTGTAAAACAATTCATACATACAATCTTACTTTATCCTCACACCAATCCTAGAAGATGGGGGGGGGGGAGAAGAGAGAACAAGCATTTATTAAAAAGCACTATGCTAAGCATTTAAAAATATTATCTCATTTGATCCTTACAATTTAATTAATTAATTAACACCCCATGAGGTGCTATTATTATCTCCATTTTATGGTTAAGGAAATTGTGGCAGACAGAAGTAAAATGAACTGCCCAGGATTACACAATTAGTAAATTTCTGGTGCCAGATTTGAATTGAGTTCTTCCACACTCAAGGACAGTGATCCTAGCTGACTGTAATAGTATGGGTCTGACACTACTGAACAATAACAAAATACTTCAAGGTTTGCAAAGCATTTTTTAGATGGCAAAGATGGCAAAGTGATGCACTTTAAATTCGTCTTTTATTATCTTTCCCCATTTCTTTTTTTCACATGGAATTTTTTGGATTGCTTCATAGAATATTAGTGCTATAGGAAACTTGACTTGGACAATGTTGATGTAGGGAATGGCACTCCATATCCGAACTTTTGAATACCAGGGATGTACCTCTACATGTTCCTGGCTTGTCTCTGTTGCTATTTCATTAAGGGTCTTTAAGATTTTCTTTTATTACATAAAAGCATTTTTCTGAGAAGAGTCCATAGGTTTCAGCAGACTGCTAAAGTGGTCCATGACACAAGAAAACATGAAAAACCCATGAATTTATGGGAAGGCGTGGCTAAGATTCCCCCAAACTGCGCTGGCATGAATGAACTATTTAATATCCATGGTCGATGAATAGGTAACTAACAAAATGAAAATGATATTTTGATATAGATTAATATGATGTCAGTATTTAATATGTTCCTCACTATAGCAAGGAAGCCACAGTAGCTGAGTTTGGGGAGCTTTAAGCAACAGCTCCAGGCAATTGTCCTAAGGTTTAAGCTAGCCCCTTTTTTCCCTCCCAGGCTGGGGCTGCCTGAGGGTAGCAGATGGAATCAGGTTAAAAAAAAAAACACCTCCTGGGATAGGGTTTGTGAGGCTGTCCCATTTTACTGGTGGTACAGACCTGTTCGTCTTTGAAGGAAGAAGAAATATAAAGACAGGCAGCTTTACCCTAAAGCTGGGCATGTCTAGAAATTTTCAGTATCCACATGGCTCTGTCTATCTATATACATTTTCTTGTTTTGAACATATCCCTAGGGAAGTCTTGTATGTTGTGCTGTGCTGCCAAGATGCCTGAGATCTTGGGCACAAAAAATATCATATTGCAAGTTCAGCAATAGTGTTCTTGACTACACTATTTTGAATCTTTCTTGAATGAATCTGTGCCAGTTTAGAAGACACTCGAGAAGTAAGATGGGTTTAATGGAAAAGCCTGGACACAAAGTACAGAGTATGTGGTTTAAAAGTATTGTAATAGTCTATTGATAGACAATTATAAGTACTTGAGTATAATGAGATATACTATTGATAATACTACAAGGAAAGAAGGAAGGAGGTAGGTGCTTTTATTATTCCATAACAGTTGAGGAAACTGAGGCAGAAGATGTTAAGTGGTTTGCCTCAGGTCACACAGCTAGTAAATATCTGAGGCTAATTGATGTTATTATAGCAATAGGTAATATTTGTGTAGTAATCGTAATTTGTGTAGTAATAGGTAACATTTGTGTAGTAACAGGTAACATTTGTGTAGCATTTTAGGTCATCAAAGAGCTTTATATTCGTTATCTCATTTGATTCTTGCAACAGCTCTGTGTGCTATTATTTTATACATGCTAGAACCAAAGTTAAGAAAGGGTAAGACACCCTCCCAGAAAGAATAGTAGAAGATTATATAGAGAAAATTTTAAAGGGCCAAAGGCCAAATTGTAATAAATGTTTACATTTAAGGTGTGGGACAAGGATGAATAAACTAAGGCACAAAGATATTATCAGAGAAGTAAGAAAAGAACCAGGACAGTGTTCCACTGTGAAGATGAAGAGAAATATCAGTTTCCAGAAGGATGATGGTGATGGCGATGAGGAGTAGGAGGAAGAGGGGGAGACTGGTAATCGATGGAGAGTATTTATCTACATATACCTATTAGCCAAATCAACCACTTTCCTGACTATGCTCATCATATTAGACCATAAAGCCCTTTCCATATATTGTGACCAGATGCATCAAATTTGAATTTAGTCTTTAGTCTGCACAGACCCGATACAGCCACATCCTTTATTCCAAATTCCATTTGAAATTAGACTAGAAAAATATAACATTCAATGGAAAGCTTTCTAATATTCTGGAATACAATGCAGTGCAGAGAGGAAGACTTTTTATTAGTTGATCTTATATTAAACCTGCTTCATTTTCTTGCTTTGATTCCCACACTTTTTTAGTTACAGAAGTCCAATGAAAGCTGTGGGCAATTTTATGGTTCCTCCATCCTCTATGTAGCAGCCAATCCATTTTTCTCAAAGTACAACACAGTATAGGAAATTCAACATTCATTCCCAAAACAGAAATTAGAATAATGATTTTCCAGCTCAGCTGATTAATTTTTCCTCCCTCATTTTGAAAACCTTGCTGAGAAAGAATGGTGACTATAAATGATAGAAACTGTAATTTTACTGACTTTTAATCCCCAATAGATAAGTCCATTCAACTTGTTAATGTGATTTAGAAGTTGCAATTAAAGTAATGATGAAACCATGGAATGTAACCCTGTAAGCAACCAGAGAATGTCAGGAGTGGGGCACGATGACAAAACAAATATTTATTAATGCTTACACTGATGTTTACATGATCCTTACACTTGAGTAAATTGAGGCAGACCAAGGTTAAGTGACTCACCCAGGTTCACACAGCTAGTGTCCAGGATAAATTTTAACTTGTCTTCCTGACTCCAGGGCAAGTGCTGTATCCCCTGTGCCACATGGCTGCTTCTCAAGGTACTGAAGATGTACCTTTTATGGGATTAGAATTCTGCTAGTTTGGAATGAACAATTCATGAACAAATATAAATCTTCCTCATCAAATTCATAGCTGAGATGCATGAGATGCATGCTTCCTAACTAGAATTGGGCTACATTTGGATGAATTATGACTTCTGTAGCACAGGTATACTGTTTCATGAATAATGGCTGACAACTCACACTGTTGGTATAGTCTGGACTTTAGTATACACTAAAAAATAAAATTGGATCTAGAATATCAATTTGAATGCATCGTGATATACATCACAAGCCATTCATATCTGCCCATCTTATGCGACATGTATCCATGGCCTCCAGGAAATGTGCCACAAGGGATCCTCCCAACATCCTAGAAACCTTCCTCATTTTCTCCCAACACCATAAGACACCAATGGAACATTATTAAAGCCTTCCAGCCCTTAACTTAATATGTAATGAAACTATCTCTTCCCATCATACACCTCTGTGATGACATCACATTTCTGTTCACACCTACTACAATCATCTCTATCGCCATATGCATGATATTCATTTTCTGCTCTTTGGAGATTGTTGTGTTTAATGTCTTGGTGCTATGCAGCAATCCTAGTAGGTTACATCTTGTCTATTTTTTTTAATGTGTTTTATATATACACTTACATGTCTTAGTGTTGTCTCCCCATCTACAGTGTTAAGTCCCTGAGGCTAGGGATCTTTTCCTTTTTTCTCTTTGTATCCCCAATGCTTAACTCAGTGTCTGGCACGTAATAATCACTTAATAAATGTTTGGAGATTGATTGACTGAATATTGTTATAAAACATAGACTTTTGTTTCCAGGAGAAACATGTAATTATTATTTTTAAGCTTTTCCATATACTAAAGCAATGAAGTCTCTTAATTTTCAATTCTGGGTCCAACTCATTGCCCCTTTGTACTATCTGTCACAGATAGGCATGTTGATTTACAGGTAGTGTAGAATGTTCATCCACAGACATGCCATAATCTGAGTAATAGACATTCTTTATCCACTTGGTTTTTCCAGTGTAGATGTTCAGACCAAATTCTTTTGGGTGGTTACATATATGTTTCAGAGTACTGAAATGTTCTGGCTTCTAATGCTACCAGTGTAATATTTTCCACAAAAAAAAAAGGATCTATAGGATCCAGCACCTAAAGGGTAGCAAACACCTTTGGGGGAATATGTCTCCTTTTTATGCCTCAAATAATGGTCAACATTAGAAGATGATTAAACAAGACTATTTCAGTTGTTTCATGTTTTAGGGAATCTGGAATGATTTTGATATATGAATGGCAGATACGTTGTAGGAAGATCTGGAAGGTGACATTTGCTCTATAAATTCAAATGCTATCCATAACCAAGCAACATGTATTTATCAATCATTTTTTTAAATGCGTACAGTGTGATATAGTCTCTGCATCTTTATTTCAAAATGGCAAAGATGTTTTCTATTATAATTTTTTTCTTCTGTATGGTGGAAGGAAGGCTTCAAGGTCTCTTTCCAAGAGGCCAGCAAAAGAGTTGGTAGAGGGTTTATTCAAATTATATTCCTTTACACAAAAAGAAACAAAATTTCATGGGAAATCTGTTTATCCAATATTGCAGAACTCATTTTGTAAGTATTTGTAAAATTACCACAATGAAAATAATTGCACCTTGTGCACTGACCTCAATTGCAGAGGATGAAAAGGCATATAAATTCTATGAAGAACTTAATAACGATCTTCAATTAAAATCAATATATGTTTTAATAATGGATGACTTCAGTGAAAAGGAGTGGAGAATAGTTATGGACAGTGAGAAACATATTAGATAGTATGGGTCAGAAACAGATCTAAAAAGAATTCCAAACTATTAACAACTGTATGAAAAAATGCTCCAAATCGCTATCAATAAGAGAAACACAAATTGAAACAATGCTGAGACTGTCTCATATCTAGAAAATGATCAAAGCTGGCAGAAGATAGGAATAATCAATGTTGAAGGTACTGTGGAAAGATAGGCACACTGATGTATTATTGGTGGAGTTGTGAATTACTTCAATCATTCTAGAAAACAGTTTGGAATTGGTGAAGAAAGTGACTAGAATATTCAAATCTTCTGACAAAGTGGTCAATGACAATAACATGTCCCTGTATATATAAAGATATTTATAGCAGAACTTTTGTGATAAGAAAGAATTGAAAATAAAATAGATCTCCATCTGACAAATGGCAAAACAAATTACTACAAATAAATGTTACATAATATAACTGTGTTGTAAGAAACAATGGATAATGTAAGGAATGCACATATGTTTTCTCAGGTCTTTCTGAACCTCTCTTCATTTTTTTAATGGAATAATAGTATTCAATTACACTTATATAACATAATTTGTTCAGCTACTACCAAATTTAAGGGTATCCTTCTTAAGTTTCCAATTATTGGCCACCATAAATAAGTGCTGCTATAAATATATTTGTACATAAGACCTTTTCTTATTTCTTTAATTTCTCCAATATATAAGCTTAGTATCAGCATTGTTGAACAAAAGGCATGCACAGTTTTGTAACTCTTCAGATACAATTCTAAATTGCTTTCCAAAAGAGTCCAACCAATCCACAACTCCAACAATAGTTCATCAACATGATTATTTTTTCCCAGCCTCTCCAACATTTGTGAGCTTATTTTTCATCAATCTGATAAATGTGAGGTGGAACTTCAGAGTTGTTTTAATTTTCATATCTGATATAGAGCAAAGTGAGAAAAACCAGGCAAAAATCTTATATGGTAATATCAATATTGTAAAAATTAATAATTCTGAAAGACTTAAGAACTCTGATTATCTAAATAATCAGCCATGATTCCAGAGAAGTAAGGAAGAAGAATATTGCCTATTTTATTGATGATAAATGCCAGACTAAAAGTAGGGTAAGAAACACATTTTGGTATGTGACCAAAGTAGGAATTTATTTTACTTGAGTATGATTATATAACATAAAGATCCAGTATTTTTTCTTTATTTTCAGTGGGAAAGAAAAAAATATAAATGATTTATAATTGAAAAAATAAAAATCTATCTTGAAATTGAAAGCAAATATGAAAGGTGGAAAGGCCCATATAAATTGATACAAAAGAAAGTAAGGTAAACTGAAAAATAATAAATGCAATAAATATAACAACTTAAATGGGAAAACACCACCACTAACAATCAAAACTGAATGCTTTGAAACTATGCTTGGCACAAATGAGGAGATATGGAAAGCCACTTCTCCCTACTTCTTTGAGGGAGGATGGGATCATGAATGTGCAACATTTCATATAACATCACACTTTTCCCACATGTATGCTATTTTCCTTGGACTTTTTTCCTTACTTGTTTGGGCCCTTTTTACTATAAAAGATGACCTTTAGGATTGGTAGAGAGAGCAGTACAGTGGGAAATGTAGGTGATGTGAAAAAAGATATCAATAAAATTATTTTTAGACTTCCACTTCCAGGAGCCAAGATGGCGGAGTGAAAAGGTAGCCACTCTCACTCTCCCCTATCAACCTCTGAAAACCCAGAAAATATCACCCCAGGAAAAAAAAAACCTGGAACACCTGAACTAGAAGAAAGACGAGAAGCAGCAGTGCAGCAGCCCAGCAAACGGGTCTCCCAGTGCCTCAGCAAAAATAAGGGAGGCAGAACTACAAGGGGCCCCAGGCGGACAAGTACCCTGCGGCATTCATCTGAAAGGAGGTGAAGAAAACAATCTAAAGGCTTCCTAAAGCCCCGGTCTTGCTGATTCCAACCCAACACCAGGTGAGCTGTAGGAGCCCTGGAGCCTCCAATTGTGAAGAAATCCTGAAGCCCAGGTGGTAGAACAGGCAAACACCAACACCTGGACCTCCAAGTGCCTCAGTGAGGGGGGTGGGGGTGGGAACCAGTGGAAACCAGCTCAGAAAACCACCAGGAGCCTTGGCACCCCACTGCAAAGGAATCTCCCGGTGCATTAGCAGAAATGAGAGAGACAACACTGCAAGGGGCCCCAGGTAGATAAACATCCTGCAACCCCCATCTAAAAGGAGCAGAAGAAAGCTAAAGGAAAGGAAAAGCAGGCAACCTAGAATTGCCTGAAAGTTTCAGCCTTGCTGATTCCAGCCCAACACAAGGTAAGGCACCAGAAACCTACAGCCTGCAATTCCCAGCATAAGAGGCCCCAGCACACAAAGCCAGTGACCAAGACCTAGGCTCCTGATACAAAGAAGCTTGGGTCAGTACCCTCTGTTCCCCAGCAGGAGAGCTCAATCTCTTTAAAGGCCAGGGAATAAAGAAACACCATGAGTAAAAAGAAATGTACCATAGATTCATATTATGAGAAGAGTGAAGATCAAGACAGAAATTCTGAAGAGGACAACATTGTCAACAAACCCACATCTGCAACAACAAAAGGGAATATGAACTGGTCTGAAGCCCAAAAAGCCTTCTTAGAAGAGCTCAAGAAGGATTTTAATAGTCAAATGAGAGAGGTAAAAGAGTCCTTCAAAAATACAATTGGCCAGTTGGAAAAAAAATACACTGAAGAAAACAAATCCCTAAAAAACACAATTGATTGGCCAATTGAAGAAGGAAGGAAAAAACTAACAGAAGAGTACACTGAAGAAAACAGGTCCCTAAAAAACATAATTGGCCGATTGAAGAAGGAAGTACAAAAACTAACAGAAGAAAACAATCTGTTAAAAACTAGAATTGGACAAATGGAAACTAATGTCTCTATGAGAGAGCAAGAATCAAACAGAAACAAAAAAAATGAAAAAATAGATGAAAATGTAAAATACCTCATCAGTAAAACAACCGACCTGGAAAATCGACTCAGGAGAGACAATTTAAAAATTATTGGACTACCTGAAAATCATGATGAAAAAAAGAGCCTGGACAGTATCTTTCAGGAAATCATAAAGGAAAACTGCCCAGAAGTCCTAGAACCAGAAGGGAAAATAACCATAGAAAGAATCCACCTATCACCACCTGAAAGAGATCCCAAATTGACAACGTCAAGTAATATAATAGCAAAATTCCAAAATTACCAGATGAAAGAGAAGGTGCTGCAAGCAGCCAGAAAGAAAGAATTTAAATATCATGGAACCACAGTCAGGATTACACAGGACCTTGCAGCTTCTACATTAAAAGACCGCAGGGCATGGAACATGATATTCCATAAGGCAAAGGAGCTTGGAATGCAGCCAAGGATCAATTACCCAGCAAAAATGAGCATCATTTTTCAAGGGAGGAGGTGGATATTCAACAAAATAGGAGACTTCCAAACTTTCCTGATAAAAAGACCAGAGCTCAACAAAAAATTTGATCTTCAAGTACAGGACTCAAGAAGGACTTAAAAAGGTAAATGGGACAGAAGGATACAATATGTTGTTAATGGGGGGGGTGCTGTTTAAACCCCTACAAGGGAATATGAGACTTGCAACCCTTGAGAACTGTATTATTACACCTTGTTAAAGGAGTATACATAAAGAGGGTGGATATTAGTTGACTTTGATGTAATGATAAAAAAAAATCTAATCAAGTGGGTTAAATGGATCCAAATAAGTGGATCAATCTGATCTTAGAAAATGTACTGAGAAAGGAGGAGGCAGAAAAGACACAAAATGCTATTACAGCAGAGGCAAAGAAGGGGGGGAGCATTGTTTGAACCTTACTCTCATCAGATTTGGCTCAAGAAGGGCATAATATAATCAGTTAGGTATAGAAATCTAACTTGCCCTATAGGCAGTAGGAGGGAAAAGGGGAAAGAAAAGGGAGGGGGAAAGAAAAGGGAGGGGGAAAGAAGGGAGGGAAAGCAGTAAGACTAAAGGGGAAGAAAAGGGAAAGGGATAATAAAAGGGGAAGGGACTGAAGGAGCGGTGGTCAAAAGCAAAACACTAGTGAAGGGGAAAGGAAAAAGGAGAAAGAAAAGCATAAATGGAGGGGGAAAGGATGGAGAAAAAGACACAGATAGTAATCATAACTGTGAATGTGAATGGGATGAACTCTCCCATAAAACGGAAATGGATTGCAGAATGGATTAAAAACCATAATCCTACAATATGTTGTTTACAGGAAACACATTTGAAAAAGAGTGACACATACAGGGTAAAGGTAAAAGGCTGGAGCAGAATATATTATGTCAGCTGAAGTGAAAAAAGCAGGGGTAGCAATCCTGATCTCAGACAAAGCAAAAGCAAAAATAGATCTAATCAAAAGAGATAAGGAAGGAAACTACATCCTGCTAAAAGGCACCATAGACAATGAAGTAATATCATTACTAAATATATATGCACCAAATGGTATAGCATCCAAATTCTTACAGGAGAAGTTCAGGGAGTTACAGGAAGAAATATACAGCAAAACTATACTAGTGGGGACCTGAACCTCCCCCTCTCAGCACTAGATAAGTCTAACCACAAAATAAACAAGAAAGAAGTTAAGGAGGTGAATAGAACATTAGAAAAGTTAGGTATGATAGACCTCTGGAGAAAACTGAATGGGGATAGAAAGGAATATACTTTTTTCTCAGCAGTACATGGCACATACACAAAAATTGACCATGTACTAGGGCATAAAAACCTCACAATCCAATGCAGAAAGGCAGAAATATTAAATGCATCCTTTTCAGATCATGATGCAATAAAAATTATATGTAATAAAGGGCCATGGAAAGATAGACTAAAAAATAATTGGAAACTAAATAATCTAATCCTAAAAAATGATTGGGTCAAACAACAAATCATAGAAACAATCAATAATTTCATTCAAGAGAATGACAATAATGAGACAACATACCAAAACCTATGGGATGCAGCAAAGCAGTTCTTAGGGGAAGTTTTATATCTCTAAATGCTTACATAAATAAAATAGAAAAAGAGGAGATTAATGAATTGGGCATACAACTAAAAAAACTAGAAAAAGAACAAATTAAAAATCCTCAACTAAACACCAAATTAGAAATATTGAAAACCAAAGGAAAAATTAATAAAATTGAAATTAAGAAAACTATTGAACTAATAAATAAAACTAAGAGCTGGTTTTATGAAAAAACCAATAAAATAGATAAGCCTTTGGTTAATTTAATTAAAAAAAAAGAAGAAAACCAAATTACTAGTATCAAGAATGAAAAGGGTGAAGCTACCACCAAGGAAGAGGAAATTAAAACAATAATTAGGAATTATTTTGCCCAACTATATGCCAACAAATTTGACAATCTTAGTGAAATGGATACATATTTACAAAAATATAAATTGCCCAGATTAACGAAGAGGAAGTAAAATATCTCAGAAAAAGAAATTGAACAAGCCATTGATGAACTCCTAGGAAAAAATCTCCAGGGCCAGATGGATTTACATGCGAATTCTATCAAACATTTAAAGAACAATTAATTCCAATACTATATAGACTATTTGGGAAAATAGGTGAAGAAGGAGTCTTACCAAATTCTTTTTATGATACAAATATGGTGTTGATACCTAAACCAGGAAGAGTCAAAATAGAGAAAGAAAATTATAGACCAATTTCTCTAATGAATATAGATGCAAAAATTTTAAACAAAATACTAGCAAGTAGATTGCAGCAACTTATCACAAGAATAATACACTATGACCAGGTAGGATTTATACCAGGAATGCAGGGTTGGTTCAATATTAGGAAAACTATCAGCATCATTGAGCATATCAACAACAAAACCAACAGAAACCACATGATCATCTCAATAGATGCAGAAAAAGCTTTTGATAAAATAACACCCATTCCTATTAAAAACACTAGAAAGCATAGGTATAAATGGAGTCTTCCTTAAAATAATAAATAGCATTATCTAAAACCTTCAGCAAGCATTATATGTAATGGGGACAGGCTAGAAGCATTTCCAATAAGATCGGGGTGAAACAAGGATGTCCATTATCACCACTGTTATTCAATATTGTACTGGAAACTTAGCTTTAGCAATAAGAGAAGAAAAAGAAATTGAAGGCATTAGAATAGGCAAAGAAGAAAAAAGCTATCACTCTTTGCAGATGACATGATGATATACTTAGAGAATCCTAGAGAATCAAGTAAAAAACTACTTGAAATAATAAACAACTTTAGCAAAGTTGCAGGCTATAAAATAAACCCACATAAATCATCAGCATTTCTATATATTACCAACAAAGCCCAACAGCAAGAGATAGAAAGAGAAATTCCATTTAAACTTACTGTAGACATTATAAAATATTTAGGAGTCTACCTCCTGAAACAAACCCAGGAACTCTATGAACACAATTACAAAACACTTTTCACACAAATAAAATCAGATCTAAATAATTGGAAAAACATCAGTTGCTCATGGGTAGGCTGAGCTAATATAATAAAAATGACAATCCTACCTAAGCTAATTTACTTATTCAGTGCCATACCAATCAAACTACCAAAAATTATTTTATAGAGTTAGAAAAAATAATAACAAGATTCATTTGGAAAAGAAAGAAATGCAGGGGAAGGTGGCCTAGCAATTCCAGATCTTAAATTGTATTATAAAGCAGCAATCATCAAAACTGCTTGGTACTGGCTAAGAAATAGGGAGGTGGATCAGTGGAATAGGTTAAATATGCAAGACACAGTAGTCAATGACTATAGTAATCTATTATTTGATAAACCCAAAGACCCAGCTTCTGGGATAAGAACCACTCTTTGAAAAAAACTGCTGGGAAAACTGGAAAAGAGTATGGCAGAAACTAGGCATAGACCCAAATCTCACACCATATACCAAAATAAAGTCAAAATGGGTTCAGGACTTAGATATAAAGGCTGATACCATAAGTAAACTGGGAGAACAAGGAATAGTTTACCTATCAGATCTATGGAGAACAGAAGAATTCATGACCAAACAGGAGATAGAGAACATTATGAAAAGCAAAATGGATAATTTTGATTACATTAAATTGAAAAGTTTTTGCACAAACAAAGCCAATGCAATTAAGATTAGAAGGAAGGTAGAAAATTGGGAAAGAATTTTTACAACCAGTCTCTCTGATAAAGGCCTCATTTCTAAAATATTAGAGAATTAAGACAAATTTATAAGAACACAAGCCATTCCCAATTGATAAATGGTCAAAGGATATGAACAGACAGTTCTCAGATGAAGAAATTAAAGCCATCTATAGTCATATGAAAAAATGCTCTAAATCTTATTGATTAGAGAAATGCAAATCAAAACAACTCTGAGGTACCACATCACACCTATCAGATTGGCCAACATGACAAAACAGGAAAATGATAAATGTTGGAGAGATGTGGGAAAATTGGAACTAATACATTGTTGGTGGAGTTGTGAAATGATCCAACCATTTTGGAGAACAATTTGGAACTATGCCCAAAGGGCTACAAAAATGTGCATACCCTTTGATCCAGCAATAGCACTTCTAGGGCTATATCCCAAAGAGATCAAACAAATGGGAAAAGGACCCACATGTACAAAAATATTCATAGCAGCTCTTTTTGTGGTGGCAAAGAATTGGAAATTGAGAGGATGCCCATCAATTGGGGAATGGCTGAGCAAGTTGTGGTATATGAATGTAATGGAATACTATTGTGCTATAAGAAATGATGAACAGGCTGACTTCAGAAAAACCTGGAAAGACTTATATGGTCTGATGCTGAGTGAAGTGAGCAGAACCAAGAGGACTTTGTACACAATAACAGCCATTATGCAACTAAGATGTTAAACTGAACCCTTCTCAGCATTACAAGGATCTAAGACATCTCCAGAGGCCTCGGATGGAAAATGCTGTCCACATCCAAAGAAAGAACTATGGAAGTCGAATCGCTATCACTTATTTTTACTTTCTGTTGAGTTTTGTTTCATCTTTCGGATGGTTCCTCCTATTGGTTTTAACTTTTACTTACAACTTCACTAATGTGAAAATATGTTTAATGGGTATGTAAATGTAAAGCCTATGTCAGATTGTGCACCATCTTGGGGAGGGTGGGGGGGAGGAAAAGGGAGAAAAATTTTCAACTCAAAAGCATATGGAAAAAAACCATAAAATAAAATAAAATAATTTTTAAAGCAAGAAAGAATGGTTCACAACACAAAGAATGAGAAATGCCAAAGACTTATAGAGGACACAGAAAAATCACTCTTTTGCATCGTGAAGACTTCTCTGAGAAGAGAACTGGCCAACATGATGAACAGCAAATAAGATTACAGAAATGTAACTGGTATTTTCAGACATTTAAATGCTCATTATCTACATGAAAGATATCCCTCAATCAGCTGTTTGTATAATAACACCAACTACTTAATGGAGCAAAGATTAGAATTGATAGAAAGCTAGAACAAAACATAATGAGTGAAGGTTTTGGCACAAAATTGAAATAACTCAATTATGAATTACTGAAACCAATAACTGATAACAAAAAATGGATAATGGACACCAGAAATGACATTAATACTTATTATAATTTTGTATGGCGTTTAAATGATAAAAGTCAATTGGTATAAAAAGATTTAGAGAAATTTGAAGTTCCTTAGTCACTTTGACTTCCTTTCCAGAGGGAGAGAGATACTGACCAAAAGAAAACTCCATTTAGAATAAGAACTAATTTTAAAAATCATATGAAGGATGGTGGATGCTGATGAGCAATGCTTTCTCATAAAGTGACTAAAGAGGGTAAAATCAATTTTAAGAAAATTTGAAAAGATTCAACACAATGAATAGGTACTCAGAGTCACAAAGTCACAATGAGGGCATTTGAGGAAGAAAATGGAAGTTCAATGAAGAAAAGAAAGATGGAAATGATCTCAATAATTTTCTCTAACAAAGATAGTGGAATCAACAGACTTGGACTTTAACACAGTCCCAGATATGCACACTGAAAGGTAAAAATGGTACAAAAGAAAGCAAAGATGGGAAAAATCAGTTAGATAGGACCAAATGTGTATAGAGGAGATCCATGATGGAATTCATATATTTGTGAAGGTTTTTAGGGATGAACTTACAATATATATATGAAGGAGATGAAGGAAAAGAAGAAACCAAAGCTATGATGGGGGGTAGCTCTAGGACCTAATCAATATTGAAAAACATGACCAACTACTCATGCCTACTTTAACTTCCATGCAAAATTCTTTATCAGAATCATCTATATATGATTTAAAGGAATTTTAATGAGGTTAATATTTGGTTTTTCTTTTGAATTTTTTTTATCAAGTAATTTATTTTTAGTTTTCAACATTCACTTCCACAAGATTTTGAGTTCCAAATTTTCTCCCTATCTCTCCCCTCCTCCCAATCCAAGATGGCATGCATTCTGAATACCCCTCCCTGCAATCTGCCCTTGCTTCTATCACCTATTTCTTCTCTTCTCCCCTTCCTCTTCTATTTTCCTGTAGGGCAGGATAGTTTTTTATATCCCTTTGTATATCTTATTTCCCAGTTTCATGTAAAACCAATTTTTAACACTCATTTTTAAAACTTTGAGTTCCAACATCTCTCCCTTCTTCCCTCCCCCTACTCCCATCGAGAAGGCATGCAATTTGATATAGGTTATACATGTGTAGTCATCTAAAACACTTCCATAATAGTCATATTGTGAAAGACGAACTATAATTCTATTCTATCCTGCCCCCCCAATTTAATATTCTCTCCTTTGACCATGTACTACCTCAAAAGCATTTGCTTCTGATTACTCCCTCCCCCAATCTGCCCTCCCTTTCTATCACCCCCCCATCTCTTATCCTTTCCTCCCCTATTTTCCTGTAGGGTAAGATAGATTTCCATATCCAATTGAGTGTGTATGTTATTCCCTTCTTAAGCCAAATCTGATAAGAGTAAGGTTCATTCATTCTCTCTCACCTCTCCCCACTTTCCCTCCACTGTAAAAAGCTTTTTCTTGCCTCTTTTATGTGAGATGATTTATCCCATTCTACCTCTCCCTTTCTTCTTCTCCCAGTACAATCCTCTCTCACTCCTTAATTTTACTTTTTAGATATCATCCCTTCATATTCAACTCACCTTGTGCCCTCTGTCTAGAAAATCAAATTTTCTATTCAGCTCTGGCCTTTTCATCAAGAATGCTTGTAAGTCCTCTATCTCATTGAATGTCCATATTCCCCCTGAAGGATTATATTCTGTTTTTCCAGGTAGATGATTCTTGATTGCAATCCTAGCTCCTTTGACTTCCAGAATATCATATTCCAAGTCCTCTGATCACTTAATGCAGAAGCTGCTAAATCTTGGGTTATCCTGATTGTGTTTCCACAACACTTGAATTGTTTCTTTCTGGCTACTTGCGATATTTTCTCCTTGACCTGAGAACTCTGGAATCTGGCTGTAATATTCCTAGTTTTCCTTTGGGGATCTCTTTCAGGAGGTGATCTGTGGATTCTTTCAATTTCTATTTTACCCTCTGATTCTAGAATATCAGGGCAGTTTAACTTGATAATTTCTTTTTATATATATATATATATATTCTTGAAAGATGATGTCTATGCTCTCTTTTGATTAGGGCTTTCAGGTAGTCAAATAATTTTAAAATTGTCTCTCCTGGATCTATTTTCCAGGTCAGTTGTTTTTCCAATGAGATATTTCACATTGTCTTGAAAAGAATTTTCATTCTTTTGGTTTTGTTTTATACTTTCATGATTTCTTATAGAGTCATTAGCTTCCAATTTGCTCCATTTCAATTTTTAAGGAATTATTTTCTTCAGTGAGCTTTTTGACTTCCTTTTCCATTTGGCCAATTCTTTTTAAGTCATTCTTCTCATTGGCTTTTTGGACCTCTTTTGCCATTTGAATTAGTCTATTTTTAAATGTGTTATTTTCTTCAGTATTTTTTTGGGTCTCCTTTAGTAAGCTATTGATTCATTTTTCATGATTTTCCGGCATCACTCTCATTTCTCTTCCCAATTTTTCCTCTACTTCTCGTACTTGATTTTCAAAACCATTTTTAAGCTCTTCCATGTCCTAAGACCAATTCATATTTTTCTTGGAGGCTTTGCCTATAGGAGCTTTGACTTTGTGAACTTCTGGTTGTGTGTTTTGATTTTCTTTGTCACCAAAATAGATTCTATAGTCTGAGTACCCCTCCTCCCGCCCTGGTTATTTGCGTTCCCAGACAATTATTTGACTTTTAAACTCTTTGTTAAGGTAGGGCTTTGCTTCCACTGTGGAGGGCATACTGTTCCAAGCTTCAGGTGTTTCATGCAGCTATTTTCAGAGATACTTCGAGGGACCTGTAAACCTTCCGTTTTTCCAAGATGGAATGATCAAAGGAGAGGTGTTTACTCCTTTCCTGGCCTGTGCTCTGGTCTGTTAGTGATCACAAGTACTCTTTTTTGCCTTGGAACTGTGAAGAGGATTCCCTCTTCATCATTTTCCACAAGCTCCATTATGCCAGCACTCCTCTTAGCTCCATGATCGCCACCCAGGATTTCAACCCAGATCCAAGCATGGGCAAAGCAAGAGAATCCTGCTTCAGTACCAGCAAAAAGATCTCTGCAATCCCCCTTGGATCAGCTGTTTGATCCATTCACCATCTGTGGGTCGAGAGCCCTGGAAGCAACCATTGCTGCTGTGGTTGCCACTCTGGGGCTAGGCCAGGGATGGGGCAGGACCAAGCTCCTATCTCACCTAGGTCCAAAAGACCTTTCCTACTGACCTTCTAAGTTGTCTTTTGGGTTTGGGGGTTCAGATGTCTGGAAACTGCCATAGCTTCCACTGATTCAGTCTCCTGAGGCCTGCTCCAGGTTTGCTCAGTCCCAGTCTTTGCCTGCATGGCCCACCCTGAACTGTGCTTCTCTCCCAGCCAGCACAATAGACCTTAAACTGGAAATTTGTTTCATTCTGTCTTTTTGTGGGTTCTGCTGTTCTAGAATTTGTTTATAGTTTTTTTCAGGTATTTGGAAGGGTTTGGGGGAGAGCTCAAGCAAGTCATTGCTTTTACTCTGCCATCTTGGCTCTGCCCCCTAGGATAATATTTATTAAAAAGCAGGATTTTACAGCATGAAAACTTTAAAACATAATGACAAAATCAGTATCTTAGCTCCCCCCCCCAATAATTTTCAGTGGAAAGATATCACTACACTCCATAAATGGATTTCTGAATACTAGGGATATACTTCCGTCTGCTCCTACTTTGTCTTGATGGTATTTCATCAAGAGCCTTTATGATTTTCTTCTATTACATAAAAACATTGTTATGAGAAGGATACATAGGTTTCAACATACTGCCAAAGGGGTCTATGACACAAGAAAATATGATAAACTATTCTACCTATGGTGAATTTATGGATGAACATGGATAAGATACCCTAGAGGGAATATCCACATTAATGAGAATACAGATCAAATGGAATACTGGAATATGAAGATTACATTACTCAATGTGCTCACTGCCTTTATATAAAAGCATCATGTAGCATCTGAACCCAGAGGTTAAAAAAATGATAGAAACGGCTCACATTTATATAGCATTGTAAGGTTTGCAAAATGCTTTACAAATAATACCTCATTTGATCCTCACACCTTAGGAGACATGTGCTGTTATTATCCCTATTGGACAGACAAGACAGTTAAGTGATTTGCCCAGAGTCACAGAGTTAATAAGTTTTTGAGGCCAGGTTCGATTTAAGTCTTCCTAACTCTGAGTTCAGCTGTTTATCCACTCACCATACCACTTAACTATCTTTGAAGTAAGTAGATAAAAGTCAGAATTCTTTGTCAGTGACTAATAGTAATAGCAATAAGCCAAGATGTTGACATAGAAATGGGAGGGAGGTTGTCAATACATTTGTGTCCAAATGCCAGCTGACATTTCTAATTAACCAGTCATGGTAAATGACATTTCAAGAACATAAAACACTCATTTTTGGCTAAGAGGATTATTCATTTCAAAATTCAAAGCCACAGGGAGTATTCTGAATATGGGAACAAGTATGTTCATTGGTAATAGTAATTATATCATCTCAGAAGGTAGGCAATTTAAGCTGGCGGAAGTTTTACTTTGTATGGAAAGGTCATACATACTCAAAAATGCTATTGCCCTTTGAGGCTTTAACTTGAATGATCATTTTTGATATTTCTTTGTGTTCCTTTCTGTATGAGTCATTTGAAAGGAATCCACAAAGACACTCAATGTTATTTCCTCACAGAAACCAATAGTTTTACATCTGGTCAACTGCCAAATGTTTGCATAAATTGTCAAAAAAAAAAAGAATCCTGTTAAATGCCGACTAACTCATAAAAAAGTTTGAATTTATGTTCATAGCCCTTTATATTCTTTGCCATTGCTCATTTCATCTCCTCCTGGCCTTCATTTGAATCTCCATCCGTATGTTCTGCACTATTATTTTGTCTTCAAAATGCTCGAAGTCCTTTTAAGAATAATAGCTGCTCATATTTAAATAATGACTTTCTTCTGAGAAGTTAAAAAATGATTCAGTCACATGTCATCTAGTTTCATTAAATTTTAGAGATTTGGGTAAATTCTAACTACACACACACACACACACACACACAACAAACCAGGGATAGCAATTTAGTAGCATAGTCAGAGTAGTATAACAGAACTAAATGATAATAATAATAATAATAATAATATCTGACTTAATTATAATTTGAAGTATGAAAAATTCTATATAATCATGATCTAACTTAAAGGAATACTGGATTTGTATTCAGAGATGTGGATTCAAATCCCAGGTGCCACTTGCTATCTGTGTTAGTTTGGGTAAGTTATTTAATAGCCTCACTTTCCTTGTCTGTAAAATGAGAACTCTAGGCTTCTGTCAGGTCAACCAAGGTTTTGTGTTTACTATGCCAAGGAGCACCCCACAAATGAGTGATATACAAACTTTCAGACACTAGGGAACACAATCATATTTCTTCCATGTCCTGTCATACCAATTTCTGATGCACTATAGTGGGGTGCTTCGAGGTGATTGGCACTAGCAGACTTTATGCAAAGAATATAAGAATATTGGCTAAATATAAGAAGTTTGGCTAGCAGAACCTTAGATGTCAATGTCTAATGACCCCACCAACTCCCACCTGTATCTCCCTTTTCTTTTTAACAGATGGGGAAACTGAGTGAGAGGTCAAGTCATTTGACAATAGACTAAGCTCCTTGAGAGCAGGACCTGTATTTCACCTTTCTTAGTATTTCCAACACCAGGCACATAATAGGTGCCTAATAATAGCTTGTTGCCTTGACTTCTGGCCTTGCCTAAGTTTACAAAGTTAACTGCAAATATCATTAGATAGCATTTAACATCACATTTTATAGCTTAGAAACCTAGTTAGTGACAATACAGGAAATAGTGATAATAGTAATAATTTCTCACATTTACATTATATTGTAATCTAATCTCTTCACAATAATCCTGTGAGAGTATAAATATTATTATGCAATTTTGCAAATGAAGAAAATGATACTCAAAAAGATTTAGTAACTTATCTAAAGTCACATAGCTAGTAAGCATCAGAACTGAGATTGGAATCCAGGATCATTTGTTGTTTGTCCCTTGTTCTCAAAGAGGACCATGACATCAGGAAGATGATGCCATGACTTGCAAGTAAATTGTATTAAGTGAGGGAGCACTGCAAAGTCACCAGCCTCACTTTCTCATCTCAAGCCATTTGGCAAGATATAGATCAGGACTACTAGAGATTGCCCTGGATGGGCCAGGTAAGAAATGAGGCAAAGAATGGCCTCTTTTGCCTAGTCAAAAAAGCAAAAACCAAAATCAATCTGGGAGGGTGAGATCTTCAGGGTTTCTGGTCAAAACAGAAACAATTGCTATTCACACTCCCTCTGAGCCATTATAGCCCAAACAATGACCAAGTGAGGTTTGGGCTAGGACCTACTGTTGGTCAACCAATGAGATCCAGAGTGATTTGAGTTTAAGGCATGGTCCTTAAAAAAATCTAGTCTGTAAACCCTAAACCCCAAGATACCTTGAGAATTTTCAGCAATCAAAATTTATATTCCTTTAGGCAGAGCAGCTGCAGGCAAGGGTATGATTCCCCATATGGACAGAAGGAGAGGAGGAAAGATGAGGAAAAAGGGAGGGAATGAAGGAGGGGAGAAGGGGAAAAGGAAAGGAAGGAAGGAAGGAAGGAAGGAGGGAAGGAAGGAAGTGGGACAACCACTCCTATTCATAGATCATTGTTTGTCCTTCAATCTCCAAGAGGATCATGATATCAGGAAGGTGATGTCATGATTTGTAAGTGAATTGGATTTAAGTGAGGAAGGGCTGTAAAATATCACCAACCTCACTTTTTCCTCCAGAGACATCCGAGTCCAGTGGTAACATACAAATCAAGATCCTTCTCTGACCCATGCTCTTTTCCATACATCTGGGGCTCTGAGAAATTTCCTGGTGTCTGAGATAACAGAGATCATGATACTTCACACTCATTTTCCTGAGAGGAAGATTTTAGAGAAAACTTTCTAGAAATGTATTGTACACTCAATAGTTACTGAAATATTACTATAGTTAGGATAAGAGTAGAAGTCTAAGAAAGAAAAGAGTCAAAGAAGATGGTTGGAAAGAAAAGAGGAAGGAAAGGTGCTGCTGAAGTGAAGAAAATATGACTTCTAAGTCAATAAAGATAGAATGAAAAAATATATTTGTTACTGACATATTTTGAAATATAATAATGAAAATGATGAAAACATTCATCAATTATTGAAACATACAGTGAAGACGGTATGAGTTCTATTGGCCAAAAATCTCTGAGTCTGTAATTACAAGTGCTTTCCTACCTCCATCTATTACTAGAAAGAAGGAAGGAAGACAAGAAAGAAGAAAGGAAGGAAAAGATGAAGAGAGGGATGAAAGAAGGAATGGAGGGAGAGAGGAAAAGAGGGAGGAAGGAAAGAAGAGACTTTCTTGTTCGATTCTTATTGTTAGCTTTTTGTATCTTTCTTACAGAATGCAAGGCTATCAACTTTTGGTTTGTTTATGACTAAATACATGAAAGATAGAATTTTATTATATAAACCAATTACTAAGCTATGAAGGACAGATATTCATCTACTTTTTAAACTGACTTTAATGAGATTCCTCCTTGATTTTTATATGCCATATATCCCACATAGTGGGATCTCAATATACATTAAATCAATTATTAACTCCCAAGAATTTAAAGGACAACCTCCATATGATTTTTATGATTACCAACTTTATTTCAATATTCTCTTTTTTAACTTCTGCTCAACTTCCTAGTTGTTTGTGGATTTCGCAATGTGACTTAATTATATGGATATGTTTGGGGGCTAGTCCTGCAATTTTATTGGTATAGACCACTATAGGGTGAGAAGACTACCTCTACTATTACAGATTCACATCTTCTCTGCATCTTATAGCCATAGTTGGTTTCTCAGAGCAGTGTCAGATTAAGTGACTTGCCCAAATAAGGCAGTTTATATGTGTCAGAGAAAGAAGTCAATCTAAGTATTCCTTGTTTTGAGGCTTGCTCTCCAGCTACTGAAACATATTACTTGGGTTTAATTCTGAGAGTATCAGACATATCCTTACTCAAATAGGAGTACAGATGTACTCTATTCCAAATATCTAATGTAAGGTCTAATATAAATCAGTATTAAATAATTATTCAACACATCAATATTCATCTTGCACAGTATCACTAATAGACGCTGTATGCCCAACATAAGCTAGGAACTATTCAGAGCACCAGGCATTATGGACAAAGAGGGGGGAGGTGAGTATGTATGATGGACTTCATTCAATCAACCAACTAATCAACAATTATCTACTACACATCTACTATGAAACAGGCCCTGTTAGGCCCTGGGGATACAAGGACAAAGAATGAAGCAAAAATATTAGACTTTGAGTCAGAGAATATGGCTCTCCTACTTATGACTTCTGTGAAAAATGATTTTTCTTAGTAATCATGATCTTGGAACCTCAGAGCTTCCCCATTCCCCTTCCTTTCAAAGTTCAGTCCTTCTTCAGAAGGATATTAAGATGTAATCTAAATGGGTCTAGTCCTGCTCATTATGTTGCCTAGACAGGTCTGGGAGAATGATGACTCCTCCCTATTGTCAAGACAGGTGGTATGGAAATTGATATCTTTTTGATCAGGACTGAGTGACCTGGGTCACATACTGAAAGATCCTCATTTTAATATAACCCACCTCCCAGAGTTGATTGGCATCTGTTGGGAACACCTACTCTTTGAAGGGCGTATAACTTGTACCCCCTAAAATCCCAACTGGAGCCAGTTCTGAACTGGCCCCCTCAGGGAGGGCCCAGTTTTGAACCGAACTCTTGTGCAATTCATGTCAAGCCAGCTTGAGAGAAATTAAACTATGGACACACACCCATCCTGATTTCATTTGTCTCTTTCTTAGAGCTGACTCTGTTTCAAACTGGGGTTCTGTGGGGTTACATTTAACCACCTGTGTCAAGTAAAAAAGTGTTTCTTATTAAACATTTTTTATACACCATGAGCTGTGGAGATACAAAGGAAGGCAAAATCCTTTCTGCTTTCAAGGAGCTCATAGTCTAATGTGGGAGATGACCTATAAATAGCTATGTACAAACAAGATGTACTTGTGTAATCCTGGGCAAGTTGTTTAATGACCTAAGATATCTGTAAAATCAGTAACTCAGACTTGCTTAGGGTTTCTTAACCTGCCATCTGTGAACTTCTTTAAAAATTTTGATAATTATTTCAACATAACTAGTTTTTGTAGTGATACAATACAAAGTGAAATACAAAGGTATTTCACTTTAGACTCTTAAATAAAACATGATTTTGAGAAGAACTCTGTAGGCTTCACCAGACTGCCAAAGGGATCCACAACATGGAAAAAAATGGTTCAGAACCCCTGGACTAGAGGATCTCTAAGGCTATATATACTCAAGCTGAACCTCTCATGATCCTATGCATAGGGTATGATCACATACACACACAGAGCGACTCTAGTACATCAACATTTGAAGCTATTGTATAGTTTTCTGTTTACTGAATTCTCACCTTTTACTGTGCCCTTTTTCCATTTCACTCAATTTCCTTTACGGAGGAAGAGTGCATTATAATGACTCTCCAGAACATTGGGCCAGTGAGGCATGCATTCAATGAAAGGCTCCATGGTTACACAGAAGCCTCTCCATGGAATATATTAGGGAGCATGCAGTCACTAAGGGACAACTCTACTAGTTACACAACAGAAGAAACCAGTCCTGCTGTTCCTTCCAGAATACACTTGCCTTCTGCTCACTAGCAGATAAAAAACATACCTAGTACTGGAACCATTGTGGAAAAAGGTCTAATAAGGAAATATTTATCTCACATCATCCATTCTTTAGGCTGACAGTTATTTTTACATGCAAAGGTTGCTAATTATAGTTCTTCGGCTTTCTTTTTCTTTTTCTTTTGAGGGCAGTGCAGAGAGTTGGAATGGGAGTCAAGATTATCCAGAGCTTACTATTACCATAAACAAGGAAGCAGTAAACATATATATTGTTTTTTAAAGCTCTATAAAACTTTCAACACATTGAAGAAGGGTTTTTAATGTGCTCAAAGGTAATGTTAACTATACATGAAGTGTATTCAAGCTGTATTGTATTCTTGTATTTTGAATTGTTTGTCTGACAATACACTGAGTGTCCTCAAGTTAGATCAATAGGCATTTCCTAAGCGGCTACTTTGTGCCAGGCACTTTGCTAAGCTACAGGAAATAAAAAGAAAGGGAAAAAAAAGCCCCTGCTCTCAAGGAACTCACAGTACGACAGAAAGGAGAACATGCAAAAAGATATATATACACACGAACAAGACAGATGCCAGATAAATGGAAGATTATCAACGAAAAGAAGGCACAAACATTGAAAGGGGATCAGGAAATGCTTCCTGAAAATGGTGGGGTTTTCATCTGGCATTTGAACGAAGTGAGGGAAGCCAGGAGGCAGAGGTAAGGAAGGAGAAAAATTCAGATATGGGGGAAAGTAAGTAAAAATGCAGAGCTGGGAGATGGAGTGTCCTGTTCAAGAAACTTGCAAGGAGGTCAATATCACTGGATTCATTGGAGTATGTGCAGGGCAGTAAGGTATAAGAACACTGGAAGGGTTATCAAGATCTTGGAATGCCAAACAGAATTTATGTTTGATTCTGGAGGTGATAGTGATGACGTAGATGGAATGCTTGAGGCAGACGGAGCAAGCAGGATGTAGGATATGAGATATCAGATATGATATAGGATGTGACCAGCCAGAAAAGTGATCAAAGACTATGCATTGAAGCCCCCTACCATGGACTTACCTGTGCGCTTTCACAAAGCACCCCCTTACTTGATATTCTGTATGATAAAGGCACCTCCAGATTACCTGATATTCCAGCCATTCCAGAGCCCCTCCTCTCATTCTCTTGTTACCCTTCCCCCCCTACTCCCTTTAACCTGGCCAATCGCTTTGCTTCCTATGGGAGCAGGACTGCTTGTGTGTATCACCCCAATAAATGCCTTTCTTTAAGTTGGAGACTGGCCAAGTGAATTCCTTCAGACACTAGGACCCACACATCTTTACTCATTCCAGGTGGTACTCCAACATTCTTGGGGCACCCCTGAATTAATCAATAGTGAGCCCTTAGAGTTTACTGAATAGAGGAATGACATGGTCAGATCACTGTAAAAAGATAACTGACAGCTGAGTACAGAGTGGACTGGAGGAAGAGAGATTTGAGGCAGGAGGATTAACCAGAAAGCTATTTCAATAGTCCAGGCAAGAGGTGACAAGGGTCTGCATCAGCGAGGTGTCAGAATCAGAAGAGAGAAGAGGCTACATATGTGAGATGTTATGAAGATAGAATCTGAAGGATTTGGCAACTGATTGTATATGCAGAGGGGGCAATACTTTGTGTTTAATTCATGGAGGGACTTGCAGGAGGACTGAGCAGAAATGGGTGGCCTATGTATGCTGGCTGGAGGGAGTACCCATGCCAATAATATTATAGATATAGAGGCAGCAACAATAAGGCATTGAGGGAACTGAGTCATTGACAATTGGTGGGATTTTGGTATATTCCCAACAATCAGTCAGGAAAAAACATTTTGAAATAAAATTCAAAGAAAAGAAACAATATTCTTTGAGACATTACCATGCCATTTATGTACTGCAACTAAGTGGTACAATGGATAAAGCCCTGGGTCTGGAGTCAGAAAAACCTGCATTCAAATGCAGCCTCAGATATTTGCTAGCTGTGTGACTCTGAGCAAGTCACTTAACCTCTCTCCTTCAATTTCCTCATCTGTAAAATGGGGAATAACAATAGAGCCTACCTCCCTGTGCTGTTGTGAGGATGAAAGGAGATTAAAAAGTACTTTGAAAACTTTAAAAAGCTATGCAGATGCTAACTGCTGTTGTTGTTATTTCTTGGCAAAATATTACTGACAAAACTTACAGAAATAAAATTAATATTTTGCTCTGACTCAAAATCAGCAAACATAAGTAGTTGTATTCCATTTCACATTTATATAATGTACTAAGAATTACAAATCATCTTCCTTATAGTAATCTCATTAGGGAGGTACTAGAAGTTTTCAGGGTCCAAGTCATCTCTGATTACATTGGTATTGGAAATCCCCCCATCAACAGAGTTCAATACTCGACTGTAATTCACTGCCTTGCCTGGAAAAGTTCTATGTCAGAAAGAGAGCTGGAACACAGATTTTTCTGATTTCAAGGAAGGCAATTGGTGCTCCTACTCCACACCAGAAATGGTGGGATGCTTATTTTTTTTTAAATAAACTTAGACTCAAAGAATGTACATGTCTTGCCAAGCATCCCAGTTCCTAAGTGCTAGAATGAGATTCAAACTGAAGTCTCTTGAAGCATTATTGCCACTCCATTGAGATGCTTTTCCAATAGAGCAGGAAGTTGTTTCAAAGATCAGAGTGATTTTATGTTCTCATGTTTGCTCTCTTGCCTGCCATTTCTCATGAAGAGGGCCTACCTTTACAAAATGGCTATAGAGGGTTGGGAGTACAATTTATAGAGAGGGAAGGGAGCAAAGCTAACTGCCACATGCAGAAAGAGAGGTTCATAACTATATTCTATTTGGTGTGGCTGGTCACAAAGAGATCCCTTGACAAAAGTAACTGACCTTCTAAAAATTACTTGATAACAGAACTCATAAACACTTAGGATAAAAGGCATATATTTGTAACTGTTCTAAAGAAGCATTGCATATGCTCTACTCCCACTTAACGTTTTAATAGGAGCTAATGTGAATGCAGTGGTAAGAGGAACAGAAATGAAGAAGAGTTGAATGTGATTCTTTTGCTTAACAAATGTATTTCGTGATTCATTTTGACTTCCAGGAGCCAAATGGTGGAATAAGCACTAAATCACTGTAATTCTCTCATATTCACCCCTGACCAACCAAAATAACTCCCCCAAACAAATCCTGAAACAGCACAGCCAGTGGAAAGATAGGGTAGAAGAATCTTTTAACCCAGGAGACTTGGAGGATTGTCCAGAAAGGTCCTTCTCACTTAGGTAAAAGCAGAGTGCATTCCAAGACAGGAAGTGTCCAAGCAAGCCACACCTCAGCAAACCAGTGGGAGATCCTGAGCCCAAGTGTGGTGGAGCAGGCAAACGCCAACATCAGAATCCTCCAGGTACCCCAATATAGCCAGGGGAACAGGAAGACTCTAGGTCTGAGAATTATCACCCACTTCAGTGCAGCCCTGGGTGGGGAGGCATCCTCCAGCAGTCAGACCTCCAAGTGCTTCAGCATAGTGCCAGGCATACAGGCAGCCCCCCTAGGCCAGACAGAAGCATGACTCTGGTGAGGAGGGAAAGAGTGAATGAGATAAAGTCTCCCAAAAAATGGAAGTGGAAAGCAAAGTTGATCAAAAACCAGAATCTTACAATATGTTGTTTACAAGAAACATACTTGAAGCAGAGAGATACACACAGAATAAAGATGCTTCAGTTGAAGTTAAAAAAAAAGCATATTGATCTCAAACAAAATACAAGCAAAAACAGATTTCATTAAAAGAGATAATGAAGGAAATTACTGCTTGCTAAAAGGTATCATAGACAATGAAGCAATTTCAATACTAAATATATATGTACCAAGTGATATAGCATCCAAACGCTTACAGGAGAAGTTAAGTGAATAACAGGAAAAAATAGACAGCAAAACTATGCTAGTGGGGGACATCAACTAACCCCTCTCAGAACTCGATAAATTAAATAAAAAAAAAAACAAGAAAGAAACAGAGGAGGTAAATAGAATATTAGAAAAGTTAGATATGACAGACCTTTGGAGAAAACTAAATGGGAACAAAAAGGAATATATCTTTTTCCCAGCAGCACATGGCACCTACACAAAAATTGACCACATGATAGGAAGGTCAAAATGGGTGTTTTATTTATTTATTTTCTTATTTGTTTATTATTGCTTTTTTTTTTTTAAGGCAACTGGGGTTAAGTGACTTGCCCAGGGTCACACAGCTAGCAATTGTCAAGTTTTTGGTCTGAGGCCGGATTTGAACTCAGGTCCTCCTGACCTTAGGGCCAGTGCTTTATCCACTGCACCACCTAGCTGCCCCATAAGGGGTATATTTTAGACAAAAACAGTGACACCATAAGCAACTTAGAAGAGTAAGGAATAGTCTACTTGTCAGGTCTATGAAGAAGGGAAGAATTCATGATCAAACAAGTGTTAGAGAGCATTACAAAAGGTAGAATAGATAATTTTGATCATATTAAATTAAAAAGCTTTTATATTAACAAAACCAATGCAACCAAGATTAGAAGGTAAGTAGAAAGCTGGGAAATAATCTTTACAGCAAATGTCTCTGATAAAGGCCTCATATAAAAACACAAGCCATTACCCAGTTGATAAATGATGAAATGATATGAACAGGCAATTTTCACATGAAGAAATCAAAGCTATCTATAGGCATATGAAAAAGTTCTTTAAATCACATTTGACTAGAGAAATGCAAATAAAAACAACTCTGAGGTACCATCTCACACCTATCAGATTGGCTAATATAACAAAAAAAGGAAAATGATAAATGTTGAAGAGGATGTGGGAAAATTGGGACACTGATGCACTGTTGGTGGAGGTGTGAACTGATCCAACATTCTGAAGAGCAATTTGGAACTATTCCCAAAGGGCAACTAAACTGCGCACACCCTTTCAATCCAGTAGCACCACTACTAGGTCTGTATCCCAAAGAGATCACAAAAAAGGGAAAATGACCTATATGTGCAAAAATATTTATATCAGCCTTGGCATGGTGACAAAACATTGGAAATTAAAGGGATCCCATCAAATGGGAAATGGCTGAAAAAGCTGTGGTATATGAATGTAATGGAAGTACTATTGTGCAATAAGAAATGATGAACAGGCAGAATACCTGGAAGGATCTGTACAAACTGATGCAAAGTGAAATTAGCAGAACCAGGAAAACATTGTACAAAGTATCAGCAGCATTGTGTGATAATCAGCTACGAATGACTCAGCTCTTCTCAGAAACACAATGTTCCAAGTACAAAGGACTCATGAAGGAAAATGCTATCCACATCCAGATAAAGAACTGACAGACTCTGAATGCAGATTGAAGCATATTCTTTTTCCTGTTTCTTTTCCTTTTTATTTGTTTCTTCTTTCATAACTCTGATTAATACGGCAATATATTTGATAGCACATGTATAACCCATAACAAATTCTACCATTTTCAGAAGAGGGGAGGAAAGGGAAAAAATTGGAACTCAAAATCTTGTAAAAATGAATGCTAAAAATTGTCTTGACATGTAATTGGGAGAAAAGTAAAATACTATTAAAATTTAAAAAAAACATGTATTTTACAACACCATTGTATAATATTGATAATAATAAGAGACAATGCTAATGTCAAGGTAAAATAGCCAGTGCTTATTCCAAGTTCCTGCTTTAACTGTGGTTAGATGCTTTCTGCTAATCAATTCACCAACGCATACTATTCTCCCCATCTTTAAGCCACTGGCACATTCAAGGTAGAGTGTCTAAAGCTGGACTTTCTAAAGAAATATTTTGCCTTACAAACATATATTTCACAACTTTCTTCAGAAGTAAATATTTTTAAGCAAAGTCAAGGGGGAAAAAAACACCAAATGCTTTGAAATGCACAGCTGTTAGTTTAACTGACACTATTCCCCTGACTCTCTTAGCAGTGCTATCCTCCTGTCTCATTAACATAAGTAACAGCAAGGTTTAGGGAGATTTTTTTTCCTCCTTTCACACTGTCAATGAAGTATTTTTACTTTAGCGTGGCACTTTATAAGTCAATTATACACCTACAATTTTTTTGAGATAACTATGTATTCTTTAAGTGGGTTACTAACATTTCCCCATTTATCCTCCCTTTTTCTCCCTGTCCCTGAACCTCACTCTTGCTCTAACCCTTCCCATTTCCTCCTTCCCTCTCCATTCTATTTCTCTCTCTCCTCTCTCTCTTTATATATTTAATTGTATATTTGAGGATAGTTTGTTGTTGCACACAGGTAGAAAATGTTAAAAGTCAGGAAGGAGAAAAGGTTAAAACCAATCCCTCAAGGAAAATATGAAACAAACATAGAGAAAATAAATATTTTTGAGACCTCTATGTTATTGTCCATTGACAACAAAAGAAAAAAGGAGAGAGGAGATTTCTCCAGGCAGAGGCAAAACGACAGAGTAGAGAAAGCTGAGCTCTCCCAAGATTCTCCTCCAAACAACTTTGAAATTATGCCTCAAAAGAAATTCTGGAGTGGCATTTAAGAATCTATGGGAAAACTTAGACAAGAACTGCACAAGATGAGAAGGTATGGAATGGATTGTGATCCTCATTAATAGGAGGAATGTCTTCATTGATGAGATTCAAGAAACAGAATATTAATTTCTTTTAATTTCCCCTAAAAACTCTCTCTAAAACATTTAAGTGGTTCTAATGGTATTTTATCAAAAATCAACGTCCTTAATAGAAGTCACAACTATACAAAACTTAGGAAAATCAACTCTAACTTTCAAATTGCATAACAGTGTTTCTAGTTCTATATTCAATTCCTTGTATCCATATAGATCAGACAATACCAAAAGGCAATTCATTTTAAAAAAGTCACAGAAATCATCCAATCTATTTTAGAGTTCTTTTCTAAATTTTTTTAAACAAACTTCCAGTTGTTCTTGATCAATCATTGTCAGTCATGTCCAACTCCTTATGACTGCATTTGAGGTTTTCTTGGCATTGAAGTGGCTTGCCATTTCCTTTGTAGACATGGATCCCAGTTGCTAGTACTAATATGGATGAGATCAGCAGAGGGCTCAAAAACAAAAATGCCAAAGGTCTGATGGAATATATGCTCACTTAAGTTGTAAGTTCCCAGCGACTCAAGCAGCAGATGTGTTTTATCTCACTGTGAGCCAAAGGGCCAGCTGCTCAAACCCTAAAATTTAATAATAAATTTGGTTTCAGATAGATTAGTTTTGGGTGTGGGCTGTTTTTTCATTTTTCTGGTATGACCAATGGTTGATTTAGAAAGGCTTTACTGCTAAATGGTGAAGCAAATAGATAAGAGAGCCTAATGACTTCTCTTGCCTCCACAAAATCACTGAACCATCCAATATATGAGTTGTCTCACTTCATTTAACTTATCTGATCCTCACTTTCCAAATTTATAAGATAATAATTATAATATTTATGTAAGTTTGTTGTGCGGACAGTCCTTTGCAAAACATAAGGCATGATCATATATTTTACTACTTTACTTAAAAATAGCGATTTATGTAGTGCTAGGACTCACATTTAGTATCTTGATTGTTCATCACAAAAAGTCTACGAGGTTCATAGTTCAAATACCACTATAATCTGTATTAAATGAGACAGAGACTGTAAGACACTAGCTCAGGATCACAAATGTCAGGGTCAGGCCTTCAGTGCTGTTTCCAATGTATATATGTTAATATCATTGAGTACACAAAAAGAACTAGCATACCCTCAAGAGACTGAGTCTCCCCTTTAAGAAATAGCACACAAATGACTTGAGAATAAAATCAACAAGTATAAAAAATAGCATGTTTATCTGCTGAAGATACAGAGTAAAAGAGAGAACAGAGTAGAATGGAGCTATTCTCTCTTCTCCTATACGTTAGAATTTTGAATTTATGATATTTCCTCCTCTTAAATTCTATAACCTTATTCCCTCTGTGATAAGCATTTAAAGTCCCAAATATCTTGTATCTGACTTACAGTACTGGATGTTAGGCTATGATCAGGCCTAAATACATTAGAAGAAAGGAAATAGGTTTTAGGAAATAGTATATTGAAGGGAAGTTCATGGCTACATTGTAAATAGGAATTTCAAAGTAGAAGTCCCTAGCCTGTAGCATAGGTAGGATTAAAACCACTGGGGGCTGGGGAAAGCTGATAGATAGCAGCCCCTGCAACAAAATCAGCTAGAATATCAAGATAGATTTTTAAATATATATACATATATATATATATATATATGTATATATATGTATATATATATGTGTATATATATATATATGTATATAACAGAATGCTTTAGACAGGTAATGTCATTCTCAGCAGTCCCAAGACTCTACAAAAGCCTCCCCTTAAGGCAACTTCTAGACTTCTCTGGCCTAGCAGACTCTTCATTCCATGTTGGACTCATTTGCCAACCCCTCTGTGTCACCTCTATAGAGATAGGTGGCAAGGGAAGGCAGGACCATAACTACCAATGTGTATTTCTGCCTTGTGTTTGACAACTGTATCTTGATCAGCTAAGTATCCCCATTCTTGATAACTAACCTTGCTTATGTCAGGTCGATCATTTATGTCCCCTTAACCTGAGGTAAAAACAGCTGCCAACAGTCTGTCCAAGAAAAGTATCCAATCACATAGAGAAATACAGCAATCCATTCAGAGAAAAACAATGTTCCCACAGAACTCCATTTTTTTTTTGTAAAATTGAATTGTTCACACTCAGAGATGACAAAGGCTTATAAAAGGATTTTTAAAAAACCCTCAATTTAATTGACTTAATTGTTCTTCCCAATGAATGTAATTATAAATATGGCCCTAATTCACTACGAGTTGATAATTTCAGTACCTATGTGGACCAATTGAAAGGGAAAATTCAATAAAAAAAAAATTCACATTTATTTTGACCCACAAGCAAACTTAAATAAAAGGTTTTGTTTGAATTGAACTCTCCTGCTTGCTTAGACACAGGGACATGAAATCAATCCTTAAAGAGACATGAAAACTCCATATTCTTTAAATTCCCATCATACATACCCTGACTTTTTTAGGTTCAAAATATCTGAATACTGTAATGGCTAAGTCATGCCTCAGGTGTAAGTTTCCTCTGTATGAGGAAATATTTTTGCTGAAATGATTATTAAACAATTATGAGGCAGCTAAAATAGAGCATTGAACCTCAAATCAGAAAATTTCAGTTCAAATCTAGCCTCAGATACTTCTTAGCCTTTACCTCTGATTTGATTTGATTTTCCTTCCTTTTCAATCTTGACCAAGTAGTTAACCAGTTCAATTCTACATTGATCTCTCTTACCAAATTCCTGCCCACCTTCAACCCAGTTGGCCTAGCAGAGGTCTAGTCATGTCATTCCCTTACACAATAAAATCCAGTGACTCCCTATTAATCCAAAAATCAAAGATAAATTCTTTTGGCTTTTAGAGCTCTTCATATCATGGCTTCAATCTCCTTTTTGACTCATTTTCCATTACTGTGTTTCCCATCCTCCAGACTCTAGTTAAACTTTTCTACTCATTGCTTCTTACCCATAATATTCCATCTCATGCCTCTATATCTTTGGATCTTTCTGTCCTAATGTCTTGAAGGATCTTCCTACTCACCTCAGCCTGAAAGACCCTCTTTAAGATACAGCTCACAGAATCCATAAATCCTTCAAGATGCAACTCATGCACCATCTTCTAATACAGAAAAACCTTTCCGGGCCCTTTAAGCTACTGGTGCATTCTCTCCCTAAGAAATCTTGAGTTTGTAGTTTATTTTTCTTTATATAATTATATATACATATGTTATTTCTAAGATAGAATGTAAACTTCCTTGAGGCCAGACTGTCTCTTTTTTTGTCTTTGTATCCAAGTATCAAGAATATAGTGCTTGGCATATTTTGTTGTTCAATCATTTTCAGTCATGTCTGACTTCTCATGACACCATTTGAGGTTTTCTTGGCAAAAGTACTGGAGTAGTTTGACATTTCCTTCTCCAGCTCATTTTACAGATGAGGAAACTGAGGCAAACAGGGTTAAATGACTTGCCCACAGTCACAAAGCTAAGAAGTGTCTGAGGCCAGATTTTAACTCAGGAAGATGAATCTTCCTGACTCCAGACATGGCAGTCTATCCACTACACCACCTAGCTGGCATATAGTAAAGTACCTAATACATGATTATTGATCAATATATTTCAGAACATATACTGATCTGCACTAGTAGGAGGAGTTTCCGTCAAACAAGCACCTCATACTCTTACTTTATTTCAAAGGAGCAAAATATCTGGGGTAACCCCAAACTATGCAAAATCTAAACTTTCATTTATGAATATAAGGTGATTAGGATCATAGGATACAGAGCTAAAAGAGACTTTCAGGGTCCTCTAGTTCAACTCCATCATGTTATGGGAGAGGAAACTCAGGCCCAAAGAATTTGAGGGACTTTGATAGACATCATGGAATAGTGAATGTAGTTCTGGAACTGGACTCCAGGGACCTGGGTTCAAAATCTCTTTGTGACATTTATTAGTCATGTAACCATGGGCAGCTAGGTGGTGCAGTAGATAGAGTGTGGGGCCTGAAGCCCAGGAAACTCCTCTTGTTGAGTGCAATTCTGCACTCAGACACTTATTAGCTGTGTGACCCTGGCCAAGTCACATAAACCTGTTTGCCTCAATTTCTCAACTGTAAAATGAGCTGGAGAAGGAAATGGCAAACCACTCTAATCCCTTTGCCAAGAAAATCCTGAATGAGGTTGTGGAGAGGTAGACACAACTGAAAATGACTGAACAACAACAATAACCGTGGGCAAATCACTTCACCTCTCTAAGCATCAATTTTCTCATCTTCAAAATGAGAGGGTTAGACCAAATAGAACTTCAAGGTCCCTACCAAGTTTAAACTTTTGATGGTATGATTTATCCAAATTAACACCGGAATAAACAGCATCAGGATTCTAAATCCAGTGCTCTCTCAACTATGTTATTTGCTGAATGGCCAGCCACCCTGATTTACTGAGGAAGCGATTTATTTACTGGCTATTCATGGAGTGACAAATCTTCCTTCACCAAACAGACATGCTGTGGCAGTGTGCGCCTGCAGCAACACTCCTGTAACGCCAATTTACCAGAGTGCTAAGCATAAATCAAGAGAATTCCCATTCCTTTATGCTTTCTCCGTAGACATTTAATTTAGTACTTGAACCAGTGACAGAGCACAGCTCCTTCCATATGAATCCCACTCTTATCTACAATTTTTACGTAAGGGTTGAATTTGAGGATTATATTGAAAGGGGGTGAAAAATTGCAAATAATTCTAGCCATGCTTGGAAACTGCAAATGACAAAGGATTGCCCAGGTTTTGAGTATCCCACAGGTAGTGGAAAAAAAATTACTTTGATATTGAAGTGAGAATGTCCAAATGGATTTTAGTGGATTATTTCAGTAACCGAACTTCCTGGAAAATTCTCATTCCTCATGTCAAAGAGACACTTTACTCTGACACACAGGGCTAAGCTAGAGATCTCTTCCAACTAGAAACAACATAATTTAGTGGAAAGAAATTCTAGGTTTGGAGTCAGAAAACCTGGGTCAAAATCCTGGCTCGATTATTCACTAGCTCTCTAAGCATTTAACTTTCTAAAATTTTCAATTCTCATTGGCAAAATGGAGATAATACTTGCACTTTCTCTGGGAATTTGTAAGGAAAGTAGTAAACTCTACAATCCCCCATTAAGAGAAGTGCAACTATTATTTCCAACTATTTCCTTATATGAAATAATATGGAATGCATTTGCTCCATTCCAAATCAAATTTATCTTCATTACTTTTAACTCTTATCTCTTCTGTGGTGGAATATATAATAATATTAACATAATGGACATTAGTATAACATTAACATAAATGGCAAGGTGCCTCAGTTTCTTCATTTATAAAATGGGGATAATAACAGCACCAACCTCTAAGAGTTGCCATGAAGATAATGAGATAATGTTTGTAAAGTGCTTTGCAAATCTTAAAGTTCTATTAAAATATGAACTACGGTTGACAAAAGATTTTAGTGTCTTAATAGCATTTGAGACTGACAGCAACACAATAATTATTACAGAATCTGTAAAATGAGAGAATGGAACTAAATGACTTCTGAGGTGCCTTTAAATTTGTGATCAATAGAATAAAAGGTCCTTGAGGTTAGGAAGATAAGGATATGGATATGCCTAGGGACTAGACCTGTGATTTCATTAGTATAGGAAATTTCTGCAAAAGGAAGCTTTCTCTATGATGCAAGCTGGCATCTTGTCTGCAAATTATAGTCTTAGAGCACAACTTAATTTCTGGTGGTTTAAGCATTGAGATGATAAGTGATTTACTTAAGGTCACACAGTCAGTATAAAGCAGAGGCACAAGTTGAAGCCAGATCTTTGTGGCATTGAGGATGGTTCTCTAGTCACTACAGCATGCTGCTTCAGTGAAGGTAGGAACAGTTTCATTTTTGTCTTTGTATACCAGGTCCTAGAACCATACCTCATACAGAGTAGAAAATCAAAGCTTATTGGATTGGATTTCGCAGTAAGGAAACAGGCTCAGAGGGTTGAAGCCACTTGTTTGCTAACACAGAGTTAAGTCAGGGTCTGGATTCAAAACTGAGCCTTGCCACTTGCTACCTGTGTGACCTTAGGTAAATGTAAGTAGTCCTGAACTGAGGAAACTACATTTGAAGTTACAGGATCTGTGTTCAAATCCCAGCTCTGCTCCTCACCCCTGTGTGACCAAGGCACTTAACTGGGCCTATGGTTCCTCATCTCTAAAACGAAAGGAGTTGACTAACCACTTAGCTTACGTGGTAGTTGTTGTTGAGTTGTTTCTCAGTCATGTTCCATGAACTCATCTGGGATTTTCTTAGCACAGACACTGAAGTGGTTTTCTATGTCTTTCTTGAGCTCATTTTATGGATGAGGAAATGAGACAAACAGAATTAAGTGACTCGTGCAGGGTCACACAGCTAGTGTCTGAGATTTGAATTCATGCCTTCCTGATTCTAGGCATGACACTCTATCTACTGAGCCACCTAGCTACCCAGCTTATATGGCATCATGAAGCTAATAAACCATTTGAGTCCACTTTTCAATTTTGTTTGCAGTGATGTTCTGTCAAAGAACACGTACTCACTGACTCACCTCCTCTCATATATGTTCTGCCCAAACTCTGAAGATCCTCATTTTCACCAAAATATTTGCATTTCCAGCACTTTTAGCTTGTACTACTTTTTATCTCCCAGTAAGTTCCTAAGGGCTCTGTCTACTCTTTGCTATTCAGCAGCAGGCTGCCCATCCACATTGCATCCCCCTTCCTTTGGTCAGTCCCTATCAGGTTTCTGTAAATCCAATCTCTCTCTTGTGAACAATATGCAATGTTCCCATCATGGGCCCTGTGATAGCAATATCAGCAAGGCAAGTATGATGACTGGGAACAGGGAAATGCACTTCAGAGAGTCACATATGCACAATGGCCTCTTCTCTTCCCTTTCATCACTGGGCATTGCCAAAAAGAATCTACATATTAATGGAACAAAACAACCATCTTATGGCCTCAAGGTCAAGGGATTATTCAGTACATAAAACTCACTTTAAATATGAAACAACAGAAACAAAATTAGTGGTGGTCAAATGCCAGCTGATGATTTATATATCAGATCATTTAATACTAGGTGGGCGAGGAAGGGAAACTTTCAGACACTGAGAGGACAGACCGTAGTGAGGCACTGAAATGATGAGCACTAGATAGTGAGGCAGAAGGATTTGTAACCTTGGGCTTGTAGAAAAGGAGAAAGGATATTGAAGGTAAGGGCTATGGTGGGGTCTCCATCTTTGCTTGCTTCCAGATACTGATTGACCCAACCAGGGAGCTCTCTCTCCTCTGACTCCTCTGGGTCTGCTGTACCTTATCGCAACAGGGTCAACAGGTATTGTCATAAATATTACCTCACAAACAGAATCAGAAGATCATGGATTAAGATCTGAAAAAGGATCAGAGGCCATCTGGTCCATTTCCTGAAAACTGAGGGTCAATGATCACACTTCATGGACCACAAAGGCTGAGTTTATTAAACATTTGAAATAATTTCAGTCCTTCTATATAGCTCACCACAGTCTACTTTAGAAGGAAGGAGAGAAGAGATGGTTGGCAGGTTAGACAAAATGCTGAGAAAGATTCCAGAGGAAACTAGCTAGTTAGACACTCCAGAACAAGGTCATTAATGATCAATTTTTAAAAGACTTTTCTGTATATTTGCTTGTCTTTTGGCTATGGGCAGACTGCATAGCTTTTGCCCTCCTCAGAAGCAGCTAGGTGGTGCAGTGGTCTGGAGTCAGGAAGACCTGAGTTCAAATTCAGCCTCAGAAACTTACTAGTTGTGTGACCCTGGGCAAGTCACTTAATTTTGTTTGTTTCAGTTTCCTCATATGTAAAATAAGCTGGAGAAGAAAATGGCAAACCACTCCAGTATCTTTACCAAGAAAACCCCAAGTGGGGCTATGAAGAAACTGAAACTGAATAACAGCAACAACAGAGTTCATAATTCTCTTGCACAGGACAAAGGCAAGGATTCTATTTAAGAAAACTCATTTTTCCTCTTTCTCATCAGACTGGCTTCCACTATCTTCTGTTGCTGCAGACATTAAAACACAGTTTACTGCACTATGTAGACCAGATCACCATATTGGATGACAGTAATGTATATAGATTCTTGAATTTCAGAATTAGTGAATAAAGGATCACAGATATAGGTATGAAAAGGCACTCAGAGGCCATCAGTTCCAACTTCTTATTTTATATATGAAGAAACTGAAGCCCAGGGAAATTAAGTGACTTGACTATGGTTTCAAAGAAAGTAAGCATTGGAGCAGGATTTTAACACAGATCCACTTGCCTCTATGCCATACTGATACCCAATTATTCATGATGCTATTACAGAAAACATCTTTGAAAAGAAATCTGAGGAACACGGGGAGTGAAAAAAAGGGAGTCAATTGTAGGTTTTTGGATTCACAGATGATCTTATAGTCATTTCCAGGCTTTTTGTTCTAATTCAATTTCCTGATGTGGCAAAAGTTTACTGGAAAGAATACTTGGCTGAATGTCAGGAGAAATGGGTTACAGATGGAGTTCTATGATTTCATGAAGCTGTGCAAATCACATCAATGTTCAATATCTTATTTTTTCATCTTTAAATTGCTGCCTCAGTCTATCTCAGATGTACAAATCAATTAATCTACAAGCATTTATTAAGAACTTACTGTGCACCAGGCATTCTACAAAAGCGAAAGTTGCAGCCCTCAAGGAATTTACATTCTGCCATGAGGGTAGAATGAGAATATATTTTAAAGTGACATTAAAAGAAAAACAAGATTTTATTATTTAAAATGCCTAACTGGGATCCACAAGGTAGAAAGAACCCTTTAGTATGCCAAGGGTACCGTAGAGCCAGTTCTTACAACTTGAGAGAGCTGATTATTGAATTTTCAGTCTGTGTCTTGGTAAACACTACAAATCAGGGCTTGATTTATTGTTTTGTTAGTTGCCTAAACTTCAGAAAGTAATGAAGAAAATGTTAATAAAGCAGATTAAACTTAAAAGTATGTCTTCTGTACATTTTTTTTTCCTCAGAGGGCTGGTGGTTAAACATTTACCAACACACCCCTGCAAAATACCCTAATTTTATAAATGAAAACACTAAAGGTGAAATGACTTTCTGAAGGTCACATGGCTAGTCAGTAACATGCGGTTATTTTCTTTTGCCCTATAAAACATGTAATATCATGAAAAGTGTGCATGCTTATGGCTGTCAATGCATGATTTTATTACTCTAGCTTGTTTTTTTTTAACTGACTGAAGTTAGAAAAGTTTTCCAACAGCTTTTTCAAGAAACATTCCATTGCAATAAATATTTTTAATCTCGTACTGTGCAATGCTCTGAGGATACAAAAGTAAAAAATGAGAGTATCTGCCTCTGATGAGCTTTTCTTCTTCTTTTTTTTTTTTTCCGGCTAGGCATTGGGGTTAAGTGACTTGCCCAGTGTCACACAGCTAGGAAGTGCTATGTGTCTGAGTTATGTGTCTGACTCCAGGACAGGTGCTCTATTCACTGTGCCACCTAGCTGCCCCTGAGCTTTTATTCTAATAGGAAATTATAACATGTAAAAAGGTAAGTAGGATAAAAGATAGAATGTGATGTAGGAGCAAAGGAAAGAGTCACACAAAGTGCCATCTGAAGATTTAAGAAAAGAGAAAGAGCAGCTTAAGGGGGAGAAAGTCAAGGGGTGACCACTGAGGCAAGTCTTAGGATTCTAGATGGCAGAGATGATGGGCCGGTACATCCCATGCAGGCAGGATAGCCATGGGGGAGGCAGAGAAATGCAGATGAGTTCAGGAATAACATTGATCATAATTTAATCACTGAATCACTGATACAGAGTTGGAAGGGACCTTATAGGTAGTAATCCTCTCATAGAAGGGAAGTCTGAGGCCTAGTCACTTAACAAGACTTGCCCAAAGTCACCAAGGCAGCAGCTGTCAGAATTCAGACATGAACCTAGTTCTTCTGGCTCTCAATTGTTCCACTCCACCAGTAGCTTCCAGCATTTTTTAAAACTTGTTCCACAAACCCTCTTCAACAGCAAGAACCAATGGCTTGTGAACCTCCAGGGTGCTTTAATTACTACTCACAATATGCTTTATCATCCTACTGCTTAAGGGGCCAAAAACAGTTTTTTTAGCACCCTTGGACAATCTTCTTGAACCCCAATGGGTTTGTGAACCACTAAATGAACAAGTCATGTGTATGTTGCCCAGGAGATCTAATTGTTAAATTTTCTGTGTGAGCACTTATACCTTAGAAAGTAGCAAAGGACTACAATCCGGATTTGATTTATTGCACTGTTGATTGTCTGCACTTAAGAAAGTGCTAATCATGCAGGTTAAACGTTTTTTGTTGTTCGATTGTTTCAGTCATGTCTGAGTCTTTGTGACCTCATCTGAGGTTTGTTTGGCAAAGATACTGGAGTGGTTTGCAGTTTCCTTCTCTAGTTTGTTTTATACATGAGGAATTAAAGCAAACTTAAGTGACTCACCCAGGGTCACATAGCTAATAAAGTATCGGAGGCTAGATTTAAACTCACAAAGATGAGTATTACTGGCTTCAGGATTGGCATGCAATCCATTACCCCACTATCTGCCAAGATAGATATTAGGGTTGGATATAATCTTGGGCACATATATATACACACACATATATATGTATGTATGTATATATGTCTACTCTCATAACATTGATCATAATTTAAGAGGTAGAAGGGATATGTGTGACCCTGGACAAATCACTTAACCCCTTGAGTTCAACCTCTTTGTCTAAAAAATAGATGAATACAAATCCTTTTATAGACGAGGAAGCTAAGTTACAACTGAGATGTGACTTGTCTGAGGTCATATATCTGGTAAGTGTCTGAGATGAAATGTATATTCAGGTATTTCTAACTCTAAATCCATAACCCCAACCAAACATTTTCTTGAACCCCAAAATATTGTGTGGCAGAACAACATTTCAGTGCGCTGCTCTGGCCTTATGTGGTCATCTTGACTGAGGATGGACATGACTGCACAGTGGCTAAGGTGGTTTTTTTTTAATGTTTGGCACAGAATTAGAAGCATAATGTTTCTGGATAAATATGGGAAAATAATCAGGCCAAAGATAACAGTTAAAGAAGTTATCAGAGTTAAAGAAATTATCAGACAATTAAAAAAAATGGAATCATAGAGTTTAGGTTTCATTTCTTTCTTTCTTTCTTTTTCTTTTTTGACTGAAGTCAAAGTTGCCATGCTATGAAAGAAATAAAGAATACTGAGATGTTAGAGCTGGGAAGGATTTTAGTATAGTTAAATCTGACCTCTTTAGTTCAGAAATGAGGAAACTGAGGCCCAGAGAGGTTAAGTGATTTGTCTAAGGTGACACCATGACTATGGCTGACTCTCAGGCCATACATGAAAGTCCCAGGATGGCAACACTCTGATGTTGTTTACTGGGTTGCATATATATTATCAGGTGTGTACTTCTTGCATAAAGAGTTTCTATTCCTTGGTTTGTTATTCAAGGTACATGTCGTGAAACTATTTTCCCTTGTAGGAACACATAGACAATGTTGTTTTACAGATAAGAACTCATGAGGGTCCTACTATGTACTCATTTATTCCACCTTCAAAATGCAATGGTGAGGCTAGAGTTGGATGTGAAAAAAGATAATTCAGCCTTAGGTACTTACAAGTCTATCCAACAGCCATGCAAATAAGTGTATATGGGGAATGACTTTGTTTTTAGTCTTAAATCTATATTTTTTGTGATTATGACCTATATATAAATGAAAGTTCAATAAATATATTCCTATGTGTATGAGTGCTAACCTTTATGAGACAGAAATGTAGTTCTTTCTGAATTTGTATATGCAGACAGCTAGGGAAATTATAATTAGTACCTTCTACTCATTATAGTTGGTTTCTGTGTATAAGATAGAACCTAAAGGTTCACACTGAAAGTGTCTCATAAGACCTAGGGATGTAGACAAAAGAAGCCATAAATCATCTCCTGTCACTTTTCTCAAAATAAAAATTCTTTCCTAGAACCATATACATACAACGGTTCTTAGAAAGGACCAGGGCGATTTTGTGAAGAGCTGACAAGCAAATATATGGTACTTACAGCAATGTTTATGACATGCTTATGAATACGTAATGTAAAATGTAGCCTACTATATGCTCTCTCTTCAAAATCATACACATTCAGCATTTCAATTCAATTGTATTAAGAATTTATAAGCAGGCACTCTGCTAGGTATAGGGGTTACAGAGATGAGGAAAACACACAAAAAAACTCATTCTTTTTTTTAATATGAAAGGATAATGCTATTCAACATTTTTAAATGTGGAATTATAATAACTAATATCTAGTATTTATATGTGGGCAGCTAAGTGGCACAGTAGATAGAGCACTGGGCGTGGAATCAGGAAGACTCATCTTCCTGAGTTCAAATCCAGCCTCAGACACTCACTAGCTTTATGGTCCTGGGAAAGTCGCTTAACCTTGTTTGCATCTATTTCCTCTTCTGTAAAATGAATTGGAGAAAGAAATGGAAAACCACTCCAGTATCTTTGCCAAGAATACCCCAAATGGGGTCATGAAGAGTTGGACATGACTGTAAATGATGGAACAATAACAACAGAGCACTTACATAGCATTTTAAAGTTTTCAAAGTTTTTACATATGCCATCTCATTTGATCCTCACAACAACCTTGGGAGCTAGGTGCTATTATTATCTCCATTTTGAAGATTAGGATGAGATTAAGTGACTTGCCCAGGATCACACAGCTAGTAAGTGTCAGAGGCAAGATTCAAATTTAGGCATTCCTGAGTCAAAGTCCAACACTTTACCCAGTATACCACCAAGCTGCCTAAGACTATGACTGAGGTTATCATTAAATTAGTTTTAGTGACTTTGGCATATTCTGCTAAATTTGAAATCATCTCCATATACATGAATACAATACTCCTGGAATAGCACTAGAACAACATGCTTTGAATTCTGTTTCTGAATTCTTTCCATTCAGCATAGCAATAAGGTTGCAACAATCTCTACATGTTCTCTCTCCAAAACCCTTAGGTCAGTCAACAAATACTTATCGGTCACTTTCTATGTGCCAGGCATTGTTCTAAGTACTGGGGATACAAAGAAAGGCAAAACCAGTCTCAGGCTCAATAAGCTCATATTTCAATGGGGGAGAGCACATGTATATCACTAGGCCCATGCAAGCTATAGATCCAGAGTCAATGGAAAGTCATCTCAGAGGTCTTGGCGACTGGAGAGATTGGAAAGGGCCTCCTAAAGGAGGTAGGATTTGAGGAGGGTCTGGAAGAAAAGTAGGAAAACAAAGAAGTGAGTGAAGGGTGAGGAAGGAAGATATTTTGGGAATAGGAGGGACAGGTAGTGCAAAAGTATGGAAATGGGAGAATTATGTTTGAGGATCTCTGAGTAGGGCAGCGTAGCTTTAATATACAGTATGTGGAGGGCAGCCAAGTTTAAGAAGATCAGAAAGGTAGAAAGCAGTCAGGTAGTAAAGAATGTTATGTACCAAACAGAGAACTTGACTTTTGATCTTGGATGTAAGAGGTTGCTAAAGGAATTTATTGAGTAAGATGGTGACGTGGGAATAACTACGCTTCAGTAAAATCTCCATATTAACTCAGTGAGAATAGAGTAAAATGGGAAGAGATTTGAGGCTACTGAAATAGCCCAGGTGAGAAGCACTAACAGCCTTAACTTGGTTGGTAGTTGAGTGAGGAGAAGAGGATGTATGCGAGAAATGTTGGGAAGATTGACAAGATTTGGCCATGGATTGGAAACACGGAAACAGTGAAAGTGAGGAGAGGGAAACAGCTTCAATGACTGGGAGAATAGTATTACCTTTGACTATATAGGGAAATCTGAAGAGAAGCTTTGGAGGGGAAAGATGTTTTCTGTTATTAGACATACTGAATTTGAGATGCCTCCTAGATGTCCTTCAAGATATGAGAATAGAGCTCAGGAGAGAAATTAGAGCTTCATGTTAGACATGTGTATATGTGTCAATAACTATGAACCATCTGCATAGAGATGGTGATTGAGCTTATTAAAGCTGATGAAATCACCCAATAAGGTAGTAGAAAGGGAAAAGAAAAGAGAATTGAGGATGAAGCTTTGGAGAATATTCATGTTTAGTGATTGTGACATGAAGAACCAGCAAAGGAGAGTAAGGAGGAGTGGTCAGATAGGTAGGAGAAGAACCCATGAAAGAGTAGTGACAAAAAAAAGTCTAGAGAAGAGAGAATATTCATGAAGACATGATCACCAGTGTTGAATGCTGTAGAGAGGTCAAGAAGAAAGAGAATAGAAAAAAGGCTATTAAATTTGGCAATTAAGAGAGTAAGAGCAAATGTTCCTAAAAAGGGAGAAGTGATTATACAACCAAAAGGAAAAGTCAGAAAAAAAAAAATGACTCCATAATTTTATTTTCATTTTCTTAGTTCCTCTGATACTCAGAGAATCTTTAGATTCCTGGTGGTTATAATCTAGAAAAAGAAGGAGATGGATACCCAAAGTGCTGCCTTGGTACTCAGAAAAGAAGACCAGAGGTTGACTCTCTATGGAAGATTTATGGAAAGACGTGAACAACACTCTACTAGAATGAAAAGGTATGGGGGTGATTGAAAAGTTATCGAGTGATTGACTCTGATAGTACAGTAAATACACCAATGAAAACAGATTTAAAGTGTCAAAGTAGTTAAGTTATCTCTTGCCTTTGCCTCTCCAACTCATCTAACAGATGTTCTTTCTACACAATTGCAGTAAGTAAAAGTTCCTTTTTTTCTTTACCTTTCTCCACTGATTTAATTTCACAGTATTTCCATGTCTCATTGATTCAACTTCTTTTTATATTTCTCATTGGAACTGGGCCATTTTTTTTCCCTCTCCTAACCCTGTTCTCTACTTTTAAATTGGTGAACCACTAAAATATTATAAACTAGGTCAGAAAATTCTATTTATTTGCATCACTGTACATTTCTGGTTTTAAATAGTTAAGAAGATTCCCTGTCCTTTTCCCTTACTGCTTTCTGGGTTGACCTATATTCTTTGTTCTGGTGTCTTTTAACTGAATGCCATTTTTTTTTCCTGCAGTAGTACTGTGGAATGTAACTGAGGCATAACCTAATGCAAGTCTAGTTAGTTTTTTCCAGATAACTAACGTAGACCTTAAGAAGATGAACAACAGCTTGTTTGCATGTGATGGATAAGTTTTGCAGCTGCCTGACAGTGATTCCAAGTTGTATTCAGCTTTGCTCTGACAGTTATTGCGATCTTGTATTATTTCTAAATTAAATTGTCAGCTTTGTTTCTTTCTCTCCTGCTGATTCTTCAGCTGCTCCATGCCTTCGGCTGCTAGCAGGAGAAATAACTAATGGAAGAAGAGGCTGAAACAGCACAGCTGTATAGGTGTAAAATAATCTGGACCTCTGGGATAACACATACCCCTCTTGGACAGATTAGCCATTTTAAATTGACCAGGTTTTAGCGATGCCAAGGCAGAGAATTGGGTAAACATATAATGACTCTTGCACTGGAAGGAGTGAATGTGAAGAACCAGATGTTCCTGGGTTGTGGATAAGACAGGGATTCCTGCATAAGAAAAATGGCTGGAAGGGGAGGTGTGCATGGAGGACTCTATAAGGGGGAAATGAGTTAAGAGAGGAAGATGGAATGAGCAATAAATTATGTTTGGGAAAGTGGAGATAGTGTTTGGTAACTGAAAGGACTATGGTGTACAAAACAAATATTTTCCTTGCTAAACAAAGAAAAGACAGAAGAGAAGAAAAAGAGGATGAAAGTGTGATGTTGGTGGAAGAAGAAGCAGTAATATTGAGAAGAAATAGAAGAGGAGGTCAAGGAAGAACAAGAGAAGGCAAAGGTGGAAAAGAAAGAGGAGGAAAATACAGAGATGAAGGAGGATGAGGAGGTTACAAAGGAGAAGGGAGTGGAAAGGGAAAAGAAGAGAATGGACCCAAAATATGAGATTATTAGGAGACAGAACAGGGATGGCTCACATACGGTAACACTAGGCAGGGTATCCTCTCCAGAAATATCTCCGCTCCACTGCTTATGATGGTAATTTTTTCCCCCTATAAATGGTATTTGAAATTCCATTATTAGAGATCTTTTTAGATTTTGAGATCCTACTCTTCAAGATTTTCCTTTCAAGAAGAAAATATAACTTAAAGGGATAATACCTTAAGCCATCAATGTCTAACACCTCAAAGAAGATTAGCTGACCTCTAGAAGAGAACAGTTTTATGTGAATTTGGCAAAGGCTAGGTTAGGGTGGGCAGGGGAGGACTGGATGGAAAAAACTGGTCAAGAGGAAGAAGGGGGATGAAGGTGAGGTAGGGGAGAAGGAAAGATAACTATTTGGCACCAAGTATAAGGCAGAACAACTAATTCAAAATAAGACTACCCGGTCTACTTAAATTATTTAGATATATACAGCATGTCATATTACATTTTATTCATCTAAGATGCAATTTCTTCTCTTTAAAGTCAGATTAATAGGCAGCTAGATGGTGCAGTGGGTAGAGCACTGGCCTTGGACTCAGGAGGACCTGAGTTCAAATCGGGCCTCAGACACATGATACTCACTAGCTGTGTGACCCTGGGCAAGTCACAACCCCAGGTGCCTGGCCAAAAATAAATAAATAAATAAAAACAAATAAGTCAGATTAATAATGTTTGTATCACTGAGGGCATAGTGATTGTAAGAAAAGCAATTTGCAAGCAAGAAATGTTCTACAAACATAAACTCATATGAAAAAGAGATGGTGTAATGGCTAGAGAGCAGGCCTCAGAATCAGGAAGGCCTAGATTCAATGCTAGAAGTGGGACATGTGAAACCGAGCACATAATTTGACCTCAGAGAATGTCAGTTTAAGAAAGTGCACAGGGAAAGAAAATTCCTCATGAGGGAGTTCCCTACACTGATGTAAGCACAGGTATTCTAAAAAAAAAAAAGTGAGTTTTTTTTTTGAGGGGGTGGGTAGTAAGACACAGAATAGCATAGTAAATAAGAGTATCAATCTGGAGTAAAAGACAAAGGATGAAGCCATGCCTCTGACACTTACTGGGTAGGAGGCCATGAGGCATAGCTTCACAGTGTCCTCAGGGAATTGTCTAATACTGCAAGTTCCTGAGACTTGATGATCTTCATTGGGGATAGGAATTTTGACACTGGCAAATGTCTCACTGTTAAAATCACTCAGACTTATATTCATGTATTCTCCCCTCCAAAGAAATTGGTAGTATATCACAAATTATTTAAATATCATACTACACTTAAGTATTATGATCAATTTCTACAGAAATATATGAAGCAAATTTTCCAATTTCCCATGATATGCATGGAAGATTCCTTCCTTCTAGGACAACAAGATCTGGCAGACAGAGCAACAAACTTAGCATAAAAAGACCTAAGTTATAATTCTACTTCTGATACTTAATAATTTTGTATCCTTGGACAAGTAATTTCTCTGTAGGCCTCTATTTTATTTTATAAAATGAGAGAGTTAGACAACATTAAAATCCCTTCCAACTTTAATATTGTGTGATTTGATGATATGAGGCCTTCGTCCTCAGTCATTGGCTACGAGACTGTGGCCCTCTTGTGGCTAGGGTTTCCTCAATCATGCAGTCCTGGATTGCTATTTTGAAAGGCAACTGAGAAGGGTGGAACCCATCTCCCCTTTTAACCCTCCTAGAGTATGGATGCATGGAAAGGCAGATTTTCCTTCCCATTGCACCAAGCCCAGATATGTGTATGAAGAAGGGATGAAGAGATTCTCCCCTAATTGATGGGGGAGGCAGCAACTCTATTTAGCCTCTAAAGTCCCTATATAATCATAAAGCATGAAATTATTTGCAGTGACATGCAGCTGTGCAATGAAAATTTAAAGACACAGTAACTTTTGATGAAGATGCACAATGAATATTAAACAACCACCTGCAATCCCTAGCACATTTACCTTCAATCCCAAACATATCCTAAATTGCCTTCAACACTTTAGAAAGGACTATTTAATACTACGGCATATTATAAAACAGTTTTCCTGAATTAAGTTATAGGCTGTACAGTAGACTCTACTGAGGTTATCTAAGGTTACTAACTTCAGGTTTAAGCCTTTCTATTAGGTTAACCAATTTTGTATCCTAATTTCCTGTCTTTTTCTGTGCTTCAGAACAAAGGCAAATTAGTCATTCCTGCCGACTTCTTCTGTTGTTAATTCTAAGTATTGTTGATGCAAGCACATTAGAAAACCACACAAAAGCAAATTCTCCAAAAATTATCTGTGCCAAATCCACCACAGCCAAGACAACAACACTAAAATTGTTGATTCTGTCTCCTTAATCGTCTTGTTTCCTTGAGTAAATGGGTAAATGCAATATGTTCGCTCTGATGTCCCTAGGAGAGAAAGACAGCAATAAAATATTGATGAGGTGAGATGTGGCACAGATGAAATTCCCTCCTCTAAGAAGTAACAGTGTTATGGACCAAACCACAGTGCTACATCTTTGTCTCTGGAATCCAGCTTTTCCTGCCACTGAAAAGAGTCTAGAGCCAAATTTTTGTCACAGTACTCACTCCATGAAGCTCTGCCTCTTAGCAAGGCTCCAAAACCCTCCAAGAAGGCTGCAAAGTAGATTCAATACATATCTCTACAGGGCCCGGCAGGCTTTTCATTGGGTTACTTTTATGCAGATCAAAAAAAGGACTTCGAGTCACTGAGTATATTATGAAATTCCTTATTCGAATCAAATTTGCAAACATTTGTTGACCACCTTTGTGCTTGATATGATCTTAAATAAATACAAAAAAGTAGGAATGACTGCTACTCTAGAGAAGTTCACTATATTCATACATACACACACACACCCCCACGCCCCCCATATATGTATGTATGTATGTATGTATGTATATAGGCAACCAACAACACAAAATAATTGATATTCACAAACCTCTAAGGTTTAGAAAGCATTTTCCTCATAGTAGCCTTCAGAAATAGGTAGAAGAAGGATTCTTAGCACCTCTCCCATTCTGGATACTAACCTGAACTGAGAGTGGATGGCCTTCAGAATAAAGGATATAATTGTACTATTGTATCCAGCCTTGATTAGACCACATTTGGACTACTAAATTCAATTGCAGATATTGTATTTTAAGAAAGACATTGATAAATATTGATAAGATGGAACCCAGACATGGCAAGGGGAAGGGGGAATAAGAAGACTGAAAGCTAAGTCCTGAACTCCTTGAGAAAAAAAAATCTATAAAAGGTGACGCATCTGGACAAATCTCAAAAAAGAAGATTGCTGCATGATGGGGGGGCAGAGGAAAGGTTTAGAAGTGGTACCGGGGAGAAAGATGTATGTCTACCCTTCTTCCTTGTCTATTTTATTGGTTTGGAGAAGAGGGAACATGAGATAAGCTACATCTTGAGTGGAGAGGAAGACCAGTAATAGTATCATTCAGGTTGGGGAGGGAGATAGAGTTGCATCGCCATGGATATAAGAACACAACATGGAAAGATGAAGGAGAATAAGTTTAGGATAAAGGAAATTTTGTTCATGGAGTTCTAGAAAGCACAAAGGAGTAACTTCATGCCATTGCTTCTAATTCTGCCACCAAGAGTGAAGAAAAAGAGGTCTTTTGCCCAATCACAGCTCTTCAAAAACAAGAAAACCGCTATCATATCCCACTAAGTCTTTTGCTTATCCAGGTTTAATATCTTTAATATATCTCAATCAAACTCTATGGTCCCTTCACCAACCCTGTTGCCCAAGTCTTTATACAGTAGCATTTTATACGCAGCACTAACATAGTATCTAGAATTGTTTGAATTGAAAGAAGGGCACATTGTAAGTACTTAACAAATGTATCTTCTTTCATTTATTTTTGGAGTTGTAGAAAAAGTGCTTTCTCATTCAATGGGAGAAAAAAAAACCCATCCTATGTAATGATTAGAGGTTTCAAAAAGTAGAATGGGTAGTAGAGGTGTTCAAGTAGAAGTCAGATGACATCTGGCCAAAGATGTTGTAGAGAAGATTGCTATAGAATTGAAAGTTGGACTAGAACTTTGAGATTTTGAATCCCTCATTTTACAGATGAGTTAAGTAAGGATCAGAAAGTTTAAATGACTCTCACAGGTTCCCAGCTAGTCAGTTTTAAAAACTAAACTTGGCTCTATCCTTTAAGTGCTTTTTATGTTACCTATGATATAAATATATTAAATATTAAAGAACTAGTATCCACAATAATACATGGAATGTCACAAGGCAGTATATGATTAATTGTAAAATGAATGGTTCATGCAGCATACTGTGAGTTTTGGGGAAAAGAGAACACACCAGACTTATTGGCCTTCAAAGGCTTTGGACTGCTGGATAAGTAATATGAATCTAAGAGAGGCCTATGTTTACAAAATTAATCAAGAAAATGTCCAAAGACCCTGCTATTTCCAATTCCATTCTAAAGATGGGAGATTGCAAATGGGCTTCTATGGATGAGCAGGATTTGGATACGCAGAAGAAAAGGGGGAGGGCAACTTAGGGAGAAAAAAATAATAGGAGCAAAGGCTCAGGGAAAGAATGTACAAATTATAATTTGGGGGTTCATAAGTATGCCACTTTTCAACAGTGAAATGCCTGTGAATGGAAGAAGTGGGAGATTAAGCTACAAAACCAAGAGTGGACTAAGATTCTCAAGGTGCTTTGATATGTCAAAGTTGACTAGCCATCCTTTCCCCTTTTGGAAATATTAAGAGAACATCTAAATAATTATCTTACTCTGTAACCTTTCAACTAATTAAAAAAAATTATCAGTTTTTAACTAATAATTCTCTAAAAGTTCTGTTCCTCTCTCTTATTCTGCTGTAGAAAGATTTTCCCTTGAAGTAATTAGAGCAATTATTAGACAAGGGATAATGGTACTTGATTGATTTGCCTGAAAACAATCTTTTTCCTCTTGCCTCAACTGGATCAAGGTGATGATCAGACTAAGGGAAGGGGGAAATCTTTGATTATTCAGTTAAAGAAAGTGTCACTTGATTTCACCCTTGACCATCTGAAAAGGAGAATCCTTAAAGGAAATGGTCACAGGGATTGAACAGATTTAAGATAATGATTCTCCAAAAATATGACAAAAATTGACAACTGTTTTGTTTAGCAAAGCAAAATATTAACTGAATTTTAGCTTCAGCCCTAGAACTGTCTTATTGTGGAATGTTATTTATTATTTGAGAAAACTATTAATCGTAACTCAAAAATGGCTTGCTGGAGAAAAATTTTCAGAGCCATCAAATAACCCTGACCATATGGGGCAGAAATGCTCAGATTATAATAATCTAAATTAATTTAAAAAATATTTCTGGGAGAATTGAGCCTAAGAAGCAAAGAATTTTTTCCAAGAATGTCAAATTATACATTAGAGTTTTACAAGGAATATGGTCCGGGGAAATTTAATCTAAAACTACTGGTTTTAGGTTAAGGTATCCATTAAAACCAGGGCCCCTCTAGGTTTTTTTTTTTTACTTTTACTTGTACACAAAGGCACTCAGAAGACAGACAAATACATTCTAGAGGTTCTAAAGCATCACTGGAGGTTTTGGAATTGGTCAGGAATAGCTTTAGAAAAAGAATAGAATGGTTTTCTAGATTGTCTGCACTATTGATCTTATTTTGTGATTTTTTTTAAACTTTGTCAGTGTGGAAACTCTTTTCAAAATATTGACTGTCAACTTGAATGCAACAGAATCTTAAACAGTTGCAGAAGGGGAACACAAAGTGGTTAGAAGACTTGTCCCCTGTCACTTAGATGTCTGACCAAGGCAAGCTTGAATCTGGTCTAATTGATTCCAAAGCTGTCTCTTCACTGCTTATAACATTCTATTAATAAATGAATGGCATTACTTCAGTCTTTTAGTTCAAAGCGATAACTGGAATAAACTCTGAGGCTACTTCCTCTTGAGTTTCTTTTAAAAAAAAATATACCACAGAACAGGAAGCTTTGGTTGCAAGGCACATAGTTTTAAATCTAGCTATCTTATAATGTACACAAAGTCAGCCTATGTCATTTCTTCAAGGCATGTGGTTCAGCAAAAAAAAAAAATTGCAATGCTTTGAGGACCTGAGTTTGAGTCCTGGATGTGACATTTGATCCAACTCTGATTTCATTAGTATAGGAAATGTTCCATGAAGACAAACACTTAGACCAACATAAACCTCTACCTGTTTAGCCATTTACTTTCAGAGAGCTGCCTGGGCATTAAGGTAGAATGACTTGCCCAGGGCCATACAGCCAATATATTGCAGAGGTTCTAATACTTACTGGGGCAAATCACTTTCTCCGGGCCTCAGTTTCTTTATCGGCCAAATAGGGATAATAGGGAAGTACAAGTAATAGGACATTAAAGGCCATCTAGTCCAATCCACCCTTCCCGTGTTTCAGAAGATGATAAAGTGTTTTGCTCCAAAAGTCACAGAAGTCACAAAGGCAGCATCAAATACACATCTGCGACATGCTCTAGCTTGTTTATTTGCTGATCACATCCTCCACTCAAGAGTGATGCTTCATCAGAGTGTGGAGATTGTCCCTAGATTGCCAAAGTGTAAGCTCTGGTCAGTCCAACCAAACTGGAAAAACTGAGTGTGGATCTACTGTTGAACTGTGTATTTGTTGTCCAAAAATCCACTTAGCTAGGTTTGGAGGGCCTTATCACCAAGTTAGACATTGGGTAATACGTTTATACATACATACATACATTTAAATGTGTATGTATGTGTGTATATGTGTGTGTGTGTGTGTGTGTGTGTGTGTGTGTGTGTGTGTGTAGTTTACCATTTTTGATGATAAAGGAAGTACCCACACTGAAGGAATATCATATTCTTGATATACTAAAAGTGTCAGCATCATGTGCTACTTTTTTTTATAAAGGAACATAATAAATTTAACATGCTAGTTTCAAAGTCATCTTGCTTGCCTGTATTCTCCTCTGAGCTTCCTTCTGCATCATTCAGTGCAAATATATGAATATACAGGACAACCAGGTGGCACAGTAGATAGGTTGTTGGGCCTAAATTCAGGAAGACTCATCTTCCTGAGTTCAAATCTGACCTCAGACACTTACTAGCTATGTGACCCTGGGTAAGTCACTTAATCCTGTTTCACTCATCTGTGAAATGAGCTGGAGAAAGAAATGGCAACCCACTCCACCATCTTTGCCACGAAAACCTCAAATGGGGTCACAAAGAGTCAGATATGACTGAAACAATCAAACACCAAGGATATGCACATACATATCTATATATGTATACATGCATACACACATATATACATACAACATATAAGTCATATATACATAAGTACACATGCATACTCTATATATGTACATATCTATATATACATATTTCATTAATACTCCTTTCTTCTCCTCTTTTTTTGATTTGATGTCACTATCTCCAATCGTCTTATTCTATGACCTTCTATCATCTCCCCTACCAAAAGCAAAATCAGAATCAAAAAACCCCAACCTTCCTTGTAACCACTAAAATCACACAAACTAAAACCTCAGAATGTCCACATATGAAAATACGAGTTTCATCTCTTCTCTGTCAAGGAGGTAGTATAATATATTTCCTTCATAGTTCTTTTAGTCATATTGTTATTCATTAGAGTAAATGGCTACTGTCAGCTCACCTTCTTTATAGAAATGCTCAAAGTGCTTTAAGATTCTAATTATCACTTTCAAGAGGAAAAGAGAGTCAGGAAACCTTGGCTCTGGTTCTGATTTTGTTACTTAATTAGTTGTGTGACCGTGGGCAATTCACATCACTTCTCTGTTTCCCAGTCACCTCAAATAGAAAATGAGATTAGACTGTGTCTTTTAAGATCCCTTTCAAAATGCAAAAATGTAAGACTTTAAGTGCAACTTGGAAATCTTCCAATCCTTACATTCCATGGCCCAGTAAATCTATTTAGTACATTAAAGGTTTGATTTTCAGATGCCTTGCCCCCTGAAGAAACAAAAGCAACTACACAAAAAAGAGCAAAATGTTGGAAAAGGAAGACACATTTCTTTCAAGGCAGGGAGAGGGCAAGGACAATATCTTCTTGGTTGGCTTGGCATCTTTCTGTTAGTTAACTGAGGATTTCACTGTATCTTTCTTATTAGTGGCTGCAGGAATTGCCTAATTAAATTTCATGGATATACTTTCAATCAATGGTACATTCAACTTTAGGTTTGGCGGCCCAACAATTGTTTATATGCTAATTTGCTACAAGGTGCTTTCCCAGATCTCACTCCTGAAGAAAGAAAAAAGGCATTACCCTTATGTCTGGTTGCTGTCAAAGGAAACTTAGTCTTTTACACATGTGACTGGTATCAAAGAATAGTAATACAATTGCTTCTTTTCTTTTTTAACATACAAAACCCCTAAAAAGTAAAGGATACTAGGCTAAGCAATGATAACAGAATGGTTGATAAACAGCAGGTGCAAACCAGAACTATCAAGGGACTCAACAAAGAGTGACTGTTTATAGATAGAAAGGAAGAGCAGACACAGAGACTAAGAGAAGAGTTCCCATAATAGTAAGGAGGTTGTAGCTTTACTAAGAAAATCCAATTACTAAGGAATTGTACAGCCACTGCTCTCACACATTTGTTCTTCCTTCAGAAGCCAGGCCTCTGACGAATAATAACAAATACAATTCCAGTCAAGGAGCAGCCAAATGAATCCTCTAGATTGATACTTTAATATGATGAGAAGACAATGTGTCCTGATCAATTTGACTTTCCCTTTGAGTACTGCTTATGAAAATTGGTCTTTAATCCTACTAGTTACATAAGGGAGTCGTGGTCATTCTTTACCCAATGAATTCTTAACTTTATCAGTAATGTGTTTCTAAAACAAGAGTGAATATGTCCAAGATCAGTGGAAAGTGAAATACCATAACCTACTTGTGAACTTATTCATGTAGCATGATTTTATCATTGATTGTTATGCTCTATTGGGTCATGAATGATGTATGCTACTATAATAAAGTCACATGCTGAGCTCTAGGCTATTGGCTGAAACTCTGAAGTCTATTTTAGAGAAAGATGCAACTGTTCACTTTCCTTTTACCTTTCACTACCTTCTAGAACAAATATGTATTGCATTTTTTAAAGCTTCTGTCTCAGAATTCTCTTGAGAATACAGTTCTTAACAGATAAGTTTTCCCCCTAAGAACTTCAAAAGGGAACAAGTTGTTTTAGAAAAGGAACACTCCTGCATAGCTGTATTCACAATATTCTATCAACTTAGGTCACTGAATATACATTCTTATTGGATCCTTTATGTGTAGAGTTCAGGAAGGAAGAGTTGCTAAGATACACAACTCCAGAAATCAGATTATCTGTTCTGGGTTGTGGTAAGTATTCTATAGGGATCTAAGAGGAGGATGGGAGGAGTGCTGCAACCTGGTCCAAAGTGAGTCAAGTGAGCAAGAGGAAAACATGCAATTGTAGAAAAGAAATATATCTTTTTAGAAAACATTTTATCTCTCTCTTTTTTTTGGTTAGGTAATGGTGTTAAGTGACTTGCCCAGGGTCAAATCGCAGAAATATAATCCAATGTCCTCCTTGGACATTGAGGAAATTGAGGTTTAGAGAAGCCCATGATCACACAGACAATTCCAGTTATTCATATGCTAATTTACTACAAGGTGCTTTCCAAATCTCACTCCTGAAGAAAGAAAAAAGTGTATTTAATGTCTGGTCGCTCCCAAAGGAGACTAAGATCTAGAAGGGACTTTATTTTTTTAATTTTATTAATTTATTTTGATTTATCAACAATCACTTCCATATGCTTTTGAGTTGAAAATTTTTCTCCCCCTTCTCCCCCCCCCACCCTCCCCAAGACGGCACACAATCTGATATAGGCTTTATATTTACATACCCATTAAACATATTTTCATATTAGTGAAGTTGTAAGTAAAAATTGAAGCCAATAGGAGGAACCATCAGAAAGAGGAAACAAAACTCAACAGAAGAGGAAAAAAATGATAGCGATTCAACTTCCATAGTTCTTTCTTTGGATGTGGATAGCATTTTTCATCACGAGGCCTCTGGAGACGTCTTATTTCCTTGTAATGCTGAGGAGGGTTAAGTTTATCAATATTAGTCATCGCACAACGTGGCTGTTATTGTGTACAAAGTCCTCTTGGTTCTGCTCACTTCACTCAGCATCAGACCATGCAAGTCTTTCCAGGTTTTTCTGAAGTCAGCCTGTTCATTATTTCTTATAGCACAATAGTATTCCACTACATTCATATACCACAACTTGCTCAGCCATTCCCCAATTGATGGGCAGACCCTCAATTTCCAATTCTTTACCACCACAAAAAGAGCTGCTATGAATATTTTTGTACATGTGGGTCCTTTTCCCATTTGTTTGATCTCTTTGGGATATAGCCCTAGAAGTGCTATTGCTGGATCAAAGGGTATGCACATTTTTATAGCCCTTTGGTCATAGTTCCAAATTGTTCTCCAAAATGGTTGGATCATTTCACAACTCCACCAACAATGTATTAGTGTGAGGGAACATCCATATTAAAGATATCATCTAATCACTGAGATACTGAAGATTACTTAATCAAAAATAAAACACCTGGTTCTAGAGCAGGCAAAAAAAAGCTTTAATTTTTCTTTGATTGGCATAATTTGCGAATAGGAAGTGAATTTTTTAAAAAAAAATTCTACTTGGAGGTGTATAATTCAAATTTATACCAATAATCTGATTGTATGATTGAACTGACTTCTTAACTGACTGCACTGAATAGTCATGGCAATCGAAAGTATGGTCTGAAGTGGAAGGTGGGATTAGGTGATCTTAAAGCTATTTTCAGTAAAGCCCTCCCCCCCAACTGCCCCTGCTCCACCCAAGGCTATGAAAATCAGCAGTTTAGTGAGCTATCCAGAGCCACTGATGACGATGATGACTTTTTAAACTATCCTAAATTCAATTTTTAGAAATGAACTGAACTGAAAAATACAGCTCCACAAGAATGGCATCTTTCTTTGCTGTTAGCTTAAAGAGTTCTAGAAATATTAGCCTAACCAAACAAAGGCATAAACATAATTAAAGGCAACTCATTGGTTAGGGTGGATAGGTGCTTGGAGGTAGGAGTTAGGAGGACCTGTGTTCAAATGGTGTTTCAATGCCTTACTATCTATCCATCAAATTTATATAAATATATAAAATGTAAATTTTATATAAATATATTATTTATGTAATTTATAATTCATGTTGATATATGCCTATATACATGTTTATATATGTGTCTTTCTATATCTATCTATATCTACATATGAAACACAAAATCCAGGACGAAATACTAATCAAGTCCCATTCAAAATAATTATAAAACTCATAGAAAAGAAAAACAAAGCTTCAAAGAAACTGCCTTGTAGAAAGAAACTCATTTCACAGATTGACAGATGGCCCAAGCAACCACATTCTCAAGAAACAAAAGTGATACATTTTATCTTTGAAAATGAGAAATGTGATGAGTATTTTATTCTTATGGAAAATTAAGATAATGGAAATTTCACTGCCTTTTAACAGTATTATTTAATATGCCCTAATTTCAAACTCAATCAGTAAGTCAATTAATATTTATTAAGTGTCTACTGTGTTTCTGGCACTGTGCTAAAAGCTGGGGATATGATGAGAGGTAAAGCCAACTTCTGCTCAACATTCTCCCCCCACAGTCTATTGGGGGGAGACAACACGCAGAAAAACAATGAACAGACATCACATATACAGGATAAATTGGAGATAATACTAGCATTAAGTACAATTGGAAAGTCTCCTTACACAAGGGGTGATTTTAGCTTAGACGTGAAGGAAGCCAGCAGAGGGAAAAGTTGAAAATGAGGAAGAAGAACATTCTAGGTATGGGGAACAGCCAGTGACAATGTCCCAAGATAGGAGACATCAGAGAAACAGTGAGGAGGCTATAGTGTCAGTGGGTCACACAGATGGGTGGTAGTGGTAGTTGGGTGCAGTGGCAGGATAACAGCTAACATTTATATAGAGATTGCTACGTGCCAGTCACTGTGCTAAGCACTTTACAATTATCATCTCATTCGATCCTCACAACAACTTTGGGAAGTAGGTACCATTATTGTCCCCATTTTATAGATGATAAAATTGAGACAGACAGAAGTTAAGTGACTTGCCCAGGGTCACACAGCTATGTACACACATGCATATATATTTATATACACTTATAATTTAGAATTATGTCAATATTTACATGATAAAGGTAAGTTATAGGACAGATTTCACATTTCTGTGTGTTTCTAAAAGGAGTGTTTATAAAAATTACATTTCCTTGCTTCTTACATGCATACTGTCTTTTTCTTTGTCTCTCTCTCTCTTCCTTTCCTTTTCTCCCTCTTCTTTCTCTTTACCTCTATGTATATAGATATACATATAGATACAGATCTATAGAAAGATGTGCACATATATATATATATATATCTATCTCAATATATGAATAAAAAGTTTCTACCCAGTCCTTTTCCATCAAAAATTTAGATAAAATATAGTTTCTCTCTGCCCTAGCCATATAGGATAGATGGCCAATTAACTCTGTTTCAATGAAACCTAAATTTGTGAATTTCAATAAACCAAACTCAAAAGGGGAGGGAAATCTGTCTGAATAAGTAAAATGCCTTATTTATAGAATCTTTATGTGATTTTTATCACTACTGAAAGCATACATACACGGAATAAGGTCATCAAAATGTCGTCTGACAGAGGCCTTGCTTTCATTAATACATATATATGCTGATTGATGGGTATAAACAAATGCTCTGCTAATGTGAGCAAGCACTGTATGGTGGCAAAATATCTGACCTGGAGGTCAGAGAATCAGGCTGAAATCCACTCTCTGTAATGGTCACTTGTGTGACAGTGGACAAATCACATCGTACATTCCACTTGTATTATCTTGGGCAAAGCACTTAAACTTTCATGGGCCTCAATTTCTTCATTTATAAAACAAGGTGGGGAAACTTGGTCACACAGTGGATAAAGTACTGTGTCTGGAGTCAGGAAAACTCATATTCATGAGTTCAGATCCAGAGCCAGACACTTACTAGATGTATGACCTTAGGCAAATCACTTAACCCTGTTTTCCTTAGTTTCCTCATCAGTAAAATGAGCTAGAGAAGGAAATAGCAAACCATTCTAGTATCTCAGCCCAGAAAACCCCAAATGGGATCACAAAGAGTTGGCCATGCCTGAGATGATTGAAAAATAACAAGTACCACAAAACAAAAGGTTGAACTCATATGCAAAATGAAGGACGAAGTGGATGATTTTAAAAATTCTTCCTAACTCTACATTTTTGATCTTAAGAACTGATATTTATAACATCCTCAAGGAACTCACAATCTAGTTAGTGAGATAAGTATAATAACTTCAAGGAAATAACTAAAGAACAATTAACATCAATAAATACCAATGGAAAATACTGCTGTGTGGACTAATTATGGTAGAAGTCAGAATAACAGGAGAGATTCCTTGGGATCAGAGAAGTCAAGAAAGAGGGAAAGAAAGATGTGAATAAAGTTTGGCTTTGAAGGTAGGATTAGATAGGTAGTGTGGACAAAAACATGAGGGGGAAAATGTTTGTAGGTAAGTGAAAAGAAAGAAGATGAGTCTGACTACAATAAAAAGTTATTGCACTAGACTTGGATACAGAAAAGGTATCTTTTAATTCCTGGTCTGAGCTCTACTGTTGAAAGTTACCAACATTCTGCTGATAGCATCACCTCACCTCTAACAACCTTAACCTCTAACAACTTTAGTTTCCTTCACTACCAGTTGAGAGGGTTGGTGTGACAGGTCCCTTTCAAATCTAAAATTCTATAGGTCTACAGAGTATATGTTAGATTTTTAAATTGTGACCTTTAGATAATCTTGGATGTTAACCAGGGGAATTTAGACTTGGTGGGTATGCAGTAGAGAATACTTACAGGGACTTATGTAGGGAAAAGACATGATGGAATCAGTTTTTTAGGAAGATTAGATTAAGATTCCAATGAAGGAAGGGAGATAAGGAATAGAGATGAGGTTTTTTTTGTTTGTTTTTTTTTTTTACAATAAGACAGGTGTGAAATTATGAAGGCTTAGAACAAGGCACTAGTATTGGGAATATTTGCAAGGAACACAACCATGAGACATTCTAAATAAATAATTCCCAAGACTTGGTTTTGTATATAAAAGAATGCTTCTCACAAGATTGAAAACAATTCATTTATGGCCTTACTACTCTACCAAGAAATCTTACGTACATAATCTACTTGGTAAAATGTTTCTTTATAGATACATAGCAGTACATTTCCACCCAGTACCTGTATTCATGATACAAATTCATAATTAGAGGACTCTAAAATTAATGAGGTTTCTCTAATCTATGTATTCATGATACAAATGAATGATTAGCGAACTCTGAATTAACAAGATTTGGATGATTTTTTCTATTGACAATCCTAGGCCTCAAGGATCATTTCTTATTGCATGGTAATAGACATAAAGAGGAGAAAAATCAGGGCTAAGATTTTGTAAATTCTTTGAAGTGGGCAATTTGAATTGGGATTACCAGGTAAAAACTGTTAAAAAAAATACACAATAGTCTATTAATGATATGGAGGTCACAATGTACATACGTGTTCCTTTTAAAATGACAGACCTAAACCTTTATTCCTGAGATTTGGAATTTCAAGGGTATTTATTGATCTGAAATTCCAGAATTCTTTTGAATCTAGAGAGATTTCCTTTGGCATTCAGATTGGTTTACTTAAGGTTACCTTTGAAAGTGACCTAGAAGCATTAATTAAGATTCCTCTAATTAGGAAAGAGTTTGGAATCTTCAGAGTCATGAAAATATTGAAGTTTATACAGTCTTTTACATTTTTCTTTTCTTTTATTTATTTATTTATTTTTTAGTCTGTCATAATTTTAGGGTCCCACACTCATTATGTGTCAGAAGCCAGGATCTGAATCTAGGTCAACTTTGGTTGAAAGGCAACCATTGTAGTCACTATACCAAGCTGTCTCTGTACTCTGCGTGACCCTGCACAAATCAACGTTCCCCCTCAGTACTTGAGAAAGGGATCCAAGACCCTAAGCTAGAAAGAGGTTTCCAAACTACATTGGTAAAGGGAATAAAGGGAATTTTCTTATCACAAGCTCCCCAAACAAATGAAATCACAGCTCTAATCGCTGTATATCATTGTAATTTTGATCATAATTGTGTTTTTATGTGATCTGGTGCTAAACTCAAGAAACAAGGTTTCTTTTTATGACTAATTGGTCTAATGTGGCTTTAATTGCTCCTTCACAGCAGGCTCTGACAGCTATTTCAAATAATGCCACTCCCCAAATCTTTACCAATACTTTCTCAAATGAATTTTTGAGAAGTCATTAACGTTCTGCCACGAAACAGATGAATGTATGGTAAACCAATCATTCGATTTAAAAAAAAATAAGCAGCTGTGCATAGGAGAAAGAACACTGGACTGGAAATCAGGAGACTGACAATAGAAGATGATAGAACACCTGTTCCTTGAGGGCAGAGACTTTCAATTTTTGCCTGTTGTATATGGCAGAGTGCTTTGCACACTGTAATCACTTAACATATATGTGCTGAAGGTGGGCTTCTCATTCATCTCATTACCCTAGAAAACTCATTCCTTCCCTAGGCCTCAGTTGCCTTATCTGTATGTTAATAGGGGCAGATCAGATGACCTCTAAGGGTCTCTTCCTGCTATATCTATGATCCTATGCTTCTTCTTGTCTTTTCAGGCAGAACAAGAATAAGCAACATTTCTGAAGTATAGCCTTCTTGATCTATAGTCTGGTAACCAGCATAAATGAAGGAATGAATGATATATGCATTAAATATTATTTGATGGAAAGTTTAAATTAGATGTTATTGGGAAAATACTTAAAGTGCATTTGATAGTGTAGTTTGGAAACCTCTTTCTAACTTAGGGTCTTGGATTCCTTGCTCAAAACACTTAAAGTGCATTTATGATGATCCTGATTTTATTTCGCTGGATAGCTCTTGTAAAGCTGATATAGCAGAAATCTAAGGAAAAGACTGTGCTTCTAACATACAAAAAGTATGGTAATTTAAATTCTCTGTAATGGATCTTTTTTTCTTTCTGTGTAAAGAATAAATCTGTTTTGATTTCTTAAAACTTATGGGATTTCTATTCAAACTGTAATATGTAGATTAAAAAGGGACTTTATAATGATTATCAGTGTTAAGATTCAATATTCAACATCTCAATTAAAATACTGCTTCAGTAAATGCCAGAGTAAGTAATATATATGTTCACCCATTTGTAGGTAGATGAGGTATTGCCAAAATATTTCCATATTTTGTCGGTGCAAGATAGCTTAGTGAGGAAGCAGTGGGAAGTCAACTTATTCAACATACTGAACTGCAACATCAGTGTGGGAAATAAATTCCTTCCCTTGGCATGCAAGTGATCCTACTTGTAGGAATTTCCCAATATTTATTTCTCCACTGCTCATATTCTTTTCGTTTGTTTGTTTGTTTTTTTAAAGAGGAAGAGAAATGTATTCCTTTTGTTCTGTGGTTTACCTCTCAAGTCCTGAGTGTTTCCAATTTTTGGTAGTAAGCCAGGATTATTTGATTGGGCATCTATGTGATGCAGTGAATAGATGGAGAGCTAGGTCTGGAGTCAGGAAGGCTCATCTTTCTGAGTTCAAATCTAACCTCAGGCATTTACTAGCTCTGTGATCTGGGCAAGTCACTTCACCCTGTGTGCCTCAGTTTCCTCACCTGTAAAATGAGCTGGAGAAGGAAATGACAAACCACTCTAGTATCTTTGCCAAGAAAACCACAAAACAGGTCATGAAATGTCAGACATGACTAAGAAACAACTGAACAATGACAACAACAGGATTATTTTACTACTAAAAAAAATAGGAGAATTCTAGAAAGGGAATATATTTTATTCAAATAGACTAAATGCTAGGAGTTTTCCCCTCCATCACAATCCTTCTCCAAATCTCAAGCATGACATAGAGATGTCTCTGTGTTTTTTTATATCTATGCTAAGTTCTGTCAGGTTGAATCAAATTGGACCCAGCTAATTATGGAACCAGCAGCAAACTGTTCACTTGTTGTCCAAGGAATGGAAAGGTTGATTATCAGGTTGGCTACAGACTTTTTTTTTTGCTATAACAACTCTTAAAGATCATTTGTGGGGCAGCTAGGTGGTGCAGTGGATATAGCACTGGCCCTGAGTTCAGATCTGGCCTCAGACCAAACGCTTGACACGTACTAGCTGTGTGACCTTGGGCAAGTCACTTAACCCTGATTGCCTCACCTAAAAAAAAAGATTATTTGCTAGGTCATAGAAGGGTTGATCTCTGTATTAAGGGAGGGGAATGCCTTGATTGAGTTACCAGGGATCCTGGAAGAATCAAAACACATTTCTTTAAGCTCTGAGAACTTGTTAGTCCCATAATTTTAGCACCTTCTACTTCAGAGGAATTAGAGAATCAGGGCATAAGGGACCTCAGAAGTCCTTAGTCCAACTCCATAATTTTGTAGATGAGAAAAAATGAAGCCCAGAGAGATTATATAATCTGATGAAGTTCAAAAAGAAAGGATTATCCAATTACCAGCCTGTGAGGCATAAGCACAAAATGTGTCCCACAGTTAGATGGTACAGTACAAGGGACTTTCAAATTGGAAAGTTATGACTTTTAATACTGCCTCAGATACTTGCTGTGTGACAGTGGGTAGGTCACTAAACCTCCCTTTTCCTCACTTTTTACATTTGCAAAATTGGGAAAACAATAGCATCTACCTCATAGACTTGGGAAGAATCAAGAAAAGTCAGAATTATAGGGATGATATGTACCTTGTCCTGATTTAACATGATTTTAATTTCCGCGGCTACACCTCCATTTTGAAAGCTTCTCATTCTATGTATCTAGAATATTAAGAATATGCGGTATAGTGACATCTATTAAAAATGTTCTTCTAGACATTTGTGGACAACAGTTTGGTCTGTGACAATGGTCTACTTCCAGGTTAGTTGAGTACTTAAGGATATTTGAGCTCTTTACTTGGCAATTTGCCACCTGTGAGTCCATGAAAGATAGTGAGCTTCTTATGTATAATTTTAGCCACAGGGTCTGATAGGTAATAAATTTTTGTCTTTTGCAATGACATGAAGCCATTTTCTACCATTTCCTTATGTAATCTGTATTAATCATTAAATCTAGGCTCTTTAAAGATATTACTTCTACACTTTATACTGTCATGATATAGTTCTGAATTGCTATCATAAACCACTCCTCTTCTATAAACAAATCTGCATGAAAGCCACTTGTTTGATATTGATAAATGTATTGTTGACAGAATTCATGAAGATGTGACACATGGAAGCCTTTTTGATACTACTGTTTAATCTTAGCCACCATAGACTTTCATAGGCTCTACCAGAAGATAAACCACTTTTGATTACATTTACCAAAACAAATATCTAAGTCTTGTAAAAGTTTTACTATGGATTAGTGAAATCATGTCTATTTGTTCCAAAAGTTTGAAACAGATTTTTGATCTACTAAATATATGCTCTAAGAATGTCTGTCAATCCTCTTACTTTTTTGGTGAGGAAATGTTAATTTTTCTACAACTGCCTTAGAATGATCGGCTCTATATTTTGGTGCTATTGTATGATTTTGATAAGATTCTGTTTAATGATTCATTTTACAATTCCAAAAGTGTACATGAAAACTTAAATTGCAAAGTTGTTAACTAATTTAAATGTGTTCCTTCCTTACATTGATTTCAGGATGCCAGCAAGTCTCTTAATTTATTCAGCTACAGCTTTCTCCTTAATAGCATTATGCTCAATGTGTCTTGTATGGAGGCAACATGGAGTCAGTTCCTACATGTGTGATCTTTGTTAAGTCACTTGGCTTCAGTGGGACTCAATTTCCTCATTTGTAAAATGATTGAGGTAAAATAGGTAACCTTTAGGGACCCTTTTAGTGATAGGTCTATACTTTTTCAGATCCAAGTATTTATAAAAATTGTCTTCAACCACTAGTTTATTTTGATGTATGAATGTGAGAATGAAGCCTTCAGTCTCCATCTTTCCTTGGCATATATTAAGAATTTCACACTTCACAAGTCCAAACGGCACTTGAATGTCAGTGGAGAAAAATTCTAGAACAACAAAAAGCTGTTTATTGTTATTGTTCAATAGAGTCACATAATTTTATGTCATTCACGGACATAAAATGATTATTAAAATGTTTGGATCAATAGACTTCCTCTTTAAGTTGGAAGACATGGTCTGTTTAGAAGAAATAAAAGGTTTAAGGCTAATCAGAGTAATAATAATGACCAAGAATTGTCTCCTTGAGAGATGTTATGTTTTATGCAAAATGTCAAATAAATTTAGTTTTGAAAGTTTTTCATGTGTACACCACATACTTTAGTATTCTTACTACATTTTAGTCTATTATATATATTTTTGAAACATGAACAAGCCATGAGAGAGGTTAGTTAAAATGGTCCATGAAGGATTCTGGACAGACTTAGCTTTTATGAGGATCATCTCTTAAATGAATATTGCCAAAGAAAACACCAATGAGCTCTTTGTTCCTATAAAGGATGCAGGACCTTAAGTGGTCGCTTCAAGGAAAAGAAAAGTTGGCCAACACCAATCCACATGGAGTCTGGGGATAATCCAAGAGCTCAGCCTAAACCTTGGATCAAGATGAGGGTGGGAGGCTTCTCCAAGACACAGGGTCTGAAGTTATATAGAGTTAGATGACTATGGACTGTAGACTATGCAGGAGGGATGTCCTAGCAAATTTTCAGAGTCTTACTGCTCCAAGGTCTGAGGACTCAAGCTAAGGTCCTCTAGTAGTTGACTCTACAAGAAAACTGACAAGGCTAGCTCAACTAACTAGGGAAGCCTCAGAAGAAAGATGAAAACTGCAGGCCACAATGATGTGCCTAGCTCCAACCCTCAGGCCAGGAGTAAAATCTTAAGTTAAGCATGTGGAAGAAGGTAGGACCTGGTGCAAGGAAGCCTCCCTCTCAGACTAGAGGGCACCAATTTCCATGATGATTTCAGAGAAACATGGAGAGACTTGTATGAACTAATGCAGATTGAAGAGTACACCAGGAGAACAATTTTCCCTAAAATCATATAAAAATAACATAAGGGAAGACAACTATGAAAGGCCTCAGGAATTTGACCAAAGCAGCAACCAATCATAATAACTTCACAAGACTGATGATGAAACATACCTTCCAGACATACATTCTTCAAAAATGGCAAGTGTGTTGATTTGATTTGCTTGACTACATACCTATTTGTTATAAGTGAATGATTCTACTTGAGGGATTGGTTGGTGGGTAGCGACATATGAAAAGAACAATCAATCTTTTACAATGTGTACAGGAAAGGGAAATGAGATGCTGAAAGGAGCATAAACACCAATTTGTTACTATATTCTTAAGCATTTATTAATCTATTTCTTTAACTATTACTTTATAGTGGATAGAAAGCTGGATTTGGAATCAGGAAGACTTCAGCTCAAATCCAGCCTCAGACATTTACTAGCTGTATGACCCTGGGCAAGTCACTTAACTTCTGTCTGCCTCAGTTTCACTTTTCTCTAAAATGAGCATAATTATAACACCTACCTCCCAGGTTGGTGTGAAGATAGAAGAAGATAAAATTTATACCTTAAAGTTCTATTTAAGTGTTAGCTATTATTATTTTTTTAAAAACTACATGTAACAGGCACATTTCTCTTTGCTATTCTTCATTGTGACATAAAATGTTTCTAATTATTTATATTTGTTAAATGAACAATAAAAAATAAAATTAAAAATATCAAAAACAGTCTATGAGTGTGAACTAAATTAAAGATGGTGATACTCAAGAAAGGCATTAAAAATGCTATACTGCTTTCAGGCTGCTTATTCAACAATCACCAACTCAATAATATATTGTTCTTTAAACCCTTAGGACTTTATAGGACACTATCTTTTGCTCCTTGCCCAACATACTTTTGTTGTGTAGATTTTTTGAATGATACAGTTCATGAATGCTCAATACATAAACATATAATTGGCCTTTACTTAGAGGAATTGTTGATGGTCTCATCTTTTGTAGTAGACATGTGATGCCTTCTGGTAAGAAAGACAAGATCAGGTTTATGTCTGACACACAGCTGGTAAAGTATTTTACTAGTTAATTTATGAGCCACTGTGAAGTAGTTGGTCCAATCATTATAGTTTTTATCCCTCTATGCCACTTTTCCAGTTTTGCAAAGAAGAAAAAGATTTTCACTTCATTTTACATGATCCTTCTGCCATTTATTATGTTAATAGGGCTAAATTAAGAGTGCAAAGATGCTCTGATCCCATCTCTTCCAACTTTTGTTTTTGTTGAGTTAGGTTTCCTACAATTGCATAGACAACCAAAAATGTGCACATCTTTCTTTTTCTTGCTTTTTTCTTCTCTTCTTTTTTCTCCTCCCCTCTCCTCTCTCCTTTCTTTGCTTTGCTTTTTTTCTTTCTTTCCTTTGCTGGTGTAAAGTTTTGGATTGATGTTAAACTGTTTATTTTGTTCTTTGAATTGATTCAACTCCTTGTATCATGTTAAGCTTTTTTTTTTCTTTTTGGCTTGGCAATGAGGTTAAGTTACTTGCCCAGGGTCATACAGTTAATAAGCATTATGCATCTTAGGTCAGATTTGGACTCAGGTCCTTGTGAATACAGGGTCAGTGCTCTATCCACTGTGCCACCAAGCTGCCCCATCATGTTAAGCTTTTCAAAAATTTTTGCTTTCAATTGGTGATTAAGAGAAAACAGTATTTCTAATATGTGTGTGTATGATATTTTCTGAGTTCCATTTCAGGTGTCTTGATTATTACTGCCTTAAATTGGGCATTTTGTCATTCAAATTTTCTACTGTATGTACTAACTAGTTAATGATGCACTCTTCCAATGCCTTTCCAAAGAGCTTCAATATTTTTTTTTAAATCAACTTCTCCTAAAAAAAAAAATTAAATCAACTTCTCTACTGATTATGATTGATACCTTCCTTCTGTCATGACCCATTGGAAGGCCTCCAGAAACTTAATGCAATCAAAAATAGTCATATGATTGGCACTATGGTAATGACCACTGCATATAGTGCTGTGTGCAAGTCCTGAAGTGTTTTTACATAATTAGATATTACATTCATTCATGATAGCTATAGCAAATGCCAAGGTGTTTTTTTTAATTGCTCTCTTTTGATACCTAGTCATCAAGCATTTATTGAGGGTTTACTATATGCCAGGCACTGTACCAAGGACTGAAGATAAAAATACAAGCAAAAATAATCTCTGTCCTAAAGAATCTTATATTCCAATGAAGAGAACAGTGTATAAAAAGAGAGCTTAAAAGTGGGAGGGGGATTGAAGAATAGCAGGATCTTGGTGGCTAAATTGGGATAATCAGGGACTGCTGGTGTGAGGCTCAACGAAATTCCTAGAAGAACTCACCAAAGGGAGAAGGGGCACACTGGAGTGGAGTCAGGAGGTAACTTAGGCATGGGGGCTAGTTGTCCTGCTCCTTAGATATATGATGTTGGACTCAAGATGGACTTCAAAATTCTGGTCTCAGTGTTTTGCTAAACTAATTTTGAAAACAATTTAAGGGAGCTATTATTTTATCTTAAGTGTCATATTTTGGCAGAATTTATACATTTTTGGGATAGGATTTTCAATGACATCGTGATTTTTAATTTTTCATTCTTCAGATGTTAATGACAATGTAGCTCCATCTACCTTACTTAATCTAGCTTCAATTTTTTTTACTTCTTCCTTTGTCCTTTAAATATATCATAACAAATTTATCACAGCATGGTTTTCCAAGCAATAAAGTGATATTTTCCTAAAAACAAGATGTATTCCAATAACTTTATTCTGTAAATTCATTTTTCTTTCTTAATTTTATTTTAAACTCTAATTAAATAGATTTATCCCAAAAGACCAGGACTTTGTGTACAAGTTACAACTCTTTGTACAAGTAACACCTTCAGTATTTGGGGATTCTCACGAAGAATCTTCTCTATCCCCCATACTGAGGTGAATAGATGAGGGCAGAAGAATGGTGTCCTTTGTAAAAGTTAATTCACCCAGACAATAGAAAATCCTGTTTCTAGGTAATTTCATGAGATAATATATGTAAAGAGCTTTGAAAACCTTGAAGTGTTTTATACATGCTAAATGAATTGAAATGAATTAGATTATATATTTCTTTTGATTCTACAGGATCATAATGCGGTCAAATTAAGTAAAAATATTTCCTATTATGAAAGGGGTTGTTATACTCTTAAAAAAATAGCACAATCCTCTGTGTTATGTCTCACACTGAGCTGCTGTGGGCAATGCAAAGAGGATACCTGGATTAAGTTCATCATTAATAGAGTGAGTTTCTGGGATTAGGAAGGAGGCACTGGCCCAGGTTGTAAATTGAGCTGGCTAAGCTCAGTAAAGCTAATCAGTAGTGGGATCAGATCCACAGAGAATCAGCTTGGGTGACATAGGGAGACCCAATCTTTCAAGAAACAAATAACACAAGCAGTTATCATATAAATGAAATTCTACAAGTTATAATATGCATGAGGATTGCAATTTACAAAGCTAGACTAGAGACAAGTTTCTCATTAATGATGAATATGCACCTTCCCTATGGAATGCATCACTCAGCTATGCAAAATGCATCCTTCTGCTCTCTCCAGCTTGATTAGTAGTCAACATCATTTGCCAGTAAGTCAACACGACTTACTGAATGCCCACTGTGTACAAAGGACTGAATTTTGTGTTCCCAGTATGACAAGGACTACCAACTCACAAGTGGACTTTCCGGTCACACCTATATGTGGATCAGATTTACTGATAGTGATATAATTAAAAAGGGATTTAAAAAATACATTTTAGGGGAAAGTAGAAAGTAAATAGAAAGCAATTCCAACTCTCAAGGACATCATCATCTAATAAGAAAAACAGAACAAAGATATGAAATAATACCAACACCTAAATATATGTGTAAAAGGAAGTAGCATCCTACGCTGAAAAGAATACCAGACTCAGGAAGAAGACGTATATATGTAAGCTCCCGTTGCATGATTTATTGTTTATTTGATCTTGGGCAAGTCACTTAGCCAGGTCCAGTGTACTTCCCACGTGCTTAATACTCCCTCACAGTCTCCCCTCCAAACCTGTCTCCCAACTGCAACATGGAGACACAAATATTTGTACTACCTACTTCACAGGGTGGTTGAGAATAACAAAAGATTGAAGGATCATATATTTGAAGCTAGAAGGGACCTAAGAAGCCATCTAGTTCAAATAATTTCTTTTTACAGACGAGGCAACTGAAAGCTAAATGATCAATTCTGTTCAAGCTCACACAGGTAGTGTCAGAGGTAGAATTTGAACCTGTATCTTCTGACTCTAAAGCCAGTTTTCTCTCTACTGCATCATAGTATTTTCCTGTATAATTTTTGTGGGGGCAACTAGGTGACATGGTGGATAGAGGACTGGGTGTGTAGGCAGGAAGACTCATCTTATAATCCAGCCTAAGATACTTACTAGCTGTGTGACCCTGCACAAATCACTTAACCCTGCTTGCCTCAGTTTCCTCATCTATAAAATGATCTGGAGAAGGAAATGGCAAGTAACTCCAGCATTTCTATCAAGAAAACCCCAAATGGGTTCACCAAGAGTTGGACAAAACTCAAACTATTAAACAGTAATAATTTTTTATGAAAGCACTTCAATTCAACTATAAAATGCCATATATACCTTACAGACATCACAGAGCTATGGAAAAGTTCAGTAAATTGAAGATTGGGTAGTGCCAAGAATCTTTTGCTTGGATGGAGCTGAGATCTTTGTTTAAATCAATCCTATTGTGCTATTGGCAGAACCTAACCACAGCCCAAATTTTTAGGCCAAATGATAGACCAGTTGTAAATACTGTTATATCTATCTATTGATACGTATACCTACAGATAAAGATGTACAGCTATAGATATACCAGATATCTATGTGTATGTATATACACACATATAGTATAAATAGTTATATCTAATAAGCACAATATGACCATAGATTTAGAACTGGAAGGAATTTCTTAAATCATCCAGTCCAAACTCTTCAATTTATAGTTGAGGAAGCTGAGGCTGGTGGGTGATTCAGCGATTTGCTCATGGTCATAAAGGCAGCAAATATCAGAGATGAAATTTGAACCCAGGTCCTCTGACTCCAGAGTCAATGATACTTTCACTGTACCATGTTGTCTTACACATATTAGGTAAGATTTATTTAGTGAATGCCCACTATTATATATTCTATATACTGTTGGGGACACAATGCAGCATAAGACATGGTCTCTGCTTCTAATGAGTAGAGCTGTAAGGTAACAGAGCTGCAGACAGGTAGCTAATAATATGAAGTAGTATTCAAATAAAAAATGGATGGTACAAGTAAAATGTGACATAAGAGGAGAGGTTTGACTCATTTGTGGTAGAGGAGTAGCCTTTTGTTCTTCAAAGTCATGACAATAGACTCAGATTCTTAAAATCTAGCCACTGCTCAGATTCTTATAATCTAGCCAATAGCTCACTAATGTTCAGATTCCTTAAGAGTTTGGCAAATATGGTAGATGTTCTAATAAACCTTGTCTTTGGCTGAAAGAAAGCTTGGGTCGAATTCTTTCAAGCAGGGCCTGTGTGTTGTGATTTTGGCGATCTAGCACCCTTAAACCTCTAAACCTAAACATTTTGGTGGCCTGTACAGGGAAGCTGCCTAACCCCGAGTTCTTCTCTAGCCAAGACTGGAAGGTATGTAAGCCTTCCCACCTTATTTCTTAACCTACAGTTGGGGTCACTCTCCAAGTGCCTGGAAGGCTTGGAGGAACTTTTCTGGGAGACAGCGATGAGGTTGTCTTGCACTTGGCCTGATGCTTTTAGGCTCTTGGTTCACTGGTTTGATTTGAGGTCATGGCCTGGGTGCACCTTCTGCAGCATAGAGGACAAGGACAGATGCTTATCTGGAAGCAGATGCCCAATTCTGTCAATTCTCTTGGTGCTAGAGAATTGGAAAAATTGCAGGTGCTTTTTGGTTCCCTGAGTCTTACTTAGTCCCTTCCTTCTAAACCCCCGGATCCTTCTTCATGGAGGTTACAGGGAAAAGTTAGAACAGCTAAAAACATCTTAGCAGATTTTGGAGGTTTTGTGCTCGATCATTAAGGAGTTTTGAAACACCTCCTTACAACCCTAGTCACTTCCTTCTCCCACTCCTTTCCCTTAAGTTAAGAGGGTATCTGTTAATCCTTCTCATAAGAGAAGAGAGTTTCACCCTCCTTTCTTCCCCTACCTCTGAATTCCCTTTATTACATGGGCCCCATTGGCACATCCTGCTCAAGTTAAAGAAGCTAGCCTCTAAACCTGGGTAAGCACGCTCTTTTAAAGTTCTAGTTTAACTTTTAATGAAATGTTGATTTTCTGTGTAAAGTAATTTGGAAATGCATTTGACAAAACTGAAGTCACCTGATTGGTAATGTATTTGTTTTAAGTTTCAAATTAGTGAAATTTTTGTATCACTGATGTCAAGCAACTTTTCATAATTTAGTTACCACTAAAATAATTTGGCTATTTTTGGTTATTGTTTGTTTTAATGTGTTAACTTGCCAAAAAAGCTTGTTTGGGTTTTGTCTTGCTGAGATTTTGCATGTATATAGAAATAATCTCTAATGACTGGCTTTTTACACCAAGACAAATTTAAATTTGAGATATAAATCCTGGAAAAGTTTTTCCTAAGCTGTGATTAGTGAAACTTGCTGTTTGAGGTAAAAGCTCATAGGATTTTATTTTGAGTTATCTGATGGATCATAATCCATCTATAATCAATAATCCACCATCTGAGAGAAATGCCACAAACTACTCAGAAAATGTGATACTGGTGGGAAGTCGGCATCGGGAAAAGCTGAGAGGACAATTTTAGCCTCAATCTAGGATGGGATTCTCCTGGCTCAGTTTCCCCATTATGTTCCTTGGAAAAGGAATGTTATCCACCTGGCTATTCCTGAGTCTGGCTATGAGGTAGATTTGATACTGCATGGTTGGAATATTGAATTATCTGAATCCAAACAGAGCTAAAGATGTTTTATCCTGTCATATCTGGGCACTGTAGTCTTTTCTGTCAGATTTGTGTCTTCCAGATTAGGCCATTCACCTACAGTTAGTAGCAAACAGCAGTACCAGCCAATGTGTCCCTATCATTCCCTGGATGCAGCCTGTGCTGTATCGGTTTCAGTCAACTTCCTCTTTAGTACTCCCTCAAGGCAGGGACAGTTCTATGCCCCTTGCCAGCAGGAAGCAGTTTCAGAAGCCAAAACCTTTGTCCCTTACCCCAAAAGAATTTGTGTCCCATTTGTTTGAGGGAAGAATGATGGGGTTGGGCTGTGGACCCCAGAAAGGAAAAATCCTGGACTTTCCCACATGGACAAATCTCTAGCATTCACCTGAGGCTATAATCGCATCAACTGGCCTTTCATTGTGGCCGAGCCCAATATCCCAATTCTCTGTTACCCTTAACCTAGCCTAGCCCTCCATTGTCTTACTTCCCTATAGCCCCTGGCCACTTCCTACCCTTAATCCTAGCTAGGCTCCATTCTCCCTTGGCCATGTGTTCCAGGTCCCTGGCATTCTATAATCTCACAGTCCTTGCAGACTACTTGGCCACTTCTAGATCTCTCTCATAGTCTTTCTGTATATAACATCCATCTTGTCTCTATTAAGGTGCTCAGATTCTTAAAATCTAGCCACTGCTCAGATTCTTGTAATCTAGCCAATAGCTCACTAATGTTCAGATTCCTTAACAGCCTTTCCCAATATGATAGATGTTCTAATAAACTTTGTCTTTGGCTGAAAAAAAAAAAGTCATGACAATAAATCACAAGCTGTAGCAGGTTCTACAACAGAAAAAAGTTTCTAGTATGGGTCTTATGATGAACCACTGGTCCATTATGCAAGGTTTATTCTGACTTGAGAAAGGTTTATTTCTAGTAACCAAATGATGAATTTTATTTGCCATATCAATTCATGAAGATGAACTGACGAAATCAAAGATATTTTCTGGTAAATTTGAAGTAAGGACTTTGAAGGAGGGATGGACTACTTTACAAGAGGGTGGCTGATAAAGGTCCCATGGAAGAAATGAGATTTTAACTATGACTATGTGCTTTCTCTTTTTGATTGTCCCTTTTGATTTTTAAAGAAAACATGGTTAACCTATTATTATCACTTCAGCAAAATAGTTCCTATTACTTTACGTGAATAGGGGAAGAGATTGTGATCTCATTAGCAGTGGAAGACTGGTAGTGTGACAACTAACTCTACCAATGCAGACTGTGACCCACCTATGACTTAATATGTCAAAGGAATCTGCCCAAGGAACATATGTTATAGCTAGATTTGTCTAGTTCAGAAAGAAGTACATTGAGGTTCCTCATGATTAAAATTTTACCATTTCAACCTGTGACTCATTTAGCTTTTCCTTTAAGTATTTAAATGCTATGCTTTCAAAATAGACATGTTAAATATTGTTGCTAATTAATTGTTGCTAACTAATCTAATACCTTTTAGCAAAATGTAGTTTCTCTATTTATATATTTTAATTGTCTATTCTTGCTGCTATCTTCTTTGAAATCACTAATACCACCCTTTTTAAACTTTGACTGAAGCATATTAGCAGATAGAGGTTAAATGACTTACCTAGAGTCACATAGCTTGTATGCATAAGAGGCAGGATTTGACCCCAGGTCTTCTTGATTCCAACTCTGTATTCTAACCACTACACTAGGCTGTCTAAATACCATTTGTGTATCATAAACACATACATATATATATATATATATATATATATATATATTTATATACATACACATATATATAAAAAGTATACATAATGCATATATAATATGTAAATGCATACACACACACACACACACACACACACACACATATATATATATATATATATATATATATATATGAATGGAAGAACTGTATATCAATGGTATTTAAAACATCCATATTTATGTAAAAGAGTATGTTTAGAAATAAAAACATTCAGGCATTTGTTTTGTATGTTCTATTTTTTTTTTCAAAATGACTACTGCCTTGTATTTTGAAATCTTTCAGAGATAGTGATAATTTAGTATTAAGTAGTCAATGACAGTATGCAGACATCTATCTCTCTGTGTCATGCTGTGGCACCCTTATTAGCTCCACAGCTGCTCCATTTTACTGAGGTTACAATTTATAATTTAAACTGATTAAGAAGAATGTAAGAGCCACATCTGCCACCTACCTACCAATCTTTATTTTTTTTCTCTCCAGAGTTAACTTATGTTCTGTTCAGTTATAAGATGAGCAATTGAATGATTTAAAAAATCTACACATCCATATTAGAAAAAGATCAGAAAAACAGATACCTTTGCTTTTAATATTTACACATGGCTGATTGAATTCATAGGGTCCCAATTCAATTGACTTGTGTTACTACTAATGATTGTACAATATTACTTAACACCAAATCTAATCTCACAGGGTATCATAGGACATCACATGCCCTATGTTAAGGTGTACTTGATATTTACAGGGTCTTGTTTGGACATTTTCTATTAAATTACCAGAAGAGCGCATCTCAAACTGAAGAAGCACAGGAAACCAAATAAATGAAGTTTAAATTTAAAATTAAAAAGGAAGACACTATAATGATAGCAATTTTACTTCAGTCACAGAATATGAATTTATTAGTCTTTATACATGAATTATTCTCTAAGAATTTTCGACTGTAATATTGTTGCCAAAAATAATTTTTTTTAAAGAAAATTCTCTAATGAAAGATTAATGTTAGGTCATAGAGGGAGGAGGAATTGTAAATTGTAGGTAATAAAAATATAGTTGCAAACAATATATCCCAGGTTTCTTTAAATCCCAACTAAAATCCCACCTTCCACATGAAGCATTTCCCAACTCCTTTTAATTCTAGTGCCTTCAATCTGTTAATTATTTCCCATTATCTCCCTCTTGATTGCAAACTCCTGGAGGACAGGACTGTCTTTTGCCTCTCCTTGTATCTCCAGCATGTAGCACATACTACTTGTATTCAACTAGGTGGTTGTCATTGTTCATCCTTCACTTTTGAAGTACATCAGTGATATTGCAGGATGATGTCTTGACTTGTGCATGAATTGGATTTAAGTGAGGCAGAGTTGCACAAAGTCATCAGCCTCACTCTTTCTTCCAGACTCATTGAAGTCTAGTGGCAAGATGAGTATAGAGATAAAGAAGCACTAAGCTCATTCTGTGTTGCTTTAGAGCATAGGGCTAGAAATTAGGGGAAGGCAGATTTGAAATCAATAAAGATAACAATTAGAGATATCTGAAAATAGATTATCTCATTATTGAAATGGTTTGAGCAGTGTCTAGATGTTAACTTATTACCTATGATGTAGACGGTAGGATATTCAGAGTAGCAATGACCATTGGAATTCTTTTTTAACTTTAAAAGTTTGTGATTTTTGATACAATGAAGATGAAATTGCATTTCATTTTATGATCTTTTTCTTTTGTATCTAAGAATCTTATTTAAGTATATGTACTCTTGAGAATGAAAATTAGAACAATATAACAGAAGTAGTGAGACTCCTGTCACTCCATCAGAGGCAGGTATAAATCACCTGTTAGGGATGTTGTCAAGATGATTCTTGGGTAAGGAAAGAAACAGTATTTAATGATCTCTTTCCAACTCAAAGATTCTATGTTGTATGCTTCTTAATCTACAAAGTCTCTTTCCAGCTGTGGTATTCTACTACTACTCTACTGAGATATTGAGATAACTCATTAAGAAGAAGCATACAATGTGACAGTCTGCTATATCAGGGCTATGGGGACATTTTATCCCTGTTGTGATAATTGAAATGTAAGTGATATACCCCAGGAAAGATGAATCAATGAGTCAACAATGTTACTTAATGATGGGTTTACTTGAAAATGCCTCTAAGGGAATCTTTCACATGTGAGTACCCAAAGATGCTCCATTTGCTTTTTATTTCTTCAAGTAGAGAAGAATGAAAAGTAGCCATCAAGGTAAGTGTTAACATTTTAGGAGGGAATTTTAAAAACTCAGATATAGAAATGAAAAAGAGGAAGATTCTGACCTATCACATGGGGAATTAGTTCAGGTAACTCTGTGCACCTGTTCAAAAGAACATCCATCATGTAAATAACCCAACAACCCAGGTAATACATTTTGTGAAATCTATTCACTATGAGGCATACAGTTGAATTCCAAATGAATTTAGCTATCCCAGACCCAATATGAGCCCTAGAAATTTCACTGCCTGGAGCATCTGAGTGATTACGTGAAACTGAAATCATTTTATAAAGAGTAATAAATGACAGTCAGATATTGCATATTACTGGCAGAGGCCATTGTTAGAAGCAAATTTGAAAATGTGAAAAGCTAAAATGATAATGCTTAATGTCTAAGATGCAAATTTGATTGCACTCATTTTAATACTGTTATTTATTATTTCTTATCTTCAGTAATCAGTAGACCTGAAAATCGTAGAGTGGAACATTCTAAATGATTTTCTGGTAAAGGTTCCAAAAACGAATTACCAAAGATCTAGCAGTATGAGCACACTTTTAAAAAAACTTTGATTCAATTCAACATTTATTAAATTGTTTGAAATGCTCCGGATAAAAAGGCAAAGATAGTAACAATTCCTACTTTCAAGAATCTTACATTCTATGATTTGAAATTAAATTATCTCTCTCTTCTTTCTCTGCTACTGCTACACTAGTGGTAAAATAACTCCAATTAACTATTTTCTATTGTTCTTTCACTGAAAGCAATGGTTTAATAATAAGTCTATCAGAATAGGGGCAGGGAGAAACCAAAAGTAGGGAAAGCAGTAGATTCCATTTCAGTCATGGGACTTAGAGCTAGAAAACACTTTAGAGATCTGGAAGTCTAGATCCTAGACTCTAGAAGTTCTTTATCTGGGTTTCGTGAACTTGGTTGTTTAAACAACACTATTTCGATTTAACCTTCTCTGCATTTCTATAAATTTTATTTTATGGTTTTGAAAACATTGTTCTGAGAAGGAGCTCATAGGATTCAGACTGTAAATGGGGCTCATGAAGCCAAAAAAGGTTATGAACTTCTGATGTGATGCAATCATTTGTTTTACAAATGAGAAGTGGAACTGCAGAAAGTTTAAGTGAATTGACCACTGTGACACAGCCACTAAATCCTAGAATTCAAATCCAAGTTGTTGCACTATAAATCCAGAGTTAATTCCACAGTAATGAGGGGCATTACACTTAAAATGAAGCTACCCAGAACTGAATGCAGCAACCCCGTTTCAGTCAGAGGGAAGAACTGTGCATTTGACTTAGCCTAAGAAGAGCCTGAACAAGACAGAATATAGGAGTAGCAGCATTAATAGAGAGAAGAGGAGACACGTGAAAGAAACTAATCTTCAGAATTTAAAATGAATCATTTGAGTTCATAAACTTTGAGACTGCTTTAGTAGTTCAACTGATTTTTGCTATTGCAAGATTTTCTCTAGAGTTGAGCTAGAAACATATACTCAGTTAAAAAAAGGTTAGTCAGACTTCAGTTGGGCATATATTCTTACATAACTGTTGTATCTGGAGAACACAGAACACATTCAGAGGGTACCATGCTCTTACCCTTTCTTTGTATTCCAGACACTTAACACAGTGCCTCACACTGACTAGTAAACACTTAATAAGTGCTAGTTGATGAATGACAAATGAAACCTCAGCTTACTAGTTGCAAACAATTACACCACAAAAAAGTTAGAAATAAAAAAAAAACCTATCCAATGGCTGGTCCATCCAGATTTTTTTCTATTTACCCTTCCTCTTCTCTCTTCTAAAATCTTAGTTGTTCTGCTGTGTTGGAATGTTAAAGCACTTGGGCTACAAAAGAAGGAATGAAACAAATTCCTGACTCTAAGTTTCTGCTATGTAATTACATCAAGTGACAACTTTTCTGAATTTCAGCTTCCTTATCTGTAAAATGACACTTGCATTACCTATCTTCTGGGTCTCTGATGAACCTCCTCAGATATTTTATGCTAATATCACTTAAGCTATTTCAATAATAACTTAATTTTCTCCTTTACATGTGAGATACTGTTCTATTGTGGACACCTCTTTTTAAGAGTTACATTTAAGGATGAAGCATCATTTAAAAGTAGGTGGCCAGAATCGGGAAGGATCTGAAAGATATTTTGTGAAAGAAATGATGGAAGAAACTGGGGATGCTTAACTTGAAGATGAACAGATAAAAAGTTCTTGATCTGAAAGTCAAGGTGGTTAGACTCTAAAGTTCATTTAGACTTGAAATTCTATGTAGAAAAGGAAATAAATCTGTCGAATAATGAGCTTTTCAGGACTAGAGGTATCCAAAAATAGGCTGGTTGACTGTCAAAAACGATGCAGAAAGTATTACTGAATTGGGTAGGAGGTGGGACCAGATAAATTTTAAAGTACCTTTCAAGTATAAGATTTTAGATTTTACAGGACACTGGACACTGACAAGTAACAATATGAAGGACTCTTCATGTGAATGAGAAAATGTTCCATATCATCATCATACCACCTGCTTGCATTTAATGGGATTGGTCTAAATAAAACAACAAACCACGACCAGAGATTATCCAAATGCACAGCTTATAAAGACCAGCAGCTAAGAGGAGAGACTACATAATTAATCAATTAGGCTTATATTTTCTTAATCACACTTTAAATCTAAAGAATTTGAAGCAATGAAGGGGAGTGTGAGACATTATGATGACTATGCCAAAGGAAAAACTTTGGTGTTTATAGAAGACAAATTTATGATAGAAACAATGATAACTGACCTACTTCTCTTTCCCTATTCATAGCTATTCAACTTCTCAACCCCGTGTTTCTTTTTTTTTTCTTTGAATTTCCTTGAAACTTGGAGAAACCCATCAGCCACTGTACATGACTATGAACAAGGGAACAGAATCAGGCTGACTCCTTTGAATAGCGCTTAAGGGCACTTATTGAAGAATGATAGGAAATAGGAAGCTTAATTTGGAAAATTTTTCTTTTAGATTTATTTCACTTGTTACTGACGGTGCCAAACCTAAAAAAAAAAAAATCAGTATTTATAGCAATTGGCTTTCCTCTGATTTCAGGTTCCTTGGGAAAACACATATTCACTGAGAAGTCTACCTATTGCTTCTCAAATTAAACATGTTTAATAACATAATTTTACTGCACAAATTCCTAACTAATGCCAACTGTAAACTGGGCATAAATTGTAAATAGGCACAGTAGCTTTTGTACCAATGTCTTATCTTTTTTTCACCAAAAGCAAACAAAAATATGGGCAAGCATATAACACTTGAAGGTTTTCAAAGTTTTTTATATGTTATCATATTTGAACCTCACAGCAAAACTATGAGGTAGGTGCTATTAACCTGGTTTTTAAATGAAAAAAACAAAAACCTGAAACTGAGGACGGTAAAGGGACTTGCTCTGGATTATATAGTTAAGTGTCACAGACAATTTGAATTCTGGTCTTCCTGACTCCAGGTCCAGAACTCTATCCACTGCCAGCTAACTGTCCAACCAAATAGATTAAAATACAGGTTCTTGTTTGTTTAGGTAAATTCTATTAGGCACACAGATGAGAAAAAAATCCTTGTCATCAATCAATGACTTCACACTACACATATGGTTTCATAGCATAAAATGAACCACACTTTTTATAAACCAAAATTGTAGGAATTGGAGGCCAAAGAGGTGGAGTTCAAACACTTTTTAAAGATGTGAACAGAATGTTCCTTTGACTTCAAATATCAATAGTAAGGAGCCATAGGTAGTATCACCAAATTTTAACCTATGATGAACAACACCATCAAAACGTATTCATATAAGAACTTTCTAGGACTTTAAAACATTTTACAAATATAATTCAGCGGAAAATTGCTCATTTTATAGACTCATCTATAATGTGGTTGCTGAAAGGTTTCCTCATGCAGCAAGAATAATTTTTTTTTTGCTATTGTTGCTGTAGTTTGAAACTTTGCAATTTCTTCTAGCTCTAGGGATCCTAGTATTGTCCATCCCAATCATGAAGGTGTGCTATATTTCATTCCAACGTAGTTCAATTCCACTAACATCAATTAATTGCCCAGAGTATCATCCTAAGTTCAGGATGAAAGTATACAATTTCCCTGGAAACTGAGTGCAGTTCTGAAGCATTTTTGATAGTGGATGTCAGTGAAGAAAAATCACAATTCTAACCAAATCCTAAAAGATGGGGTAGAAATAAACAAAACATGCCTTCCTTTCAATTTTGTCTAACTATGGTGGCCTTATAAAAGATCTGAGAAGAAAAACAGCACCATCAAGATATGAGAATATCTGCAATGCTTCATGGAAACTATGTCATATGAAGTCTAATCCTTCTGTTCTTGCTTCTACTTTTTAACTTAACAGTGACTATAATATAATATAATAAGAAGTGAAAGTATGGACACTTAGGTCCTTACAGATGTAAGATTCCACACTGTGATTATGATTCAAAGTTATTTGATTTCTCTGGGCTGGTTGCCCACCTATAAAATAAATGAGTTGATCTAAATTGTCTGGAAGTCCTAATCCAGTTTTAAAAGAATCAAATTTCACTTTCTGTGCCATATTTGGTTTGGGAAGTCATTCCACCCTACTGGCACTTCCAGAAATAAGCTAGAATGAAAATGAGTAATAAGGAGAAGGGCAATGGGAAAATTGAGGGAAAGATCTCTTTCTATATTCACCTATTATTTTCTCACTTCCATATAAAAATATCTCTGTACTTTGAGTATTGCCCTATGATCTCTCCTCAGGGGAACAGGATGCCTTCAACATCATATCAACATAGGCTTCTTTGGAACTCTGGATATCAAACTATTCATTTCTGTAGATACATGCATAAGTACCAGCATGAGTCTGTTTCCTGAGGTCCAGCCTTGCTTAGTACAGAAAGGATCATGACCAGCTGGCTGGCAACCCATGAAACAGAAAAACACAAAAAAATTGTTGTCCCTATGTGGGCTCCTCCTACTTTTTCCACGATTGTGCCAGAGCAGGTAACAAAGAGATAGAAAGTACTATGAGTCACGTGTTGTTTAGATAATCTACAAATTCTAAGTCAGCTATTGGTGCTCTAAACATAAGATTCTTATCCAACAACCATGGAGTACCATAATACCAAAAGAAGTAAACCATGTTGATCTTGCAGGCTCACTATAAACAAAATTAGAAAACAGAAGGAAGTCTCAGGTCAGTGGAAGGAGGAGTTACAAGAAGTTGGTAGAATTGATTTTTATTACATTTCCAAAGGAAACAAAAAATATAATATCATAGAATAACATGTTCTTCTTGAAAAGGGAAATAAGAGAGTTGGTAGTTAATTTTTATCACATTTCCAAAGAAAATAAAAATATATTGTGGAATATCTGATCATCTCATATTGCATTGCTGATAATAAGCACTTTGGAAGAAAGCATGATTCTAAAGTATTTTTGACAGCTAATGGATACTAGTGAAAGAAAACGGTAATTTTTCTAACCCAATCCTCAAAGATGGCGTGGAAACAAACTAAATAAATCTTCCTTTCAATTTTGTCTAAGTATGGTGGTCTCATAAAAATTCAAAGTAGAATAGGTTTTAATAGAGGCAACTTCTATTTGCCAATGGAATCTTCTTTGCAGCTAACAGCATTTAAAAATTACTTTGTTATAGATCTGACTGAAAGAAAAATTAATATTATGCATGAAAAAGCAGCAAAAGAGTACTGCATTGAAACCATGAATACACACACATAATTTAACATGGCAGTACACTAACCTTTTTGTATTTCTTCCTGAATTTCCCTCTGTTGTCTTCAATACATGTGAAAAATGTTTCATTGACATTTTTCTTCCTTTTTTTGTATACATATCATGACCTACTCCTCTACCAATCTATACCCACAAAATAAAAACTTTCTCTTTTAAATAAATAACCACAGTCAAATAAAAGGAAATAAATGTTGCTGTTTCTGAAAAGCATCTCTCATTGTATGCTGACAATCAATTACCTCTCTGCTAAGAGGTGCAAAGCAGATCAGTTTTATGGTTGTGGGGAAGGGGAGTAGAAATGAGAGGGAGAAGAAGTGAAGGAAGAACAGGAGAAAAGGGAGAAAAGAGGAGGAGAGGGGGTAGAGGGAAAAAGGAGAAGGGAAGGGAAATCAAGGGGGAAAGCAAAGAGGGAGAGAGGAAAAAAGAGAGAAGGGGAAAGGGATGGGGGGGATGGAAGGAAGAAGAAAAATGAGGAGTAAGAAGGGAGAAGAAGAAAGGGAGAGGGAGAGAGAAGAGAAGGAAAGATGGAGAAAAAGAGGAAGAAAAAAGGGGAAATGGAAAAAAGGAAAGAAGGAGAAAGGGAAAGGAAGAGAAGGGGAGGGAAAGAGAGAAAAGGAGAGAAGAGGAGATAGAGGAAAGAAGAGAGAAGAAGAGGGAGAAAGGGAGAGGGAGAGACAGGAGGGAGCGAAGGGGGGACAGAGAAAAAGGGAGAGGGGAAGAGATAAGAAGGGGAAAGAGGAAAGAGAGAGGGAGAAGAAAGAGAGAGGAAAAAAAGTGAGAGGTGTAGAGGGGGAAAGGAGAGGTAGGGAGCTGGAGAAATTCTATGAAAAAACTCTATAAATCAAGTTGTAATATGAACTCTAGTGACTTTAATGCAAAGATGTTTTATAGGTGAGGATACAGGAAAAATAACTTGGAAACATGGATCTTGAGTTAGGAATGAGAGGAGGCAATGACTTGCAGACTACAAAGAAGTGTCATGCCCATGCATTACGAATGACTGCTCAGAGAAATGAATTGTAAGGTTCTAGACATGACAAATCGCATTGCAAAAAATAAAACTAATTAAATTTTAATGGACAAGACATGACTTATTACTAATGTAGGAGTAATTCCTGAATCAACTGTCTATGTAAGTTCAACTATTGACTTGTTATGACAAAAACAAATTAGTACAAAGCTAGAAGAATAAAATGAGTAAAAGACATGGTGTACAATTGAAGCAACTCTAACCTGACTTTTTTAAACAACTTATTTATTGATGATAAAAAATGAAATATGAATGCAAGAAATGAGATACCAATTACAACAATTTCATATATTAGTTTAAGCTATATAAATCAAATGCCATAACAGTTCAAAAGGAAATGTTTCTTGAACAGCAAATACTTAACTTATTTGCCCAAAAGAGAAAGAGATAAGGCAGCTAAGAGGAAGACTAGTTTACTGTATAAACCCATTTACAAAATTTTATGGAGCAGATTATTAGAAAATTATGAGCAGAATCACCTTATAAAACAGAAAGAAGTGGAAGGTAAAAAACAGTTTAAAGAAAGTTTGGGTGTTTAAAGAGATCCAACTAAACAGTCATGCCAAAGACATTTACAGATGATGTTGGAAATAACAGTCAGAAAATTAAAATGGTCTGAAAAGAGTTCTTATAAGAAACTCTGTTTACCATTAATGAAAGTAGAAGCATCAACACTTTGACTCTGTCATCACAATTCTAGTTGTGCTAACAGAGATGGCAGAAATTAATTTATAAAGTAAACTTAAGAGTGGAAAAGATACTTAAGGTTTAAAAAAAATCTTGGATGCCATCAACCCAGAAGCAGGGAAAAAAATTACCTGAGAGAATATCAACTAATTACCTGAATACATATTTTCTATCTATATATGATGTGATTGAACATTACATAACCATACATGGATAGTAACTTCAATGTAAAAATTAGCAGGAAATAGGAAGATTTTCTCAGGTGATATTCTACAGTACACTCTGTATTTACTATCACACAACTGACTGAAAAATGTGAATGATAAAAGATCCCATAGAGTTTACTTTATTAACTAGGGAAATAAAAATCTTTGGTTCACTAGAGTAAACCTTAAAAATGTGATTACAAATTCTGTTCAGTAAATATCAAATATGTGACAAAAATAAAAATTACATAAAATCAATTTTCAGCCATAATAACTCTAAAACCTCATCTAATAAGTTAAATAAGGATCACAGTCTTCACAATAAAGTCACCACACTGATAAAGTAAAATTATTAACTTTAATTTATCACATGTTTTAGGACCAAGAATAGTGCTTCCTACATTATAGAACCTTAGCAATTTTTTTAAAGTTAATTGTTGAATTGGTCAGGTTGTAAGAAAGGAAAATGAAACACATTAGGTAAATTAGGAAGCCTGAATATAACAAAAACATTCCCAGTTACAAAATGTACTCATAACCTTGTGAGATAGAACATCTAATTATTATTATCTCTATATTTCAGATGAAGGTGAGACTAAAAGAGTACAGAGCTGGGAATAAACAATTCACCTCAACAAGCATTTATTAGCACATTTTCTGTGCTAGTAAAAAACTAAAAAGTCCCTGTCTTCTAGCAGCCTACATTCTACTGTAGGAATAAAATATGTATACAGGAAATAAATACAAAATACAAATTAATGTAGCACATGGCTGCTCCTGTGCAAATATGAATGTCATTTCATCCAAAGTAATCCAGATTCTGGAATCTTTTCTTTTTCAGTGCAAAAAACACAAATGAAATATAATATACCATAATCTATATTTTCTAATCTTATTCAGCTGTTATTGTTGAAACTCTTAAGAAATTTGAATAATGTTCATTTCATTAACTCATCAAATTATTTTTTTTTCAAATGATGAGAAAATACAATTCTGCTTGTCAACTTTTAAGGAACAGATCAGACAAGACAATAGAAGTACGATCTTTTGAGGATCAAATGTCAATTTTTCTTAAAAATACAATATTAACATGAAAACAGACAAAATAAATTATGTTTCAAGTTTCATCCTACTTTATCCCCAATTTCTCAGTCTTTACCTCTAGGAGCAATATTAGGGCACACATTTGAAGAAACTAAGGTTCCTTAACTCTAGATGTGGCAATATTCAAAAGAGGACTCTCAAACCTACTGCAATGAAGTAGATAAAGCAAGAGGTTAAAAAGAAATGAGTTAAAAATCATTTTTAATAAATAGAATGAAAGCACTTGAAAAAGCTACAAAAGAAATGAAAGCTATGGAATAAAGAACTGAAAAAAGAATTAACAGCGTGACACAAGAACTATAAAAACTTGTCCAAGCAACAAACTTGCTGAAAATTTGAATAGGCCAAAAAAAAGCTAATGACTTCATGAGGCAAAAAGAAATTATAAAACAAGTCACAAGCCATAAAAAAATGGAATAAAATATTAAGTATCTCATAGAAATAAGAACAGCTGACCCGTAACATGGACCAAGGGAGAAAATATATTCATTGAGCTATCTGAATTCCATGATAAAAACAAACCTACTATTATAAAAAATCTTAAAAGAAAACACTCCAAATCTCTTAGAATCAGAAGGCAAAGTGCAAATAAAAAGAATCTACTGATTCACCTCTTGAAAGAAACCTCAAAATGAAAACTCCTAGGAAGATTATACTCAAAATTTAGTTTGCAAGTCAAAGAAAACTAGCCAGAAAAAAAAGAATCCAACCAAGGAGCCACAGTCAAGATCACATGAAGATTTAGCATCACTATAAAGCAGTGGAAAACTTGAAATACAATATTCCAAAAGGCAAAGAAAATGTCCTTACCACAAATAACTTACCCAGCAAAACTAAATCTAATATGGCAGGGGAAAACATGGATCTTTAATGAAATAGAAGACTTTCAAGCCTTCCTGATGAAAAGACCAGAGCTGTAGAAAAACTTTGAAATCCAAACATAGGAGTGAAGAGAATCATAGAAAGTATACATGAATTAACAATGATTAAAAACTAAACAGGGATAAAAAATTCTTACATTCAAATATAAGGATATGATACGTGTATCTCCTCTGAACCCAATCATCATCAGGGTTCACAGAGATAGTTCCAATACACAAGGCGGTTCTGCCACATCTTGATGTTCTTAAGTATAGGGAAAGAGAAGAGGACTATATTAGGTGAGAGAAAGAAGGGAAAGGAAAGTTAGCAAAAATTATCTCACAAAATGAGGATGCACAAATAGGTAGCTCTACAAATAAGGAGAAAGGGGTGGAGGATAGCAGGTGACACTTGAACCTCACTCTCATCTTTGATGATAAAAAAAGAATAAAGAACACACACACTTATATAGAGCTAGGTACAGGAAACAAAAAGGGGGGAGAATGCAGGGGAAATAGAGGGAGGATAGATGAAGGAAGGGATTAAGGATGCACAAGAATAATTGTAATTCTTTATGAGGTGGAAAAAAATGGGAATCTGAAAGAGAACCATAAATTGGTGATTGGATAAAAGAGGCAAAGGCCTCAGAATGTAAAAAGAATAAGACAAAATGTGTTTTTGGAGAGGCACATGGCCAGTGTGGATATTTGTTTTAATTTACCATATATATTTGTAATGAGTTGTTTTATAATCTCAGTTGAGGGTTGGGAAGGCATGGGTGGGATGATGAGAAGATAAATCTTGACTAAATAAAGCAAAAATATTTTTAAAAGGAAGTTATACTGTTACACTCATAAGCTAATAGATGGGATTGCTTACACCAGTACATTATTAACATTGCTGGATGATTACCCTCAACAAAATTCCTGGAAGATAGAGGAAATTTCCATTTCTTTTAAAAAATCCATAACTGTTAGTCAGCTAACACAGATGTCTACCACAGATGCAGAGAGATTTTAGATTTTTCTTGGAATAACTTCTTATGCAAGAGAAAGTTTAGGGCTATGTTCTAGAATAAAGAGCCAGGGATTATATGTGGTGAAGAAATGGGAATGATTAGGTGACTTTTTTTTGATAGCTAATATGGCCAAGATCAATACTAATGTTACTGAGTCTGAATAACCTCTGCTTTCATCATTGGCTTTTCACAGAGATTAAATCTCTTGCTTCTAGAGGGCTGAATCTTGATTATAACGTAAAATAACATCTAAAAAATAAGCTCACTTTCTTACATCTCAAAAACAGGCCAATGCTCAGGAAAGTAATTCAAATCAGTTTTATAAATGCCATGGTTCTGCTCAGTATCATAACAGCATAGATTTACAATTCTTTCAGTCAGTTTCCTCATCTAGTGACTTTCCTCTTCTTAAGGATATCAGAATATTTGCTAGAAATGTGCTAGAAATTAAAAGGAAGAAGTTGCCTTGATGGACAAAATTTTAATTGAAAAGAAAATAAGAATATCCAAATGAGATGTCCTGAAAGAAGATACAAAAAGGGTGTCTGCTCCAGGGCCACAAAACTGAGCAGTTTAACTACATCAGATTATTGAAGTAATCTACAATAACTAGAGAAGCTCGGTCAAGGAAGAGAGCTATATGGACGACTGCTCAAAGGAGAGACACTTGAGGTTGAGAGATCAATTAAGTGGCTACTGAAATAGTCAGGGCTTGAGGGCCTGAAATAGGATGATGGCTGTGTGAGTAGAGAGAAAGGCACAGATGCCAGAGATTATGTGGCTATACAAGTACCATGGTTTGGCAACTATTAGCCATGTGGGGTGAGGTAGAGGAGTCAAAAATGACACAAGGTTGCACCAAAAATGACAACCAGGGTGTCTAAAAGCCTGGTGGTGCCTCAACAGGCATAGCAAATTTAGAAGAGGAATGGGTTCCTGGGAAAACAACGTAATAAGATCTGTGATACCTATCTCAACCTATTCATGACTCCTATTCATTATGCCCTAAGATGAAAAGGAGGTGGAGGAAAGCAAGGTTCTTTCTCATTTACTAGTCACTTCTCTGAAGATAGAACAAAGCCCTCTTTCCAAGGAACTCAAATCAGAGATGAATATGCTGGTGTGTGTTTGTGGGGTGTGTGTGTGTGTGTGTGTGTGTGTGCGTGCGCGCGCGCGTGCATTTGTGTTTGCATGTAGTGGTAAGTAGTAGTGGTGGTGATGGTAGTAGTGGTAGTAGTGGTGTAGTAGTAGTAGTAGTAGTAGTAGTAGTAGTAGTAGCAGTGGTGGTAGTAGTAGTAGTGGTAGTAGTGATTTAACCAGTGGTACCTGCGTAGCTGCTGTAAGTTCCCATGTATCAGTTCGATTATAACCACTCTTCAGTGGGACTCTAGGGGCAGAAGTGGGGAGACTGGGAACTTGTACAATGGAGAGAGGGGCCAGAGAGGAAGAGTGTTGGAGGATTATCCAACATATCTAACCGCACATATCCAAGGAATGTGTGGTTAGAATGAAGATAAATCCTATGACTGGGTATTGTGGGAAAGGTGGAAGTAACCATTCTTCCTATCCTCCAATCGGCTGATCAGATCACACACTTTGGGGTAAGCTACCTCCCTTTTAAAATTATACTACAGCCTGGCCCCTGCTTTGGAGACTGCTGCTCTAGAATTCCAATGCTGAAGGGGACATTAAGGCTAATTCTTTTGTTCTGACAAAAAACTAAAACCCCAAAACACACAAAACTGGCAGAAGAGGCCCAGAGAAGCAATATAGCCTTTGGAACTTCAAGATGTGATATTGTATTCCTTTATTTCAAAGGTTCTTTGATGAGTAAGTGTTATTGAAGTACAACATTCAGTTGACAATATCTTCTCAAGTACCTCATGTTTGATTTTCTGAGGGTTAAACGGTAAGTCTCAGATCTAGAAGGAAACCTTGATCCTATGATTTACTTTCCAACTGTCCCTTCTTTCATATTATGCTTTATCTCTTTAACAGAAAACAAAACAATTCAGGAGCTAAAATTTAATCATCATCATGTTTTGTTTCCAAAATAGTTTTAGGAGTATTTCCCTGATGATACTCTATTGGACATTTCACCCATTTGATGGATAATATTCTCCCCTAAAGGGCCAATACTTCAAAGAGAGGGAAAGATGATTTCCTGACACCTACCCAATGTCCTCAACCACAGCTTCCAGAGACAGTTCATTACTTTTTTCTACATCTTTATCTGTTGGGATGTTAGTTATGTTTAACTGATATCCTTTTCCTCCCCAATAATTTTCACCTGTTGGTTCTCACTCTGTTCCATAGGAAAAATGAAATAAATCTTTCAATTCTTCTTGTATGGGACAGCTGTTCAAATATTTGAAGACAGACATCTATAACTTTGCCATATTCACCCCACTGTCCAACCCTCCATTCTTCTCTGGGGTAACCATCTCCAATTCATTTTCTGACTTCAGCTAGTTATCATAAGAAGACATTTGGAGTTTATTTTTGTATTTTTAAATCAAGCATTAGGTTTAAGAGAGAAAACAATGGTTTGTTGCTCTGGGTCTTTTCAATATGTTTTAATTAGAGAGAGGAAAACTACCCTTATTCAAATAGCTGAAATAGGAAAGGGGATCCTTTAGCAGCAGCCTCGCAGCATAAAGAATGATTGACAGAGTCACATCAGTTACAACTGGAAACAATTGTAGAATCCATCTAACATATAACATCTTTTTTTTTTTAATCAATGTACACTTTAATTGAGGAATGGCTGAACAAATTGTGGTAAGTGATTAAGATGGAGCACTATTGTGCTATAAGAAATGATGAGCAAGATGCTCTCAGAAAAACCTGGAAAGTCTTACGTGAGGTGATGCAAACTGAAATGTACTGTGTACAAAGTAATAGCAATATTGTAAGACAATCAGCTATGAATGTCTTAGCTATTCTCAGAATTACAATGATCCAAGACAACTCTGAAAGACTTAATGATGAAAAATTCTATCCATCCCCAGAGAAAGAACTAATGGTGTCTTAATACAGATTTAAATATACTTTTAAAAAATTTATTTTTCTTGAGGCTTTTTTCCTGTTTTCTTTTGCATCATGACTATTATGGAAATGATTTGCATCACTACACATGTATAACCTATATCGAATTACTTTTCTTCTCAGTGAGGAGAGGTGGGATGGGAGGAAAGGAGAGAATTTGGAACTGAAAGTTTTAAAAATGAACATGAAAAAATTGATTTTGCATGTAACTGGGGAAAAATAAAATACTAAAAATAACAACAAAAACAAAGAAAACCAAACCCATGTAGAAATTAAGTTTCACAGAGACCTGGGTTCAAATTCTACCACCTCCTTCTTCTACAACAACAAGAAGAAAATCATCATCACAATAATCAACATTTATATGAGACTTTCAGGTTTACAAAACATTCAACAAATAATAGCCCTCTCTATTTTCACAACAACCTTTGAAGGTAGGTGCTATCTATTATCATACCCATTTTATAGAAGAGGAAACTGAGGCAAAAAAGTCAAGTTACTTGCCCAGGGTTACACAGCTAGTTAGCATCTGAGGATAGATTAAAAGTAAGGTCTTCCTGACTTCAGGTCTCATGTAGCTGCACTATCACTTGTGACCTGTATGATCTTGGGCAGGGCATTTAATCACTCTGGGCCTCAGTTTACTTTTATGCAAAATGACAATATCTGGCTGTTGTTAAGTCATTTCTCAGTTGTGTCTAAGTTTTCATGACCTCATTTGGAGTTTTGTTGGCAAAGATACTGGAGTGGTTCGCCATTTCCTTTTCCAGCTCATTTTACAGATGAGGAACTGAGACAAACAGGATTAAATGATGTGCCCAGAGTCACACAGCTAGTAAGTGTCTGAGACCAGATTTGAACTCAGAGAGCTGAGTCCTCCTGACTCCCGGCCAGGTGCTCTATTCATTGTGCCACCTAACTGCCCATTGGGCTGGATGGTCACTAAGATCCCTTCTATCTCTAAATGTATGATTCTATAATTCTCAGGGAAGCAATTTATCCTAGTCACACAGTAAGTGGGTGGTGGGCCTAGAAATAGAATTAAGGTTTCTTGACTAGTCAAATGTTCTATTAGACAGACTGTATTTGCACATTAATAGTGTGAATGTGTGTGTACGTGTGTGTATAAACTCATGCATGCATAGGGAATAGGAGCAGGAGGAAAAGTGGGACGGGGGTAGGGGTGGTAGGGGGATCTAGTCATTTAGTGGGCTTACAATCAATTCAAACAACACTAAAACCTAGCATGTGAACATATCTTCAGTGGTTAAGATCACACAACACAATTCCTTACAGAAGTGAGCAGCTGATTATGTTCAGGTGGCAGACACTTGGGAAATCACTTTGTGGGTGGAGGGACAGGAAAAAAGGCACTCTGTGCACCTGTACATCCTACAGTCCCCATGACCTACTTTAATTTTCAAAGGTTAGATGCATCCTATTCTCTTTAAATTTATTTGAATACAATTTAGGTTACCAGCTCCTTTGACAGCATTTCCTCCTGTGAGGAAGTTACATTTGAATGTGAAGCTCTTTTATGGATAATAAAGCTGAAAATTGGCCTGCATCCATATTGAACCAACCCCGCCAGCTGCCAAGACAGGGCAGAAGCAAGACTGCTCTACTTTTAGAAGGAGACTTTCTGAGTTCTCTGTGTTTTGAAGACTAATCCCAAGGAAAGCAGATTTCTAGCACTCAGTGGTTTCCCTTTTTCAAAAATGTTTTCAGCATTGTTTCCTCTCTGCAAAACTAAGTGGAACAGAAACAGAAATCACAAGTGTTCTTTCTATGCTTCACTCATTTATTTATTCATTCATTTGTTTGTTTATTCTCTGTCTTATCCTTCAGTGTTACAAACTATGAATAAGATTTGCTTTAAATACAAGAGAAAATAAACCACTTTTGGAGATTAGGTGTTACAGGATATAAAGTGCCAGACTTGAAGTGAGGAAGATCTGAGTTCAAATCCTTAATAAGCATTTACTAGCTGTGTGACCCTGGATAAGCCATTTAATGTTTCCATGACTCAGTTTCCTCATCTGAAAAGTGGGAATAAAAATAGTATCTATCTTACAGTGTTGCTGTGTGTATCAAATGAGATAACATATGTAAAGTACTTTGAAAATCTTAAAGTCCTAGTTATTATTAATCAATAAACATTTATTATATATTATACTTACTTTAAGAAAAACTGAGATGAAAGTTATCTTTTTGCTTCTGATTCTGAGCTCAAAGCTCTCATCTAAACCTTTGTGATTAGTCAATATCCATCACTTTGTGTTGTAACACCTAACTCCCAGGGTGGTTGTGAGGATCAAATGAGATTATAATTGTAAAGTGCTTAGCGTGGTGCCTGAACATAGTAAGTGCTACATAATTAGGGTCATTACCATTATTAATTATTATTATTCCAGATAAATTTCTGAAAATGATGCCCCCTTTCTCCATCATATATCATTTTTTTTCATTCAAAAGCTTCCTTCATTTTTGAAAATAACAAATTCTTCCTTCCTTTCTGCATGGTCTCACCCCCAATAACTCCACATTTATTTATATGTATATATTTTGTATTAATTTATCTGAATTCCTGTTGTTCACTACTCGTATTCCCATCCACTTCTAATGGTAGAATGTAGGGTGGGCAGGTACTGTTTCCTTTGTATTTGTTTTATCCTCAGTGCCTAGCAAAGCAAGTATTTAATATATGCCTGTTGAGTTGTACAGTCACAAAACTATAAACTTTATGTTTTTATTTTGAATAAGAGCTTGTGGGGACTTTTAAAAATGCCCTTCTCATCCATAAGAAATCACATACAAGTTTGTAGTGAATAGTTTTCACATGGGGTGTTATAGGGTTTATGTACTCTTTGCTACATCAAAGACTTATAGGAACCCAAATAAAATTCTTCATCACCGTTATTGTATCAAGGCTTGTTTTTTCTTGGTGATCAATGAATATAGTGTGCACTGAACATTAAATATTTTTCAAAGTGTTTCATAATGTCTAGACTACAGTGTGAAAACCATGTTAATTTTAACAATGTGTAGGTCTAAACTGAATTAACAAAAGCAAATGAAAACAAAAAAAACCCCAACTTTACTGAGAGAAGTTTGCAAAAAAAAAAAAAAGAGAGGCAAAATAAATCATGTAATAACTGGTATACTAACTTGAGGCACTGGATCCTGGTACATTAAATTATAGGTGACCTTAATAAACTATCTAAGACTCAGAGATGATATTGATTGTTCAGGGTGCTTAGGTCAAAAAGAAAATCCTGATGGTTCTTAAAATACAAATATAAGTGGAAGTAAAGGTGACTAGGAGATGTCAATGGTCTAGATGAGTCAAATTTCCCTTTCTACTAATTGACAAAGTCCCTTTCCTGAAATAGTACTCCTCCTAGCACTAATAAAAAGTATAAGGACAGTAATAAAGAGTAACTTTAAGTAAGAGAGAACAGTAACAAGAGAGTAGGGAACAGAAAAGGCTTTGAATAGCACTTGGCTCCTGAGCTGTGCTATGAAAAACAACCTAGGAATTTGAATAGGTGGAGGTGGAGGGCAATAGCACATGGCATGATGGACTATATGCAAAGGAACATAGTTTCCCATTTTTTTAATAAAGGGGTTATGTTGTTTCCTAAGCCGATTACCATCTTGAATTGTAGAAGACAATTTCTAGGTGTTTTCATATAGGACAATATAAATCCATGATGAAGCAGTTTCCAGAGAGTGATATTTGAATACCAAAAATATAGTTGCCTGGGGGATAAAAAGCTGAGTGGACCTCCTACCCTATAGCACTCTTAATCAAGCATCTTGGGGCTGTTCAACAATTCTTAAATTTACTGACTAATGAATTGTTTTGCCTCTGCATTTATATAGCTGTTAGCAGTAGTGGTATTTACAGAACTGTGTTAAGGGCAGAGGGTGAGGAGGTGGCAATACTGAACTTAAACTTCATCTGCGGGGAACTAGCAGATTGCTCTATTAGTATTAACTGTGTACCAGAGCATGTAAATATAGGTTTCCCTATAACTACTAGTGCCAAAAACTGTTTATTGTACACCACTTTAAGGGGGAAAGGCTAATTCCTTTGCAATAAAATAATTTAAATTTATGTATCATTGCTGCACTTAAACACATATTTCAACAATACCTCAAAGTATCCTTTTAAAAATAATTTTGGAATAGTAAAACCATATTCTCTCTCTCTGTCTCTGTCTCTCTCTCTCTCTCTCTCTCCCCCTCCCTCCCCCCTCAAGGTTCTCTTGTCCCTTATATAATAAGGTAGATAGCATTTTCCAATACAAGCAAAAACCATCATACTTATATGTGATTTGGTCATGTTCTTAGGATCCTAACTGACAAGGGAATGGAATTAAAATTCATTGGATTAACATTCTAACTAGTCTACAATCTGGTGCCATCCTAACTCTCTAAGTTTAACCCCTACTATTCCCTCCCTAGGACCCTATATTCCAGCAAAATGGGATTACACAAAGCCCCTTGGACTTGTCCTGTGATTTCCCAACTCAGAACCTGTGCTCATAGAATTTTCTATTATTGGAATACCCTTTTCCTCCTCCCATATTTTAAGTCCCCATTTATCATTTAAAGTTCAATTCAAATGCCATCTCTTTCAAGAAGCCTTCCTTGATTCTCCCATTTGGAAATGCCCTTTCAGCTCCTCAGAATTAACAGAGAACTTTGACTCTGCTATGCACTATTATGTCTCATCTGTGCACATTAGAATTCTTCTTTTCCTATAGGGCTTACCTCACATGTCATCCTCCTCCTCCTCCTCCTCCTCTCTTCTCTCTTTCTCTCCTGTAAAACATTACACACTTTTTCTGAATGCATTTTTTTCTTTTTGCTTCTATCATTCCCTACCTTATATTATTTTTACCTTTATAGTTGTCATACACATATTCTATGGAATGTAAGTTCTTTAACATCAGGGACTGCAATTTTATCTCTGTATTATTATATCCTACTGTAACACATTCTAGAATAGGGTGCCAATGAAGGCAAGGGTTGTACTTTATCTAAACTTTTGTCTTCTGCAGCATCTAACATGGTGCTCTGTACATAGTACCAACTACCAATTGGACTTTTCAAACTAGATGTCCCATGGGCATCTCAAACTCACTAAATTCAGAGTAGAAAACTGATTGACTTTTTTTCCTCAAACCCATCTGTTCTAACTCCCCCATCTCTGTTGAGAGTACCACCACTTCACTAGGGTTGAAACCTCAGTGTCATCCTTGACTCCTTACTTTCTTTCTACAAACATTTATGTATTTTGCCTGCCACAACTCTACTCTCATATCTACCATCCTGGTTCAAGGCTTAATTACCTTTCACTTGGTCTGTCCACCTCAAAGATCTTCCCTTGATCTTCCTTCCTCCATACAATGACCAAAATTATTTCCCTAAAGCACATATCTAATCACATCATTCTCCTGATCGATAAAATCTAGTGCCTTTCTATTATTCCTAGATCAAATACAAAGTCCTCTCTTTGACATTTTAAGGCCTTCAAAACCTGGCCCCAGCCCATCTTTCCAGCATTGCATGCCTCTTATTTTTGCATCCTGCAATATAAGCAAACATAATCATTCATGTCTTTTCATTGCTTGTCTCCATACCTTTCCATTGGATATCCCTCCTGCCTGGAGTACCCCTCTCCCCTCATCTTTGCCTGCTAGAATCTTTAATTAGTTTCAAAGCTCAAATGCCACCCTCTACATCAAACTCCCAATCCTCTCCATTGCATATATACATATATATATATATATATATATATATATATATATATATATATATATATATGTATGTATGTGTCTGTATACACACACTTATGTACTGTCTCCCTCCAAAACTCATTGAGGATACTTAGCATACAGTTGGCACTTAAAAATATGCTTGTTGATCGGTTAATAGTAGGATTTTAGTATTTAGTGACTAGAATTTGGACTTTGTTAAATGTTATATGTATATTTGTTATTTAAAATAACTTTTTTTTTCCAAAATGGGAATATTCTGGCCAAAAAACTAGTCTCTTATTACACTTTCCCAAAATCAGAATTCATCACAGGAAGATTTCTTAGCCATATTCATTCCAATGCTGCACTTATTCCAAGAAATATCCCTATTGACTTCATTTTTTTCAGAGCCAGAAAATTATAGAGTTACAATTTTAATGTTCTAGGACTTTTCTCCCCCCAAAATCTACCTTAAAGCTCTGCTTTAGGACTCTATTTCTACTGGCAAAGATATTGTTAAAAAACACACATAATGGAAGAAATCTAGAATTATAAGGCAAGAACTGTATTTTTTCAAGTCTATTTTTCAAACTTCAGCAGAACCCTAACATTATCTTCTAACAATATTTCTCCTACATTGTTCAATGATTAACTTTGATAGACTTACTCCTCAGCATTGCAAGGATTTAAGACATTTCCAAAAGTCTCATGACAGAAAATGCTATCCACATCCAAAGAAAGAACTATGGAGTTTGAATGCAGATCAAAGCATACTATTTACTTTTTTTTCTTCTATTTTCTTTTGCTTTCTCTTTTTTTGTGGTTCCTCCTATTGGTTCTAATTCTTCCTTACAACATAACTAATGAGAAACTATGTTTAGTAGGAATGTATATGTATAGCCTATATAAGATTGTGTGCAGTTTTGGGGAGGGAAGTGGAAAGAGAGGGGGAGAAAAAATTTAAACTCAAAAGCTTATGGAAGTGATTGTTGATAACTCAAAATAAATTAATAAACTAAAAAAAAAAACCAATATCTCTCCTTACTTCTTGGCTGTCTTTTCAACAGTCTTCCCAGCAGACTTGCCACCAGGATAAGAGACACCCAGCAGACTTGCTACCAGGATGAGAGACAATGTCCTGTTCATTTCTAGAAGTTCTCTGGGGCCCAGTGTCCTGATTGGTATTTGTTTCATATGGGCCACAGCCATACTTCATTTCATGCCCTACTCTTTGGTCTTGAAAACTCACCAGAAACCTCTCTGAATAGGTGCTAACCCCCTTCCCCCATTTCCCACCCCCACACTAATACTTCCCCTCTGCCCTGCCCCAATCCCCATCACCAAATTCTGGAAGGTCATGATCAAGTCAACTTGCTATTGTTTCTGGAAGGGGTGTGTTAATCTATTCCCCAAAGGCCACAGGGCTACACTCACCATCCCTCATTTTCTGGACTAAAGTGATGCTCCCTGACCACCACTCCAATAAGTGTATTATCTCCCTCATTAGAATATAAAATTCTTGAAAGCTAAGTTTGTTCTTTTCTGTTTGTTTGCATTCCTAGCACAGTGCTTATCATAAAATGGTTAGTAAATGATTTTTCATAAACTCCATGCTTCCAAGTAAGGTAACTGTTATGACAGCTGCCACTCTGGTTCCTCATTCAACCTACGTGGCCTCAGTTTCCTCCTTTGTCAAATGAGGAGTTTGTACTAGCAGGCCTTTGATTTACCTTCCATGTCTTGGTCTACGATTCTATGCATACTCAGTCAACAAGCATTTCTTAATTGACCAGGTACTATGCTAAATGCTGGGAACACAAACACAATCAATCAAGAATAACTTTTTCTTCAAGGAGCTTAATTATCATGGGGAAGACAACATATGAAAGAAAGCAGAGAGGGACATGGTAGGCAAGGTAGCTTTGGTGAAGAGGTGGCCAGGAAGTAGCTTTGGTTCTAGGCAAGACAAGACAAAACCTCAGGGGCAGAGTTCAAGGTTGGGGTTGGGGTGGGAGTTAAGGGGGAAGGATAAAGATGATGTTGCAAGTGCAGGCAGCATGTGTGGAAATGGCCAGAAGGTCATTTTTCCCAAGATATTCATATGGTGAACTTAAAGGCTTACTTTGGTAACTTTCTCACAGGGACCGTCTTTTGCCTCCCTTTTATCCCTATTGCTTAGCATAGTGCCTGGCACATAGTTAGTTCTTGATAAATGTTTATTGAATTAAATTGGTAATTTGATTCTACTCAAAGGTCACAAGGTTGCAAGCAGTCTGAGGGACACCATACCCATAGATGTATGGTCTCCCCTTCTTAGAATGCAAACTCCTGTAAGCACAGGCTGCCTTAGCCTTTGCATTTCTAGCACCCATACTTAGCACAGTACTTGGCACATCCAAAGAGCTTAATAATTTTTTTCCATCATTCACTTGCTCATTCATTTGTTCCTTCATTCATATATACATCAATAACATCAATATACATAATACACATAAATAACATAAATAACTACTCTTTTCTTTTTTCTTAAATACCTCCAGTTAAACTCTACTTTCATTTTTTGGAACAGTGTCACACAGTTCACTTCCCACAGCTTCATGAGCTTCCAATAAATGTTAAGCTAGCACTTGATCCCAATTATCTCCTAATCTGTTTCCATTGATCCTGAGTGTGGTATTAGAATGAATATGGCAAAGAAACTTTTCTGTAATCTTCAACAGATTCTCACATGGCAGGAATTCAAGGCCCCTTCACTACCCTGATTTCTTTCTTCTGGATGCTCTCCAGTTTATCCATATCCTATCTAAAACATGGCACTCAGAACTTAGCACAATACTTCTGCAGTTTGACCAGGACAGATTATAATAGTACTGTCACCTCTTTATTCTTGAGTTGCATAATTGAAATAGGACACTTGGGTCTCTTCCTAAGGGGACTTGAGTTTTCTACAAAACCATAGAGCATTTCTGGATCCTGTAAAACTATCCTGAATACCCCAGGGTCAATAGAAGTCCTAGGTAGTAACCCAGGGGATGACTGAACAGCCCAGAAGGGGTTTCATCTTCAACTTGACACCAAACATGGACTCTAAAGTTGCTAAAAGTGGGAATAGGGGTGGGACATGAGTTGTTCATTGAATTTCCAGCTTGTGCAATATGCTATCCATTGCACACAAGGATTCAGATGCTTTAAGGGGGTGACTGAATTATTACAGCCACTTAAGTCTAAATGTGCATTGTTGCACTGCTTGTGAATATAAGCATTACAGGAAAATATTTTTTAAGTGTATTACTATTTGAGTGAAAGAAAAAAACATTGTAAGTATTCCCTGCCTTATTACCCTACATATTATCTAATACCTATTACTCTTATGCCATTGCAAGACGATTCACTATGCAAAGCTAGCCTTTAAGCACAGACTCAAGTTAATATTACTATGCAACATCAAAGCTGATTGCTTTCAAATACTACTATGATTCCTATTGACTAAAAACATTTTCAATAAACAGCAAATACTTTGTACACCTGTAAGATATTAAGTGGATGCCTTTTCCATTTATCTGTTACTGCTTAGATCACAGAATTCTAGGACCAGAAATGATCTTAGAGATCTCATCTAATCCTCCATGTTTTGTAGACAAGGGGAAAAATCAGAGAATTAAAGTAACACAGGGAAGTTAGCCGCAAATATGTGAATGGCAGTTTTCTCACCTCACATCAACGATGACAACATAGGCATTTCCTAAGCTCCTTCATTAAGAAGAAAAACTTGTCTGGGTTATAGAGAGATATTCCCTATATTTAAAAGCATCAAACAGTAAGGCTTTCTTTCATGTGAATCAAAGAACTGGAGCTGGAAGAAAGCTGATTACCCAGTAACTGTCCAGCATCACAATGTTCTGCAGCCAACATACAAGGAAACAACTTCTTTGGAGGAGGGAACTGCCAACCAACTCTCATGTACAGAGCAGGCAAGCCATCCATGATATAACAGCAAGAGAAGTTGAAGGAGAGATAACTCAACAGGTAAGTCATACCACCACCACTTTGTCACTTTCCTTGAGATCTGGATGGAGAAATACTTGGGAGTAGTTGGGTCTTAGGTCTTGCTCCCAAGACGACTGATCCTATGCCCAATCCACACAGCTATCAGTGACAGGATAAATTGCTGTAGAGAAGGCATCCACTTTCTTCACCACAATCAATACTAACTGCTGTGAAGTGCCACTAACAGACAGCTAATCTCAAAACCATGGGAGTAGTAGAACTTCCTGGACTACCAAACCCTGTTTTCTAGCCCAACAGTTGTAGCCAAAATCCTTAGAATCACCTCTTAGGGAGATATTGCCTAGAAACAAAGCTAATAAAGGCCCAGAAAACAAAGCTATTCCACCTTGGTCCTGAGTGCTATCAAATGGTTAAATGTTAGAATTGGATATGATTTTATCAGTGGAAACTCCATTAAAGAGGCATCACCAGCTGCTTTGCTGCTATACCATGGGATCTGTCCATCAAATTTGCAGCTGAAACCTCCTATATATGTTGTCTACCCCCATCAGAATGTGAGCCCTTTGAGAGCAGAGAATGTATTTTTATTTTGTCTTCCCAATGCTTTGCACATATTAAGTTCATAATAAATGAAAATTCGTTCATTCATACTAAGTCCAAGCCACTGTGCAAGCAATTGATGATACAAGGATGAATGTCTAACACTCCTTGCCATTAAGGAGCATATATTCCATTCTAGGGATAAATTAAGTTAAGATATACAGAAAAACATAATAATTTGTGAAGGGTGAAAATATTATTAATTAAAGAAAGGATTACTAAGAGATGGCAATAATGGTAGATAAGGAGTTTTAGAGGTGGAAGTGAGTAGAAAATACATTACAGACATGAGTCACAGCCTTTATGAGAGTAGGAGGCTAGATATAGGAGGCTAAATGTGGAGGATTCAGTACCTAGACCAGTTTAGCTGAAGAATGTGTAATATTTGAATGAGGAATAATGGGAAATGAGTCTATAAAAGTAGACTGGAGTGAGACTGCGAAAGGCTTTAAAGGACAAACAAGAGTTTCTATTTTGTCCTAGAGGCAAAAGGGAACCACTGAAGATTCTTCAGCAACAAATTACATATGTATAATGCAAGGAAATTATTTTGACAGTTACATGATATGTAACTAGGAAAACATAGGAAGATCATATCATAAGTCATAAAAATCTAGGCAAAAAGCAATGAACTATGGTTGTAGCCATATGAGTGGAGAAGATGGAATAGATATAAAAGATACAGAGGTACAATTAATGTACATGGTAATTAGTTGGATATAAGAGATGAGTGAGAAGTGTCAAGGATAATTCTAGGTTTGTAAATCTGTGTAACTTGAAGGTTGGTGATGCCTCAACAGAAATAGAAGCTTGGAGGAGATGGGAGATTTTTAGGGGAGAAGACGATTAGTTCTAATTGGACATGTTGAAGTTGAGGTATCCGAGTAGAACTATCCAACAAACAATTGGAAATGAAGGAGAAAAACTCAGGAGAGGGGATGTTATAACAAGAGGCCTTTATTTTCTCAGCATATTAGGAAATGAAGTTCTTTGCTCAGATGGTGAGGGGGCAGATAATTTAAGAGACCTGGGGAGAGATAGGAAGGTATGAACAGCCTCTAGGTGGAGTAAAAAGTGATAAAAACAAAATCAAGCAAGTAAGAATCAAAGGTTTTCTATGTGGCAAGGGCTCAAGTGAGCTTTGATAGCATAAACTCATAGTGAACCCAGTCAGCATCATCCTGAGAGGAGGAATGGAAAAAGTCTCCATCTAATCTCTAAGCATAACATCTAATATAAGCACAACATATTTGTCTACATTACCTAAATAATCCAGAAATGATACACTATTTTCTTTAGTTATGTCCTAGACAAAATACATTAACTTAATCCTCTGTATAAATAAGTAAATGTGTCCTGGAATATTCTATTCTTCACGTGCATATATAAAAACCTGAACACCTAAAATATTTTCTACTTTCATTCATAGACTGTGTACATAGCGGGCATTTAATAAATGTTTACAGAATTGAATTCATCGAGGTGAGATATTTTCTTTAATTTATTCATTCATTCATTCATGTAAATTTCATGCTGCATTATTTTTAAACAAATAGTTCTTGTTTGGAGAAAAGCCCAATAAGTCAAATAATAAATATTTCACCCAACGCTATCAGCCAAAAAGTAAATATATGCTGTTATTTTGTTCACAAAGCAAGGAGGATCATTCAAATATTTTCCGCCTAATGGGATACAATTCAAATATCTTATACATGATGACTATATGATGAGAAAATTTTCTTTCTGACTTTTGCCTTATGGAGGCTGATCATCTGGCTTTTCAAATATGAGCAGACTTTCAAAATTTTGTATTCTAAATGAAAAAGAAAAGAAATCTAATGTGAATCCACTCTCAGTTGCATTTGGTAACTTACCTTTGTTTCTTAGTGAAAGCATTTCCCATATCACCCAAACGGCTGGTGTTAAGGGGAAAGTTTTTAAAGTCTCTCATCATTGGGCTTGCAGAAAGCGTTCTATGCCTTCACAAATTAAACTGTCAGGCCATAATGTTGAAACTGTCATATTTTTTTCCCTGCTTTGATATAATACTAGAGAGCACAAATTTCTGATAGAAGCCTCCCTGACAGCTCATTCTCAGTAACATTTTCTTATAGTGAGCAGCTAAATAATCATATAGATTACCTAGACAAGCAATTACCAAATTTCTTTCTAGTCACATACATTATCTGGTCTTCTCCAATACAGGGTAAAACAGATGAAAACAATCTATGATTGTGACCTTTTCACATGAGATTTATTTAGATTGAAGACTATTTTCCAGGAAGAATCTGATAAACTGATATTCACTTTTGACTACTATCAGGGTTATTTACTGTATACCACTGTAAAATAACCAAGTGATAGGGAAACAGAGGTTCAAAGGCACCTTTGCCATTTAAGACAGAAAGGCCAGAAGAGATGTGCCAAGATTACCAAGGTCTGGGTTTACATAGTATTATCTCGTCTGCCCATATCTCTAGACATTTGTTAAAAGCAGGTGCCCCCCTTCAAAGGACAGAGTAAGAGTAGTGTTGGCATGCATTTTAGCTTTTTGCTAAATAGTTTTCTCTACATTTCATCATATAAATAAGTCCACTAAATTAGTGAAAAGAAATCTATAAATGTGCCTCCACTAAATTAGGAAGCATCGTTCCTCTAATATAACCAATGAATGAGGTGTAATTTTTATTCCTCATTTTCTCTTTGAGTAAATATTTTGGAAGCAGACATCTGGCACTATAAAATCACTACTTATTCTTAGAATAACCACTTGATCATGTCTTACTTTTTCCAGGTACAAAATAATTTATTCAATTAATTACTTGAAATTTTATCTCTTAGAAAATTATCTCAAGTTCAAGATTCCTCAATCAACCGAATGAACTAATACTCCCAAATATAGTTTAAATCTTATCAGTGATGTCAAAAATATTAATACTAATACTCTAATTTGAAATTTAGGCTCAAGTCTACCAGAAACACTTTAATTGATCATTAATGTATATTGAAGCCATTTTAATAGCAAAAGAGATGTGCAAACTGACAGTCTCTTCCCCACCCACATGCTCTCTTGCATGACTCATTGCTCCAAGATTTCATTTATAGGAACATTCATCTATAGATAACAATTATAGGAATCATGACCAAGGAAAATAATGAGTCTTGGCTAACACTTCATCCCATTCCTCCTTGATCTCTTCCCTAGAAGAATTAATCCTCCCATGAGATTTGAACATCTCTCCCAGTAGATTATGATTTCCATTAGATCATGGTCTCCTTGAAGGGACTGTCTTTTGTTTTTCTTTCTACCCCCAGCACTTAGCACAATGTGTGGCATATAATAAGTGCTTAATAAATGCATATTAACTGACTAATTGATCATAGATCTTTATTGAGCATCTAAATGAAAGCAAGCTGAGCAAATGCTTCCCTTTCAAAGGAAGAAGGTATGTCTTTTGGGTGGGTCCTACCTAACACTAATGGTTTCAGTGGGTGATAAAGCAATCTTAAGTAAATCAGAGATAATCTTTGTTAAATTTCTAGTTATTGCTCTCAATACATTAACCTAATTAAAGATCTTTGCTCCATTTGTCATTATCTATCAGTTACCTTTCAAGCAGATTATTCTCAGAAGTCTGGAAAGGTCTTTAGAAATTATATATAGATATATAATATAGATATAGGTATAATATCTTAATATCTTTTAGAAAAATTAAAGATGAGGTTTGAAATGTTCCATAGTGATATTCTCACCTTGAGTCAATAGCATTTGACATTTGGTTATAATTTTTTTATTTAATTCAATTCAACAAATATTTATTAATTACTTACTACATTCTAGGCACTCTGATAAGCACCAGGGATGTAAAAACAAAGCTAAATAGTCTCTACTTTCTTTTTTTTAACAAATTGTTTTTTCCTATTAGATTTTGTACCTCCTTTTCCATTTGACTTATTTTATTTTTTAAGGAGTTCTTCTCTTCAGTGAGTTTTTGTGTCTCCTTTTCTGTTTGGCCAATTTTGATTTTTAAGGAGTTGTTTTCTTCAGTGTACTTTTTTTTTCCCCACTTGGCCAATTGTATTTTTAAGGACTTGTTTTCTACAGTTAATTTTTGTTCTTCCTTTTCCAAGCTACTGACTCTCTCTTGCATACCTCTCATTTCTTTTCCTATTTTTCTTCTACCTCTCTTATTTGATTTTTAAAATCCTTCTTGAGCTCTTCTGAGAAGGCTTTTTGGGCTTCAGACCAGTTCATATTCCCTTTTGAGGTTCCAGACGTGGGCTTGTTGACAATGTTGTCCTCTTCAGAATTTCTGCTTTGATCTTCACTGTTCCCATAATAAAAATCTATGGTACATTTCTTTTTGCTCATGGTATTTGCTTATTTCCTGGTCTTTAACAAAATTGAGCTCTCCTATTGGGGAGCAGGGGGCACTGACCCAAGCTTCTTGTGCTGGGAGCCTGGGGTCTGGTCACTGGCTTTGTGTGCTGGGGCCTCCAATGTTGGCAGTTGGAGGCTGCAGGGTTCTGGCAGCTTACCTAGTGTTGGGCTGGAATCAGCAACACTGGAGCTCTAGGGGGTAGGGTTGGGTAGCCTGGCCCCTGGAGGTGGCCTGCTCACCCAGGCCTTTCCTTTTGCTTTCTTTGGCTTCTTGCAGATGGATGTTTTGCTCCTGCAGGATGTTTCTCCACCTGGGGCTTTCTGTCTTGGAGTTGTGTTTCCCAGAGTTTTGCTGAGGCACCAGGAGATTTGGCTGCCGGAGAATGCTGTGGCACATGATGGTTTTCGGAGCCGCTTTCCACTGGTCCCCCTGCCCATATTGAGGTACTTGGGGGTCCTGGTGTTGGTGCTTGTCTGCTCCACTATCTGGGCTTCAGGATCTCCCCTTGGTGTGCTGAGGTAGGGCTTTCTGCTACTTACTGGGAAGTCTCCTATTCTGTACTGTTTACCCTCCCATAGGGCAAGAAGGTCCTTTCCCATTAATCTATCAAGCTTCCTGGGCTATAGGGACTGCTGTACCCCATTTTTCTGCTGGTTCAGCTACTCCAGGGTTTTTCCTGTGGCTATATTTTTTGGGCTTTCAGAGGTTGACACAGGAGGTTAAGAGCGACTTACTTCTTACTCTGCCATCTTGGCTCAATAGTCCCTACTTTCAAGGAGCTTACATAAAACACATATAGAGATTTTCCTAACAATGGTGGAAGAAATGTCAAGTGATATAGAGGATAAAAATCACCTGGAAAGGAGTCAATCAATCAAGGATTTATTAATCATCTAGAATGTGCCATAAACTGTGCTATGCTTTGAGGATGCAAACAAAAAGATGAAATGAGCTCTAGAGGACGTATTAGTCTAGCCTGAGGAGACAAATCTTATATACCTATGTATACATCAGAAAAGCACCCAGAAAAGTAGAATACAGTCAGATTGGGAAGGGTCTTAAGCACCAAACATCTGAGTTTACTGAATTACTAAAAGTAATGATCTGACATGTCAGAAAACCACTTTGGTATCTGCATGGAGGAAGCATTGGAGAGTAGAAAGACTTGAGTTAGGGATACTAATTAATTACTAGTTAGCATTCCTATAGCTCTTTAAGATTTATAAAGCACTTTACATATGTTATCTCATTTGCTTCTCATAACAACCCTGTGGGGTAGGTGTCACAGATGAGGAAAATGCAGCTTCAGAGCAGCTAAGTGACTTGTCTGGGGTCACTCAAGTATTCTTGATTCCAAGTCCAATGCTGTATTCATGATTCCAATTAGGAGGCTAATATAAAAGTCCAAGATAAAAGGTGATTAGAGTCTAAGCTAGGGTGTTAGCCATGTAACTGGAGAAAAGGGAGAGATTCAAAAGAAGAAAAAGAGGAGACATAAAGGACAAATGCACCTCAAAATACCTAAGATGAGCAAAGATTTTAAAGGGATACATAGAAAAGACATGAAGAAGAATAATGTAATCAAGAAGAGTTGAAGGGACTGGCTGAAGTCTAGCAAGAGCTGAGTTTTGGAAAAAAAATTCTAGAGATTAAAAAAGGGGAATAATCTTTAAAAATTAAAAAAAATGTTTAAATCTGTTTTGAAAATTTTAAATAATTTTTAAAAATTACTTTGAGATCCAAGGGAAATGGGAAAAAAAGTGCAGTGTTTTATAGAGCATAATGGTTAATAGTATTATATATAATTAAAATTCTTTGTAAATCTCCCAACGGTCCTTTAGTTATATTCAGAGTGAAATGGGGGAAAAGAAAGTTCTGCTTTTTACACTGTATAGTGTAATAGTTATGGATTATACACAGAAATCATAACTTGTCTCTTACTTTACATATATATTCTCCAAGACAGTTATTTTCAGGTTAGGAAAGGTAAAACTAATATAGCTAGGACAGAACTGAATCTCAAGATAGTTAAAAGCTTATGAATATAGCTAGTTGCTCTAAATCAGTTTAAGTCTCTTGGCTTGGACAAATTGTGTCCCAGGGTCACTAGAAGAATTTATAAGCCACAATTGTCATTATCCAACCCAACACTAGCTGTGTGACCCTGGACAAAATATTTAACCCCTGTTTGTCTCAATTTCCTCAGCTGCCAAATGAAGATAATAAAAGCACCTACCTACCAGTTGTTACAAGGACCAAATGAGATAATGTTTCCCAAGTGGTAAGCACAGCTCCTGGCACATAGTAGGCACTTAATAAATAAATGTTTGATTCCTTTCCTTCCTTCTTCCTACCTTGTTTTTTAACCAGGAGAGTTTGAGGAGGGAAAGGTTAGAAGAATGATACGAAAAAAAGAGTGCCATTAATGTTCTGAAGGAAGGTTAGAAGGAAGCACAGTCAAGCTGCACAGTTTTGAAAGAATTATGGAATTTTTACATACCATTTAAAAATGAAAGCAATATAAAATGGAGATTCATGGTTCCATGGGCAATTGTGTGTGTGTGTGTGTGTGTGTGTGTGTGTGTGTGTGTGTTCTGCTGGGTACATGAAAAAATGCTTTTTTTTTGGTGTTTAGATTTAGAATAAAAAATACAATTTAAAGAAAAAGAAAATATACCAATCTGTTCAACATATGGATGGAAAATCATATGAATGAAGGAAAAAAGGAAAATGAGCAAATAAAAGAATTGGCATTGTAGCTCTTCAGAATAAGGTCTATCATAACTCATCTAAAAAGAACTTTTGGGGGCAGCTAGGTGGTGCAGTGAATCGAGCACCCTCCCTGGAGTCAGGAGTACCTGAGTTCGAATCTGACCTCAGACACTTAACAATTACTAGCTGTGTGACCCTGGGCAAGTCACTTAACCCCAATTGCTTCATCAAAAAAAATAAAACGAACTTATCTCATCATGACAACAGCTTAATCTGTATATGAATCTGTATTATTCAAAGTAATAATAATAACTCACATATGTATGGTGTTCTAAGTTTTTGTAAGTTCATTACAGAATTAATTAATATTTTTAACACTTTATTTGCCCCTATCCGTTTGGGAATTACTAAATAAACTGAATGCAGTGGAATATGCTACGAGAAATGTTGAACATGATGAATATGGAGAAATATGACATGAGTTACATGAACTAATGTAAATTCAAGTAACAGAGTGAGGAAAACAATATATTACAACGGCTAGCCACCACAAAATGATAAAGAAATTAATGTTGCACAATTACAAAGAACAAGCTTGGCTCCAAAGAATAGATGTGAAAAAATAGTTCCCCAAATTCCTTTGTGGTATTTTGGGGGAAATGGGGGTGGGAGAATGGGTACAGGCATATAGAATGATGAATATAATATTAGATTTTTCTAATGGATTGTAGTTTTGCTGAATTCCCCCCCCCTTTTTATTTTTCCTTTATTTAAAAATACTTTATTATAACAGATAACTCTATGGGAGTAAGCATAGGGGTAAGTTTAAGTGATGTGAAAAAAATCAATAAAAATCTATTTTAAAAAACAAACAAACAAACAAAAAAAACCAAACCAAGATTTCTCAGCTTCAAGGAGATTAGTGGTATTGATCTAGGGGCAATATTCTTCCCAACATGTCATCAAAAACACAGGATTTTTACTAAGAACCTTCATGAAACAGTAAATTCCTGTTCATCCAGCCAAGTTATTATGTAAAATATTCTAGAATCATTTTTAGAGCTGGAAGTGATTCTTGCTCCCAAAAAGATAAGTAGTTTTCAAATAATTGGAATTTAATACAAATATATTTAACACAATGTATTCTGAATATAATTTAAACTTCCTTACATGATTCAGATGGTTCTTGAGAATCATATATTATATGTATATATATCATCATATATCAAGATGGTAATTATGATAATAAAAGTACAGTGCTTTATTATCTCAAAAATGCTTTCACATGCTTCATCTTATTTTATCCTCAGAACAAACCTTGATGTTTTCATTTTATAGAATAGGAAAGAGGCTCAGAGAGTTTAGTGTCACAAGGTACATAGTGGTAACGAATCTACAAATTCAGTCTTCTGACATCTAGTTAATATTCTGTCTATCACACCATTCTAAGTTACTATAAGGAAGACATATAGCCATGTTCTACTATTGATGTAGAGGGTATTGAATGCTGCAGTAAATTATTTGTTTACTATGATACCTTGCAAATATCACTTTTTTTTCATTTGAAAACTCTTATCAGCTAATTTCCTTCTTATTTGTCTCTCTCACAACAGAATACAGAAAGTGCTGTAGGAAATTTCCAGTTATCTGGGTTTCTTGGTTCAAAAATGATCTGTTAATTGAGGCCCAAGAATTATAATAGACCTGCCCAAGGCCAGTCAAGTCTGAAGTGTCTGAGTAAAATTTGAACCCAGATCCTCTGACTCTACAGAGGCAGAAATACTCTTTCCACTATATCATGCTGTCTTACATATGCTTTGCAAATGAAGAAGTTTGGGTAAAGCCTGATTAAGAGAATTTTTAGAGTTAAATCACCAACAGATCTGGTACTAGAATCTGCTGTTCAACTTACCTTCCCAGACTTCTATACACACTCCATTTCATGCATCTTATGTTCTAACCAAACTTCTTCTTGCAAGACTTTGCACACCCCCATTGCATCTCCTATTCTATGTCTTTCTATAGGTTGTGCCCCATGCTTGGAAAGCATTTCCTCCTTGCTTTCACTTCAAAGCTCAGTTCAAATATCACCTCCTAAATGAGGCATTTTTTGATTCCCTCAACTGCTAGTGCCTTATCTTTGCCCACAAATCCTACCCTCTTCTGAATTTCCTTATTGAAGGCACCAATATCATCTCTCATTCACCTATACTTAGTACCTACGTATCATCCTCAATTCTTTTCAATCCTGTCAATTTGGCCTATATGACAACTCTGGTATATTTCCTTTCTCTTCTTTGTCACTGTCACACTGAGGTCCAGGTCCTCATTACTTCATACCTGTACTATTCCAATTGAGGTCTCCCTACCTTAAATTTCTCCCCACTCAAGTCCATCCTCCACTCAGCTGTCAAATTAAGTTTCCTGAAACATGGATTGACCATGTTACTACTCCTTCTTCCCCTCTGCAATAAATTCTATTGAACCCCTATGTGCTCTAAGTTGGAAAATCATCTACTTGGCATTCAACATCTTTCACAACCTGCTCCCTTTCTATATTTCCAATCTTTGTACACCTTAACTCCTCTTTATTCTTCCTTCCAAGTACTCCGAAATCCAGTGACACTGGTCTCCTTGCTGTTCCTTATACAAAACACTCCATTTCCTGACTCTGGGCATTTTCACTAACTGTTCTCTATGCTCAAAATGATATCCCTCCTCATATCTGTCTCCTGGATTCTCTAACTTCCTTCAGGTCCTAGCTAAAAATTCTACCTTATACAAAACCCTTCCTGTCCCCCCTTAATGTTAATCTCTCCCTCTGTTGATCATTTCCAATTTATCCTATATACATCTTGTTTGTACATAGATTTTTTTTCATGTTATTTCCCCATTAGACTGTAAGCTTCTTGAGACTAGAAATTCTTTTTACTTTCTTTATATCCCCAGCACTTAGCACAGTAATTGGCACATAGTAGGTGCTTAATAATTACTTGTTGACTAACTCCTGTACAAAAAGAGCATGTTGATTTTAAATACACATTCATGTATATGCTATCTTTCCCAATAGAATGCAAGCTCTATAAGGCCAGGGACTTTTTCTCTCATAATAGATATATTAAATCTTCTTGATTGAACGACAATAACAACAATAACCTTGTATATATTAACAACTCTAGAATATCAGAGATGAATGGCATTAATATGATAAATGCTAAGAATAGCTTTTTATTAAAATAAACTCTATTGTTTGGCATTAATAGTAAAAATAAATCTTCCAACTCATGAGACAGATGTAAAAGGCAAACAGAAAAAGAAAATCAGCAGGGTTCTATTTTTAAAAAAAAACTGTTCATCACAAAACAGCCTCTACCCTTTTGCTAGCAGAATGTACATTTCCAGGAATTCACATTTAAATGTTATTTCCAAACACAATCAAATTCAAAATTTGAGATGGATGTAATACCAAAAAAAGTACAAAATACAAAACCAAAAATTTCTAGTTACAGAATGAACTTTTAAGTATATCCCCAAATAGAATGAGTTTAAATTATTCTTCAAATGAAGTATTCCCATTTTTCAGGAGAACCACTTTTCTCTATCAAAGGATGAGAAGCTAAGAAAATAGATTATAAAGCTATTTCTTAACATTACAGTATTGTTAAACTTGGAAAAGGCATGTCTGGAAGAAAAGCATCAGAAACAAAGTTGGATGGAGTCTAGTCTTTCGGTATCTGTGAATTACTTTGTTTAACTAAATCAAATCAAACCATCATATTCTGCTTTGTATCTACTGGCAAACCAGGTACCTGAAAAATATACTTTGGGTCAAAGCAGTACCAGGAAAGTGAACAAATATTACCTGTTGAATCATTGAATTGTTTAAGTTCATTTAGCCATTTTCCACAAAGTCCTAGATGCCCAGATGGTTAATAGATCGAATGAACAGAATAGGTAGTGAGCAGCTCCAATGTCCCTCTCTAATTCTTCATTGTGGGGTGGGGGGTTAACCTGGGTTCTCCAGGAGTATAGAAAAAGGAAAGCTCTGACAGTTCTTAGCAAATGGTTGACTCTGGGACTGAGCCATTCAGAACTTTGCTAGACTGATCTTTGGATGACAGCCTGTTGCTGGGCCCTTACTCAAAGCTTTTCCAACTTTGTGTGAGATGCCAGACCTTCTTATGCTCCATTGGCACCCACCTAAGGGACTCAGGGTCACTGCCACGTCATGATGACATATTGTAATAAGATTTCCGTGGAGATTTTTATCCTCTTTTCTCTGTTAACTACTTATCTTTTGCTCAAACATCCATCAATGCGAAACATCTTAATTTTTAACTGGTCAATCACTGACCAACAAAGATTCATCCAGCACAGTCCTTTATTCTAATTTCAATCATTATCAATTATATAAATACATGCAAATACGGGCTATCTCAAAAGTTTTAACACAGTTTTACGCTGCAATAGTTTAAACAAATACACATACAGTGATTTTGAGCAAAATTCTTTATCAGGGCAGATGGACACCTCTGCAACTTATAGTCTTAAAGAGTTGCCTAGAAAAGTAAGAGGTCAAGCGACTTGCCCAAGGGCACATAGAGTGGGACTTGAACTTAGGTGTTCCTGGTTTTAAGGCTTGCTTAATAACTACTACGCTGTACTATCACTCCCCTCTCTGCCCCACTCTATCATGAAAATCTTGACAAAATCTCAGAGAAGGAGAAGAGGGGAATGATTGGAAGTGGTCATGAAAGGAAATGAGATACTATTGCAATTTATTTGAGAAGCAGCATGGTTTAGTGACTAGAGCACTTCAACTGGAGATAGCAAGATCTGGGTTAGAATCCTACCTCAGATATTTTACTAGTTGTTTGACCCTGGACAAGTCATTTTGCCTCTTTAATTCTCAGTTTCCTCATCTTTAAAATAAGAATAATATTGGTACCTATTTCACAGCAGTGTTGAGAAGATAAAATGAGAAAATAAACGTAAATTGCTTGGCAAATACTACATTAATGTTAGCTATTATTATTTTTATGAAGTCTTTCCTTATCCCCCCAGATTCTAGTACCCTCCTAGAACTATGTTGTATTTAATGTCTTTATATTTATTCTGCAAATTTGTACATATGTATGTATCTACGGATATCGATATATATAATGTATATGTGTATGAGTTTGTATACATATACATTCCTACCCCAAATTGTGTGTATGTACATACACACATATACATAACATGTCATATGTAATTATATAATGTATATATACATATATATAAGTTGTGTTTATGTATGCATGTATATATCTTTATCTGTGTATCTAGTTTCCTACAGCAAAATATAAGTAGGGATAATTATATATGTAAGGATAATTTCATTGTATCTGCTATACCTAACACATAGATAGTGCTTAATAAATACTTGATTTTTTAAAAAGTTAGTATATGGATTCTATTTTTGATTTATCAGCAAATGGTAAATAAATGGTTTGTCATTTATGTTTTATGCATCACCTTCATTTTCTTTTAAAGTCAAATGTATAGTTTTAAATTTAACGAAAATGACTCATGCTATACAACTTAATTTTGCTTGTTTTAAATGAAGTGCCCAAAATAAACGTATCTTGAAATCATACAAGCAGATGAGCCACAGAAAAACTGACCTCTGACTCAACTTGCCTAACTGCATATTTAAGAAATTAGGTCCCACTAGGTCAATAACATGTTATCCACATATAATATGGAAGATAATAGCAATAAAAAATATTGAACTGTGACAGAATTATAATAATGGATACCATCAGGGAAATGTACAATCAAAAAGGAGATACATTAGACATGGGTAGAAAGTGAAAGATAGTGCAAGTATATCATCAGTATAGTAGGTCCCCAGGATGCTAACTGAATCTCTGTGGGTAAACTTTTGGAAGGACACGGACAAGAGACCTTGAGGGTGAAGCACAATCTGTATCGTTAGAGAACTATCCACAGTAATGATGCCACAGATCCCTTTGACTACCCAAGTATTGATAACCACTCATATTCACTCAGTCCTCTACACTTCAAAAGGCATTTTCTTTATAGCAAAACTATGAGATAAGTTGTATGTGTGTTATCATCTGCATTTGACAGATGCGAAAAATGAGGCACAGAGAGGGTGAGGGGTATATTCATGTTCACCTAGCTAGTAAAAGTATAAAGAGCAAGACTTGGACCCAGTCTTTTAATTCCAAACTATAAATCATTCTGCAACAATCCATCTCAAGAAAGTTAAGTTGCGCCAAAGTGACCTCTATTGGTCTTGGAATCACAAAACAGAAACCACAAATGATTAGTCCATATACTTAACTGATTAATGTCATCTAGCCTTGCAGCAGGTAAGAATGAATGAGATTGCACAGAGTTTGGCCAAGCCTCCAAAAATATTATCATTAATTTTATTATTGGTAAAGCTGAAAAACCTTCCTATACAAAGCCTCTTCTCTGGTGGAGGTGATATTAGTAGGATGAATTTAGCCAATTGCATATTTGTTTGCTATTAATTTCATCTTGTAATTTTTTCCTCCCAAATCAGATTGCTTTAACTTGGCTTGCGTTAGTGTACATGCTCATTATTCTGGTGAGAAATGGACATTTTCCACCCCCTCCCTTCTTCCTGGCCTCATTCTCATTCCCTACACACACTCCTGGGCAGTAAAAGCAGTTGTCTCCAAGGATCCTCTCGTCCTGCCAAATAAAGCTCTTGGCAGGGAGCACCTTCCATGACAGTTTGTGTGCTGGTCCTTGGAAAAATGGCATGCAATTCCAGTGCATACCTTTTGTGAAAGTATGTGGGCAATACTAACTAGTATATTATAAGAAGTGAGAAATCAAGGTAATGGGTTGAAGAATGAATGCTATTTCTTGTTGCCACCAATAGCCATGATCAAATTTAACCCAATCTGAATATATGCTCAGGGGAAAAATATTTTGAGAAGAAAACTGGTTTAGAATTAACTTCACAAACTATGAATGTCCATGTTACATTTGTGATTATGATGCCAGGGCTAATTACATAAAAATGTCACACTTAATAATGTAAATACAACATAAAATTAATAGGTTTTGGACTGTGGTCTTCTTAGTTTTAAAATGGATATGAAATGCTGAAACAACCACACTGTTTAAAAATAAGCAACACAGATACTCTCATTGTTTGGGGGGGTTTTAGATTTTATATACCTCTTATTTTAATTTTCCTCCATGTGAATCAGATGATTTGAAATAGGCTATTCTGAAGTAGTGGACAATTTTCTTTAAGGTGCTGTGTACCCTCAAAAAGAGCTAAATCTTGGAATGTTGTGTAGCAACCCTAGTTCAGATGCTGCAATATTCTTTTATGTAATGCAAATAAGGAGATCCAGTCATGCTCATGGACCATTCACCATATCTGTTTTACGGTACTTTTGCACTACTTTGTTTCTGCAAGAAGTAACTTGATTTGACTTAGGAGATCAAAATTGTTATCACTTGGCTCAAAATGAGGGTACCAGAAGCATCAATATCTGATAAGACTTGCTTTGTGTTAGCCCTAAAATGGGACTGATCAAGAACTACCTTTGGTGTTAAAGAGATCGGTAAACTCCTTTGTTCTCTCACCTACGTTCAATTTAAATGCAACTAGGATGAAGGCAAGAAGGGAAAATATCTGGGACCGACCCTTAAGAAACCTCTCACGACATAGTAAAAAATTTTACTCCTACATCAGTCCTTTTCCCCTCCTAAAGAAGTTCATTTAATTCCATTTTTTAAGAAAGAGCTAACACGAAAAAAAAAAAAAAGAAGCCAATTCATTCTACTCTCAGTGACCACATTGTCATTATCAAAGGTCCCTCAGAGCTCCAGAGGTGACACTGAGGGACCCCTCCAAAGCAAGGAGTTGTAAAAGCAGATTGGCATGCATTCGTGTTCTCCAAAAGGTGTGTCTGTGCCTGAGGAAAGTTGAGTATTTCCAAGGACCATGACGGCCCAAAGTGAAACACCTCGAAAAGGACGAAACGAGCAGGTCAAGTCAGTACATTACAATACCTTAAGAAGCCTGACAGATGGGAGAAAAGCAGCATGGCACAGCTTCCTAATGGTCCAGTTTAGTGGGCGATGAGCATCAGTTTGATTCATGACTCTTTCCCAATTCCACCAGGAAAAAGAGGAGCTGTCCACCTGCAAATGCCTAGAAAACCCAGGGTGCCCCACAGTTCTGACATGCCAGGGTCATCTCAGCACACCTGCAGTCCCGTCAGGGCAGGGGGTTTCCGGAACTTGGAAGACTAGTAAAGGGGTTCTGCCTTAGCCCCCGATCCTCCTTAAGAAAGCAACCTCCTGGCTTGGAGCAGTGGTGCTCATGCATACCAAATGGGGCTGAATGGAAGCAGCCAGCCTGCTGCTGCTGCTGCCGCCGCCGCTGCTGCTGCTGCCACGGAGGGGAGGGATGCACGGTTTTAAAGGAGAGGGACAGCCTGCACAGAAAAGCCTGCAGTAAAGGCAGCCCACCGGCTAGTGCTTTCACTGTCTCTCCTCCAGTCTCTTCAGAAGAAAGGCAGGTCAGACATGCTGGGGGAAGATGAGCCATTTGCTTGGCTCTCTTGGTTTGGCGGGGGAGAAGGGAGTCTCTGAAAGAGAGCATAAATAAAAGCTAGAGCTGGGGGGACTTCGACTTTCTTTCACAATGCATCAGCGAAGAGCTATAAACCCGCACAGGGGGGAGGGGCTAACACACCCATCCAGAAGGGATGGATCTCACTGATAAGACCCGATAAATTCTCTCCCTCTGATTTAGCTGATACCATAAATTGAAAGCCATGCTCAAATAAAACTAAGTGCACTGCCCCGGCATGTCTCAGGATTTTTCGTTGCAACCATCAGCAGGCTTTGCCCTGACAATGATTTATTTTTATTTATCTTTTGTTAGATGAACTCAGTTATGAAAGACTTACTCTTTTCATAAAAAAAAACCCAAGCTACAATGGTGTATTTATATTTTCTTAACGTTAGCAATGAAAAAAAAAGAAAGATATTTGTCTTAGAGCCTCCTAATCTCACACTCTAGAATGCTATTGGAGACCGCCATTCTTTTTCAAAACTTTAACCCTTATGATTTCTTGTGGGAGGTGGGCAACAAAGAGTGCAGTTTCACTTAAGCTTTGCTCCCAACACTTTCTACTTCATCCCCAATTTCTAAGGAAGGTTTCATTGCTTAAGAAGTTAGAGTGTGTGTCACTAAGCCTCCAGTTATGGAGGGAATATACAAGAGTTTTTTGCTCTAAAATCTGGAATCAGTTTCTTTCAATGATAAGGGATAGCCACAAGGCTGATAGTACTAAGAGGAATTTTAAGCTTCCACTCGTAGCTCTCCAAGACTCCCATATCGATCATGTTTCGTTTTGGTGGGCACTATGTCAAAGGGAGCATTCAGGAGAATTTTGTACCCTGAGAGCTCTTTCATTTTTGCTTTTTCTGCTTTATGTCCCTTTCCATTACAATGCTTCTCTCTTCCTAATTAGCTCAAAGAAAACTTTAATTGACTATTCCATGATTACTGTCCATGCTTAAGGGAAAGGGATTAGCAAATATGATACTATACTGAAGCTGTGCTGTCATGTATATGTTATAAGGTATGTCCATCCCAGATTCCACCCGAGCTTTATTTCCAGAAGTGCCAGAGAGTGCTAGAGATGTTATTATAGCAATGTTTTACATATACTAAAGTACCGTGACAGGGACCTAAGTTTATCAGGAAATGCTACTTATTTGAAAATCCAGTCCACTTGAGAATTTAGCACTAAGATACAAATACATCTTATGGGCTTCTGTTAATGAGTTTTACTTGTTGTATTTTAAAATATTCAGTCAACGTCTGAATACCTACTATGTGCAAGAACTGACTTATATTGCTTATGGTATATACTAGGAGTCTAAAAGTCCAGATTCATGTGGAAGATCATACTCCCCAGATTCCTAGAATCTGCACAACAGCTATCACAAAAATATAAGATGGTAATGAAATCAAGTGAAACTCATTAAAACCGAAAACGTCCTGTGAGTGATAATAAACTGAAGTAAGCTAATAAAAGGATTGCCAGGGTTTCACAAAGATGATTATGATTTTCACATGATATATAGAATACAGCGATCTTTTTTCAACTCTAATGTAGCCAGGATTAGAAATATTCTCCCTTGGAACAGTGCCTTCAACAGGAGCAGCTGGCTCCCCCTTTTAGGACTCTTCCATGAAGCACTGGGAGGGAATTTGAATTACCCATTCCAAATGCCCCAGAGGAAGATAAAGGAAAGAGGGAAAACTGGGAAGAAAATGAGGCTATTCCTTTGTCTTAACTCTAAGAAGAATGCCAGTGTGAGTGGGAAATACACTGGCCCAGAAATCCCACAGAAGGTACTGTCAGCAAGAGAATACAAATGGCACTGATCTACCATAACCTTGTATGGGATTAAAGATGAGAGACAAAATAAGAAAGGAGTTTCCCCATAGCTTTAGGAGAACTTTGGTCTGAGATCCATACAAAATATTTTCAAAGTAAAAGGAATCACTCTGGCCTAATGATTGAATTTGAGGTGTGATTAACACAGTTAGGTAAAGTGAGAGGTAGACTGAGTGGTCATTCCATACAGTCCAGTGGCAAGAACATTGATCCTCTGGGGAAGAAGGATGCCATTCTTTGGTCAATGGGAGAATTGTAGACATCAGCAAAACATGGGAGACACCCAATGTCGAGCTACCAGGGAGCGGGGAATAGAGTCCCAGGAGACAGAGCTTTGAAGAACAGTAGTCCTAGAAGCTAAACTACCAGGGGTGGAGCTGGAGTGGTTTACATCTACTCAACAACAGGCAAAAAATTAGGAAAATGAGTGGGATTTGGGAGAAATAATCACCCCTGCTAATGATTCTATGTGGGAGCTGTGAAGATAGCTCTGAAGGAAATGGGAAACAGAAAACCTGGACCTCCCAGCAGGCTCTAATTGTTAGAAAGTTTCCACTTACATGAATCCTACACTTGCTTTTCTTTAACTTTCTACTCTCTAGAGATAAGATATCCCACCCATTCTTCACATAGCAGCCTCTGAAATTAGGCACTTAGAATTTACTATGACCCTATTTTCCCCTAAAAAAGTAATAGAACTCATTCAGCAACACAGTCTCTATAATCCTGTACTACACCTCTTTTAAAAACTGATTTTATTTTGGTCAAATAAAATATCTAGGGGTTGTGAGATAAACAGAAAGATTGATTTGCACAGTTCAATGACAATAGTCAATTAGTTAGTCAACAAACATTTCTTAAGCACCAGTCAAGGGCTAGACACTGTGCTAAGCCCTGGGTGAATCAATGTTTAACAATAATATTGTTAGAGGAAGGTATATTTTAAGAATCCCAAAAAACTCAAGTGTGGCCTCCATATTGCCACATTGAAGCTACACAAGCTTTCTTCTGAAAATGTTCTTTTTTTCCTTGAGTAATTACAGGCCCGTTAGGTCTACAGTCTCAAATGCCCTGCTTTGGAAATGTCTTGGGATGCCCTTCAACTATAAAAGGGGCTACAGCAATGAAGCCACAGGAATAAGGAAATTACATTGAGGCCAGGTGGCAGATAGCATGCAAAAAGCCTATTATAGAAATACATGTGTTTGCTACATGCAATAGTTTCAAAGAATTCCTATATAAATCTTCCCAATGTATGCTAATATGAATTCCAAATTCAGAGACATCTGGACATTCATTAAACAGATGTTTCCTCACTTTCTATATGTATAGAAGGCACAAAGTGGTGGAGAATGTAATAAGAGGCTGACTGAAGTACTAGGAATTTGTGAATTATTTCATTCCTTTCAGTATACCATAATCTCAATAATAATACTCAGTCAATTCTTGTGACTGTCCATTATAAGAAGGATGGTTGCAGCAACTGTTCTCTTTGGTATGTACTTTATAGTAATTCTCTATTTTGCCTAAATGCTATTTAAAGTTCTGCTTGTTCTGCTTCTTTGCTTCAATCAAAATGAGTTAGGTATCATTTTTAAAAATCTAGACTATAGTTAAAAAAAAATCAGAATCTAGTTCTGGCATATGGTAGGTACTGAATAAGTGCTTGTTGATTTGACTTGTTTACCTTAGGAACATGTGATATTTTAGTTGTGATTATTGGAATTAGAATTAGTTTATAATCTAAAATTAGGACAACTCTAGTCTCTGCATCTGTGTAGTCAGTAGAGTGCTTCGGAAATTCTCCATTTATGGCATACATTAGTCACCAAGAGTAACTGGAGTAAACTTGAAACTTGTAAAACAAAGTTTCTTATACTTTCTTCTTCACCTTCTGTGTGCATATGTACGTATGTGTGTGCATTTATTTATGTAAGTATAACCACTCCCAACAAGAAGAAATTCTTCCCTATCTGAGTCCCAAATCTACATCTCCTCTGGTTTATGGGTTGTACCATCTCACTTTTCTCAGAGCACTTTGGCCTATTTAGAAGCAGCTTGCTTTCATACTTCATCAGTCTCTCTCCTCTCTGTTCTTGACTCCCCCTCCCCACAAAGGCAGATGGCACAAGTTAGATATTTTAAGCAGTTCAGCATTTAATGGAATATTTTACCCTTCTACATGTACTTAATGGAATACAGCCCATGTACTCTTCTAAGACCATATCCTACTCCTATCCTTCAACGTCACAACCTAGGTGTGGTCCACTTCTTTTGCTTTTATTCAGAAACAGAACTCACAATTTGGTCTGCTTCTAGCATTATACATCCAAAGGTCAACAGAGACAGGCCATTTCTCTTGAGTTCTTAGTTAGGGATCAATAATTGCATTACTACAGGGTCAGGAATCATTGGTTCTGCTTGTTCACCCCATTCTCATTGCAGGTTGTGACAATAAACAGTAAAACTTTCATGAAGGTGCTTCGTTATTAACACATTTTCAACCCTTCACCGATAATCAGGCAGGACCATTTCAAGATGTTAGATATTTAATGTCACCATCATGAACCCATTCTTTTTTTTTTTTTAAACTAACCAGGGCTAAATCTTAGGATCAACTTTTGCTCATATAATTGCAAATTTGATTTAGATTTTGAAAAAGAAAACCTTTACATTAAGTATCATGCTCTTATAATGTCTGGATGTATTATGCATTTGATGGTATTTTAGTCTTGTTAAGTTTTATAATTCCTTTATGAACTCCCAAGCATATACAGACTGCCTGTCTTAGAGGTCACTAATGCAGGGATGGGAAAATACTCAACTTTTGGTTTCTTTTAAAGATGTCATTAACTTTATATTTATACTCAATAAAAACTTTCAATTCTAGCTTGAGAGAAAATTAAAGAAGAAACAGCCAAATTATTGTACTTGGCTAAGGGCCACCCCATCCAATTCCACTGCTCAAGCTGAATTACTTTATTTTATTCACATCCTTGTACACTTAGGAGCAGGTGAAGGGACCAGGCTGTTGTGAAATTTATATGGACGTCATTTGGAGCATACATCCTCACTTTCCACTCTTCTTTTACAATTGCAGCCCCAACTGTAACGCCACAAAACAAGCATTTAAGTCACAGTTACTGGCCCTCCTGCCTTTGACCAAGGAGTACATAACCATTAAATCTTAGCAGCTGAAGAGACTTCAGAGCCATCCAATTAAACTCCTAACATTCCCCAAAATGTGCTCATACAGCCTCTGATTGAATATATCCAACAGACGGAAGACCCAGCACAAGCTTTAAGTGGTAGGAATTTGCTCAAGTAGACTCCCAGGCCCACAATTCACCTATTCCTCAACACTACCTCTCTGAATCCAGAATCTGCCTTTAAAGTTCAGGTGCCACATTCTCCATGATGACTTTCCTTCCCTGCTAACTGCTGGGAAACATCTCCATCTGTAAGTTTTCTCTTTCTCATCAAATTTCCTGAGATGTATGCATTTTAGCGCACACCTTCTATTCCTTTGTAGAAGGCAAGAGCCTGAAAGGAAGAGATTGTTTGGTTTTTCATTTTTTTTTTTTCACCAGCCCTGAGATCAACGCATTGGGCATAGTGGGTGCTTAATGAATGCTTCTTGAAATTAATTTACATTTTTTTCCTTATATTGATCCACAATGTGAGTCTCCATGTAACTTTTACCCAAGCATACTAGTTCTGCCCTTTAGGGGTCTTAAAGAATAAACCGAACATCTTTTCAATATTGTTATTTTTGTTAAATTGTTTAGTCATTTGACTTTGTGACCCCCCTTTTATGGGATTTTCTTGGCAAAGATACTGAAAAGGTTTGCAATTTCCTTCTCCAGGGTCCTCATTTTGCAGCTAAGGAAACTGAAGGAAACAGAGGTTAAATGACTTTCCCAAGGTCACGCAGATAGTGTCTGAGACCAGATTTGAACTCAGGTCTTCCTGACTTCAGGACCAGCACTCTATACACAGTTGTCACCTAGCTGCCCTCATTTTTAATGCTGTTCAGTCATTTCAGTCATGTCTGACTCTTCATGATCCCGTTTGCAATTTTCTTGGCAAAGATACTTGGGTGACCATTTCCTTCCCCGACTCACTTTACAATGAGGAAACTGAGGCAAAGAGGGTTAAGTGACTTGCTTAGAGTCACACAGGTGGTCAATGTTTGAGGCTGGATTTGAACCGTGAAAATGAGTCTTCCTGACTCCAGAGACAGCCCTTTATCCACTGGGCTACCTAGCTGCCTATCTTTTCAATATTAAATTCAATATTAAATATCAAATAATTGAAGAGGTATCATATTCCCTGTAAAATTTCCAGGCTAAAACTTTTCCCCATATAATATGATTTTCCATTCCTCCACATCCTGGTGCCCCTTCCCTGGACATAAGACAATATATGTCTTTAAATGGGACACCCAGAAATGAACTTCAGATATGGTCTGACCTGCACATAGTACAATGAGACCTGCCCTTAATTTTGCATACAACTTCCATTCATAGTATGTAAGCTTCTAGAGCCACTATCTCACCTAACTTAAAGTGAATAAACAGTTGAAATTATCTTTTGAATTTGAATGAATTGCTTTCAATATCTTCCCTCATATTGTACATATGAAATTGTTTGAACATAAATAGAAAACATTTATTTTTAATACATTTCATCTTACTGGATTTAATCATTTTAACCTTTTCAGATGAGAATCTGAAACCTAAATAATTAGCTCTTTCCCAGTATTACTATTAATAATACTAGCTAACATTTATATAGCATTTAAAGGCTTGCAAATCATTTTACATATTTTTTTCATTCTATCCCAAAGACTCTGTGAGGTAGATGTTATTATTGTCACCATTTTACAGATGAGGAAATGGAAGCTGAGAGAAGTGATGATAATAATAATTAATATTAATAATAATGATGATGATAGCTAATATTTATATAATGTTTATTATGTGCCCAGCAACTGTGCTAAACATTTTATATTTATTACCTTATTTGGTTCTCATAACCACCTTGGGAGAAAAATGCTATTCCTATCCTTATTTTATAGATGAGGAAGGAGAAACTGAGGGAAGTTTAGTGACTTGCCCAGGGGCACACAGGATTTGAACCCAAGACTTCCTGACACCAAAGCCAGGGCAGGATTACTATGCTCTTTCAGCTACAAACTTTGTAAGTGTGGCATCTACAGATTTATTTGAATCATTGCTAAATATGTTAAATGGAGACAGTGTGGCATAATTACAGGCTACTTTATTGTGCTTTGCTTTACTGTGCTTCACAGATACTGAGATGTGTTTTTCGTTTTTGTTTTTACAAATTGTAGGCTTGTGGTAACCCTTCATACAAAAAGTCTATTGGCACCACTTTTCCCAACAGCATGTGCTCACATCCTCTCTCTGTGTTACATTTTAGTAATTCTTGCGATATTTTAAACTTTTTCATTTTTATTATCTTTTATGGTGATCTGTGATCAGTGATCTTTGATGTTGCTATTGTAATTATTTTGGGGTGCCACAAACCATATCCATATGAGACAGCTAACACTCCACAGATGTGTCATTCCCTCATGTTTCTCTGTCTCCTCTGGCTTCCCTATGCCCTGAGACACAACAATATTGAAATTAGGAGAAGGAATAAGGCCTCCAAGTGTTCAAGTGAAAGGAAAAGTCAATCTATGATGGCGAACTTAATTGTCTTATTTTAAGAATTTGTCACAGCTACTCTACCACCCTGGTCAGTCAGCAGCCATCAACATTGAGGCAAAACCCTCCACCAGCAAAAAGATTACAATTAGCTGAAGACTCAGATGATGGTCAGCACCTTTTAACAATGAAATATTTTTAATTAAGATATGTACATTGTCTTTTTAGGCATAATACTATTGCATACTTAATAGACTACAGTATAGTGTAAATATTACTTTTATATGCACTGGGACATCAAAAAATTCATGTGACTCTCTTTATTGTAATATTTGGCTTATTGTGGTGGTCTGGAACCGAACCCCAAATATCTCCAAAGTATGCCTGTACAAAACAAAACAAAACAAAATGAACTGCAAATTAGGAAATGTAGATTTTAGTATTGGCTCTGCTCATTAGCAAATCTCTGACTTTGAGAATGGTATACTATCTAAGATTTAGAATTACAAGAAATCTTAAGGACTACAGACTAACTTCATTACAGCAATGAGGAAACTGAGGTCCAGAATTAAAGTGTCAAGGCCAGGATTTGAACCTATGTACCTTGGCTCCAAATCTAGTGCTTCTATCAGTACAAATACTTCCTCACTAAAGCTTTCTGGAACTCAGTTTCTTTATTCATAAAATGAGAGTTAGAGTAAAATTACCTATAAAATTCTATGACAAGAAAATGAATCGGGTCTATGATATGCCACTAAGTTCACACCAAAACAGTTTTTGGATATGGGAAGAGAAGGAAATAAACATATAGTGGTGATAATGTGGCAGTGCTTTATAATTATTGTCTCATTTGATCCTCATAACATCCCCAGAGAGTAGGTGTTATTATTTCCCCTATTTTACAAATGAAGAAACTGAGGGAATCAGAGCTTAAGTGACTTGTCCATGGTCTCACAGCTAGTAAATGTCTGAGACAGGATTTCAACTCAGGTCTCCCTGACTTTGGTGCCAGTTATCTATCCACCATGCCACCTAACTGCTTTATATAGACATTAAACCAGTTAGGAATCCACCAAAGTGCACTGTCACCCCACCCCCATACCACTTAATAAATGTTTGTTGACTGACATGGATAGCACCAGAAAATGCCAAATTCTTTACTGAAACTCAGACTAATGATGACAATATTCTTCCTCTAATTGACCAGTATTGTAAATGTGTCATAATGAAAATGAAGATACTCTCTCATTGCCTTATCCTTATTGAGCTTAGCTGGCTTATAATGATCACTACTTGCTTTCCCAAATGCATGAACCATCTGTTTAATAATCTATTTCACAGATTTTTGAGGACACTCTAAATCTACCTTTGTTTTTTTTTTTCTTTTGGAAAGACAGTATCTTTCCTGACTTCTAAATTGCAGTAACTTACTTATTGCCATAAATGCTGTAAGATTATTGACATTGGCTCAACAGCTGAATCTGTAATAATTTCTGCTATTAACCTGGTATAATTCTTCTGAAAGACCTGACCTCACTGAGAACTTTGAAGTATATTCTCCTCATCTCACTACTCCTGACATTTAGCAAAATGAGATTTCCAACAGATTTTTCAGAACTTTAGGTATCCCTTCCCTATATATCTTGCCTCTTAGCTAGAGAATGAATGGTTACAGGAACTCATCATCTATTTCTTCTTTCTAGATTGTTAATCAATTTATTTGTACTTTATTAAGTACTCACCATGGGCCACATTATGCTAAATGCTGTGGTCTCAAGAAGCTTACATTCTAATTAGAAATGTAATAGGTAGAAAAAATATACAAGATGAATATGTGATGATTTTGGAAGGTAGTACATCAACAGAAGGGGGAAGGGCAATGATAGAATTTACAAAGAAGGCAGCACCTGAGCTGAATTTGGAAGGAAAACAGGGATTTCAAGAGGCAAAAGTGAGAAGGGAGATCATTCCATACATGGGGGCCAGCTAGTGCAGAGGCATGTAGAAGGGAGATGGAGCATCATGTGAACAGAACAGTGGGTCAGGTTTGATCACAGAGTGAGAGGAGGAGAGAAAAGCATAAGAATACTGGAAAGGTAGGGAGGTACCAACTTATAAAGAGCTTAAAATGTAAAACAAGGGATTTTATATTTGATTCTTGTGGCAAAAGTGAGCCGCTAGATTTTTTTTTTTTTGCATGAAGGGAAATGTGTGATGTGATCTTATTGGTGTGTTTTAGGAAAATCCCTAGGTAGTTATTTGGAGGATGGGTTGGAGTGAGGAAAGGCTTGAGGCAGGGAGACCAAATAGGAGGCTATTGAAGAACTTCTGGTGAGAGGTGACAAATGCCTGAATGATGGTGGTGGCTGTATGAGTAGAGGAGAGGGATTAAAAGTAAGAAATGTTGTAAAAATATAAAAAGATTTGGTTTTGAAAAATAGCATTTTGATTTATGGGGCAAGAATAGGGTTGAGGATAACACCAAGGTTGAAAACCTGGTTGAATGAAAGTATGATGGTACTCTCCAAATTAATAGAGAATTTGGGGAAAAGGATGAGTATTTTGGGATATGAAAATGGGCTCTATTTTTTAAATGAACTTGAGATGCCTATGGGACATCCCTGTTCAAAAAGTCCCAAAACAGTTGGTAATACAGGACAACAGCTCAGAAAGATATAAATGAATATATTAAACAAAAATTGGCCATCTGCATTATATTACTTCAAGGCTATCACTTATGTTTCTATTAGCATTTATCCTCTCTCAAATACTCTTAGGTGTAGATCTTCATGACACAAAGTTCAATTTTGTTGCCCCTTCTATCAACTCCTTAACTATAATTGAGTCTATATAGATGCATCATAGAATATTTCACAGCTGTGAGTAGATTATACAATTTATATTGAAGTAAATTTTCATGATAACACAAAATATTACATTTTTAAAAACATTTCAGCTTGTAAACATCATTACCTTGCCAATAGATGCAAAGCGCACAGAATCACAAACCTGAAGGACATAAACAAATACATGTAATCAAAGTCAGAAGGGAAAAAAATGCATTCTCAGCTTGGCCTTGAAACTCTGAAATTTCCATTCACAAAATGTATGCTTTTTTCTTGCTATTCTGAAATTTTAATGAATCCTTTGAGGCATGTTAAAAGATATGAACTTCAAATTAGCATCTCTAACCACTTGATATTCACAGTCCTCTAATATCTGTAATGTCATTCATCATTCTTAAAGTTCTCGCTGCAATCTAGTCTCAGGTGTATGTGAATACACATATAAGGCATACAGATATTTTGGAGAAATTTTAATTATAAAAAAGTACAACCATGACTGGCTTGGTGTGGAAATCATGAATAATGGCATTTATCTTTTGGACTTAAAGTGAATCCCTTATTACTGCTTGGATAAATTGCACAAACTGAAGAGAATTATGACCACTGCATAGCTACCAATCCAGTCTAAGTTAGATTTACAGGATAGTGAATGCTTCAGTACAAAATGATCACAAATACAAGTTAGACTCCATCAATAACTCCCTCCAGTCCCAACTGACTGCCACAATTGAAAAGAGATGATCTCCCACCCCCAATTTCATACCTCTCTTTTTGACATGAAGTTGCCCATGATGCACTTGCCCTTGTCTGACTTAGACCATAAGGCTCTCTCTGTCATATAACAGAATCATGCTGTTATCTGGAACTCCTTCAAAGTGGGATTATACTGCCCACAACAGGATTTCAATGAAGGCAGCTAATTAAAGCTGCACCTGCTAGGCTATATTTGTCCTCCATCTTCAAAACTACTGCCCATTGATGATTTAATTCTTCTGCCAAATTTACACCATAAACTAGCTTCCATTTTCACTTAATAACAGTTGTGATATTTTATGGCAAGAAATAGGTGTGTTCTGGTGATTGGAGAATTACCTGGGGAGTTTTTGTTGGTTGTTGTTTGCTTTCCTATTACTTAGAAATTTGACTAATTCAATGAACTAGCAAGCACTTATTATGTGCGAACCACATGCCATGAACTGAGCTAGGTGCTGGGGATTCAAAGACATAAAGTAAACAGTCCTTGCCATCAAGAATCTTACAATCTATAGGGCAAGAGAGTGCCTATACATATCATTGTATAAGGGTGGGGTAGAAATTATCTACCCCATTTTAGCCTTGAATGAGAACACATCTTAATCAATCATAGACCTTAAGAGGAAATACAAAAAGTTTTTGAAAATTGTTCGATGAAGTGAAATATACTAAATAACAAGTCTATTCTAATTGGCCAGGAGCTTTTGTAATACCCTATAGATTCTGTATGTAAGTGTCAAGTTTTCTAGAAAAGGGATTTTCCAGAATCAACTTCAGTTCAGAGAGTTTGTGAAGAAGAAGGAGGAGGAGGAGGAGGAAAAGGAGGAGTTATCAAATCATAGAAACTAATGAAGCATAAAGAGGGGAAGAGTTGAAATCTGCATTCCTGGAGAACACCTACCTTGGCAGATCAAGCATACTACAATTATTGAAGCACATATGCTTTAAAGATGTTGATATTTCTCCATTTAACTTACAAATCTTTTTTAGAAGTTGAATTTTGTCAATTACAGAAGAGTTCTTCTTTTGCTAATTTCAAATCAATTCTGTTTTCGCTTAATACTATCCATGTGGCTATCAACAAAATAAATCTTAACTGTCTCTTGACAAAGAGAACTTAATATTTTGTTATTGAGGAAACCTGGCAATAGTGATTAATCAAAGTGATAAACTGCTATATAAAACTTTCTGTAATTATCACCATGATCATATTTATACTTCCCCAGTAGAATAATTTTTCCTGTGATAAGGAGAGGTACCACTCAGACAACTAGCTTTCCTTTGAAGATACCTGTATTAAATTTACACATATTCACACATGTAAACACACACTGAATAAAATATAAGCTCCTTGAGGGGAGAGACTTTAAAAATAATTCCCCAGCACCTGGCAAGCAGTTTAACAACTAAAGCCACTTCAAGTGTGTAGAAAGATTATAGATTAGTGGAACGTGTTAAAATACCGAAAGCAAAGGAAGTTCAGAAGGGGGTACAGACAAAAAGAACTATGTTGGCACTAACATGATAAAGTTCATATATGCTTAATTAAAGAAGATGTGCATGGTAGATTCACAGCTTCATACATAACTTCCCCATTTTCTTTCTCTCTTTTTATATGGAAATGTTCATATTTGTTGATGACTGCTAAGTTCCTAAATAAAACTTATATTTGAATTAAAGAAGAAGAATATGGACTGGAAAAAAATCTGTTTAATGATCTTCAAGACACCCATACTTTTTAATGGTGTAGGAATTGGGATGAAAGGCTATAATGCAAAGATTGTGGGACAATACACCACCACCACCATCATCAATGCTAATAAAACAATTTGGCTCTGGCAGAAGCCAAAGCAGGTTTGTAAAGAACATCAACCTAATATCTGTTATTTCAGCAGGGTGAGCTTGCTTCATATAGACTGGTGCAGAAATTGGGAGTGACATGACCAAACAGGAGATAGAGAACATTATGAAAAGCAAAATGGATAATTTTGATTACATTAAATTGAAAAGTTTTTGCACAAACAAAACCAATGCAACTAAGATTAGAAGGAAGGTAGAAAATTGGGAAAGAATTTTTACAACCAGTCTCTCTGATAAAGGCCTCATTTTTAAAATATATAGAGAATTAAGACAAATTTATAAGAACACAAGCTATTCCCCAATTGATAAATGGTCAAAGGATATGAACAGACAGTTCTCAGAGGAAGAAATTAAAGCCATCTATAGTCATATGAAAAAATGCTCTAAATCCTTATTGATTAGAGAAATGCAAATCAAAACAACTCTGAGGTACCACATCACACCTATCAGATCGGCCAACATGACAAAACAGGAAAATGATAAATGTTGGAGAGGATATGGGAAAATTAGAACACTAATACATTGTTGGTGGAGTTGTGAAATGATCCAACCATTTTGGAGAACAATTTGGAACTATGCCCAAAGGGCTACAAAAATGTGCATACCCTTTGATCCAGCAATAGTGCTTCTAGGGCTATATCCCAAAGAGATCAAACAAATGGGAAAAGGACCCACATGTACAAAAATATTCATAGCAGCTCTTTTTGTGGTGGCAAAGAATTGGAAATTGAGAGGATGCCCATCAATTGGGGAATGGCTGAGCAAGTTGTGGTATATGAATGTAATGGAATACTATTGTGCTATAAGAAATGATGAATAGGCTGACTTCAGAAAAACCTGGAAAGACTTATATGGTCTGATGCTGAGTGAAGTGAGCAGAACCAAGAGGACTTTGTACACAATAACAGCCACGTTATGCAATGACTAAGAATGTTAAACTGAACCCTTCTCAGCATTACAAGGATCTAACACATCTTCAGAGGCCTCAGGATGGAAAATGCTGTTCACATCCAAAGAAAGAACTATGGAAGTCGAATTGCTTTAACTTATTTTTACCTTCCATTGAGTTTTGTTTCATCTTTCTGATGGTTCCTCTCCTATTGGTTTTAATTTTTACTTACAACTTCACTAATGTGAAAATATGTTTAATGGGTATGTAAATGTAAAGCCTATGTCAGATTGTGCACCATCTTGGGGGGGGGAAGGGAGAAAAATTTTCAACTCAAAAGCATATGAAAAAAAACCATGAAAAAAAATTTTTTAAATTTAAAAAAAAAAAAGAAATTGGGAGTGACCCAGATTTTGCGCCATAAATAATACTTCATGGCATTGGCTATATCATCAGAAGATCTTAATTCCAATGAAATGGCACCATAATATATTTGTATTTAGGGGCTTCACCACAACACTGAGCTAAGCTAAAATTTATCAGAGTTACATAAATTAAATGATGATGATAATGATTACATTGTTTTGCCCTTACCCATTAAAATGAAGTAAGTTGTAACAAGAAGCTGGAACTATTTTTCTTAGGAATTTTAGCAATAAAGAGGAATTTGATTAGCACTACCTCACCCAAAATTTGATAAATCATATTCTGATGATTTTGATTCTGAACACAGCCAGAGACATCCACAGGAGTCTAAATAGTACAGGCATTGGCAAAGGAAAGCTAGTTGGCTCAGTAGAACCTCCAGCTGTCACCAGAAAGCCTGCTCCAATAAGGAGGCATAAAGTCACTCAAGACGATGAGGATGATTATTACAATGCTCATGTACCAACTTGCTTTACTGATCTTGAAGTGTGGAAAATTCTGCTTGCTTGCACTAAACTGAAGCTTTGATATCAGATAATTTTTGTAACTTAGACTTGGTTTATCTGGCTTGGAGATTCATCATTTGCAAATAGACTGTTGACTTATTAATGAGATTATGAAATTTATCAGTCCTATTGAGTCAAAAGAAGCATGTGATTTGCAGGCTGGACAATTGTGATAGCCTTCTGCTTGGTTTGCTTGCCTGACCTCCCTCTGCTCTTGAGTCCATCCTCCATTCACTTTACTAGAGGGGCTCTCTATTTCTTCCTAGTATCAAATATGTTTGTCATGGTGGGGACCAGGACAGTTTCCTCAAATCTGCATCTATAACCTAGGCTTAGGAACATGTCTGGTCATATCTGGTACTTGACCCTGGGTGGAAAAGCAGTCTGAACCTCCACAACTGGACTAGGCTGAATTTGAACCAAGTCTCATTTCCCCGTGATCTTTAGTCTAGAGATCAACGCTATTATTTTATAATATATTATATGTTTGTAATATAATATATAATAATATAATAACTTAAGTAAGTTGAGGCCCAAGGAAGTTAAGTGATATGTCCAGTGTTACACAGGTCACAAATGACTGAGGCAGCTAAGAAGTACAGTGAAAAGAGGTCAGGAAGCCCTGAGTTTCTTTTTTTTCTTTTTACATTGCAATCCCAAACTGAGATGACCAGCTTCAAAAGTTCAATTTTATCCTTTTTAAGCAACTAGGAAAGGAATAGTAGGAAAAGAGAGAAGAAGGGGAGTTGTTATCATCAGGGAGTGAGCCTGGAAAGATCCATTGGAAAAAGTCTCACCAACATGCATAAAAATCAACTCTTTTACGTCCAAAAACTTGTGATGAACCAGATAGATGTTAGCTTGAATCATAGAGATAAAACACATACACTCAAGGGACAGTATGCCATGGTTGAAGTCGTATACAGTTTGGAATCAGAAGCCATTCTAATGGAAAATCTGCTCCTGACTATTTCTATAACTCTGGGCACATGACAACTTCTTTGGACCTTAATTTTGTCCCCTGTAAAATGAGGGTATTGGACTTGAAAGATTTATAAGTTCTCTTCCACTTCTTATTTTTATGATCATATCAAATCCACTTTTGCTTCTCCTTTCTCCTACCCCTTCACTGTTGCATCCTTTAGTTGGAAATATTTTTTCTACAGGAGAGATAAGGATAGGAACTAGAATTGTGATTTCTTCTAGGAAACTGTCAAGTTAGGACACCCCCTCTATCAATCCAGGTCCATACCTTCTCTGCAACCTGGACTTTTAAAGACTTAAAAAAAAGGGGGGGCTGCCTAGGTCAGTGAGAGTTTAAATGATTTTTTTTAGGGTCACATAGCCAGTATGTATCAGAGATGAGTTTGAACCCAGGTGTTCTGGGCTTCCTAGCCCATTTTCTATCCAATAGGCCATGATTCCTCTTAAGTGTGCAGCAGCTGCTATTTGAGTGGACCATTTTTCACCATCACTGTGCATCATTATATGCTCACAGGCACTATAGGCAGCCTGGCAACTGCTCCTACATGTGCTGCAATCTATTGAAGACCCAGAAAGGAAAGTTCTTGCCACCAAAATCCTTGGCACCATCTAATGGTTCAACATCAAAAACTGATATGATTTTATCAGTGAAAATGAAATTAAAGAAGAGGCTTCAATATCTGCTTTCCTGTTGTAGACTAAGGACCATGGGACCTTTCCATCAGATTTTCAGCAATAATCTTGACTATATGTTGTCTTCCCCACTAGAATGAGTTTTGTGAGAGCAGGAACTGTTTTAATTCTATATTTTTATCTTCGGCATTTTGTCCAGTACTTTGTACATAGTAAGTGCTTAATAAATGCTTCATTCAATGACTCATTTATAAAAGTGGAAGTGGCTAAAAGTTAACTGTATCTATCAATTCAGTGCCTTATGCAGCCGTAGCATAACAATCTAACAATTAGTGCTCTACATTCTGGAGGCTTGTTATCAATTCTTCTTAGGTACCACCATTTATACAGAATAATCAAAGTTACATAAGATCTATCCTATGGGCTTTAATCAGGTTTGTTCCTTTATCACTAAGCAGAGTTGGGGAAATCAGTTAACCTTTCTGTGCTTGAGGGTTCTACTCTGAAAAATGAAGTTCTTTATATCTTGAAATTAGATGACAATGTGATTCTGTAAATAATAATAATCCCTGGCTGAATGAAAGGCAGTAAACAGAAGAGACTAATTAAGTAGGACCCCACAGGCATTGGTCCTGGGTAGGAGGCTTAATATATTTACCATATACTTCTGAAGTAAGCAGAAACCAAACCATTTGGGACATCAGAGATCAGAGCCAGTACCTTGAACTGAGCTCCCTGAATGGTTAAGCAGGAAAAGGGACTTCTGTCTCTAAAGCTGTCGATTTGGCATGTTACCAAATGCAAAAAAAAAATCAAATTAAGAACCTCTAAACCCACAAAACATAAAAACACTCATTTGTTATATAAAAGGCAAGGAATCAATGAGCATTTGAAGAAAACCAACAACAGTATCTCTTACTGTAAAAATGACATTACGGGAATGGAGTGGATTAGTTCCAAGGTAGAAATATATTCAGGAATTACTGATTATTATACCTGTCAGGATTGCTATTAATTATATCAGTGAGCCCTTAAAATATCAACCCTGAACTAAAGTATATGCGTATTAGTCCCTCTTGTAGCCTGCTCTGTGCCCCCTGCCACCACTTCACCATACTCCATTCATCAGCCATGGGACCAAACCTGATGAGCATATCTGGTTCATAGCTCTAGCTCCTCATGCCTAAATTTCTTTTTTTTTTTTTTTGCTTTGATCAATTCCTGACTCCCTGCCATCTCCAACTTAGGAAACTCAGAGAAACAGAAGATATCGAGAATTTCAATCTGTCATTCCCAAGGTAAATTTTTATATCTTTATATTGTCTCAGTGTCACTAGTTATACATTTTAGTTGTTGGGTATTTTCAGTAATTATGAACATAAATAGACCTATCTATAGATGGAAGTATAAACACATTTCACTACACTACTTTCTGAGGTCACTGCCACAGAACTGCTACTTCTTGGGTTACAATTGCTGGTAATTTTCAATTCCTAAGGGATGCATCCACCAACTGGAAGGGACTTAGGTCCCTTGAATTTGAGGCTTAGAAGGATCCTTAGAGCTGAACTAGTTTAAATTCCTCATTTTTACAGACAATCAAGCTGAGGCCAAGAAGCTCAAACAAGGGTTTGAACAAAGGCTCTGACTTCTGACCAAATGTTCTGTTTCTATATCCGTTCCTTGCCTAGGTCAAAGGCCTAATTTTAGAGATATTACAGCTTAAATGATCCAAAGTCACAAAACTACTTCATTCTGATGTTTTTTCTTTCTACTCTTCCATGCTATTAAATTATATCCTGGGGATCTGAAAGAGATCCTTGGAGTATTTCAATAATCTTAGAAGTCTAAAATGAAAGTGCTTTGTCCTGAAATCAGCTAGCAAGGAGAGTCAGAATTTGAGCTCAGGTCTCTGATTCTAGAGCTCTCCTTTATGTGGTGGATTTAACTCTCCTCCCCCTTCATTTATTTTCCCTTTTAGTGATAATAATAACAATGGTAACAGCATTGATATACAGATAAAAGGTCTAAACATCACTTTATGAATATCATCTCACTTAATCCCCACAACAACTCTGTAAGAGAGGTGTTGTTATTACAGGTGCTATTGCGTAAGCATATGTATATTACATGAACAAAGAAAAGGCAAAAGACAATCCATGCTCTCAAGGAACCAGAATAAGGGATATGAAAACAGTGTAAAAACTCTAAAGTTCAATGTAAATTTAGGTTATTTATTTTCCTTAATCATAATAACAATAGCAATTAAACAATAATGCTGTGAGGTAAGTAGTGGAAGTATTATCTTTATTTTATTGTTAAGAAAACTATGGTCAGACAAGTTAAATGGGTTGCCCTAAGTTGCAGCATTAACATTTTGTGTTTTCATGAGTTTTCAATACGTAAGGGATTCATCCACCAAACCAGGATCTTGGGTAAGTCACTCACTTACTCTTTTCTAGGACCTCAGTTCCTTAATCTGCTAAATAAGGGAGTAATAGTAGATGTACTTGAAACTTCTTTTGGGTTGTTACATTGCATGACTGTTTTGTGCCATATCTATTATGTTATGTAGACACAGCCATGTATTAATACCAAGAAGTAAACTACACACATTAAGAAGTTGATATACACATTTCTACCCCCATCATCACCTTTAAACCCTTGCTCTGCCAACATTGGCCAATATTCTCTCCTCCAAAACCATGGTATCATGGATTCAGTTAGATGCACTGAGCAGAATTCTGGCTCTGTAATTTGCTAGCTATATGTACTTGGTCAAAGAGCCAGTCAATGAACATTTAGTAATCACCTACTATGTATCAGGCACTGTTATGGGCTAGTGATACAAAGAAAAATATAAGATAGTCCCTGCTTTCAAGGAGCTAGTGAGAAAAATTCACTTATACCTCTGTGGACCTTAGTTTTCTCCCACTGTAAAATGAAGGGATTGTAAAAAGCAATATCTAAGATCCCTGCCAGTTCTAAATCCTTGGATACTCTGAAGTTCATGCTATTATATGAACCTGTCACAATCATTTTTACAGTTATCTCCAGAAGAATACCATCTTTCTTCATGACTTCAATATTTACCTCACAATTTTTGCCATTCCTTTTCTTCCAACCATTCTTTCAGATTCCACACCCTTTTAATACTCTGTTCCCATAGTTCTTTGAATATCTCAACAACTATGATCTTCAAATTATACTTGGGGCACCTACCAAGGTGGCCACATCTTAGAACTCAACATTACTTAAAAGAGCTCCACTCACTAGAATTGTAAATCTGGAAATTTTGTCTGAACAAGTATGTCCTGCTCTCCTCCCATTTCATCATCACTACAAAGCCTGTCTTTTTTCCTTTGCTCTCAAGGCCTTGAATCCTTCCTAGCCTATCATCACTGTATTAACTCCACATTCCTCCCTACCAAGTCTTGATTCAACAGATATTCATTTTAAGCACATAATCTCCTACCAATAAATGCTTTATTCCTTTTCCTTCCCTAATACGAGCCCTGCTAACCTCCATGGCTCAGTAACTCCACTAATCTGCCTTCTTAGCTACTTTTTTGAAACAGTAATCGACAAAATTTATGCTACCTAAACTCAACTGGGCTCTGCTACACAGACTGTCCTTTGTTCATTTTTAACTGAGTATTAAATTATTGTATTTGCTGTTCCAGACTTTCTTTTTTGCATGCCCCTAAGCCTTCACCTATGACTTTCCACTTCAGAGTATAACTCTCTTGCTACTTTACAAAGAAGGTTGAGACTATCTGATATTATTCTCATATTGTTGACCTCTTTATATTGTAAGATGTTTGGAGAGTAAGAAATGAAAGAAAAGAAAGACAAAAAGACAATTCAGAGACCTCAGGCCTGTATGTCATCAACACTGTCTTCACCTAGAGAGCTGGGTAGTGCTGGGCATAGACAGTACCAAACAATGTTCTCTCTCTCCCTTCCTACCCTAATCATCCTCCTACCCTACTGCCACCTCTACCAAAGTAAATTAATTATATTTTAATTGACCACAAAAATGTTTCCACAAAAAAAACGAGAGATATCAAAAATCAGCTGTCCACCAGCAGTATTGACAGATGAGAACAAAGGTCAAAATTAATAATGAAATAAAATACAAGATAAAAATGAGAAGACACTGAATGTGATTACAAGAGCTACCGCTTGACTGAAATAATCTGCTGATTCTGAAAAATAGAAAATGGATAAATGTAAAGACATCACTGATCATCACCATCTCTTGATACAGTTAACTGACATATAACAGTCACCGTAGCAGTGAGACCAAAAGAACACAAGAACCACTCTGGCTAGCCAGTGATTGCCAAACAGAGAGACATGGCAGTGAAGGGTAATTCTAGTTTAGAAAATGATTTTTCAGTTCCAACACATTGCAGAGGAAAAGTGACAGAAAATTATGAGCAGTGTCACCACACACCGCAATGAAAGGCACTGAATATTGACAATGAATCCATAGAAAGCTTGGCATGAAATTTAACTAAGGCAGACCACCCAAAGAACATATTAAAGACAAAACTAGAAAGAAAACAGTAAACATATGTGCAATGCAATTTTTGTAGTGATCACCCGTGATCACAGAACCAACATATTTGAATTCTAAAATTACTCTGATTCAGGTTCTAATTTCCTTCTCCCGGACTACCTGTGATACCTCTTTAATTTATCTTCCTGCATCTACCTCTCCACTTAATCCATTTTCCAAAGACCTGCCAAATGAGTATTTCTAAAGCATAGATCTAACATGTCACTTTTTCTGCTCAAGATTTCCTCTTCACAAAATACAAACTTTACTGTTTGGCACTGAAAGCCCTTCACAATCTGGCTTTCTTTCTCTCTGGGATAATTAAACATGATCCTCCCCACCTTCAGCCTCATGCACTTTCATGCCAACAATATTCTCACTTCTAACTCCCATCTTTTCGAACTCTCAACTCCCTTCAATAGCTTATGTGCCATATCTTTCAACAAGCCTTTCTTAATGTTCCCAGAAGTTATTTCTCCTTCATGCCTCCAAATTACTTGTTTATTGATCTTAAACTATGTAAGTTAACTCGTTTATTGGTGTTTATTCTGTATATATCGTGTGCATGTAATTACCTTCATTAGATAATAATTATTTTATTTCTATTTTAATTAATGACATATATGTTTACTCTCTCCAGCAGAACATAAGCTCCTTGAGGACAGAAATCATTTGAATTTTGACTTAGCATTCTCAACACTTACCACAGAGCTTGCCATATGGTAGGTAGTTAATAAAGGCTTGCTGGGGAATTGAACTTGGGTCTACCACTATACGTAGATAAAATATTTGAGGAAGTGAAAATGATAATTAAGAAGATGAAGTTGAGAAGTAGTTGAACCTGACCAAACACATACAGAAGAAATTCAACAAAATTTTGAAAGCATTTTATGATTGATTTTCAATATACCAAAAACAGATTGATTCCAAAAGAATGAAAACAATCAAGAAGTGTATATTATCTTTAAAAAGGTATCCTTTTCTCTACTTTTTCATCATGCGATAGCATAGGAATATGTGTAATGAGCTATCCTAAAGGAAAACGTTAGGAGACTAAGCAAGATTTCTGAGACAATTTTCTATAACAGAATACAACTTCACAGCACAAGATTGACAGAAAGGAGAAGAAATGACAAGATCCCATTTTTTTTCATAACAGAAAAGTTATTGACTTACAAACCTTAATGAATCTCCTCTCAAGTTTTTTTTTTAAAAGATAGTAAAAAATTCATTGAAAAACACAACCTCAACAACTTGGTTTAATAATTCTCTGATTAACATTATCAAATGGGGCACAAAACAGACACATGCTTGCCAAAAGGGTTTACCAGCATCAGAGGAGAACCTACAAAGCCAAAGGGAAAAAGAAGTTCCTCTGGATCTCAAGGTGCTCCAGACATTCTTTGTTTATTTATTGCCTCCCCAGAATGCTACGATACACAACCACAAAAAAAAAAAAAGTATCATGATCCAGACGGGGGGAAAATATCTAAGTTAACACTGAAAGTGTATCTTTCTAATTATGACATTCAACCTATTGAATTCATGTATGTGTGTTGGGGGGGGCGGTGTGGGTGTGGGTGTGGGTATGTATGTGTATATATGATAGCTGTTACAGATGGATCCTGAGTTTGGCATGCAGAAAAGGATGGGCTGGAGCACATTTGTTACCACTGTAACATTTCCAATGATTCCAAGCTGCTTACTGTATGAAAGCTAATCTTTTCTATATCAATTGTTTACTCAGGATGCTATAAGGTTTTGAATCACAGAATAGCATATTAGACGCATCAAAGCTGTGTGTTTTCAAAAGCAATGGGAATGTGGTAAGCTTGCCAGAGAAGAAAGGACTCCGTCTCCCATGGGCTTGAGGCACAGAGCAAAGGTTGCTGGGAAGAAGCAGGCAAGCCACATGTAGAGATAGTAATGGTGTATCACCAATGCAAGTGTGCAGCCCCATGGGCAATGAAAATAGTAGAGGACTTACTTAAGAGTAGCTGAATGTGGAAGACTGAAACTACTTTTTTATGTGGTGCAGAATGCGGGGCTGTAATATTAGAATTTTAGCTGGGTGCAGAGCAGGAGTATGGATACTAGGGGAAAAAATGAGAAGAGATTCCAGGAGAAGCAAAATCAAGAGACAGCATGCAGGTACTGCCTTTAAAGTCCCTTTTACATACTACAGTACTACTAATGGCAGTTCATGTGGAAGCCCCTCTGGAAAGGAAAGGAAAAAAACAACAACACTCTATTCCTTTATGGTCCTGGATACAAGTCCCATTTCTATCAAAATGTCTTTTAATAAATTTGCTTTATTTTCAAATGTTTATTGTTAGCCTTAGCTACTTGTAGGTAAACTGAATATGCTTAAAGGAGAGGTAGAAACACAACAAATCAAAAAGAGGTGTTCTGGATGGGAACAAACATGAACTATACACAAGTTAATAGAGAAAAGTTCCATAAACTCATCTCTCTTTCACCGATATACAACTTATAGATGCATAGGTTGTTTTGAGTAGCCTACTGCTTACTACCAATAAGACTTGTGGCTCAAGTGGTGAAAAGGTAACATCTAGGGCATGTGTGACTCTAAACTGGGGGTGGGAGGGATGGACTGGCCATAAAATGAGGATAAAGTATAAAAAAGATAGCTCAAGTTTGGCAAAATATTAACACAATTAAAGGACAGCCCTCCACACATTCAACAGTGCCTCTGCAGAGGATTTTTATTTATTTATTTTTATTAGAAGCCCACAAAGAAATCGTAAGATAAAAATGCATTAAGATGGGATTTCATAAACATCATTTTTCAGAATACCTGCACTGGTGAAATAATGGATCCATTGTATCAAAACATACCCTGCTGAACTCTTCAGGGGAATTTACACAAAATAGTTATCCTTTCAACATCATGCCTTTCCCAATCACAGTTTCTCTATATTGCAGGTCAGCATGAGAAATTAAATGGGATTTTGGGGGGAGTTTTGTGGAAGCCACAGATGACACAGAAAAAGTTTAGAAACTCAGAAATGCATAAAATATATGTATAGTATTGTATAGCATCAATACATTTTATTTTTTAATACCGTAATAATATAGACTTCTTCTCTGGTATGAAGAGAGGGCCAAAAAATTTCACATAGGTTTTCCAGATCATGGGGTGTCGCACCCCCAGCCCCCAATGTGGAAGGGATAACTATAGTCAAAACATGATGATCATTACTTTTAGAATCATTGTTAGGCTCAAATGAATCATTTTCAAATTACCATAATGCTAATGTCAGTGTACTGGGTAAAAAATAAATTAGTCAATATTTTTTTCCCTTGAGTTTGTGTGTGTTACAAATAAACTAATATTTAATATGCTGAATAATGAACTGAACAAAGGAGTGATATCTGAGTTTTACAATTGTATGGTTTGGTCATTGATTATATATTTTGATCATTTTACAAACATGACTAGCTTTAGTTAGGCTGATCAACTTTCTTCAAATTTTGACATGAGTAGATTTGTGCTTCCCCATGTTTCTCTGCTCTTTTCAAAAGGGAAATGACTACCAATTACCAAGTATTTGTTTACTATTTGCCAGGCATGGGGCTAAGTCATGAGGATAAAAACAAAAATCCTGCCCTAAATTAACCTTAATTCTAATGACTATGATTTCTAACCTCATGTAAAATCCTAGATCAGTGCTTCCCCTGGATATGAAGTAACCAACCTACGTCTATGGAGGACAAGTTCTGGGGTGGGGAGGCTTCTATCAAGCTGAAAAATATTTGAGAATGGACTCAATGAGCAGCTGTATATATGCTGCCCATGTATTGGTTTAACAAAATTCATCATCAGAAATTTGGCCACCAGGCAATGACTTAAAAAAAAAAAGATACAGAAATTCATGGAGACAAAGTATTATGCTGCAAAGATGTATACTCCTTGAAATTCTTGGAGAAAAGAAGTATGACCTCCATGTTCTAATGCTGATTAGTGTCTCATTTTAATTTGTTGAGATAGAAAATTTTTTAAAATTGCGTAGACTCATAGGTCTTTAGGAGTGTATTTGACAGATGAGGAAACAAGGAAACTACTTGCCCGAGGTAATACAGGTAGTAAGAGGTAGGGCAGGGATTTGAACTCAAGTGACTTAACTCCAAGTTTACCATCCTTCTCACTATATTAAGGTGTGTGTGTGTGTGTGTGTGTGTGTGTGTGTGTACGTGTGTGTGTGTGTGTGTGTTGTGTGTGTGTGTGTGTGTGTGTGTGTGTGTTGAAAGAACTAACTCTATAGTAACTATTGTCCTAATGTATTTTTTGGCTATTTGTAAGGTTTAATTTAACAAAAGTTTACCATAAAGAGAAATTTTTTTCCCCTAAAGATTTCTAGCCCACTGATTGGTTATAAAATATCTCATTAATGCAATCACACTCACTTCTGCTTGCTAAGGATTAAATTGATTTTTTTTTTACCAAGCTGATTTTCTAAAAAGTTTTCTTTACTCCTTTTGGATATAAAATGTATCCTTGCCCTGAGCAAGGACTTTGGAATTTGGATTTATATTTGGAGTTTTGCATTTTGTCCCCTGATCTGTGAATTTTTGAGGTGTCGTTAATTTGATAGATGTATTGATTTAATTTTCAACCAAATTTCTTACATTTTAATTTTGCTTCTTTATTTTTTTTCTGAAGGATTCTTCGCTTTTTGCTGTAGTCTTTCCTTCATTCCCTTAACACAGGCCATTTTATCTTTTGGGTTTGTAGTCATCTTTCACCAATTGCAACTAGACTAAACAGTGCCTTCAAAGTAAAAATTTATGGGAATAGAACATCAGAGGAATTCTACCTTAACTAAACAGTTCAAGTGGAAATGACTGCCTTGCAAGGTACTACCCTGAGAGATTTATGCCATGAAAATTTCATAAGTTGTGGAGCTCTGAAAGTAATTTCCTCTATTCAAGTTTAATTTCAAGGGAAATGTTGTTAAAATGTTTAAAAACAAAAATTTCATTCATCCTAATTGATGTTTTTAGAATAGCCAATTTTAACATTTCAGATGGCTGGAAACAAGGTCAAGATACCTTCCCTAAGATCCAGTAGTTCTTAGAAAATAAGACTGTTGAGACACTAGATTGAGGCAAGGAAGAAAAAAGCTTTTGAATTGGCCAGAAATCACAGTGACCTAATCCAGCAATAAATATAAAGAAACAAATAAATTAATGAGTATGATCAATCAACTAATAAATCTGCTTTGAAGTGGATTGCTCTCCTATAGACCATGGCCATTTCTGGATAAATTAGTATTGGGTTGGCAAATTGAAGTATCTTTTACTCTTCCATCACATCTTATTTCCCTCCCCACCATGCACCTCGTCTTGTCTGTTTTACTTTCTCTCCTTTAATCCTTACACCTTTAAATCCACCATTCCTTACCTTTTCATGAGCAAATCCATGCAGAGAAATGAAAAAATCATAACTCACGTTTAGAGAAACAATACCACATGTAGATCAATTTTAATGTTGATTGGGATTTTACAAATAAATTATTTGAAATCTCCTTTTTCATATGAGGAAAGTGGATTCACCAGAGAAGTAGTGTGAGTAACCCAAAGGACAATAGATTAAGTAGTGGCCCATCAAGGACTGGAACCCAGATGGCATGACTCCTAACCAGCTTTTGTTTTCATTTGTACCATGTTACCTGACCTCTTAAAATGTCATTTTATTGTTAAAACCGGTATATGAATATATTTGCTGGTTTATGCTCCAAATTAAAGTAATACGTCATACTTTATATTCTTTTCTTTTTCATCTTGATAGATGGTTAGCATAACATTTGCAAGATGATTCAGGATGCTACTTCAAAAAATTATACAAACTTCATAGAAGATCTAAGGGTCTACCCTTTTATCTCAAACAATAAAATGTTCAAAGGAAATCAACTGAGATCTAACCTATGCTGCCTTATTTTCACATTATGCTAAAATACAAATATCAATACTTTAACATATTAAAGCCTATATTGAAATCTTAGTTACACAGACACAGTATTTAATTGGACATACAGATGTTTTCTGGGTATGTTCACTGCAAATTTTGTTCAATCTGGGTTTTTTTGTTTGTTTTGGGGGTTGTTTGGTGGGTTTTATTTTATTTTTGTTTCATTTTTAAATATAAAAAAATCATCTGTCAAAAAAAATCTTAGTTATATCCAACATTATTCTCTTATGATCTTTGGCATTCAGGAGGCAACAAAGCATAATAGAAAGAGGTTTTTCTGAGTTGGACCCTTACTGGTTGTGTGATCCTGGCCAAATCATTTAAATTCTGAGTGCCCTGAGCAACTTTCTAAGACAGTAAGTTGCAGAGGAGGTGCAAACCTGCACCAGTAGAGGATGATTCTTATTAGGAATTCCCTCTACCAGAAGTGTCAAACATATAGCCTAGAATGTAGTCTGAGCCAGATTAAAATTTAATTGGGAAATGTTTAACAAAATAAGTAAAAATAAAACATTGATCATACTGCATTTTAAAACTGAGTCAGTATGTGACTGGCAGGCATACTTTTGTGTGGATTAATGGCCCATGATTCTATTTGGGTTTGACATCATTTCTCTATACCAATAAAGTTACAGGTCAATTCTAAAGCCATTCCCTATCTTTGATGTGCAGAATCAACATTAGCATGACAGGAAATGGGGGGGAAGGGAAAGGAGAGCTACTAAGGGTTACTTAGCACAGGGACATTTTGTTCCATAGAACTGAAACCAGAGAGCAGTAGATGCAAAGTGGATGAACTGAACACCCAGTTTCTGCCTTCCATAAAGGAAGGCAAAAAAAATTATGGTTGAAGTAATGGTGATGTAAGAAGGTCTAAGTTGGAGGATAGAGACTGAACCTGTTATTTCAAAAGTATAGAGAACCCCAAGGTATATCAATCAATCATTAAATATTTATTGAGCATTTACTATGTGAGAAGCACTGTACTAAGGCCTGGGGATTCAGAAAGAGGCCAAAGACAGTCCTTGCTTTCAAGGAGCTTATAATATAATAGGGATATATTGGAATAGACAGAAAAATCCCTTCTACCGACACAGGTCAGCACCTTCTCTTCAATTTATCTCCTTAAAGAGTTGCAAAGGGCATGGAGTTCCTAAATTATTTTCCCAGGTTCACACTGCCAATGGATGTCACCAGTGGGACTTAATGTGGGTATTCTTGGATCTAAAGATAGATATGCCATACTGCTTCTCTATTTGCATATAATGGAATATCATTTTCTTCCTAAGAATCAACATGGGGAGATTTATAGGCATTAAAAAAGAGAAAAGAAAGCAGAATGAAGAGAATACATATAATGACTGAAATAATTTAAACAAAAATAATAACAAAAAGCAGCTGAACTCAGATTAATTGCAATGAACATGCTCTGTCTGGGAGAAAAGATGGTGGAGCATATTTCTCTTTTTTGGTTAGGGATAGGGTGGGGAAGAGGATGCTGGGGATTATAGGCTAGTTTTTCTTATCTTTCGCATCCTTTTTTCAAGTGAGGGCTCAATGAGGGGGGAAGGGACAGTGCCCTGGGAAATGACAAATGATGATTTTTTTAAAAAGCTTCAAAAATTTTTTTACAATCATATAGCATTAGTAATTTTCTTAATATTTCATGGTGTTTTATGGATCCTTTAATGATCTTATCACACATAGTAATTGAGCATAACACTTCCAGAATTAGGGATCTAGATGGCCATGTAGACCAACCCATATTCAAAAGAAAATCCTACACCATATCCAACAAATGGTCATACAGCCTTTGTTTGAAAACCTCACTGAAGGGGAAACAGATACCTTCACGGTCCACTCCACTTTTAAATTGCACTAATTCTGTTTAATTTTAATTTTAATAAATTCTTTAAATACTAGTTATTATTACATACTTCCTATATATTTATATGTGTTCCTGTTGCCTTCCCATAAAGAAGATGAGCTCCTTGAGATCAATGAACATTTTTTTTCTTTGTAATGACTTAAACAGAGTAGACACTTAAATAAATTTTCATTGACTCATTGGGAAGTTCTTCAAATGTGCTCTGTTGAGTTTATTTTTAAGTGCAGATGTGGTAATCTGCAAGATGTAACCTTTCTTTTCCCCATTTACCGTGGATACCATGAAATACCAAAACCCAGTTATGCTATGGAGAGCATTGTAATAACAACCCCTTTGAGTCTACAATATTATGACAGCATATGGGATGATTATAACAAGTAGTGCACAATTTGTTTTTAATTTATGGCATCTGTGGCTCTTCAGCAGGAATGTGACTTGTTCTTCTGACTCAGTCTTCCATTACTGTTCAAGATTATTTCAAAGTGTTTCATTTCTAAGCAAAATCTGTCAGCTCATTTTTGAAGTCTAGGATTTATACTTTTGTTCCTAAATATGTATTTTTTATCTTACTGGATTTTTTCAAATTGTAAATCTGGCATATTTAGAGTTAAAGCAATGTTTTCTTAGATCTAAAGAGCTGAATCTACCAAAACATGTATCCAATCAAACCTAATCAACATTTATTAAATGATTTGCCAGTCACTGTACTAAGTACTGGGGATACAAGTAATAAAAAGACAGTCCCTACTTTTAAGGAGCTTGCAATCTAAATGGGGAGAAAACCCACAAAAAGAGGCAGAAAACGGTGGGGAGCAGAAAGGAGAGCTACCAAGAGTTACCCGGCACAGGGCCATTTTGTTCCGTAGAACTGAAACCACAGAGCAGCAGATGCAAAGTGGATGAGGTGAACATCCAGTTTCTTTCCTCTTTAAGGAAGACATTGGGAGCAGCTTGGTACCCTTCTCCCCCAGCCCTCTAATCAGAGGGGAGAGGAAGCTGAGGGAGGTTGTATCAAGCAGGGCTTGAGTTAGCAGCGATGAATTTAGAAGTGATGAGTTATCCTGGGAGGAACATCCTGGGAGCAAAATCCAGGCAGAGCAGCAGATACAAAGTGGAGAGTGCTATATACATTAGACATTAATATCCAATGGCACCAATATAAATCTTTTAATAGACATCAGAAATGGTGTTGCTGCTGATAAATGTCTCCCATTAATTCAGCACAAATAGGTAACATAGTAAAGAACACAGGAGTAACTTCTGTCATTTACTACTGTCACTTAACAGGCCAAGTTATTTCACATGCCTAAGCATGTTTATTCATTAGAAAAAATGGAAATAATAACACACTAGCTACCTTACAGTTATTGGGGAGGTCAAAAGACGTCAAATTTGTAAAGCATTTTGAAAATTGTAAAGAACTATATAAATGTGAGGAGACACCTAAATGACTTAGAGGATAGAGCCTGGGCCTGAAGTCAGAAAGACCTGAGTTCAAATCTCAGATGCTTACAAGCTGCCTTACTCTGGGCAAATCACTTAACCTCTATTTGTAATCCACTAGAAATGGAAATGGCAAACTTACTCCAGTATCTTTGCCAAGAAAATCCCAGGGACAGTATGGTTCATGGGGTCATGAAGAGTCAGACACGACTGAATGAGTGAACAACAACATATAAACATGACCATTATTGTTCAATTATTGTTTCAGATTTGCAATGCAATTTCCTCCCCAGACAAGAAAGCCAGCGCTCAGAGAGATTAAGTGACATTTCTACAATCTCATTTCTAGTGTTTGCTGAACTGAACTGAATCAGAGACTTCTTAATCATGGCTTCTTAATCAAATCAACAACTCCAGTTAGTACACTAATAGATTCTACTTTGAAACTTTATGAATTTTAACATTATGGGAAATTATTGTGAATTTTCATTTTATGTCATAGATTTGCCACGCACTTATACATGGCCCTTTAAGCTCTGCACAATGTTTTGACATTTGATAGCTTTGTAGCCCGGGCAAGCCTCTTAACTTCTTTTAACCTCTGTTTCCCCATCTGTAAAATACGATACTTTTGCCAACTACTTCACAGGGTTGCTGTGAGGAAAGCACTCTCTAGCCCTCAGAGTGCCATAGAAATGTAAGTTATTAATAGTCATACTGGTGTCATTATTATTATCCTCCACTGATTATTCATAGGCTATGAGTTGTTACTCCATATAGTTTAAGGGAACATATGTGCATTTTGGGAGGTAGTTTATTTCCTAGTTTGTTTTATGACTCCAAGCTTCTGTCTGAAACATAGTCTTATCTTTTTCATACTGATCTCCTTTTAGTGGCATTATATTCCATTACTTGCAGCCATACAATAATCTCTGATAAATTGAAATCGTAGCTCACGCAAAGTGCAATGGGAGTAAGCAGATTACACTACTTTGCAAACCAAGTACTATAAAGGAAAATATCACTAAAACTTGTCATCAAAGAGACACATGTGTGGAAGAGAATGTGGGCTGGTCACATGAAGTAAAGTATGGCCATTGACTAGCTTAATGCTCTACTGACATCTTCACAAGGTGGAAAGGGTGGGGTGTCTTTTCTGATTCGGGAGGATGTGGACAAGAGTAGCATGGAATAATAAATAGACAAGGATAGGCGACACTGTATTACTGGGGGTACTAACGTCAGTAAGACCACACACCCATTGGAGTGCTTAAATATTTGAATGGACTCCATCAACTAGACTCACTCTTGTCTGATTCACATCTTAATAATAAGGATAGAGACTAGAGATGTGATTTCATTGCTATAAGGGACTTCCAGGTGATGAAATTCCTTTTGCATCCAGGTCAGCATTTTCTTTGAAGTTTATACTCTTAGAGAGTTTCCTATAACAGTGAGAATTTAAATGACTTGCCCAAGGTCAAACAGTGAATACGGGTTAAGTGGGACTTGAACCGAGGTCCTCTTGGTTTTGAGGGGGGCTCTCTATCAACTATACCAGGTTGACATATATGGTATAGAGGAAATAGCATTGGTTCTGGAGTCAAAGAAGTTGGGCTCAAATCCCACATCTGACAATTTCTATCTAACCTTGGGCCTCATTTTTCTTATCTGTAAAATGGGTTAGCCTCTGAGTCCAGCTCTAATTCTACGATCCCATGAACTCTTATCACATTAACCACTACTAGAGCTTGTTTTTGTTGTGGTTCCAATTACATTAACAAAATTTGATCTTCCCAACCACAGCACCCAGTACGAAGTGGAGGATTTTTGGCTTAAGGTAATTTCCTATTCCAAGTGTTTTTCCATAAGGTGTTTCTAAGGCAGTTTTGACTCTTTTGCTTAGATTTTTGTTTATTTGATTTTTTTAAGGTAAGTGTGGTGGTCATGGAGGTTATGGACCTGTGAAATCAGTATAGGGAGCACCCTGGTAAGGAGTTTGCTCCACCAATGAAAGGTGGCAGCTTATTGTCCTGTAAAGTTTCACAGAGCAATGAGAAATTAAGTGACCATGTCCAGGGCTATACAACCAGAATGTCAGAGGAGTGACTTGAATCCAGCTTGTAATAATTCCAAGACAAACTTTCTTCATTATGTAATATTGTCCCTCTTGCTGTTTCTCACATAGAGTTAATGATTTAAAAAACAAAACCCTCTTACTATCTCAGATTTGGTCCAATAAAATCAATCACTTGTTTTCCTGATGAACTTATTTTTAAGGTCCTAACTGATAATTTTACTCTCATTCTCTTGAAAGAGTCAGGAGCCCCACAGAGTTCTCATGTCATTATATACCCTCCACTCCCATTCTATTGATCCACTCCCAGATCTATAGTGCTACTGTTCACATCCACTTATTCAGGTGCTGTATATAATATACATACATACGTATGCATATATCCACATTTATGCATATATACATACTACATACATGTGTATATATATGTGTGTGTGTGTGTGTGTGTGTGTGTGTGTGTATATATATATATGTGTATATATATATATATATATATATATATATATATATATAACTACATACATACATACAGATAATTGGATGGATGGTTGGATAGATATACATATATATCAGCTTTCTTTTGCCTTTTATCTCACCCACATATATCAGTCTTATATCCCTCTCTCATATCCATGCCTTTGTTAACCCACTACAGGGAGCCAGTCTTAATATGTTCAGTTCCTCCTTGACATATTGTATTTACTTATCTATATATACATTGTAACCCCTGATAGAATTTAAACTTCATGAGAACAGGGACAGTCTCATTTTTGTCTTTTTTGTGGCCTTGGTACCTACACAGTGCCTAGTAGGTGCTTCATAAATGCTTGATGAATTGAAGAGTTGAGCGAGGGCAAGAGGGTCACCACATGACAAGAATCAGAAGTTGCTCTCCTTCATTAGATTCCTCCCACTTCTCCAACCACCTAGTCTTACACTACTCGAAAACACCATTAAGACAATTATATTCAGAACTTAACACAGCAGCAAAGAGAAAATTAACAAGGAAAAGTAAATCCCAGGATACTATTCAGTCTTTCTGACAACTGGTTTGAGTTGTGGCCTTTGGCTATGAAGTGCTGTTAAGGGGGAAAGTATGCATATAAAAATATTCTGAGGAGTAATGCTTTTAATGTAGTATCTATAATAATGATGAACCTCAATTATATCATCTGTCTTTTTTTGAGTTAAATAACTCTTATACACTAAAAATAAATTGTCAGACTCATAATAAATTGATGAAGAAAGCTTCTCAATCTGTGTATCCATGACAACTCAGGTTTATGTTTTGAGCTCAAAATAGTTTTTTTCACCAGCATTACATAAATTACCTTAAAAGATGTAATGACATAAGATGTTTGCTTTTTTACTTAATGTAATACCTGCAAGTTTAACAAAATCCACAGCAAACACCAATTGTGGAATGATTAGGCCAATCAGATTTTGTAGGAGAGTAGATGACCAAAAAAAAACAACAAAAAAACCCCTGAATGATAACTCAAGGACTAGAAGATCCAGGGTCCCAGCCCTCTAAATCTTGTTTAAACAAATAAAAATGCACTGAAAGGAAAATAAATTATATGTACTGCCTTTGCATTCAGCAACTATCTTGACAAAGACACAAATGCCAGTGACATCGTGTGGTTGTGCTTCATGGTCCAATATCATCAGCCACAAAATATTTCATATAACTCAATCAGGAATGGAGTAATGCTGAGTGTGCAAAGTTGAAACATATTTCCTACAATGACCTCTGATCAGGAAATGGCATAAAAGATAATATAAAAAGGGAGATGTGCTATCAGTCAACAACAAATTATTAAGTACTTATTAAATGCTAAGCTCTGGGGATATAAAGAAATGCAAAAAGCCCCATGCCTATCTTAAAAGGGACTGCTGTTTAATGAAGATAATTTGTAAATTATTACATGTATATAAAAATATAGAATAAATGGAGGGGGGTTAATCTCTGAGAGAAGTCATTAGCAGCTAAGGGGACAAGGAAAACTACCTAGAGAAGGTAGGATTTGACTTAAAGCTTGAGGTAAGTTAGGGCGGAAGTGAGAAGCAAGAGCATTCCAGGTATGGGAGACAGCCAATGCAAAGGCAAGGAGGAAGAATATGGAGTATTACCTTAATGAAGATCAAACTCGCAATGTTATTGTGAAGATCAAATAACAATATATACAGAATACTTTGTAAAATACATTAAAACATGTTGTAAACCTTAACATACTATATAAATGCCATCTATTATTACTCAGTAAATTGTACAATCCCCTGAGGGTGTCATGGAGAAGCAAGCTGGCATAGTGGACTGAGAGCCTGACTCAGAATCAGGAAAAAATTGGCTTCAGGCATCATCTTCGACACTCACTGAGTGACCCTAAGCAACTCAGCTCCCTCAGCAATTTACTAAGACCATAGGTTCTGGAGAAGAGCTTCATCTGCATTGATAGAGAGAGTTTCCTGATCTGGGAGCTCTCTTCACCAGTGAATTCACAAGGCCAGTCCCAATCCCACCACTAAACTCAAGTCAGATGTTAGAATTAATTCCTCTTACTAAGAGTTTAAATGTATCAAGTTTGATGGTAAGAAATACTGAAGGTCTAGGAAAAGAAAAATACCTAGGGTATGTAGGCAGAATTAGTAATTACGGAAATCTGACCTACTCCCCATTTAAAACCTACATTAAACCTCCCAGTCCACTCGGGGACAATGAATCCAGTTTCTCCACTAGAAAAAGGAAAGCAGCGTATAACAAAAAGTGCAGTACTTACAGGACTCTATAAATGTCTCTTTGGTCCCCTGTTTCAGATGAGTTTCTTTGTGTTCACATGATGTCTAGACACTATTGATAAGATAGATTCTTCAGAGTCCAAGGGTTTAAACAAACAGTCCCTTTTCTAAACCACCTATTCTAATAATTCCCAGATAGAAACAGTTCCTAAAACAGTTAAAAAACAGTTCAAGAAGACAAAAATGGATAAAAGCTAACAATAGGAAGGTTAAAATTAGTTAGCATAGAGATTCCCTGGGTTCTCAAGATCTGTTTGCCAAAGTGCTGAAAATTACTCTTGTATTTTCTTGCCCAAAGGACTTATAGCTGGGCTACAGATCAGTTGAATGGGGACAGTTAACTTCATCTGTCTCAGGTGTGCTCTACAATGTCTTTGATCACAACAGTGATTAGGATTATGGGGATGTGTGTGTTGCTGTTTGGGGGTAGGAGGAATGGAACTGGAGTTAACTCATTTCTCCTAAGTTTTATCACTCTCTTGGCCCATAATACCTGAGCTCATAGGTTGACTGTCATGGAGGTTCTGAGGTTGCCTATATATGGTGGTTAACAGAGGTTCAAAACCGCTACAAATACAGTAGAGCAGTTCTGATTGAACTCTACATACTGTCAGGATGTCTAAAGCATTTTAGAATCCCTATAGGAAAATGGATAAACCAATTAATCAACAAACATAAAAATGATGTAAACATTTAAGTTGAGTTCAAACCAAGTTCTTCAGGACATTTAGCTCCCATTCCTCACACTCACCTAGTTTCTGGATAAAATTCATATACTGCCCTCAAGTTACACATGGACAAAGATTATGGAGATAAACATAGTTAGTTTATTGACTTTCTCAAAAAGAGAAAGAAATAAGGGATATAGAGTAAAACCACTTCAGAATGCAAATTTTCTATCATCTTAGAGAGAAACAAGATTTTTGTTTCCTTCTGGCTAAATCTATCTCAATCAGTTTGTGGGTAAAGCCATATACTTTGGATTTGTGCCAGAGAAATGGCAGTGATGATACATTTTGAGATTTCCCTATGGAAATTGAGAGCTTGGGCTACAACATCACCTGTTCCTCCTTTGTCACACCTGGGCTGTGTAAGGATACCATGGTGGGGGGGAGGGGCCAGCAATAAGTGGAAATAGATTGCAACATCATAATGCAGGTGGACAAGATGAGAGGGAAAACACAAGGAATCTTGTTCCCCAGAGTAAAGATATATGTTCTTGTGACTTTATGTGCCGAAATATATATAGCCAGTGCCATGTCTTTTTACAGTTATTGGAAACTTACTAATCTATTGCATCTTCAGTTCATTTTTTAAAATCAAATAATGCAAAAAATCCCTTTGTTTACAAGAATGCTGAGAAGCCCTGAAACTACTCCAAAATTTTAAATTTTGGCTTTTGAAGACACTTTTAAATTTTGTCTTGATCTAAGTATTTAAAGAATGAAAACAGGTTTCACAACAAGAAAGAGCATGTTTTAAGTAAAAATTCTTTGTGGGAGCTGTCCAAAATGAAACAGTACTGCCTAGGTGAGTTTTAAAAAAGAAAACACTTTAGCAAAAAAAAAAAAATCAAGGAACAAGAAAAGGCGGGAAGGGAAGCAGCATCAAGGTATTGAGTGGAAAAAGGTTGGTGATAACCAAAATGAACAATTCTTTATTTAGACAGAGTAACAATGACCATTTCATAAAAGAACTTTGACCCAGAAGATTTTTTTTTAGTCTAAGTCACACAATGCTACACCCAAGAGGGCATTCTTTGTTGGTTACTGGCCAATTATTTTAAATAGAATCGAAGATTAAGTGAAAATCAGGTTGAGCTAAGATTTTGGAATTCATTCAATATAAAATGGTTCCATCATTTAAAAACTATGAAGTAACTTCATTTACTGGCAACATTGTGGTTAGAAGTCAGCTTTCTGAACAATTTATATACTAAAGGTCTCTTTTTGCTAAAATAATAACAGATTACCTTCTCAAGGAGAAGGGGGAAGGAGGGAAGAAGAGAATTTGGAACTAAAAAATTTTAAATGAATGTTAAAAATTATTATTACATATAATTGAGAATAAAATATTAGAATTTTCTCTTAAAAAAGAAAAGTAGATTATAGATTCATGATTCACCTTGCTTATAATCTCATTTTTTGAAGGTCAGGGGGAACTATTATTCTGTCTCTGATTTTGACCAATAAGAAAAAACTGATTAATAAGGTCAAAAGATGTGGAATCTTTAGGAAAAAAATGAGTATATCATCTTAGGGTTTACGATCGATAAGAAGGGAAAAATCAAGTACAGTTTGGTTTTTGCTATAGATATTTTAAGATTAGATTTCTGAGACTTGAGAAAAATTTAGGGAAGATCAAATGGCCTAAAAGTCTAAGTGGATTTACTAAAAGAGAAAAGGCTCTCAGTAATGAACTCTTTATAATACAATAGGTAATCATCCTGAAGACAAAGAAGAGAGTGTCCAATGGCTCTCCATTGATCTCAGATTTTAAAGGGATATGTAAAAAGGATAGAAGATCACATATTTAAGGACAAGTCCAAAACTGTGGCCTGTCCAAGAAGCATAGAGGAAGAAAAGCTAAAGCCCAGCACCAGCAGAAGTTTGTGAAGACTGCTAAGGATGAGATGAAGGTCTTTTAATAGTATGCTACAAATAATTAAAAGACACCTTGATAATGTCCTTCTATCGTTTCTTCTGACCACAATGTGAGCACTTGCTCTGTGTAAGCTGTCCATAAAATAGTCTTTTAGGCAAGTGTACATTTGGCATTCAAAGTGGCCAGCTCATTGCAGTTGTGCTCTCTGCAGTAGAGTTTGAATGCTTGGCATTTTGGTTCAAGAAAGGACTTCAATATCTGGTATCTTATCCTTCCAAGTGATCTTCAGAATCTTCCTAAGGCAATTCAACTTTGGAATTGATTGTGTGAAGTGGGATACACTGGCACAGGACTGCCCAGCATGGTTTGCTCTCATCAGTGCTGCACTCTATGAGCAAAGAAGAATTGAAGTAGCTCAAAAGAAATATGAAATGCACACATTTGGAGAATCCACCCCCCAATGTTCACATGGATTATTTGTGCCTAACCTGTGTAGGGCATTCAGAGCTCTTACTGGTCTGATCAACCACAACTGGATGCACTGTAACTTCATTCTAACATAGTGATGTCATCCTGGTCTTCCTCAAGAATGGAGGACAACAACCCAGCAAAGAGTAATTAATTACAAGGATGGAAGAATCCTACTGCTTGTGGTGGATGCAATGATGACAATAAATGGCAGAGAGAAGGGGAAAAAGCTATTCGTTCCCAATTCTGATTCTCTCTTTCTTTAACAAAGAATAATCTTCAGAATGGAAAAGACAGAATGAAAATGATTAAGTGGGACCTGAATAAAAATTAAGCTGAAGGGATAGTTTTTATTTTTAAAGGATCTAACCATTTTAAACATTTGTCTTAGATCAGTTATATCCTAGTACACTGGAACAACTTGTACATGAGATTTAGATACTGCTGTCATTGACTATTGAGAAATTGGGGAAAGTAGGATAAGTGCCATGTAAGTGGAGCTAGGCAAATGCTGCCCTCCTTTTTAAAATGAAGGATAGTACAGGCTTGTGAGCTTCACATCTCTTTCTGAAAAATTACAAATTGTATAAATGGATAGTTAGTGAGAATTTAGTGATCACTATGAGCTAGCACTGGTTTATTAAGAATAAATTATCTTGACAGACTAATTCCATTTCTAATTTTTTAAAACAATATCACTAGACTAATAGATCATGAAGCCTGCAGCATATAGGCAGAAGACATGGATTTGACATAATTATAGGACCATGGACCTTAGGGGTTTTCTCCTCCACTACCATCATTTTAGAGGTGAGAAAACAGAGGTCCCAAGAGATTAAGTGATTATCTCAAGAACACTCAAGTATTTAAGTGACAAAGTTGGGATTTGAACTCAAATCTGATGCACTCCAGGTACTTAATATATTGTGATGTACATTATAGGTCCTCAATAAGTATCTGTTGAATAAATGAATGATCACGGGTATTAATAACCAAGATTTTCACCCTTTATTCTCTTTGCAAATGTACAGTCACATTATGGGCTTTTCAAAAAATAAAATATTAATATTAACTGTAGTACAAAAAATATCCTAGTATGTTGAATTTTTCAAACATGTCCATGGAAATTTTTACTGTCTTTTCTGAAACATATGAACTACCATCAATATTTAACTCAATATTCAATCACTTCAAAATGCATATTAATGCATTTATCATTATCAGTGTTGTAGTCTTAATCATTATCAATGTTGTAGTCTTAATCAACTGAGATGTGTTACTGGTCTGATTCTCTTTCACTCAATCAAATGTACTCTAAAAATCCTAACTGTAATGGCTTTACCTTGTCAGCAGAAATAGGAATAATGATTATTCTTGATTATTTTGAAATCAGTTACATTTATCAGAAAAGATTTTATGATAATGAAGTGAGCTAGTAATTATACGTAGGTTATATGTAAATACAAATGTACATGTTCAGGATAACCAAATCTATGTTCTGTGCAGATAAGAATTTTTAAAAACATTCAGTTTGCCCCCTAGTGACTTGGTTCTTATAAACTGTGGAAATATAAAGAAAGGAGTCTGGGGGGTTTTCACAATTACTTGTTGATGTCTTTTTTGAAAGCTAAGGCTGAGTTCTTAGACAAAAGGGAATATGTTATATGTATTCAAGAAAGGTGATGGATGTTAACTGCAGCTGTATCTACCTTGCCTCTAATCAATGGAATATTTGGCAAAGTTTTCTACAATATAGGGTGTATTTGTATGAATGTACACTAAATGATTATGAGCTATTCATAAAAGACTTCAGCTTCAAAGAAACCTAAAAAGATCCAGATATTTCAAGTAGACAGGAAGCAGATAATCGAAAGAAAAACAAACACTACAAAGGCATCTCCAAACTGTTTTGCCTTCATTTTTTAAAGTTCGAGTAGTTTGACCTAAATTGTCCCTTGGCTAAGAGACACTTCCATTAAAATTATTCTCTGATACTTCACTGACTGGTGAAGGTAACCCTTGTTCTCCAATATCCTATTTAGAATCCTGCCTAGCTGAAAAGCACGTCTCTTGGTAAGACTAGCCATTTTTAGAAAGACTCATTGCTGAACTGGCCACAGCATGATCATTATTTTGGCCACAGGAACTCTCAGAGACAATTGACTAGTGTATAAAGGAGCTGCAATCTTGTGTAGTTTGAAGGAGCACCCATACCAATGAACTCATAGATCTTTGAGGTATTGAAGTGTCAGCAAACTAACTTTATCTTCACCATCAATAGGAAAAAGAGTGAAGGAAAGATATTATTTCAATACTAATGCTGAAGCTATAGATGTGGGATGGGGAATACAGTGGAGGATACAAGTAGATTCTCAAGCATCCTAATATAAAACATGTCATTTCTTTGTGCCCAGGAAACACTGGATTGAACGTGTAACACACACACACACACACACACACACACACACACACCCCTTGTCTCAGAATACAAATGGCTAGATACCGGGTGACAAACATTCATTATCTTTCTCTTTTGCCCATTTGCTTCCCTCCAGTCCTGCCACATCCTACAATTCTAGTCTCAGCATGATTTTTCTAGTACAGTGATACTTTTGAATAGCTAAGGAATTGTGATTGATGTAGCTCTGTAAATGGATTCAAGTCCACTTATGTAACCTCAGTTTGGGGCCACAGTTGGCAGGGCTGAAGGGAATACTTAAGCAGATGCTTACCATCCAGCTTCATCTGACATCTGGAGTGGTGCCCATTACCTCTCACTGGTGCATTTCCTGGTCTGGTGCCTTTTGAGAAAGCTAGTATATCATCTTGAACTGGCCCGGAATGAACACTTTCTGTAGTTTAAAGCTTCCAAAGCAAGGACTCTTCCAGATGCCACATTACAGCTCCCGTGTTTAATTGTTCCAGGGTTGGCTAAATATGCTGATCATTTCTCAATTTATTAAGAGAATGTATTGATGGTGGGCTTAGTGAAATTACTAAGATACAGATTTCACCAGGTCCAGTAACAGATATGCAGATGAAACATTGGACTGAGCCAACTGGACAGGATCATAGGATCTCAAGAGATGGAAGAGATCTTAGAGATGATCTAGTCCAACACCTTCATTTTTACAGGTGAAGAGTGTGATGCTTAGAGAGGGTTAAATGAGCAAAGCTAGAATTTGAACCTAAGAATTATGATTCCAAATCTACTATGCCATGGCAGCAGACACTGATAAAAAGAAGAGACCAAAGGGTCAGCTAGGTGGCGTAGTGGATAGAGCACTGGCCCTGGAGTCAGGACGACCTGAGTTCAAATCCGGCCCCAGACACATAACACTTATTAGCTGTGTGACCCTGGGCAAGTCACTTAAGCCCATTGCCTAACCAAAAAAAAAAAAGAAGAAGAAGAAGAGACCAAGCAGTGACTTAAGAGTAGGCCAGGTAGACTAGGCATATGCTTCAAACAGTTAAGAGAAAGAGGCAAAGGACCCATATGAAAATATAACTCTGTGTGTGTATCAACTCTTTTTGCAGTAGTAAAAACCTAGAAACTACAGGTGTATGAGGAATGGTTAGACAAATTAGAGTAAATAAATGGAAAAGAATATCATTGTACCATAAAAATTAGTTGGTTGACAGTTTTTGATGAAAATGGGAAAACCCCTATGAACTTATGTAGAATGGAATGAACATAAGAGAACAATTATAAAAAAAAATTATAAAGAAAAACACTTCGAAAGATTTTGGAACTCTCATCAACGAAACAAGTCATGATTCCAGAGGACAGAAGATGGCACATGGTCCTCATCTCCCGGTAAAGAAATGATGGGTGTAAGATAAAACATACATTTTTGGACATGGCCAAAGTGGGAATTTGCTTTACTTGACTATGAATATTTTATTAGAATTTTCTTTCTTTTCAAAATTGTCCATGGGGAGGAGGAATAGGAAGGAGAAAACTGCTCTTTAAAAAGAAAAAAAAATAAATTTTAGAAAAAAGAACAAAAGTACTAGACCAAGAAAAAAGAGCATGACTGCAAACAATGACAAAATAGCTCTAAAAGAGGGGAATTGGTTATGCATAGAGTTTTGGAATGGAGTTCCAAAGAATAGCCATTTCAACCTGGAGCATAGAAGTACATAATTTAAATAAAACTATTCCCAGAGGATTCAACGTTGGAGAATCCTTATCATGATACACTATGGAAATTTGAGCTACTATAATTTGTTCATTGCCTAGAATCTAAAGATTTTTGCTAGTCTTAAAAAGTTTACTGCATTCCGTCCACATTGTGTTTTCAAGTGAGAGTTGTTAATGTGGAGCTATTTCCCCAGGTTTCTTTGGATATTTGAGTTGTTAGGTGGTTTTTCCCCCTCGTATAGACAAAGCTGCTGTGAATATTTTTGTTCAAATAGTTTTTTTCCCCTTTCTTTTCAACAATATCAATACAGTATTGTCTGTATCCTCAGGTCAAAATGAAGAAACAGCTATGTATCTTTTGTGCAGTCATTTGCTTTCCTATTCAGAATGGTGCTAGCATATAGCAGTGTTTCTTTACAAACCTACCAACATTGACTTTTTATTATTTTAAACTGTCTTTACCAGTTGAGTGAGTGGGACATAGTATTTTCAAATGCTTCCAAAGTACATTTTTCTGATATTAGAGTATTTAAGTTGGTTACTGACACTTCGTGTTTCTTCATACCCATGGACCAGATTTATCCATTGGAAAAGGGAACTTACTCATCAATTTATGTAAAATTCTTAGTGGTTAAGAATGTCACTTTTTAATCAAAAATATTTTCAGCAAAGATTTTCCCCATTTGTTTATTTTCTTTTTACTCTCAATGCATTTTCTTTTTGGTGAAAAGGCCCTTCATTTTTATATAATAAAACATATCTATCATTTGTTCCCTATAATTTTTCCTAATTTATTGAATTGTTCTTTTCCTTTATCATGGGCATATCATGTTATTTTCTTTTAAATGTAAGATGCTAACATATACTTGTTCTCTTGAAATGTAATGTGTTATATGCTATGAAGCATGGCTCTAATTCCATTTCTCCCACTCCCAATTTCCAAATTATTTTTGTTAAATATGGTCTCATTTTTTCTGATTATTTGGTACACTTTTGTCTTTTGAATACTTTTATTTCCAATATAGAATTATATATTCTATTCTATTGATTACTTTTCTATTTTTTAATCTTAATATCAGATTGGTTTGGATAATTACTACTTCATAGTACAATCTGAGATCTGGCAGTAAAAATTCCTTTTACTGATTTTTCCCTCAACATTGATTTTTTTGTCCATCAATTCCTCTATAGTAGTATTGTTATCACAGTATGCAATCACATAGCCTACATATTTAATTAAATCTGTAACCTAAATAAAGCTGCAGTCTTTAGTATATTGACCTGTCCTGGCAATTTATAATGGCTCGCTCTCTCTCTCTCTCTCTCTCTCTCTCTCTCTCTCTCTCTCTCTCTCTCTCTCATTATTTGATTTTCCTTTATTTTTGTTTAAATTACTTTAGATTTGTTTTCATACAGGTCTTTGGTATATATACTGGCGTACTAATGCCCAAATATTTGAAACAGTCATTATTATAATGGCCCTTTAACGATCCCCCTGATTTTTAGAGCAGTGATGTATAAAAATGATAATGATACTGTGGGCTTATTTTATAACCTAATATCTTTCCTGAAATACATATATATGTATATAATATGATATATAGTATATAATAATATAGATCTGTATATTATGGATATATGTTATATTGGATACGTATACTATATGTTATATGGATCTATATTATATTATATAGATATGATAATCTAACAAATAAAGGATTTATGATTTAATCAGTGTGACAAGCTTCTGATTTGGAAACTTCCTCCTTCAATGCAGATGACAACCTGTCAATGACTTAGTAGATAACTCCTGGTGAGTTACTTCAGACACATAAAGGTTAAGGGGCTAGTCTAAGCTCACAAAACTATTACATAACAAAAGTGGGGTTTGAACCTAGATCTTTCTGACTCACAGTCCTGCGCTCCATGTACTACACTACAGTTTAATTTTAGACAGGCATGATGGTTTATTTAGGAAACCCAAAAGACTCCACTTTTAAAAAAGAGATATTTTAATATAGGTCAAGGCCTATATTTTTCTCCTTTTAACCTATTATAGTAGCATTTCTGTGAATTTTAAAGTTCTACCTTACCCTTGCTCTTAGTAAGATTGTCTCTAATATTTCTCCCATACATAATTATATCTTTCCAAAAATTTAAGATAATAAGGAAAAACTCTTTCATTCCTATATTTTAAATGTTTTTCACATTAGTAGGTGTTACAGAATAGGTATCTCTTCTATATTTATTCAGCCAAATCAACAACAAATTATTAAATACCTACCATGCAAGGCACAGTGTTTAGTGCTGAGAACACAAAGACAAAAAAAAATATGATGGTCTCTAATCTCATGGAACTTATATTCTACAAGGGGAGGAAATACAAATACAAGGTGACCTAGAAGAAAACAGAAAGAAAGGAAATGCTAAATTTCAATTAGACACTAGTAAAAATAAAGATGAAATCACTTCCCTGCCCTGCCCCATTTCATAGAACCACTGAAATCTATCTATAAACTCCAGGTCAAGAACTCTGATATAGTGAAAAATAATTGATCCTAACACTACTGTTGTCATTGTATGTGTGTATATGTGGAAAGGGAGAGACAGAGAGACAGAGAGAGAGAAAGAGAGGGAGACAGAAAAAGAGAAGGAGAGGGGGAGAGGGAGAGAGAGACAGAGAGAGGGAGGGAGAGGAAGAGGAAGGGAGGGAGAGATCTATATTTCCCTTCTCTAGAGATGAGTGACTTCATTTTAGAGCTAGTCTTCAATTCAATGTATATTGAGCAAGTCTCCTTTGTTTGAATTTATGCCTATTTCAGTTTGCTCTACAAGACTAAACAGGAAAGAGATAAAGTTGTGCCATTAACCACAGAAGAAACAAGTTGTTTTGTCCATTTCATAAGGTTAACTTTAGGGGGGAAAACAACAACAGAATCAATTTGCCCTGACAGCAAAGGAAGTTATAGACAGTTTTCAAAACAGTAAATGATTCTCTTATATAACAAGTCTGAGATCTGACCTATTGGGGGTGGGAAATTATGCTACAAACTCTCTCCCATACTTATGTATCTTTTGGAAAACTCATATAGACTTTTTCTTATTGCTATTTGTTGTCATTGTACAATGTTACTACCACCACCATGATGTGCAGACAGAAGAATGCAGGGGAGGAGGGAGAAGATTTTTTTGTAGGATAAAGGAAAACGGAGCCTCATGATTTCTATTCTGTACTTTATTCTGCAGAATTAGGGGTCTATGGAGAGATTTCAAAGATTCTGTGAACTCAAGAGGAGAAAAAAATTTGAATCTTAAATGTACACTGTCAACTTCATTCTTTCTTATGACTCAAGGCCTCTACACTAAATTGACTGTGTAACTTTGTCCAGGATTTTAACTTCGAAATTCTTTAGGCATTAGCAATTTGCTGTGCACATGGATTACTAGAGGCAAATAGTTTAAGTGATCAATCACATGGGGCTAAAATAACTCAATCATAGAAAAAGATTATTTTGTTAAAATTCTAGGATTGTGGTATTTATTTCTTACTTATAAAATGTAGCTCTAAATGACTGCAGCAAAAATGTTCAATCCCTAAATTTCAAAACACTTTTGACTTGAAATCCTGAATGCATAAAAAAGCAATTCTACTTGAGGTAAGTGAATCTTTATTAATGTCAGGCTCTAAAAGCATTAATTGTGCTTTAACATTTATCCAGTCTGATTTTATTATAGTAATTTGTGTATATGTTGTAAATATTTTGAAGCTTCATACACACTCTATTTTCAAATATGAAAATCAAATTTGTAAATAACTGACTAATGAGGGAATGTGTTCTGATGGAAAGAGCACTAGATTTTGAGTCATTGGACCTGGATTCAAAGCCTGCCTCTGACACTATATATATATATATGTACACACACACACACACACACACACACACACACACACACACATATAGGTATATCATTTAACCACTCTGGCCCAAAGTAGTTTCCTCGTCTACAAAATGAGAGAGGAGGGGAGAGAAGGGATTAGATAATTTTAATGTTCCCTTCAGCTCTAAATCTCTGATGCCCTGATCCCTTGCTTCCTCATAAAGAATATATCTAAAACAATCTCTTCTTTTCACTGCATCCTGCCTACACCAACCAATTAGAATAGAATGAATATACATAAATTAATATTTTTATTTACTGTTCTTGGTATATTTGCTGACCCCTCTTATTACTCGGCCCTGCCATCACGGGATAGCAATGTGTTAAAAAAAAAAACTCTAGAGAGATAATTTATCATCTGTCCAGGTTGGCTAAGTGCATAGAAGATCTAGGAAGCCTTTTTTGTATGCCCAATGCTTAGCAAAGTTCCTGGAACATACTTAGTGATTAATACATGCTTTCTGATTAAACAGGAAGGGTGAATAAAAATGAAATACTTTCCTAAAGATCATTGAAAAAGGAAAAGTTTATATATATACATATGCACATGTACACACTACACACACACTTATATATATATGTATATATATATATATATACATATACATGTATATATACATACATATAGACACATACTGCTTCTCATTGGCATCTAATATGTGTGTGTATATATATATACATATATATGCATATATATACACACATATATACATATACATATATATATGTATATACAAACCTACATATATACATGCACTATATTATACTGCCACTATATTATATTGTCTCTCCCTGAAGGAATGAAGACTAGCCTTGAAATCAGAAATCATAAGTTCAAATCTTCCATCTAACAAACAGCAGCTGTGTGATCATGGGCATTCAATTAGGCTTTCATTGATCTAGGTAATTCTTTAATACTATAAAATTGCAGATGAATTGCTGATCATTCACTGGAAGTTTCCTAAACACCAATTAACATAGATGCAGACCTCTCCTTTCGCTCCCCCTCCAAAATCAGAATTCTAAGTATCCGTAATCAATCATAAGGAAAATTAAAGCTAAGCTTTCCTCCAAGGTTTATTCATTAACCATTGTTATATAATACACATTAGGCAGCATGGTAAAGTAGAAAATATATTAAATGTGGAATAGAAGCACCTAGGCTGAAATCCCAGTTATGCCTTTTATTACCTGTGTGATCTTGGGCAAATCATTTAATGTCTCTGGGCCTCAGTTTCCTCATCTGTCAAATGAGACTGTTAGACCAGGTTACCTCCACTAAGATTCCTTAAAGCTATAAATCTATGATTTCATGAATCCCACATGCAGTGTACGAAATTATTGTGCCATGACATAGTACAATAGCTTATCTAAGAGGATGAAAATAATATAAAATTTAATCTTATTTCATGGCCTAATATTTGGCTTAAAAGTGAATACCTTAAAACAGAATTGACTATAATTAGATTTGCTAGGCATGTCATTCATTTTTTATACTTTTTTCAAAGAATATGAAAGAATTATATGTTTTATGTGCTCCCTCTGCCATTGAGCATATATTTCTATTTTTAAAAAATTCCAAATATTGCTTAGGTGAATTTATATGTTCTCTAAGATTTTTTTCAGAAGTTTGCCTAATAAAATTGGAAATGGTAAAGAGAAAATGATATTCTTCATAATTCATAAATCCTTTCCAGGCAAATTTAATTCCAGGAACTTTACACAAAATTGCAAAATAATTTTGGACAGAAAAGGACAGTTCAATGTAGTAACAGGTAATATCAACAAAGCTTATGTTTATGTAGTATATTAAAGTTTCCTCCCAACAACCATTTCAAGTAGATAATTCAAGTGTTATCAATCAATCAGTTTTACTAATAAGAAAACTAAAGTTCAGAGAGGTTCAGCAATTTGTCTTTATAACATAGCTCCTAAGCATCAGAGCCAGGTATTGATTCTAGTCATCAGATTAATATCATTTCCCTTTTTAAATAGGGTTACAAGGCTTGTAGATCAAGGGAATGCTATAGGTGCAATTAATCTAGATCAGCTCAAAGCTCAGGCAAAATAGATCATGATATTCTTGGCACAAGAATAGGGTGAAGTGAATTTGTATTTTGCTAATGATTCAATGTTAACTTAAAAGGAAGTCTCTAGTGGAAGGTCCACAGGAACAATTCAGTCCTGTGCTTTTTAGCAACTTTTCATTTACAATGATTTGACATCATTATTATGAATTTAGAATTGATGCAAAGTTTTGAGAGATAGCTAACATGAGAAAATTAGGATCCAAAAACATCTCGAAAGGCTAGAACCAATAAGAAGAAATTTTATAGAGATAAAGGGAAAATATGACAGTTTTCCAAAACTTCAAAGGAATTGATACACCATAATACAAAAAGGGACCAGGGCTACATGGCAGCTTGTTTGAATGAGATCTAGGGCTTTTAGTGAACTGCCCTTTCAGGTTGCCTTGTTTCTACTTTAATGTAAACTGTTATTTGTAGGTTGTTTACTTCCTGAGAATGTGAGCTCCTTGAAGGTAGGGTCTGTTTGTGTTCATCTGTGGATCACCCATGCTCAGGAGAGTGCCTAGCCCATAGTTAGCATTTAATAAATGCTTGTTGATGAACCCACATCCATTCAGTTGCCAGGCCTTCTTAATTCGACCACCCCTAAGTCTCTCAGAGTAGATCTTTTTCCTTCACTTGCATAGTCACCTTCAATTCTTCTTGGTTGGGCTATAGCTTCTAGTGTCTCCCCCCTTGCCTCTGCATAAATGACAAGATGATATCCATACAGCTCAGGCCTATTGTTGTAGGCTTAAAAAAAACTTGAAACAATCTCTTCAGTCCAGCATTATAGCCCTTCCCAGCCTGGCTCCAAACTATTTTTATGGGCTTTGTTCAAATTACTGTGCCCTGCACTCTATGTAATAGCCAAATTGGCCTGTTTGCTATTCCTGAATACTGCATTTCACCTCTTACTCAGGTTTTTTTCCCCATTCTTGGAACATACTCCTTCCTCACTTCAGTTTCTTAGAATCCCAGCTTAGAAATCTGGAACTATGCCCCCAAAGTCAATAAATTATGTATACCTTTTGATTTAACAACATCACTACTAGAAACTTATGACCAAGTCAAGCAAGGAAAGAGGAAAGTAACTCATATATACAAAAAATATTTACACTAGCTCTTTTCCAGTAGCAAAGAACTGGAAACTTATTGAAGCAGTGAGTCTGGAGCCAAGAAGACCAGAGTTCAAATGTTGCCTCAGATATTCTAGCTGCTGTGTGATCCCAGGAAAGTCACTAAACTTTGTTTGTTTCAGTTATTGATAGCACCTACCTGGCAGTGTTGTTATGAGAATCAAATGAGATGATATTTGTAGAAAGTGCTTACCATGGTGCCCAGCACATAGAAGACATTATATAAATTCTTTTTTCCCTCCCTTCTGTCTTTTTCCATCAACTGGGAAATAGCTGAACAAATTATTTCATAAGAATAGAATAGAACACTTACGTGCTATAAGAAATCACAAAAGGGAAATTTTTAGTAAAACTTGGGAAGACTTGTATGAACTGATGCATAGTGAAGAGAGTAGAACAAGGAGAATAATTTATACAGTAACAATAACATTCTAAAGACAAAAGACTTTGAAAGTCTTAAGAATTCTTATCAATGCAATTCTTAATTATGACCCAGAGGACTAATGGCAAAGCACACTGCCAATATCCTGAAAGAGCAGTGAGGAATCAGGGTACAGAATGAGACACATTTTCTTTGGATATAGGTAATGTGAGAATTTATTTTGCTTGACTATGCACATTTTTAAAAAGATTTTTTTTTTCTTTTTACTTTTCTGTGGGTAGTGGTAGAGGGGAAATGAGGTATCATGAGGGAGAAAATTGTTTTTGTTCACTGAAAAAAATTTAAAAAAGAATCTCTGGTCAGAGTCTAGGCTCAGATTAGGTGCCTCATACTATGAGAAGCCTTTTCTGATATTCTAGTTATTCAAGCTCTCTCCCTCCCTATAATATCTTGTTTTTAACTGTCTATTTTATATGGGATATCCTCCAGTAGGTTTTACAGTCCAGAAGGGTACAGTATGTTTTTAAGTCTTGTAGTTGCATTCCTGGAAACTAGTATAATGCCTTGTACATAGGTGTTTCCTATTTATTGAGCTAGATTAAATGTCAAATCCCTTGAAAGTGACTTAAATCTTTAGGTAAACGGATTGAATTCGGTTAAATTGCTGAAGAATCAAATGAAAGAAAAAAAATTTTTTGGCCTAGACTTAATAAAACACATTTTTACCAAGGTTTTCATTTTTCCCCTGAAAAGAGTAGTAGACATTGTTACAGATGAACAAATGCTTAATTGACTCTGCTATACAATATACGGAACATGGCTAATCTCGTTTTGCTCTAAAATTTATTTTGAAAATGCTAATAAAAGATGAAAACTATAGTACCAATAAAAAAGACTCCACTAAACCCACAGGAGATATAAGATAACAATGTAATTATAACACCTACACAATGATGAGTGGAAATTTCAGTTTGCTGTGTTAACAAATGTTCCAAGTCCTTATGTGAAGAATATTATGCTAAACAAATGGCAAAGTAGTATAGCCTGAGAGCTCCTCTGAAAGTAAACAGAGACAAAATTACCATAAGTAGACACATGGTTTTACTGAAGATACTCCAGAATTATTATTGTCATTTTCTTTTTGAGATAGGATAAAGAGAGTAGGAAGTAGTTACCAAATTCCAAGGTATTTTTAAAATATTCCCTATAAATCAGGTGATAACATTACTATACCCTCTCTTTAAATTCTCTCTCTCTCTCTCTCTCTCTCTCTCTCTCTCTCTCTCTCTCTCTCTCTCTCTCTCTCACACACACACACACACACACACACACACACACACACTCATACACAGAGCCATGCATGCATGTCCACATATTCTCACATAGATATTGGGAGGTTGGAGGTGTTTAAATACCACCATTTTTCAAAAAAAATTATTACTGGTCTTCAATTAATCAAAATTTACTTACACCTAAAATCTACACTAGTCATCTACACAAAATGAGGGGGCACAGGGGTTGGGAGCTGAAAGACAGGGAGAAAAAGGATGAAATATCTATTAGGGAGATTTTCATGGGAAATGTACTAGAGATGAATAAATGGTCTATCAGGTGGTGCTGAGGATCTAGCTGAGCTCAAAGAGCCTTGGTTGATAGTCAAGTTGATAAGCTTATTTTCATGAATCTCTCTTTCAACTCCCCAAAAACCTAAAGTAGATGCGAAGAACACATACAGAGTGGCATACCTAGCCACACACTAAATAACATGGTAACTACCAACCCTATGAGTTAAAATAAAATCAATTTTACCGTTTCCATCAATTTGGATATTTTCTGAAGCTCAGTAGGCCAGATTCAGCAAGTCTCTTAGCCTCCCAAATGTTCTGCAATCCTCAAAACATGATTCATTTATAGCACTGATCTCATGCACTGTGAGCAGATAGAGCATATACACTGAGGATGACATAACATCTAACTAGTACTTAATACATGAGTAAAGATTACAAAACATAAAACGTCTTGTTAAGGAAATGCTAATTTCAGTAGTTCTCTGTGGGTAGGAGGGATAAAACAACAGCAGGAAGAGACAATCTATGTTGAATAGCACACAGACAGATTGTTGAAATAAAAATAATTGAGTTATTCAGAAACCAGGAGGACAGATTGTTTTAAAAAAAAAAAACACCAAAAAACTTCTACATTCTGCTGAGGTTAAATTAGGTTAATGCAAGTTATTACAAAAAACTGCCAATGAACTTTTTGAGCTAAAAATCTAGTTAGAGTACTATTATAAGTTATATGTTGTCCCTAAGATCAATTCAATTCATCTAATATTGCTAAATAACCTGAAATGTATATAGTCCTTGGCACTGGTTATGATGTAAGTTGAATCATTTAATGACTTGTACTCCCCAAGCCTCCATTTCTTTATTTGTGAAATGAGAACAATCTAAGCATGTACCTCACAAGGCAGCTGTAAGGAAGAAATTAAATAATATACAGGAAGCATTAACTATTGTCTTTATTATTACTACTAAGCACTACGTGGGTAGCTAGATGGTACAATGGAGAGAATGCTTTACCTAGAGTCAGGAAGAACTGAGTTCAAATTTAGCCTCATACTTGAGTTTTGTGGCCTTAGGCAAGTCTTTCAATCTGCCTGCCTCAATTTCCTCATCTGCATAATGGGAATAATAATACAACCTCCTAGGGTAATTTTGAGAATAAAATGAGATAAAATTTGTAATGTTTTTCAGATCTTAAACTGTAATATGTTACTACTACTATGACTACTACTACTACTACTACTACTACTACTACTACTACTACTACTACTACTACTACTACTACTACTGCTACTATGACTGCTACTATGACTACTACTACTCCCTAAAGTGGAACTATCCCTAGCATAAGTGCCTACCAAAGCTTGGTTCTTACATTTGCCACAGACCTAAATTAACTTGAGATAGGAATATAATGCCTAGACAATAATGTCAGCTTTCAATTAAATTTCACCTCTTTGCAGTGCTTTATATGGTCCCATGCTGGCCTGAAAGAATTAAAAGGCTTTCCTAAGCCACTACAAAGGCTTTAAGACAGGTATAATTTGACAGTTTTCTGCCTGATGTTGAAGTTCATGGTGTTTTGAAGGCATTTTTACAACCAACGTTAATCAAATGCCTATTAAACACAATTCACAGTGACAGGATGGGGGATATACAAAGATAAGTAAGGCAAAGTCCTTGCCACTAAGTGACTTACACAGCTACTTACATGATTATGTAAAGGATATGTGAGGACCTGGCATGCGAACTCCTTCTAAACAATGCATATGGCAACCAATCAAAGACAGCAGATAAATCCTAGGGAGTTGCATGAGCCACTCTGAGGTTAAGTGGCTTACCCAAAGTTACATAGTTATCAAGCCTCAAAGATGGAATTTGAACCAAGTCCTCCTGCCTCTATGCCCAAAATTCTATGCACCATGACAAGCATTCTCTGGACCTGGATACCTATAATAACAAATTAGAATATATCAAGTTGATGAGAGGAATATAATATGTCATGAAATGATGAGAAGAAATGTCTTCCAGCTATGGGGTTCAGATATTGGAGGGTATTTGGACTGGGACGTGAAGACTGGTACTGCATCAGCATACAATGATGGGGAATTTTGTGCTGAACCAAAGAAATATGACAAAGAAGAAATATAGTTCTCATGGTCATTGTTTAAGATTTTCAAAAAAATATTAGATCCCAATCACCTTACACCTTCCAGAAAGTAATTGTGTTGCTTCTTTTCTTTCCTTTCTAATTTTTCCTGAATGTCTTCAGGGCGAGAAAAGAAAAAAAGCCTATTAAGATAGTAATAGGGGCAGCTAGGTGGTGTGGTGGATAGAGTGCTGGCCCTGAAGTCAGGAGGACCTGAGCTCAAATCTGGTCTCAGATCAAACACTTGATACCTACTAGCTGTGTGACCCTGGGCAAGTCACTTAACCCCAATTGCCTAAAAAAAAAAAAAAGCACGCACACACACACAAAAAAGACAGTAATAGCTCAACCCTGTTGCTTCTACTACAATACAGGTATATTTCAACCAAAAGGAACATTTAATAACCAGAAATAATGTTTCAGCAGTTTCCAGTCCACAAAACTCACGTAAAATTCTGAACTTTTAAAATTTGTGTTTGAAAAATCACAAATGAAACTTAAAAAAAATTCATTCTCCTTTGGGTTATGGATCCTTTGCATCCTTTTTGGTGGAAAGATGTGCCAAGGTAGCAATCTTTCATCATTTCCTATCAACTTGTGTTGCTTAAAATGGAAAAAGAGGAATGAGGGGGAAATGATAAAACAATACTCATTAGCTACTTCTTTATCCTCACAAATTTCACATTATTAAAAATGCATCTTTTTTTCTCAAATTTTTCAGCTTTACCCCACCACAGACATTAAATACTTATTAGTGGGTTCTTGGAAACATTTTGGCAGGTAGCATATTAAATATGAGTAATATGGATGAATTCCATTTTGCTAGGTAAGACTAATCCTTCCTATGCATTCCCACTTGATAATTTGAGTAAGAAAAAAAAAAAGCACCTTAGTAATTTACATTTTGGGAAACACTCCCATTTTATAATTTTCTTGTTAAAAGTTATGATTGTTTGATGCCTCTCCATAGAGATAATGTAATATTCATCATGTCAGAGTTTCCCAAATGAAGTAAAGGAATAAAAAGACATTGATTTCAGTTTTGTTAAACACCCTTTTCATTAATAATCCCTGGTTTTTAAATGGCTCTTTTTATAAAGTGTTTCTATCTGCCTTCTGGAAATATTAACTGGGGGATAAGGAACAGAGAAAACTACCATCTAAATCTATATTAGTGACAAGAGAACATTGAGGAAGTGGCTAGGAGGCCTTGAAATATAAGCTATTCAGACTCAACAGTGTTCATCCTTTGGGATATGCATGGGGATAAGGTTGTCTTTACCTTATTCACTTCCTATGGTGTATATTCTGGCCACAATATTTCTTATGAACCACAGAACCTAAATTTCAGGAAAAAATGAGTCTTCCCTTTTTTTCTTGAGCTTAATTTGTTTAATTTAATTTTTTATGTTTCTGATTAAGCTTTTATTTTTCTCCCTCCTACATGCACAGCAAAAATGAAAAAAAAAATAACGAATATGCAAAGTCAAGCAAAGCCAATCCCCACATTGACATTGTTAAAAATGTATTTTAACATTTTGCATTCTTCATCATGTCTTCTCAAGATATATTCCTTTTTTTCTTTTTCCGTACCATTGCATTGACCAGAATTCCTAAGACTTTGAAAGTTATTGTTTGTAATGCTGTAGTCATTACATAAATTGTTTTCCTGGTTCCGCTCACTTCACTCTGCATAAATTCATATAAGTATTCCCATTTGTCCATTTCATCATTTCTCATAGTGCATCACACGTATAACAGCATTTGTTTAACTATTCTCCAAGAGATGGGTACCTGCTTAATTTCCAGCTTTGGGGTTGCTTTTGCTATCATTGTGCTAAAAAAGTGGCTGTAAGTATTTTGTACACATGTATCCTTTTCTTCTGTCTTTGATCTTCTTAAGGTATATGTCAGTAGTAGGTTAAAGAATCACAGTTTAGTGATATTGGGGGCCTAGTTCCAAACTGCTTTCCAAAATGGCTGGACCAATATACAATTCTACCAAAAATGCATTAGCGTGCCTATTTTCCTGGCTACATACATACGTACATACAGTATTTTCTCTTTTTTCCAGCTTTGTCAACTGCATGAGTGTGAGAGTGAGCGTCAGAAACGCTTTTCTTTGCATTTACCTAATTATTGGTGATGTGAAGAATTTTTTTCATATGGTTGCTGATAACTTGTATTTCTTTCCTTGAAAATTGCCTGTTCATAACCTTTAAGCATTTATCAATGGGCAACTGGCATTTGTTCTTATAAAGTTGAACCTGTTCATAATATGTCTTAAATAGGATCCTTTTATTAGGGAAACTTATGACAAAGATTTTCTTCCGTGGTATTTGTTTCTCTTCTAATTTTATCCACATTGGTTTTGTTAGGGTGAAAACTTTTTGATTTTATATAATCAAAATTATCTGTATTATGTTCTGTGATTCTCTTTATCCCTTGTTTGGTCATGTAGTGTTCCCTTCACCATAAATTTGAAAAGTCTGAGGGGCTACAGTATATTTAAGGGTACACAGTATAGTTATACATATATGTTATATATTTAATCAATAAAGTTCATTTATGGGGGTGATAAGCTCAGAATCACTGAAGGCTGAGTTCAAATCTTACCTCTGAGGTTTACTAACCATGTGAATCTGGGTAAATCATTTATTTTCTGTGGATCTCCGGCAGCTCCATAGGCTTACAGTCTATGTCAAAGAAGGTTGATAAATTGCTTTGGTAAGAAAGTTCCCACATGAGGAGTTCTGGCTGAAAAAGTCACAAATCCTTTATATATTCACACACTGAACATAGAGATTGAAATACATAGAGATAATAGAAAAAATTTTAGATATGGGTCCAAGTTGGAATTCTGGCTCAAGTACCAGCCAGTTGTAGAATCATGGGTAACTCATTTAGTCCAGTCAATAAACAAGCATTTGGTAGGATGAGGAAGGAGAAAACAATATACACAAAGAGAAGTAAATATGAAATAAACACAATGTAATTTTAGATGTGGGGTACAATACCAATTGGGGGAAGTAGGAAAGGTCTCTTATAAGAGGTGGACCATGAACTGATAATTAAATGGAGCTAAGGATACTAAGAAGCAGAGGTGAGAACATAGATGGTGATAGCTTATGCAAAGACATAGAAACAACAAATGCAATGTCCTACATAGGAAACACAAAGTAGGTCAGCTTCACAGGAATAAAGACTACATGAGGGTGAGTAATGTAAAATATATCTGGAAAGATAAGTTAGAACCAGATTGTGAAGATTTTAAATGCCAAATAGAGTTTGTACTCAGTTCCAGAAGCAACAGGGAAACACTGCAACTTCTTGAGCAATGGAGTGACAGAGTCCACTGTATGCTTTAAGAATGTCAATTTAGCAGGAAGGAAAACGAATTGGAGAGATTAGATGCTGAATTCTGATAAATCAAATAACATATTATTGAAATGGGTAAGATAAGAAGGTATGAGGGTCTGGACTAGGGCAGTGCCATGTAAAATAGAGAGCAATGAAAAGGTGAAAGAGACTTTATGGAGGAAGAATCATCAAGACTTAAGAAATGATTACATATGATAAATGAGGTAGATGGATGAGTGAAAGATGACTCTGACATTGAGAAACTGAGTGACTGGAAGAAGGGTGGTTTGCTCCACAGGAACAAGGAAATAGGAATGTGAGGGGTGGCTTTATGTAAAAAGATAATGAGAGTTTTGAGATGTATATGGGATATCCAGTGGAGATATTAGTCAGGAAGCTAAAAATGTAGAAGTAGAGCTCAGGAAAGAGATAAGGGTTTGATATGTAGATACTGGAGTCATATACATGAAGTTGATGAAATAATTAGGAAATAGTAACAGAGATAATATAAGGGATCAAAACAGAGTCTGGGACATACCTACACAGAGAGGGCAAGGCACTGATAAAGATCCTGAGGATCAATCACACAGGTAGGAGATATAATACAATGGAGTCAGTGAAAACCCAGCAAGGGAAAAGTATCTAGAAGAAGAGATTGACCAACTGTATCCAATGTTGCAGAGGACTCAGAGCATATGAAGACTGAAAAAAGACCAATGGATTCAATAATAAAAGGATCACTGAGGATCTTAGAGAGTGATATTGCTGTCCCATGGTGGAGACAAAAGTCAGATTGCAAGGGGGTGAGTATATTTTGAAACAATCTCAGATGTATAAATATCAATGAAAAGGGGATGATTAGTTTAATCACAAACCCACAATATTTTTGTCATTCTATCAACCCAAACTCTTTAATAACCTGAAAGTTTGCATATCATCAATCTAATAATAATTTGTGTTCACAATTATGTTCCTAATGAATCCTGAGTCTCATTCCTAATAAAAAAAGATTAAATAATACAAACAACAATTTTAATTTTGAGTCTCATTGCATTCAATATCTGGAATAAAAATAAATTTAAAAGGCTTTTAGTAAGCTGTAATCATAGAATCAAAAACTTTATCTCATTTAGTCTAACTCCCTCACATTTTACAGGGCAACAAAACAGAGGTATAGAGTAGTTAAGAAACTGGTCTATGGTCATACATATATTAAGCAGAACCAGAATCTGAACCTAGCACCTTTAAAAAATCATTGTAGATACTAGGCCTATGCCCTGAATTGATCAAAGAAGGAGGAAAGGGATGGATATTTTGTGTGTGTATATATACACACATACATACATATGTACATATATATCATAATCCTTTTTTAATAGCAAAAAGTGAGCATTAAGAAGGTGCCCACATATTGGGAATGGCTAAACAAATTATGCTATAGAAATATAATATATCATTTTACTATATAAAAAATGATAAAATGGCTGTATGAGAAAACTAGGAAAACTATATGAATAGATGCAGTGTGCAGTAAGTAGAACCAGGAAAACATAAATAACAACATTGAAAGACTTAGGAATTCTGATCAATGCAGCAACAAAACATGATTCCAGTGTATGTTAAATGAATCATGGTACGTACTTCTTGTCAGAGAAGTGATAGACTCAGAATGTAGCATGAGACATACATTTTCACATACTGAGGAATTTGGTTGGTTGGTTATGCATATTTGTTATGATAGTGTTTTTTTTTTTTTTTTTTCGTTCAATGGAAGGGGGAGGGAAAGAGAAAAAAATAAATGCTTCTTTGCATACAAAAATATTTTTCTAACCTTTTAAATATCATTGTGGAGTCAAGTAATGTTCCTGGAAGACAGTGGCATTTAAGTTGGTCTTTAAGGGATGGGTAGAATTTATCAGGAAAAATTCCAGGGAAAGAAGAATTCTGAGGCCTAGCTAATAATGTAATTGAATAGACAGTGCTGTCTTTATAGGGGCAAGTGAACAGTCTAGTTTGGATGGAATAGGGGGTATGTAGAGGAAATGGTTTGGCCACAGCTTCAAATAAAGGGAGAGAAGTACCATATTGTGAAATACACTTGAATTTCAGGGTAAAGGTTATCAAGTTTACTTGGTAGCTAATTGCAAAATGGAGCAGGGTTTTCAAGCGAAGTGATATAACAGGATCTAAGTATTTGGCCACAGTGTGAAGAATGAGTTGAACAGAACTAGAAAAAAACTTTTAAAAGGTTACTACTATAGATGGGTGTGAATAGGGTCTTGTACCAGGGGGCTGGCAGTGGGAATAAAGATAATCCAGAGGGGTGGAGCCAAGATGGTGGAGTAAAATCAGAGACTTGTTTGAGTACTCCCCCAAAACCCTCCAAATACCTGTAAAAAAATGACTGTAAAACAAATTCTAGAGCAGCAGAACCCACAAAATGGCAGAGTGAAACAAATTTCCAGCCCAAGACAACCTGGAAGGTCAACAGAAAGGGTCTGTTGCACCAGTCTACGAGGGGAGTATAGTACAGTGCAAAATGGGTCAGCATGGACTGGGTGTCAGCAAACCCAGAACAGGCCTCAGGGAATGGAATTGCAGGCAGCTGTGGTGGTTTCCAGACTTCTCAACCCACAAAAGCCAAAGACAACTTAGAAAGTCAGTGGGAAAGGTCAGTTGGAGCTGGGTGAGAGAGGAGCGGCTTCTAGTCCTGGCCTTGCCCGTGCTTGGATTTGGGTCTCAGTCCTGCACGGCAGTCCTAGGATGAGGAGGAGCGATGACATGGCAGAGCTTGTGGTGGAGCCTGTGGTGGCGGCAGAGAGGGAATTCTCATACTTCCAAGGCAGAAAAGGGTACTTGTGGTCACTCACAGATCAGAGTACAGGCCAGGATAGGAGTAAAAACACCTCTTTAGGTCATGGAAGAACTGAAAACTTACAGGTCCCTAGATGTATCTCTGAAAACAGCTACGCAAAACCCCCAAAGCTTAGGACACTACACCCTCCATACTGGAAGCAGACCCCTACCTTAACAAAGAGTTTAACAGTCAAGTAATTGACTGGGAAAATGAGTAAACAGTGGGAAAATGAGTACACAGCAGAAAAATACTCAGACTATAGAAGCTTACTTTAATGACAAAGAAAATCAAAACATACAACCAGAAGAAGACAACAAAGTCAAAGCTCCTACATCCAAAGCCTCCAAGAAAAATATGAATTGGTTTCAGGCCAATGGAAGAGTTCAAAAAGGATTCTGAAAACCAAGTACGAGAAGTACAGGAAAAAAATGGGAAGAGAAATGAGAGTGACACAAGAAAATCATGAAGAATGAGTCAACAGCTTGCTAAAGGAGACCCAAAAAAATATTGAGGAAAATAACACATTAAAAAATAGACTAACCCAAATGGCAAAAGAGGTCCAAATAGCCAGTGGAGAGAAAAAATACTTTAAAAGACAGAATTGGTCAAATGGAAAAGGAGGTCCAAAAGTTCACTGAAGAAAATAATGCCTTAAAAATTAGAATGGAGCAAATGGAAGCAAATGACTCTATGAGAAATCAAAAAATTATAAAACAAAAACAAAAGAATAAAAAAGTAGAGGACTGTGAAATATTTCATCAGAAAAATGACTTGCCTGGAAAATAGATCCAGAGGAGATAATTTTAAAATTATTGGACTACCTGAAAGCCATGATCACAAAAAGAGCTTAGATACCATTTTCAAGAAACTATCAAGGAAAACTGCCCTGATATTCTAGAACAAGGGGCTAAAACAGAAACTGAAAGAACTCACTGATCACCTCCTGAAAGAGATTCCCAAAGGAAAACTCCTAGGAATATTGTAGCCAAATTCCAGAATTCCCAGGTCAAGGAGAAAATATTGCAAGCCGCTAGAAAGAAACAATTCAAATATTGTGGAAACACAATCAGGATAACACAGGATTTAGCAGCTTCTACATTAAGGGATCAGAGGGCTTGGAATATGATATTCCAGAGATCAAAGGAGCTAGGAGTACAACCCAGAATCACCTACCCAACAAAACTGAGTATAATCCTTCAGAGGTAAAAATGGACATCTAATGAGATATAGCCCTTTAAAGTATTCTTGATGAAAAGGCAAGCACTGAAAAGAAAATTTGACTTTCAAATACAAGACTCAAGAGAGTCATGAAAAGGTAAACAGGAAAGAGAAATCATATTAAAGTTGAACAGTTTACATTCCTATGTGGAAAGATGACATTTGTAACTTTTGTAACTCATGACAGCTTTCTCAGTATTAGCGTAGATGGAGGTTTTATATATACACACATACATATATACATATATACATATATATATATACACACACATACATATATATATATATATACATATATATATATAGAGAGAGAGAGACAGACAGACAGACAGACAGACAGAGAGACAGAGAGAGACAAAGACAGAGAGACAGAGAGAGACAGAGAGAGACAGAGAGATACAGAGAGAGACAGAGGGCACAGGGTGAGTGGAATATGAAGGGATGATATCTAAAAAATAAAATGAAGGGATGAGAGAGGGAGATATAGAAAGGCAAAATGGGGTAAATTATCTCACATAAAAGAGGAAATGAAAAGCTTTTACAGTGGAAGGGAAGGCAGGGGGAGGTGAGAGGGAATGAGTGAACCTCTCATTGGGTTTAGCTTAAGGAAGGAATGACATACACACTCAATTGTGTATGGAAATCTATTTTACCCTACAGGAAAGTAAGGTGCAAGGGGATAAGAGAGGGGAGAATGATAGAAGAGCGGGAAGATTGGTTGAGGACATAGTCAGAAGCAAACATTTTTGAGGAGAGACAGGGCCAAAGGAGAGAACAGAATAAACAGGGGGTGGGATAGGATGGAGAGAAATATAGTCTTTCACAACATGCCTATTATAGAAGTATTCTGCATGACTACACATGTATAACCTATACCAAATTGCTTACCTTCTCACAATGAAGGTGGGTGGGGAGGGAGGAAGGGAGAGAATTTAGAACTCAGAGTTTTTAAAATGAATGTTAAAAATTGCTTTTACATGCAACTGGGAAATAACATATACAAGCAATGGGGTATAGGAATCTGTCTTGCCCTACAGGAAAATAAGAAAGGAAAGGGATAAGAGAAGGAGGGTGTGATAGAAGGGAGGGGCAGATTAGAGGAAGGAGTAATCCAACTTGGGGTGGGGGAGGGGAGAGATGGGGAGAAAATTTAGAACTCAACTCAAAATCTTGTGGAACTGAATGTTGGAAACAAAATAAATTTTAAGATTTTAAAAAAGATAATCCAGACAATTTACAAACTATGATATCTAATTAGATAAAAATGTTCCATTGTTCTCAGCACTGATGACAAGAAGCTTACTATATTTATAAAAAAGAGAGAGAAGACAAACACTTTGCATCAACATCACCATATGTTTGAAAGCCTTCTATGTACAGACCACTAGAAATAAAAATACAATGGCATAAAAAATATACTTTACCCTAAAAGAGTTTACAATTCAGTTAGGAAGACTGGACATATTTCATACCTAATTAAGTTAATCTAAAAAAATCAATGATGATACATAATAAAGATGTTAAGAGAAGGAAACATACCAGGATGTTCAAAGGTAAAGGAAATCATTTTCAATAGAGTGGACAAGGAAGTTTTTATGAAGAACATGGAATTTGACCAGGACCTTAAAAATGGAGAAGTAGTAGATAAATAGAAATAAGGAAAACCTACCCAGAAAGGAGAATGGCCTGATTCATAAATTTTGTTTAAAAAAATGTGTTTTAGGGATAATAAGTAAACTGTTTTTGAGAAGTGGCTCTATAAAAGGAGAAAATGGGAGCTGGAAAGTTAGTTGAGACCAGAGGGCCTTGAGAAGTCCACTGGATTTAGAGCCAAAGTATCTGGGTTTTCATCCAACTCCTGTTAATTCCTACAAGATCTCAGGAAATTACCATCTTTTGTTCTCAGTTTCCTCATCCACAAAATGAAGAAGTCAGATGAGTTCATCATTGAAGTCCCTTCTAGCTCTAAATATTTCACCTATGATCCTGATGACTAGATTGGACTTCATTAAGTAAGGAACCAAGCAATCAACAAATATTTGTTAAGCACCTATGGTGTGCCAAACACTGGTGTAGGGGCAGATGACACAAATACAAAGAATGAAAAAAATTTCTACTCTTAAGAAGCTTATATTCCATCTGCAGGAAATAACAATCCAATAAATACTTTTCAGCAGAAGTCCTACATGAAAATGTATTTGGGGAAGACTACTGTAGCAAAGACATATAAAATCAATTAGACTGATGAGGGATAGAAGGGAGGGGGATGATACTGATACCAAAAGCCCATGAATGACCTAACAAGGTTGTTCACTAGGGTGATGGCTGAAGGAAAAAAATGAGGAAGACAGCTGTCAAGAATGATTACAAAATAAGTTAGATATTTATTTCAGGCTTTCTGGGAGCTAGACATGTCCACATTTCTATGTGTATGTTTACATGCATATATTTGTAAACACATGTATGTGAGGTTTGTGTGTTCATATATGTATAGCCACTCCATATGAATGTGTTTGTGCACACTCATATTGAAGTAACAATGGAACAACATTACATGTTATTTTGTCATTAATTGAAGAGGAACTGAATGGCATATAGCATATCACTTTGTCATATGCAGCACTTATGAAATATAATGATTTTGCTTTTGATTATCATGTAATTTTGGATTGAACATTACATAGTGTACTAAATGCTACATTGGGAGACATTAGGTTCAGATCGTGCTTCTGAAACTTAGTAGCTGTGAACAGGTCATTTAATCACTATGCCTCAGTTTCAGCATCTGTAAAATGGAGATAGCAATACTTCTGGTACACCTACCTCACTGTGTTACTTTTAGGTTTGAATATGGTAATTTATGCAAATGATCTTCAAATGTTAAAGCATTATAAGGTGTTATGTCAGCTGTTATCATTGATTACTTAGCAAAGGAACTTTAATGCCCTTAATATTCCTAGAAGTTATGAGGCTCAAATGAGATAATAAGAGTCAAGTGTTCTGCAAACATTAAAACGCTATATTGGGGCAGCTAGGTGGCCCAGTGGACAGAGCACTGGCCCTAGATTCAGGAGTAGATGAGTTCAAATCCTGCCTCAGACACATAACCCTTACTAGCTGTGTGACCCTGGGCAAGTCACTTAACCCCATTGCTTAGCTTAAAAAAAAATACAACTATATACATGTCTGCAATAATTACTAGCAACAGCATAGGGTTGAACAGTTCTATTTTTAAATAATGCTTTAATTTTCTAATGGTCTCTAGAGAAGATGCATTTTTTTAAAAAAGTTAGGATTAGCAGGGTTCCCCCCAAAGAAAAATGTGAAGCTTAAACACAGGAAATGGAATGCTAATAAAGATTAAATAAAGTGAAGAATGCCAATAGGCTGCTTCTTTTATGATGGAATATCCCAATTAACTACACATCCACATCCACAAATGCATCGAAATTAACTACAGCAGTGACCAAGCAAGTTTCCAGATGGTGAGGATTTAAAGTTGTTGCTGTTGCTAAGTCATTTCAGAAATATCTGACACTTCATGACCTCATCTGGGGGTTTTCTTGGTAAATATACTGGAGTGCTTTGCCATTTTCTTTTCCAGATCATTTTACAGATGAGGAAATGGAGGGAAACAGGGTTAAGTGACTTGCTCAGGGTCGAACAGCTAGTAAGTGTCTGAGGCTGGATTTGAACTCAGGAAGATGAGCCTGGCTGACTCCAGGCCCTCCATTCTATCTTCTATGCCACCTAGCTGCCTAGTTTAGAGAAGTATCAAATAAAGGGGCTGAAATTTTGTATCATAAATTGAAAATACCTTTACCAAAATACTCACAATGAAAATAGCTTAGGCAACATAAGTCCCCTTTCATTTTTTATCATCTTCCTAAAAAAAGTTAAGGTAAATGAGCAGATAGGATTCAAATTCAAATAAGACTTATTTTCATACAAAAGGAACATCAGGTTACTACCTCTTTCAAAAATATAGCCTTTCCAGTAACAGCCAGTTGTGTGATGGCTAATATTGATAGACTTAACCCTTCTCAGCAGCACAAAGATCTAAGACATCTCCAAAAGCCTCATGATGGAAAACTCTATCCACATCCAGAGAAAGAACTTGAATGCAGATTGAAGCATACTATTTGCTATTTTTTTTCTTCTGTCATGTTTTGTTTCCTCTTTCTGGTGTTCCTCCCATTGGTTCTAATTCTTACTTACAATACCACCAATGTGAAAATATGTTTAATAGGAATGTATATGTATAGCCTACATCAGATTGCACGCTGTCTGGAGGAGGGAGATTAGGAGGAGGGGGGAGAAAAACTTTAAATTCAAAAGCTTATGGAAGTGATTGTTGATAATTCAAAACAAATTAATTAAAATTAAAAATATATATATCTACAAGTGTTTCAAGTGGAAAGGAAAATTAAAAGGGACAATTTAAGATTTTGTTTTCCTCTGGGGGTCAAGATTTCAAGTTGGTTAAAATAATTTATTCTATAGAATATTATAAAAATCCTAGGTAGGTCTCATTAAAAAGGTATTTGGAGTCCCCTATGTTTAGATTTATACTTGTAGACAGAAATACATGGGTATTTCAATCAAAATTGGATACAAGGGGGTGAATCATGGAACTAAACTCTTCAATTATCCTCTTTATTTAGCTCATATCAGCTAAATATTAAAATTTCCTTTTCCTCAAGTTTATTGGAAATGTTCCGGTTTCGACTTGAACACCTTAAATAATATTTATTTTATTGTTAATTTGAAAAGCTGCAAAATGTATCCCTAATATCAAGTCATTTTTAATTCCCTCTGTAGGCCTAAGGTTCATAAGTGATAAATTTGAGCACAAAAGAATACACAGTACCTCAACAATAATTTTTATAAAGAGTCCTGAGCAGCACTAGAAGGACATGGATGCCTGTAACATAAGGATTGGTAAAAGACTACCATGCTATAGACCAGTTAAGGTGGGACTCACTGTGAAAATATGTAAGATTTAACTGATGCAGAAAAGGGATAAATTAAAACTATGATGGCCTCCTAGAGGTAGAGGACAGATTAGATTAAACTTCAGCTAAGCGGCAGACTAGATAAGAGTGCTGGGCCTGGAGTCAGGAAGACTCATTTTCCTATGTTCAAATCTGGCCTCAGAACCTAACTAGCTTGTGACCCTGGTCAAGTCACTTAATCCAGTTTCCTCATCTGTAAAATGAACTGGAGAAGGACATGGCAAACCACTCCAGTATCTTTGCCAAGAAAACTCCAAATGGAGTCACAAAGAGGCAGACATGATTGAAACAACTGAACAACAACTACTATTCTAGCCCACCATTCAGACTTTGCTACCATCCCTCAACTAGCCTTCTCACCCTGGAGGTTCCTGAGAGCCTATAGCCTCCTAACACTAGAATGTATCTTTGCCCCTACAACTATCCTAGAACATTTCTCTACCACTCTGAGTTGCCCCTAGAACCTTCATTTTAAGCAAGAGCCCAAGCAAAGTCATCTTTAATTCCTGTGCTGGATCCCCATCTGATTTTCTGAATTTTGCCACCCATGAGCATTTCCTTCCCAACTCCTAACACAGTTTTCATGTCCATTTTATTTTTTCTTCCTTCATTAGAATATAAGTTCCTTGAAGGTAAGTACTATCCTTCTTTTTCCATATGATTCTATCTCCAGCTTTTAGCATAATTCAGCCTAGCACATAGTAAGTTCTTAATTAATGCTTGTTGACTTGACTTTTTCTCATCTGAATTCCTAGAAAACTGAAATGACATAATTCAGTTGTCACGCGTCATATTTTACCATCTATTGTCCTTTAATCGTTTTCTGTTAACATCTCATTCCACAAACAATAAGGTCCTTGAAGAGAAAGATCATGTTCCATATTTCTAAATTTTCAGCATATAACCTTGATTCTTATATATCATAGAAGCTCAATAAATATTTGTTCATATAGTTTTTACAAGTACTGAATGTGTGTCATCATCTCTACTATGGGTTTTGAAGTGAGCCAGCCTTACTAAGCTTGGAGAGGGCTACCACTAGTTTTGCAATAGGTTGCTGAATTTTTCAACCACAAAAACTTTCCAAGACCATTCACTAAGTATAGATACTGACTTCCATTCTCATCTACATGAGAAGTAACTCAGAGACAATTTGACAAAGAATCTTGGGACCACTACCCAGTTCCCAATAGTTTTAGGCTGGGGAAATGGTTGCACATGCTGTATGAATGAGCAAGGAGTCACCAACTTCATTCCTTCTGGCAACATAGTAGAATGCCAGGTAAGTACCACCTGCTTTGCTATTGTTCCCTATCTGAATTGTTAATATGCCCCTTCATATCAGTAGGCACTCTCATCTTAACTGACACTTTGCAATAAAGATTAATGGCTCTTGTCATCCACCCTTTTTCTGAACCCTAAGGGTTAAGGAACCATTCTATCTTGCTCTTCTTTCTTTTTCAAAAAAAAAAAAAGACGTTAGGAGTGGGATGTCTTGACTTGCAAGTGAATTGGATTTAAGTGAGGCAGGGGCTGTGCAAAGTCATCAGCCTTACTCTCTTTTCCAGAGTCATCAGAGTCCAGTGACAAGATATATCAGGACTATCAGTGATGGCCCTAGATGTGGTGGAAGACCTTGGCCTTTTTATGCTAATATCTTTTCCAGGTCCCAGTTTATCTGAGGCAGCATCCGTTCAGCAATTGAAACATGGGTAAGAATTGAGGCAAAAGATGGCCTAGTTTGCCTTCACAAAACAATCAGTCTGGGAGAAGAAGACCTCATTCCATCTACTCTGCAACTGAACCCTCCTTTAGTATTATCTCATCATGTTGGAATCTCTTTGAATACAGAGACACTGATATTTCTATTTGCCTTCCTGAGTCAAGCGGAGCTTGTGATTGCTGTTTTCAGAAGGTGTACTACTCTCATTAAAATTATGTGTCCTTGAAGTACTATAGCACATGAAGAAAAGAAAAGAAGACATAGGGAGGACAAAAGGAGTGCTATGACTACATATGAAAAATATTAGTCCCTTCCTTTGAAGTCTTAATTGTTCTAGAGGTACCAACCCAGAATGATAAGTATTTCAAGTACCTCACTTTAAGAAACATTTCAACTCCTGGATAAGCTCTATACAATCCATGGAACAATAAACTATTATTTGCAGAAAGACATATTCTGAGAGAGCAGGAATGAAGGGTAAAGGGGAGAGGGAAGAGGAAAGGGAGAGGGAAGAAAACTATTTATATCTTTTAATTAAGGTAGATGGGTGCACCAGAAACGATCAAAAAAGATAGGGGAGGTTACAATTTTGAGATTGCTACTGGACAGGAGAATAGGAATCAAATTTTAATTTATTTTTAAATTATTGCTTCTGACAACCAATTTATTTCTTGAAATTATTTCTCTCAATGGGTAGTAGTATTCAAAAACACTGTTTCTATCACTTCTGAGCCACTGCTTCCAAAAGGACAATGAATTTTGTTATCTAAAATTGATATAATCTGGATTTTGCTTTGCAGCACAAATAGCTAAAAATAAAATCATTCTATGTTCTATAGTCTCTGTTCTATGATGGACCAGGTCATAATAATCATCTCTAATCCAATCTACTCTTTACAAAGAAAAATATTTCAAAATATGTGGCAACAATATGCATATGATTATTTGAGGAATAAGCCACGACCATAAAATATAATATTACTCATGTGTCTTCTTTGTCTTAAAGAATAAAAAGAAATGATGTAAGGTTCCAGTGGAGGAGTCAGGAATTGTTGGGGTTTTTATGGGAAGGAAGGATGAGGGAAAACATATTTGATTTTAAGTATGTCAGATTTCAGGTTGCTTCAGGATATCGATTCAGAAATGCCCAACTGACATTGGAAATGTGAGAATGGAGCTTGGGAGGGGTGTCAGGGATCACAAATTTTAATATGAAAGATATTAATGCAGAGGAGCTAGCTGAAGACCGAAGAATGAATATAATCACTGACGAAGAGAGAGGAGCAGTAGTTCTTAACCTGGGGTACATTAACTTAAAATACTTTGATAACTATTTCAATATAATGATTTTCTTCATAATCCTGTGACTTTATAGGTACACATCACACACACACACACACACACACACACACACACACACACAGAGACAGAGTTAAGAACTCTATTACAGAGAAAAGAAAACCAAGGATAGAGGCTTTAAGGATGCCTATATTTGGCAGGGGGATGGGAGGAGGAAGATATGCCAGAAGAAATAAATCAATATTAGTTAGCAATGTAGGATAATTGTTAATATACTATGTCAAACAACTGCAGTCTTAATAGAGTGGCAACAGAAATTAAAATAAAGAGGGTTAGGTCGGAAAAAATTGGAAAGGAAATACAAACAGCAGATATAAAATGTTTCACCAAGAAGGTTGGCTATGAAATTGAGAAGACAAATAGGATGGAACCTAGAAAGCTGGTCAGTTCCAGTAAAGGCATGCTTTTCTTTACGTTTTTTAAGAACAGGAAAGTGACATTGAATTTTAAGGCCAAAACAAAAAAAAAAAATCAATTTTGAGGGAGAAAATGAATGCACTAGAGAAAGAAGAGATACAAGTGTCAGAACAGAGCTGATCAAGATGAAAGAATAAAAGAGGTTGAAATCAGAGATTAACTTTTGGCCTTACTTTCTGGAGCAGGGTTATATCTTCCTGTGAGAACGGCATTAAGAAAGGAAAGATGTAGGCAAGAGTGATGGTCAAAATGATAGGTGACAATGAAGCTTGTGTCAAATGGCCTCAGGATTTAAAAAATATATCTGGTAAAGTCCCACACTGACAGTGTAGATAAGGCAGGTAAGGGTTTTAAAAAATACATGGGGTAAGGTCACACATTGATAGTGTGGATAAGGAAGGTGAAACTGGGAGTTAAGAGAGAATGAGAGAAGGGAGTCTGGTAATTAATAATGTACAAACAAAAAAGGTTATTGAGCAACAGTACGAAACAAATTTGAATTAGACCATTACAAATTTATTCTCTACTAATCTGAATAATTTTCTATCTTCCTTCATAAGACATGATAGACCATGAGGAGAAAACAGATAATGTGAAGGAGACTGATTATGGATTTCAATGGTGGATTTTAAGGAAGGTCCGAGAGTTGGGATGGTAGTCCTATGAAGCCAGGAAGGAACTTTATTCCTCTTGCCTGTTGGCCTCCAAACTGTTTTTCTTCTTTTTAAACCTAGATTCTGTGATTGAAAAATCCAATAAAAAATACAAGCCCAGACCTTGTGACTGTGTCTTTTCTTTGATACTGGGCCCTGGTTCCACTAACTAGGCCTATTCCTTTTGACCACATGTCTTGCCAACACCTATAGCATAAAAGTGGAAGATGATGGCTGATGAGTGCTCATTTACCTCACTCACTTTCACCTTTATAGAAGAGCCTATCTCTCCATTCTCAACCCACCCCCATCACTCCTATTATAACAAGTTTGCATTTCCTTTCTGTAACAAAAAGGTAAAGTGGTTTCTAATGACAATGCTTTGCCAACAGATGATGTTTTGTATTAAAGAATGATATTAATCACAATGCTAGTATAAGAATTATTCAGCTTGATAGTTTTCACTTCCTTTGACTCACCAAAATTCTCATCAGATAAGATACATTCTAGGGGGGCAGAGCCAAGATAGTGGAGTAAAAGCAGTGACTTGCTTGAACTCTCCCCCAAACCCCTCCAAATGCCTGTAAAAAATGGCTCTAAACAAACTCTAGAGCAGCAGAACTCACAAAAAGACAGTGAAACAAATTTCCAGCCCAAGACAGCCTGGATGGTTGATTAGAAAAGTCTATTGTACCAGGCCAGGAGAGGAGCATTGTTCAGCATGGGCACACAGTCAAAGACCAGGCCTCAGCAAATTGGGAGCAAGCCTCAGGGGACTGAATCATGGGCAACTGTGGTAGTTCCCAGACTTCTCAACCCACAAATGCCAAAGACAACTTAGAAGGTCAGTAGGAAAGGTTTGTGACCCCGGTGAAAGAAAAGCTCAGTCCCAGGCCCAGCCCCAGTGTAGCCCCGGTGTGGTGGCTACTTCTGGACCTCCAGGCCCCCAGACTGAGGGAAAATCCAGTGGCTGATCAGAGGGGGATTACATGGATTTCTTTCCTGCTGCTGAGGCAGGATTCCTTAGCTTTGCCCATGCTTAGATCTGGGTCACAGTCCTGGGAGGCAATCCTGTGGCTAAGAGGAGCATTGGCATGGTGGAGCTCGTAGTAGCAGTGCAGAGGGGGGAATCTTCTTCACAGTTCCAAGGCAGAAAAAAGTGCTTGTGGTCACTCATAGACCAGAACACAGGCCAGGAAAGCAGTAAACACCTCACCCTTGATTGTACCACCTTGGAAGAACTGAAAATTTATAGGTCTTTAGAAGTATCTCTGAAAACAGCTGCACAAAATGCCCAAAGCTTGAGACAGTACATTCTCCACACTAGAAGCAGCCCCCATCCTTAACAAAGAGTTTAAAAAGTCAAGTAATTGGCTGGGAACATGAGCAAACTGCACAAAAAAGCCCAGACCATAGAATCTTTCTTTGGTGACAAAGAAGATCAAAACATATGACCAGAAGAAAACAACAAAGTCAAAGCTCCTACATCCAAAGCCTCCAAGAAAAATGTGAATTGGTCCCAGGCCATGGAAGAACTCAAAAGGGATTTTGAGAAGCAAGTAAAAGAAGTAGAGGAAAAACTGGGAAAAGAAATGAGAGTGATGCAAGAAATCATGAAAAACAAGCTTGCTAAAGGAGACCAAAAAAAAAATACTGAAGAAAATAATACCTTAAAAAATAGCCTAACCCAAATGGCAAAAGAGGTCCAAAAAGCCAATGAGGAGAAGAATGCTTAAAAAGCAGAATTGGCCAAATGGAAAAGTGAGTCCAAAGGCTCACTGAAAAAAATACTTTCTTAAAAATTAGAATGAAGCAATTGGAAGCTAGTGACTTTATGAGAAATCAAGACATTGTAAAACAAAAGCAAAAGAATGAAAAAATAGAAGACAATGTGAAATATCTCATTGCAAAACAAGTAACCTAGAAAATAGATCCTGGAGAGATAATATGAAAATTACTGGACTACCTGAAAGCCATGATCAAAAAAAAAAAAAAGCCTAGATATTTTCTTTTGAGAAATTATCAAGGAAAATTGCCCTGATAATCTAGAACCAGAGTGTAAAAATAGAAATTGAAAGAATCTACTGATTACCTCCTGAAAGAGACCCCCAAAGGAAAACTCCTAAGAATATTGTAGCCAAATTTCAGAGTTCAAAGGTCAAGGAGAAAATATTACAAGCAGCCAGAAAGAAACAATTCAAGTATTGTGGAAACACAATCAGGTAACACAAAATTTAGCAGCTTCTACATTAAGGGAATGGGAGGCTTGGAATATAATATTCCAGAGGTCAAAGGAGATAAGATTAGAGCCAAGAATCACCTATCCAACAAAACTGAGTATAATCCTTCAGGGGAAAAAATAGACATTCAGTGAAATAGAAGACTTTCAAGCATTCTTGATGAAAAGACAAGAGCTGAATAGAAAATTTGAATTCCAAATATAAGAATGAAGAGAAGTATGAAAAAGTAAACAAGAAAGAGAAATCATAAGAGACTTATTAAGGTTGATCTGTTTACATTCTTACATGGAAGGATGATATTTTTAACTCATAAGACCTTTGTCAGTATTAGAGTAGTTGGAGGGAAAAAATTAGATAGATAGATAGATAGATAGATAGATAGATAGATAGATAGATAGATAGATAGATAGACGGCACTGGGTGAGTTGAAGATGAAGGGATGATATCTGGCAAATAAAATTAAGGGTTGAGAGAGGATTATACTCAGAAAAGGAGAAAGGGAGAATGGGGTAATTATCTCACATAAAACAGACAAGAAAAGGTTTTTACAGTGGAGGGGAAGTGGGGGAAGGTGAGAGGGAATGAGTGAATCTTATTCTCATTGGATTTGGTGTAAGGAAGGAATAATATACACACTCACTTGGGTATGGAAATCTATCTTACCCTACATGAAAATGAGGTGGGGGGGGAAAGGGGACAAGAGAGCAGGGGGATGATAGAGGGAGGGCAAATTGAGGGAGGGGGTAATCAGAAGCAAACACTTTTGAGGAGGGACAGGGTCAAAAGAGAGAATAGAATAAATGGGGGGTGGGATAGGATGAAGGGAAATATACTTAGTTTTTCCAAAACATAACTACTATGGAATTGTTTTGCATTACTACACATGTATAACCAATATTGAGTTGCTTGCCTTCTCAATGAGGGTGGGTGAGGAGGGAGGAAGGGAGAAAATTTGGAACCCAAAGTTTTAAAAACAAATATTAAAAAATTGTTTTCACATGCAACTGGGAAATAAGAAACACAGGCAATGTGATATAGAAATCTATCCTGCTCTGCAGGAAAATAGAAGGGGAAGGGGATAAGAGGTAGAGGGAGATAGAAAGGAGGTTAGATGAGGGAAGGGGTATTCGGAATTCATGCAGTTGGGGTGGAGGGAGGGACAAGATGGGGAGGAAATTTGGAACTTAAAATGTTGAAAACTAAAAATAAATTACTTTTTAAAAAGTAGGGGCATGGCAATCCTACACAACTACAAAGAGCAGAAAAAATGTGCTCTGTGCTTTCAGGAATGTGTCCTAATATTCACACTGAGAAGTTGAAACATTAGTTAGACTGTATTATATATGCAGTCCTTGATTTTCAAAACTAAAAAATAGAGCAGACTATAAGTGAAAACAAAAAAAAATGGAAATATAGGTTCAATAAGTATTATATTAGAAAGGCTGGGTATATAAAAAAAAATTCTATATGGTATCCTAAAATAAAAACTGCAGAGTAACATTCTCTCAGGATTTAAGGAAATTAAAAGAAAACCATGAGAAAACTCAATTCATAGTCTATCTCACCTCTGTGAGCTCCAAGGTTATTTAATAATGTAATGATTTAGCTGAATCCCTTGACTTGTATTTTGCCATTTCCTCACAAGATAGGAAGTTCCTCTCAAAATTAGGTCTCTTCCAGGATGTGGGACCCATCAGTCCTCCAGGATACCTAGACCTTAACCTTAATATTGCTCAGTATCATCAGCCCTACTATCATCAACCCTAGTTTGATATTGCCTTTATTTTAGTACCTAGAGCCTTTCCTTCAGACCAAGTCTTTTATTCTTGTCCCTATATCCAATTTTAATAATAACATATTCCTGTCTTATCCCCTATGTGATTGAATACTCAGTACTCCATTTTTGGGGGACTGGGGTCTGACCTTGTTCCTTTATTCCAAGACCCTGGAGCATGAGTCTAAACTCTAGTCATCATGACTTGATCTGTACTAACCATGGAAGACTGGCTGCCTAAACTACTTTTCATTGCCTTATGACAGACTTTACCTTTCTCTTGTCTTGCCTGGATTAATCTTAGTATCATAGGTATGCATTTGGAAGAGACATCAGAAGCTATCTTCCCTCATGCTGAGCTGTTTGCCCACCACATGGTAATATGTCCTTGTTGCTGGACTGTTCATCTATAAAGGTTTCTGGTACCTTCTTTATTTGTCCTGTTCAAGTCATTTTATATAAGGGACCTAAAAGATTCCTGGAATAATCAGTCCTATCACCATAGAAGTCATTGTTCTTGAATCTTTTCATGCATAATTTTATATTGTTATTAGGCAAATAGAGTTCAGATCTTTCAATATAACATAAGCTCTGTGAGGGCTGGGCTAGTGTCTTTTCTACAGAATTTACGTGTTTCCTAAGGCCTTACGAATATATCCTATAATGTAGCAATATAATTATATATGACTATTGAATTTCCTTTAGGATATCATCATTTATATTATTTTGAATTGGAATGAACTTTTTATTTAAATGATCAATTACCGAGTGAATAGGAAGGCCCAAGATGATTGATAATTTACCAAGAATAAAAGATTTATAAAAATCATTTGATTTCAGAGGAAATAACATACACACTCAATTGAGTATAGAAATCTATCTTACCCTACAGGAAAGTAGGAGGAAAGGGGATAAGAGAAGGGAGAGAGTGATCGAAAGGAGGGCAGATAGGGGTAATCAGAAACTTTTGAGAAGGGACAGGGTGAAAGGAGAGGATAGAATAAATGGGGGTGGGATAGGATGGAAGGAAATATAGTCTTTCACAACATGACTATTATGGAAGTGTTTGGCATACACATGTATAACCTATATCGAATTGCTTGCCTTCTCAATTAGGGTGAGGGGGGAGAGAGGAAGGGAGAGAATGTGCGACTCAAAGTTTTAAACATGAATGTTAAAAACAGTTTTTTATATCTAACTGTGGAAAATAAAATACCAAATAAAATTTAAAAATTTGAATTAATTTTTTTAAAAAATCATTTGATTTCAAAGAAGATTTTCTAATTGAAGGCAAGGGTATGTGTTAACAATCCCATAGTCATATTATATTGCTTGCCTATTGTACAAGCCTGATTCCTCCTTCAGAGCTGCTCTTGGTAAGAAGTCAAGGTAATTAATCTATTTTATTTCCCTTGTGACTTGCCTGAAGCAGTGATGCCAAGTACTAAAAAAGAATTTTTATTTTCAAACTTTTGGGAGGAAAACTATTTAAAGGGAGTTTAAGCTTTCATTAAATTGGGATTCCATGTGTTGGCATGATGGATTATATTGTGGAATTTCTTTGGGGAAAAAAGTATCAAAGTGATATTAAATCCAGTGATACTCCTGTGAAACGAAGAGCAAGACAGGAAAGCATGCAGCATACTGGGCATTCCCTGTTGAATTTTTAGGAGGACATGGACAAGAGTAATACAGAATGGGCAGATATGGAGGGAGGAAGGATGGGAATATTCAAATTTTTTAGCTCCTTTGAGGTATGAGAATGTTAGATAAGTATTTCACTATCTCTCTTATCCAGAAACAGGTTAATGAGTGGCCATGCCAACCTATTGCAAAAAAAGAGGACTCAGAATTTATTCATTAAATTTTGGAGGTTAGTAGGGAGTCTAGCTCAATACATCACAACAAAATCAGCATTTTTCAATGATATAACCCACATTTTAACTGATATTTATATTCATGAAATCTGATATGGAGGAAGAGTAAACTGGAAAATAATTACATGGTTTAGTTCAAGAGAAGGAAATCCTAAATATCTTCCTTTAATTGAGTAAGCAGGTAATATCTCTGGAATTTCAAGTCCTCTAAAAACTATTCTGCCAATTTTCAGTACCTAGATACAAATTATACAAGCAAATTACATTTGTGGAATTTGTGTTAGTTTTGGGGTTTTTTTAAGCTCCAAAATGACAACCCTCTTGCATCTGGTTTCTAAAGGCTGATGTCTCACTTTTCAGGTGGCAGTAATATGAAATCTGTTTTCATTATAGGAAGACATCAAACTACATAAATCAACTAGAAGTCATCTATCTCTCAACAGAATCAGAAAATTGTTCTCCTATATTTAATTCACTTGAACTGGAAAGTATATGACACATGAGCTTTCCCCCTTTAAAAAAGCAACCAAACTATAATAAACAGATGAGCAAACACACAAGATAAACAAAATAATGTAAATCATAGAAACCAAATCCAACTTCTACAAAACACACCGTAATTATATTCCTTCCCAGGCATGGGAAAGCTTCTATTTCATTTATGGGTATGTATATTTCACAATTCAAAATAAGAGATTTTCATTAAACCTGTACTATTGGATAGAATATACCAGGAGGAAGCAGTGAACACAGAACCCAGATGAAATAATTACGGGTGATATAAGGAAGACTGACGTCTTCAAAACTTCCCCCTGTTGCCCAAGAAAGCCTAAATGTTTTACCAACCATAAGAAAGGATGCATCATAAGTGTCCCCATTCAATAAAATAGGATCCAGTCCTTTCTGAGCTCAGCAAACTATCTGAATTTCATGATTAGGCAATAAATGCTGAATTAAAGGATAATAATTTTTGTAAATCCCAGCAAAACAATATATAGCCTCAACTTCTGAGCTTATGAAAATTTAGCTGTCTTTAAAATGCCAGTGGGTTTCATCTCCTCATTACTGCGTAAGCATAATACTTAACACTTCAGCCTTTCAATCCTGTGGGAATTACACTGCACAGCATAGAAGCAAATGGTTCATGAAGGGCTAGAACATTTATTTTCATAATGTTAATTTGGTCAAAAGGGGTTGAAAGGAATGCATATATTTAGGGGCTTATGCACTTGAGAAATCTAATTCCATAAGATTAAAACCAATTTATCTAATCTATGTTTTACTCCAACACTACACAGATAGGAAGGGTTTTTTTTAAGTTGGAAAAAAACCTTATTTTAATCCTTCATTGCAATGTTTTGCAAAGTTTTTTCTTCTAAAATGTCTGGCAACTGATATTATGCCTGACTAATTTCTCCCTCTCTAGTCTGAAAGCTGAAGGAACAATGAAACAATTTCTTTAGCTTCCTGATGCCCAAAATGAATGCCATGTCACCATCTCAGTAATAATACCTCCTACAGAAAGACATCAGAAATGAATGGACATGATCATCCATCTTTTATCCACACTCCACTGAACAGACAAGAAGCACTGAGCTGTGGTGTCAAATACTTGTGCAATGGCTTATCTCTTGTGTTCCTCTTCTCCACACATGTTTAAGTATGTATGCAAACATATATGTACATATACAACTATACATACATATACAACTGTGTGTTTTTACTTGAGGCTTACCTAAGATCTCTTAACCTTTTGCATGTATGATTTCAACATCAGTCCCTTAATCTGGATAAACAGGGATGATATCAGATAATGTAATTGTCTTGAGAATGCTGCTGACACACTTAACTAAAATAAGCATCTTCTGCACTGAACTCAATTCAATTCAACCAACATATTTTCAAAATGCACAATCTGCAAATCTTGGGAGCAGAGACAAAAGGGATATATGGAGTGCTGATCTCCAAGTTAGGAAGATCTGAGTTTAAATTTTAAATTAAACCTCTAACACATTAGCTATGTGGCCCAGGGCAGGTCAGTTAGCCTCTCATTTACCCCAAGCAATTCTCTAAGATTTCAAGTTGCAGAGTAGGTTACTATTAGCATTGGTAAAAGGAATTTCAGCACCAAGAGTTCTAAATACTGATGGACAAAGGGATGGGACATTGAGGGGTGCAGGTGGAGCTAAGTACTTCTCTAGATGCAAGGATTACAAAGCAGGATCTGCCTGCAAGAAGCTTATATTCTATGGGATGAGAATCTTTTTATATAATTAGTGGGAGAAATATCATTTCCAGAAAACGTATTTAAGGCATCTTATTTGTACATAGTTGTTTGCATAGCATCTGTCCCATTAGACTATGAGCTCCCATAGAAGAAGGAACTTTTTGCCTTTATTGATCTCCCCAACACTTAGTAAGGTATTTGACACATAATAAGTGTTTAAAAAATGCTTGTTGATGATGACCCAAGGTAATTATAAGACATTTAGAGAACACTGACAAAGACCTAATACCTTTTGGGGGTCTCCACATCTTATAGGGATCAGGCTGAGACTTACCAGCCATTAGGGGAAATTTACAGGACAGAGAAAATAGTCTTGGGAGGAGAGGGATATGACACAAAGTTTGATCCAAGAGGGGAACCAGAATGTCACCCTGTGCCAATTCAGAAGAGGTCTTTGAAGTAAATTAACCTAGGAGCTGTAAAAGAAAGATCAAGAACATGGCCCAAAGATGACAGCAGATCAAGTAACCCTGCGCAATACACAAACACAAGGTAACATTGATTGGAACTATCAGAAGCAAACTGGCCAACATGGCATCCTTTGATGACTACACACTTACACTAGTCTATACACACACACACACACACACACACACACACACACACACACACATTCACTTAGGAACATCCCTTGATGCTGAAGGTTTGGACTCTTTATAGACTAAGGAAATAGTTTGGAAATGTACAAATGGCACTAAAACCTAGGTAAAATATAGAAAACTTTAAAATTTCTCCCATTTCTTAGAGAAAGACTATATCCACCAGAGTGTATAACTTGAAAAAAACATAGATGAATGCAAGAATATTTCTCATATTATCACATGTGGTCGAACTACCTTATATTTATGTTAAACTATTTTCTTCTTTTGTTTTGATCCAGATTGGTTATTTCACTGGTGTAGAAAACTTCCCAGTAACAAATGGCCCACCACCACTGAAGATTGATGGTCAGTCAGCAACTTATAGCCTTAGAAAGTTAGGGATGAATGATAGAGTTAGTGACTTGCCCAGTGTCCCTACACTAGTGTACTAGTGTACCAGGCCGCTAACCTGGGTCTTCCTTACTCAGAAGCTGGCACTCTAAGCACATTATGTTTACTCTTAATTTATATAAGTTTCTATGTAAATGAAGGGGTGCTACTGATTTTTCTTGGGATCAAAGCAATATAAGCACATAGGCTACTACACAGCTCAAAATCATAAAACCACAGTCCACTGATATTCCACTCAAACTACACCTTCAGGATTTAGTTATTTCCCTAAATTTCCAAAGCCATCCAGTTTGGAATATGAACATTGTGAAAATAGTACTAGATTTTGACCTGAAGAACTAGGGTTTGACTCAGCACTGCCAACTTACTTGCCATGGGATCCTGGACAAGTGATTAAACTTCCCGGCTCTTGCTTTTCTCATGCACCAAAATGAAGGATGATCTCCTGAAACTTTGGGTGGTGTGAACATTTCTCCAAGTCAAAAAACCAGCTAATATATAGTTTTCTTTGAGATAGACTTGACTTATTCTGTAAAGCATGTGCCTCAATGTTTTGGTAAGGAGTCAGATGCCCTGAATTTGGAGGCATCCATCACTCAAACACAAGTTGAAACGAATGTAATTCTTCAATAAGGGATTTTGCCCTGAAGGAATTGTCGGTTGAAATACTTGACTAACATGTTTCCTTTCCTTCAGTTTATTTTCCTTTTTTCAACATAGAATGTATTTTGTTCATCTCACAATGATATTTACCACTACCCTGAGACACCCACATGTCCAACGACTAAAAGTAAAAGTACAACAAGGAATTAGATGAATGATTAGATCCATACCTTTGGCCAATGTAAAATGGTGAGGGGGAAAAACATTAAAGAATAATCTGGAAATTAGGTTTACATCCTTGCTAAGAATTTGATATTCAGTATTTATGATATGGTTAAAATTTTTATGATATTATCCATCACTATCTAGTGATAGGAGAAATGTATTTAATTAAACAAATGTCCACTTCTTTTTCATTTTTATATCATCCATTATTTATGTGCCACTTTTTAAGAGAAGCATGCAGATCACAAAAGAGGCAGCATGGAAGAGTAGATAAAGACAATATTTGGAAGAAGAACCACCTGTTCAAGTCCTGCCTCTGACATATAATGGCAGTGAGAGCATAAGCAAATCACTTAAATTGTTATTGAACTGTTAATTGACATTGGTGGAGAAAGTTTCCATAAGGAGAGTTAATGGTACCAATGAAATTACAGATGTCGTACCCCAATTACCACTTAAAATTACAAATTGAAAGGTCAGTATCAATGCTATACCTACAAGCACAGACATTTCATATTAATATCCCTTATTATTCCTTCATAGGGTATTCTGAAGTGCAAGAAGATAGAGTGTTAAATTATTGGTTGAGAAGCAAAGAATTTTACTTCTAGCAGAGCTACTTTAATTAAAAGCTATTTTAATGAGCTCGATGATCTTAGAAAACCATGGATAGACATGCACAAAATAATGAAGAGCAAAATGAGCAGAACCAAGAGAATGTTGTAGACAGTAATAACATATTGTTTTAAGAACAACTTTGAGTGAATAAGTCATTCTGAATATTATAAATACCCAAATTAACTACAAAGGACATATAAAGGAAGATTTTATCTGCATCCAGAGAAAGAACTAATAAGTAGAATATATAGAATATTTTACAAATATACTTATTTGTGTCTAATTGTAACCGTCACTAGGATGGGGGAGGGGAAGAAAAAAAAGAAATTTAGATAACTTTATTATATATTTAAAAGGAATAGCATGTTATACATAATAGATTTGCAATTTCCCATGCAAGCTTTTTAATTATATATTATGTTATGGAAACATTAGTTTTGTTCCATAAATTAAAAATAAAATAAAATTTTTAAAATGCTATTAAAAAATTATTTTCAGCAGAGTAACAGGAGGGGTATTTTCCTGTTCTAACCATCCAAACTCAACCTATTATTGCAAACCTTTTACTTTATCAGTATAGGTAATTTCTGGTAATAAAATTCCTCTTATTGATAAAAATCAGCAATTGTTCTTCATTTATAGTCCTTGAAAGCTTTCTGGATGCTCTTAAAGGCTAATTGACTTGACCAAGGTTACACAGCTAGTATGTATAAGAGGTAGTATTTAAACTAAACGCTGCCTTTACACCCAATCCTCTTAATTTATACTGCTTCAGTCTTCTTCCACTCTTAACTTGTATCTTTCACCAGTAAGAAGTTCACCCTTCTTCTCTGGATCAGTTATAGCAATTGAGTTCCAGTCTTATCTTCCAAACTAGAATGCAAACTACCTGAGAATAGAGAATCTGAATTATTCATTTTTGGGTCTCCCACACTCTACCTTGCATGGCCCTTAACAAATATTTGTGAAATTGAATGATCACCACTAATCCTCCCCTCCTAAATACGATTTTATCTATAATATGAATAAATGTGAAATTACTTTGTAGAACATATCTTGTGACTTTTACTAAAATATTCTTTAATGTGCATAGGATATGTATTCCATCTTAATATAATGTGCAACACCTTTTTTCCCATTGTAGATAATTGTTTTCAGTTCTTAGTATTGACAAATGGGAAAATCCTTAACTCTTATGTGATGACTAAATGAAATTAACACTCAGTAATACTAAATAATATCGAGTGGCTCACTTTTACCTCTAGGATTAAACATAAACATCTCTTTGGGGCATTTAAAGGCCTTTACAACTTGGCCCCAACAATCTTGCCTTTCACACAATCTATAGTACTGTCAAACCGGACTTCCTACTATTCCTAATCCATGACATTTCAGCTCTGATCTTTGTACTTTTGCATAGGCTTTCTACAGGAAACTCCTTATTTCTGCTTCTTAGAATTCCCAGCTTCCTTCAAATCTCTATGCAAATAATATTTTGTACATGAGGCTTTTCTTCACTTCCCCTAGATGCAAGGGACTCCACCTAAAAATCCAACTTTTATTTTTATTTTTGTATAACTTTATGTACACTTATATTCGTACCTGTTATCATTTCCTACAAGAGTTGGATTAAGCTACCTGAGGGCAGGGACAGTTCCCTTATTGTCTTGTTTCTCCACATCCTAGCACTTAACAGACACTTAATAAATTCTGACAGCTTAATTAATATTTCAGTGGTTCCAAATCAATGTGGGTACTACCTTCAATGGTACAGGACCCAATTTATCTACACTTTCTCATCAGTTGTGATTTTTGTCCACGTCTTTCCACAGAAGAGCCACTCAAAATAATTCAGGACACCATCTAGTTCTTATGATATTTCACAGATATCAGTACAGTGCTTAGAGGCTATCCACTTGTTGGGCCCTGACTCTTGTAATATGACTCATTCTTCCTGCATTTCCACTAAACTGTTCTTTTAATGCATTTCATCCAACTGTAGAAACAGCTGAAAAAGGCTCAGTAGGTTTTTTAAACATAAGGTTTTCAAAAATAGTATGAGAGTTGGACACAACTGAAATGACTCAACAACAAAAAGCATGAGAATTAGAAGAGAATATAAGCTCAACATTTTCTATGTTCATTGGTATGCAAATCACTGAACACATTATTAATTATTTAGTGCTAATATATTTAGGGTCCTAAAGTTTTGCTACCTACCTAATATCCCTTACACAAAAGTGGCAGTCAGCAAATATCAGTTCCTAAATACTATTTTACTTTCACACACACAAAATTAGGACAAGATTCTGGGTAGGTGGGGGGTGATCTCTTTAAAAAAAATCTCTAGAAATTCCTGGGGACGTTTTTCTATGTCTTATTCATGCTCAACACCAGAGGTGAACTAAGGTGAAATTTTCATTGAAGAAAATCTGCTATTACTGTTAAAAATCAATTTGTCTGAAATATAAAAAGTGAAGATAACTCAACATATAGCCTAAACTTATGCTCCATATGACTTTCTTAGCCTAGAATATTATATTCTGCAATGGTTCTTTTTTTAAATATTCCAATTTGGAAAACCTTCCCATTGTGATTGACTGATACATAAATCTACTAGAAAATATTCATCTTTCAGTGGCCACACACCATGTACATGTTATCACATAACAATAATGATAATAATAATTAATAATAATAATAATAATAAAATTAATAGCAGTAATATAGTGCTTTAAGGTTTGCAAAGCACTTTACATCTATCATCTCATTTCTTGAGGAGGAAGATGCTTTTGTCTTCTTCATTTTACAGATAAAGAAAGGAAGAGACACAGATTTAGTTATTTGTCAGTAATCAATCAGTGTCTACAACCAGATTTTAACTCCAGTCATCCTGATTAGAGTTCTAACCATTGTACTACTGAGCTGCCACATATATCCATAGCTTTCTCAGGGCAAAACTCAGATGTTGATAAAGGTTGTTTTTTGGTGGCCTCAGTCTCTGCATTACATGTCCTTTTCTATCTCTAGATGATCCTTTTTTGTATGTGAGGCAATTGGGGTTAAGGGACTTGCCCAGTCACACAGGTAGTGAGTGTTATGTGTCTAAGGCCAGATTTGAATTCAGGTCCTCCTGACTCTAGGGCTGATGCTCTATCCACTGTGCCACCTAGCTGCCCCTAGATGATCCTTTTTTTAAGATGCTTTGTGTTCTTCTACTCCCTCCTCTTTCATTCAGCTATCAAAACCTGCTCTTAAACAAGGGGATAGAAGTCACTGATATTTTAAAAATAAGTTATGTTCCTGTGCTGACCTCTCTCAGGAACATTTGTGTTTAAAGTGCAATCTTTAGTTGTAATAAGGTTTCTTCTTTCCCTCTCCACCACTCCACCACTGAAAAAAACAAATTGTAGATACCAGGGAGTAGGCAAGTGAGGTATTCTTAGAGATGGGAAGACCATCATGCCATTTTGGCAGCTAGCTAATCCAGACATGGGTAAAGCTGACCTCGTGCATTCATGAAGGAAACACACTTAGTCTGTGATTCCCTGATTATGTTCCATTCATGAATGAGAGCCTGCTTGTCATAGTAGAAAAAGCACTGATTATTGCATCAGAAAAACAGAATTCACATCCTACCTCAAACCACCCTTGTGACTTTGAATAAATAACTTATTTCCCTCAGATCAAAAATTTTCAAAGTGGGAGTGTTGGACTAGATAGTGTCTGAGGTTCCTTATAAGGCAACGTCTTTACACTTACTCCTGGTAGCAGTTCTATGTGCAATAATAGATCACTTTGAATCCAAGCGCTCAAGTAAACAATGCTCTTAATAAAATACATATTCAAGTGCCCTCAGTTAAAAGCAGTTACCAAGGTGGTTAATAAGCAGATAAGGAAGATAATAGCCACAGACAGGGAAGTTAAAAGTAAGGATGTTTCTGGGTGGTCTAAATAGCTCCCTGACAAAGTCTTAAGAACCACTTTTCTGTTCTTTTCCAATTAACACTCAGCAGGCATCCAGTTAAAGTTAACCTAAACTACCTGAAATGTGCACCACAGCTTCCTTGCTCCCAACAGGCCTAGCTGGTGTTGTGGAAATACAGGGGATGGGGATTAACTCATGCCTCCCCAATTTGACCAAACATATGTCCCACAATATATCTTTACAATGTAATCTTCACATTTCAGACCTTGGCACTTCAGAGAAAAACATACACGCACATGAATGTATTGGGATGGTAGAAGTATAGAACTGTAGAGGTCACTGAATAACCTGCATCATGGCATCTGCTTTTTTTGTTCCCTTCTGTGTGAATTTGGAGGGCAACAACACAGTGTATGAATGACAGAGGCTTAGATCTCTCAGCAATTCAAGTGAAAAGATTTCTGAAACAAACTACCAACTGCAGTGAAGTATTATAGATCTTAGCATTAAAAAGTTTCTATAGGGAAGCAACATACTATAAAGCAATAAAAACCCAAAGCTGTTGGATGAAAGGAGAGAACGATGACATTATGAAAAAAAGATCAATTTGAAGGCAATTTGGGGAACAATACTCAGAAAACCATCACTCTTTCGTTCTAGCTACCTACCCCCCACAGGAGCATTTTTTCACTCACTCTAAATACTTTAACCTTTGGAAATTCCACAAGATTATCCATGCTTTCATATAGAGCAGCAATGACAAATGCATGTCTCAAAAGTAAGCCCTTTTTAGCTCGTGATGGCCTAGTAGAAAGTGTTATAGTCTTGGTATCAGAATACCTGAATCCTAGGCAGATTTCTGCCATTTATTAGTTCTATGACCTTGAACAAGGTCCTTCCACCCTAATTTTGGTTCCCTCATCTGTAAAATGAGAATAAAATTACCTGTCTTGCCTACTTCAATGAACTGTAATAAGAATGCAATGGAATATATATCACAAAGTTTTTCCTAACAAGACCACATATCTCTGTAATGAGGGAAAGAATATGGAGTTCAATCTTTGTCATAATTTAAAAGAATGCTTTGAAGGCCATCCCAAAATAAATTTAAAACACTTTCAAAATGGAAGAGTTAAGTGTGATGTTCATAGAGAGTTGATCTGTGGGCCACGGAAATCTGGGTTCAAGTTTTGCCTCTGACTTATACTGGATGTGTGACTCCAGCCAAGTAATTTAGCTTCTTCATGCTCTGAACAAATCTAAAAGAATAAGTTACAAAAGGCACATGTCCATTGGCAGAGGGCGTTTCCTCATTTGGGAGTTCAAGTAAGGAAAAGATGAAATAGAGGCATTATCAAAAGTATACATTATCGTATTTCTTTTTAAATGTCTGTGACCTAGAATAGTGTGAAATAGAGCATAAAAGATTGGACTTTGACCCAAGAAAACTTAAGTTCAAAGTCCACCTCTGATAATTTTCAGCCATGTTGAACATGGCATCTTGACAAGCTCCAGTTTCCTCATCTGTAAAATTCAGGTAATGATCCTTTTAGTCCTACTCTCACAAGGTTCCATAGGGGATGGAGTGAAATGAAGTATTGCAAGTATTTTTTAAACCTAGCAACACCATATAAACATAAGTTATATGATAGTACCAGATCAACTGTGGAGTTTATCAACATCAGCAGAATTGGAATTGGAAATTTTTTTTTGCCTTTCTTTGTATTCTTTTTTTAGCTTTAGACAGATGCTAAAGCTTAAATACATAATAAGAAAAGAAAAAAGAAATATTATAAACTTAAATATAAAATAAGAAAGAACAAAAAATGTCATGTGCACAGCAGAACATAGGAGAGGAGTCAAATTATATAAGCAATAACTTTTCATTTCAAGAAACTCTCTATATTGAATACTGTTCATTATGTTGAAAGCTGACCATCTTTTCTTTACTTCCCTGTAGGTATTCTTTTGTTCTCTGCTGCACACTTTTTACTTTGTTCTCTTTTCCCCTCCCTCCTCCCTACCCACCACCCCAAGGTGACAGTTAAGCATTGGATATATTTATATATAGGTATTGATACATACATACACTTATACATATATACACATACATATATATATACATACAAACATATTTTTTCCCTTTCTTTGTTTTTATGTTTGTGCATATTTCTTTATTTTTCCTATCTCTCCTAACTCCTCTACTTTACTCCTACCTGCTACCTTACCCTCCTATTACTTCACCTACCCCAACTCCAGCAATCCCTCCTTTGTCCTCCCATTCCCCTGAATCTAAACCCCCTTCTATATCTCCTTTTTAACCCATTCCCACACTCTCCCCTCTAAAGATTCCTCCTTTATTCTCTTCCCCTCCCTATCCCCTTAGAGTTTTATTTCCAATTTTAGAAGACTTTTATATTCTTCTAAATGTATATATATATATATATATATATATATATATATATATATATATATGTATATATATGTATATATTTCCCCTCTTAAACCCATTCCCGTTGAGAGTAGGTTTCCAAAAATAACATCCCTCCTTCTGCATCTAATTCCTCTGCATTCATTATTCCTCTTGCACTTCATTTGTAAAAGATAATTACTCTTTTAGCTGTACTTGAATGGTTTTACTTTTTGAAGTCGTGTCATACTCAGGTCTACCCCAATCTTTTTTACAAGTTAACTAATTACTAGTGTCAATCTTAGACATAGGTTGTACATTTTTCATACATAAAAGGTAAACATTCTATACTTATTTAGTCACTTGTGGTCAGTGGCATGTACCTTATAATTTCTCTTGGCTCTTCTACTGAGTTCAGGGTTGTTGTTTTTTTCTTTTAAACAAAGACCTTAAAGTCTGACAATTGATCAAATGTCCATTTTTTTTTCATTCAGAATTATGCTTAGCTTTGCTGGGTATGATATTTTTACCCGGAAGCCCAGTTCTTTTGCTCTTTGATATACAGTATTCCAAGACCTGTGATCTTTTAGTGTTGTCACTGCTAGGTCTTGTGTGATTGTGTGGTACCACCCTATGTAAATTGTTATTTTTTTTCTTGTTGCTCATAATATTTTGTGCTTGATTTTGGGTTTCAAAATTTGTCTATAATATTCCTGTGAGTTTTTCTCATAGGATTTCTTTCAGGTAGTGATGGTGGATTTTTTCTATTTCTACTTTCCCCTCTTATTCTAATGCTTCAAGACAATTTTCTTTAATTATTTCTTATATTGTGGCATCAAGATTTTTTTTTTATCAGAACTTTCAGGTAGTCCAATTAACTTTGATTTTCTCTTTTTGATCTGTTCTGTAGATCCATTGTTTTTCTTATGAGATGTTTCACATTCTCTTCTATTTTTTTCATTCTTTATATTTTGGTGTTTTTTTTTCTTATTTCTTCATCTCTTATAACTCTGCTGGCTTCCCCCTCATCCAATTCTGATTTTTCAAGGAATCAATTTCTTTCTTGAGATTCTGGATCCCCTTTTCTAATTGGTTGGCTTTCTTTTCATAATCTTCTTGTTTTTCTTGTATTATTCTTATTTTTCTTTTTCATTTTTCCTCAGTCTCTCTCATTTGATTTTTAAAGTCTTCTTTAAGTTGTTCAATGAGTTCCTTTTGGGTGAGTGACCATTTGACATTACTCTTTGGAGTAGAAGAGGGTTTCTTTGCTTCAGTATCCTCCTCTGAAGGTGAGCCCCAATCTTCTCTATTACCATAACAGGTTTCTATAGTTGGATTCTTTCTCCTTTCCTGTGTATTTTTTTGTAATAATTTAGTTATTATAATCACCTCTAGTCCTGAAATATGGGGGATGGTGCCTCTAATCCTCTTCAATTCACCCCTTTGACCTTGAACTCAAATCAAGACCTCCAGCCTCCTGTAAGTGCCCACAGCAGAGGCATCCCCACCCCACTGCTTCTGCAGTCACCAAGCCTGTGCTGGTTTCTTCTTGCCTAGGCCTCTCTCTGCAGCACAGCTGAGTCCAGAGTTCGTGGTCAGCACAGCTGACCCTTGATTTTCCCCAGGTCAGACGCCCAACTCCCTTCACTGTCCCGGGGTAAATGTTCCTGTGGCTGGGGCCAAGGCAGCCTCCCAAACCAGCTAACTCAGGATTTGCTGCTTGTTGTTTAAGCCCAGAGGTGCTATTTTATCTCTTTTGTGGAGTAAAATCTTGAGAGTTTAAAATTTTTCTGACCTACTCTACCATCTTCCCAGAATCCTCTCTCAGAGTTGGAATTCTTTACCCAAATTCAGTTGAGGGAGGGGAAAGATTGTGCTAGTGAAAGTAAAAGTAACAAAGCCATTCTGATGGTGGGGGGGAGGGTGGGGATGGTTGGACAGAGAGGAAGGAGTACAGAGGAAAGTTTGTCCAGAGAGGAGGAGCAGCTTCAGTGATATGGCCAACATGCCAGACAAAGGATAAAATTCTAGCTTCAGTAAGATACTGACATAGAAGTGGATCTTCTATCAGGACTATCCTCTTGGTCACCCCTAACTATCTTTTCAAGTTGGATTGGCTTATTTTTTGATCTTTGAGGGAAAGGTGGGTTCTGAAACAGAGACAGAACCTGGCAATGGCAGCCAGGAGACTGGGTGAGGTATGGATTCAGGCTGATAGAAAAGTACCATAGAGAAGGTTTCTCTCCTCTTGAATATGGACAACCTGTCCTAGTCATAATTCTGAATATCAGGTAGAGAAAGACATGGGATTTCATAGAACTTTTGTATAATATATGGGTTTCATCTTTTCTAAAAGGAAAATCCTGACTTGGGTTGTGCTGTTAAGGTAACTCTCTATTTTGAAAACTCTAAATTCTATGTAGATATAGATACACACATCTATATAATTTTCGACAAAATCCTTAGAACTTCCTCAAATTGTATTAGAATTAGGTTTTATATTATAGGATATGCTTGTTGAATGATCTTACCATTTTAACCATCTCAAAAATATCATCAAGAACAATTAATGGCTCTGAGAGTAGGAGAGGTTTAGGATAGATGTTAAACAAGCTATTTTCATTTAAATTAATTTCTTTAATGTACAAAACTAGCAATTTGCATTTTAGTAATTATGTGATTGACAGGAAGAAATGTTGTCAACTATATGGAATATACAATGCAAATTCCTATTATAGCAAAATCTCATTAAATTGGACAAATACAGGATGGGAATTATTGTAAAGTCATGGAGGGAAATATATGGCATAGGATATTTTAAAGATGGTTACTAGAACTGCTGATAGTGTTCGTAAATGTAGGTCCCCTGTGCAGCCTTTTTAATTAATGGATAAGACTCACTTGTAATTAGAAGCATTATTTGCATACCTACACTTAATGTGTTAAATTCTTTAAAAGCAATTATTTTATACATTTTCAATATGCCATTGGCAATCTTAATAACACTTTCTTCACAAAGTAAGGAAAAGTAAACTGTAGCCTGGCTCCAGTTAAATGATCACAGATTCCCAATTGGTTTTGGGTCCTTAATGTTGCCCCAAATCCTGATCTCTACAGAGTTTGACCCAATTCAATTAAATAATAATAATGATGATAATGATAATGATAATAAAGGCTAACATATACATAGCACTTATGCTAGGCACTATCCTAAACACTTTACAATTATTATCTCATTTAATCCACACAACAGCCCTGGGAAGTAGATGCCATTATTATCACCATGAGGAAATTGAGGTAAACAGAGGTTAAGTGACCTGCCCAAGGTCACACAGCTAGGAAGTGTCTGAGGCCAGATCTGAACTCAATAAATTAAAATTTAATAAGTACCTACTATGTGAGAGATAGGGTATACAAAGACAGAAAAAAGGATAACCCACCTCAGGAGTGTCGTTCCTACTTGACAGATCTATTTCTCTCTTTCACTCAAAATAATTCTTAGTTTCAAATGTGGCATAAGCCTCCAAAATCCCAGTATGTTTCCCAGATACTGTAGATTATAAAGCAGCAGGACAACAATTGATTCAATGCAAATATCCCTAACCTACACATGTACATTGTCTATATGTGTATATGTATGTAAGCACAAGGAATAAGACAGAATAATCAAGAGAATCTTGGATAAATTCATTTTCTGAGCCCACTTTATGCTGTGTATCATTCCTCATTTTTTCTTTCTTTGTTTCAGGTGTGGCCTTACATTAAGTTTCCATAAACTTTTATTATGCCATGCTTCACACCTACCACCCACACTTCAATAATTTTTGTTTTGTTAAACATTTCTTAATTACATGTAAAAAAATTAACAATATACCCTATTCCAGTCTTCTTTCTCTCTCCCCTCCTTGAGAAGGCAAGGAATTTGATTTCAATTATACATGTGAAATCATGCAAAACATATTTCCTTATTAGCCATGATGCCAAAAAAACCCCACAAATAAACTAAAACAAAAATAGAAAAAATTAAAGAAATATTCTTCAATCTGCATTCAGAGTTCATCAGTTCTTTCCGTGGAGGTGGACAGCATTTTTCATCATGACTCCTTTGGCATTGTCTTGAGCAGAGTAGCTGAGTCTTTCAGAGCTGATCATACTTATAAATAATGCTGTTACTGTGTACAATATTTTTGTGGTTCTGTTCACTTCATTTTGCATCAGTTCATTAGTTTTACCAGGTTTTTCTGAAACCACCCTGTTCATCATTTCTTGTAGCACAGTAATATTCCATTAGAATCACATACCACAACTTGTTCAGCCATTCCGCAACTGATGGGCATCTTGTCAATTTCCAGTTCTTTGCTACTACAAGAAGAGCTCCTATAAATATTTTTGTACAAATGGGTCCTTCTCCCTTTTTCTTTGATTTCTTTGGGGTACAGACCTAGTAGTGGTATTGCTGGGTCAATGCGTATGCACAGTTTTATAGCCCCTTGGGTACAGTTTCACATTGTTGTCTAGAATCCACTTCAGAAAAGTATTTTGATTTAATAGCTAGGAAGTGGACTTTAGATTCAGGAAAACTTGGGTTCAAGGCTCTCTTCTCTCTCCCTCCCTACCCCACTGATATATACTGACTGTGTGACTCTGAGCAAGTCCCTTAATGTTTCAGTACCCCAGGAAAACCTCTGACATAATAAATTGCAGAGCAGCTGCTGATTTGAAGTCGTAGAGGAAAGTTCCTTATCTCAGAGGTTTTTTCTACCAAGGAATCATGTTTGAATAAAGCTGTGTGTGTGTGTGTGTGTGTGTGTGTGTGTGTGTGTGTGTGTGCATTTATATGTGCAAACACCCCTATACACTTATACTTTTATGTGTTTTGCTTTGGTCCTGGTAACAAAATTAGAGAAAATTGAAACATTTCATGACATAATACGTTATGATGTAATAGAAGAATTAAAAGACAGTTTTATTAATGCTTTAAAAAAAATCACTGAATATGGGCAGCTAGGTGATACAGTGCATAAACCACCAGCCCTGGAGTCAGGAGGAGTTGAGCTCAAATCTGGCTTCAGATACTTAGCTGTATGACCCTGGGCAAGTCCCTTAACTCTGACTGTCTCAAAAAATAAATCACTGTATTTTTCTATTGACCCAAATTCCAACCACTCTACTCCTGTGCATTCACCCCTTGGTGGTAGACTTCTATAAATACAATACACCATAATTGTACTAGGGCAACTAATGAATTTCTCCAAAGACTTTTCTAAATCATCCAAACACACAACTAAAATTATAGAAGCCAAAAGTTCAGAGGCATCACTGATACCATCATTTTAATTAGGAATATTCAGCAGCTTCTTTGAGCAGTCACAATGGTACCCTCTTTTCCCTGTCTCACCAGGCTATACATCCCAGAAAGTCTTTTTGTTTTTAGTGTCTCTTGGAATAAACTACATTGTATCTCAACACCATTGGTCCTGTGGTCACCTTGACAGTGATATAGAATTTTAGCAGTGCAGCCAGGCATGATCTTCATCAAATATGTTCAGTTAAGAACCACCCATGAATGTTGGACAGAATGCCCACAGAGAAAAGATAAAAGTCAGTCAATTAGCTTGCCCCTAATCTGCATTGTCACTACCTAAAATCTCTCAGAGCATAAATGAAATCACACTTGCCTACTGGACACTTCCATTTTGATGTCTTGGAATCACCATCAACTAAACATATCTAACACTTGTCCACTCACCTCAAGGAAGCAGTGCAGGGTACTGTAAAGTGGATTTGGACTTTAGGTTCTTATACCAGTTGTGCTACTTACTAGCTGGGGACATTTTTGAATTGTCAGATGAAGGAGCTGTTCTAAATTAAACAACATGAATCTAGGTGATTTCAATGATCTTTCCAGCTCTAACATCCTACAGGTCTATGATCTCTTATCCAGAAAATACTAAAAGCCTGTGGCTGCAGTCCTCCCTCTGCAAATAACTTTTCCTTCCTCAATTCCCAAATTCTGTTTCTAACTACTCACCAATGGAATCAGGTTCTAAAGTGAATTCATAAAATTCAAACTCAAGCACTCTTTAAATTATTTCTCTCCTTTTTCTTTCCGCTTTTCTCTATATTGTTTTCTTTTTACTCATAATTATAAGCTGAGTGGGTATTGATCTAAGTTGTACGGCTCTCGTGATTCTAGCATTTTTCTTTATGAAAATTTAATTGTACAATAACCTGAATAAGCAGAATAGTTATCATTAATCACATTAGAGTAAGATATTCTAGGGGATAGCTAGGTGATACAGTGGATAGAGCACAGGCCCTGAAGTCAGGAGGACCTGAGTTCAAATCGGCCTCAGACCCATGACACTCACTAGCTGTGTGACTCTGGACAAATTACTTAACCCCCAATTGCCTCACCAAAAAAAAAAAAAGAGTAAAATATTCTGTCATAGACCTTGGTCTTCACATGCACAGAAAGAAGTATGGAGTATGGCAATCAGGTCATTTGTTACCAAAAACATAATACTTGGGTGGTATTCTGATGCCTAAAAGAGGAGGATGCAATTAGCAGTAGATACCTAAAAAGACCACACCAAAAACTAGCTATGGTAGGTAAAGGATAATTGACAGTAAGCTACATATTGCTTATTTCTTCCCTATAAAACTCCTACCTGCTGACTGGCAGGTACAGGTGCATCCTGGAATCATGTGTCAATGTTCCTTGAGGAATTTCTCAACAAGATTCACCCATTTAAAAATTGTAATTATTGGGTAGGTGACATAGTAGCATCAAAATAAGGGTCTGCCAAAGTCCCTTTTCCTCTGACAGATGGCCCTTGTCTGAATTCTTGTAACAGCATAGCTGATCTTCTCTCCAGTCACTCGCTAACAGCAATCAATTCACCCTTCTGCTCAGCCACCATTAATATCCCTTTGATCCTGTCACTGAACCCTGCTCAAAAAAACTTCACCAACTCTCTATTTGCTTAAAGAATAAAATTCAGCATTCTTAACCTGGTACTAAAGGCCTTTCACATTCACGGCCCACTATATTTTTCTCCCGTTATTCCTTCCTACTTGTGTATGTGAACCGAATGCTTCACCTAAATCAAAGTTCCTGCTGCTTTCTAAATATATCCTGTCATATATATTTTCTTCCTTTTGTCATTGCTTATTTTGTTCACTTATGCTGAAATGTTGTACCTATTGCTCCCAGTGTATCCAAAGCTACCCCATCCTTCAAGGCTGTTCTTGAAGGCCTTTTCTTCCTCAATAAATAATTATGATTGCTTTTACATAAGGGTGACAAAGTAATTGAAATACATAATTTGATCATCACAGGCTGTTAATTTGTAGGTAATAATGCTAGCTGATATTTAAATAATATTTTATAGATTAGAACGGGCAATGGTACTTTGACTCACTGAAGACTCAGAACAGCCCTAATAGCTACTAGTATTTCAATCAATCAATAAACACTTAAGTACCTACTGTGTGTCAGGCACTGGGGATACAAAAATAGGCAAAAAATAGTCCTTGCTTTCAAGGGGATAACAATCTGATGGGAAAAAGCTAACAAATATATAGTGTGCTTACTATATGCCAGTACCATGCTAAGCACTTTACAATCATTATTTCATTTGGTCCTTACAACAAACCTGGTAGGTAGGTGCTATTATTTTTCCCATTTTTCCAATAAGGAAATTGATGAAACCAGAAGTGACTTTCTAAGGGTGACCTACCTAATAAGCATCTGAGATTGAATTTGAATTCAGGAATTCCTGACTCCTGAGATTAAAACCCAAGTCTTCTGAATCTAATAGATTTCAATTTGATTCAATAATCATTCAGCACCTATGTGTTGAGCACTGTGCTAGGCACCAAGGATACAAGAACATTGTATCCTGTGGGATTTCTACCCACAAGGCTCTTATTTACATTCTGGTGGTAGGGAGAGAGGAAAGAGAAGGGAGCAACATGAACATAAATAAGTAAAATATTATCAAAGCAAATAAAAGCAGATTGGCAATATGGGGAACAAAGAGAAACACTAACAGCTAAGAGGATCAAGGAAGGCCACCTTTAGAAAGCAGCACTTAGAGAAAGCCTAGAAGAGAGCTACAGATTCTGAGGGGCAGGCTGATATTCCAAGCAAAGGGGACAGTTTGTACAAAGATACGCAAAGTAGTTGTGAGATATGTACTGCAGATATTATTATCCCCATTTTGCAGATGAGGAAACTGAAGCTAACAAGGTTTAAGTGATTTGTTTAGGATCACAGACATTTTAATTGTCTAAGGTGAGCTCTAAATTCAGCTTTCTCTTGATTCCTGGTCTAGTGTGCTTTCCAATATACCATATTTCCTGTCAGGAAAGGGAAGGAGGGAAGGACAACTACAAAGATATAAATAGAGGAGGTAGATGGAAAGTTTGGGAATTTCCTAACACTAGACATGACACAATGCAGGGAACGATAGCTCACACAGCAAATATTAAAATATTAAAAGATCATTGAAAGCTCAAACTTTGGGCCAAATATAGTAAGACGAAATTTAAAAGGGTAAAATTATAGTCCTGAAAATCAGGTTGAAAAGAACTGAAAAAGATCTAGGAGTTTTAGGGGACTATAAGAAGGAAATGTGCTGGTAAATGTTAACAACCAGCTCTAGAAAAAAAATGCACCCCAGTCATACTTTTAAGTTTAATCTGCGTTGTTAATATTTTATCCATCACTTTCTCAAATCTAGACAATCAACAAAACAGTAAATCAAGACCTGGTTGGTTAGCATTTGTTAATTTCCAAGGTGTAAATGTTCACACTGAAAATTTAACAATGAGTTCTTCTAAGTGGTTGGAGTTAACTCCAGGAAGGAAAACCCTGCCTGTAAGATCAAAATGCATCAATATTGTGATGTAACAACCAGAATGTGTCTTAGGCTGTTTTAAGACAGGAAGATGTCTAATACCAGGCAGGCGATATGCTACTGTAGAAATCCACCTCTAGCCTTTTTTTTATCTTGTAAGACTACAAGCCTAATTTCTTCACTGACCTCTCTCTTCTCTGAACTCAGAGTACTCATTAATTCCATTAAGTAATTACTCTGAGCCTATGATGTCATTTACATATAAATATTTATTTTTACCTGAATTTCCTGCATTTGTGCCTCATTTTCCCACCATGCGTGTAAGCAAATTATGGGCAAGAACCATGTCTTAAACTTCTTTGTAGCCACAAAAGTCATAAGAGTGATTTATATGTTTGTCTCTACTGAACCATTGCTCTAAGAAATGGGCTTCTTTTGGGGCTCTGTGTAGCAATGGTCAGCACATTCTGTGTGGTGCCAAGAGAGTAAAAAAAGAGGTGTGAAAGTATTAAATTATTGCTATATTACCAACCTTGGGCAGTTCTTTTGAATTGTGAAAAATCAGCCTGGCCTTTTGAACGAGAGGGAAAAAATGCTTTGATTTTAATCTGACTGCATTAATATACGCATGAAGTACACGATCAGAGACCTTCAAAGTACATGTCATCATGGATGAAAAACTTGAAGTGTGAACTTTGCCTCACTGAATATAATGTAAACGTCTATGAAGAGAAGAGCCATTCCTTCCCCCTGACCTGGATTGTTGGTAACATTTGCTAATTTTAGTCCCTTAAATGGAAATATCTCACACACAGCTTTCTTACACTCTAGCAGATTTGTTATTCTTGTATTCCCTTTCCAGCTTTAAACACTTGTACCTCACACATTGTAATCTTTAGCGCTTAGGCAGGCAGGCAGGATTTATTAAGTACCTCCAATGTGTCAGGCACTGTGCTAAGTGACTTACAAATATTATCCCATTTGATCTTCATAACAACCATAGGAGGCAGGTATTATTATTGTCCTCATTTTATAGTTGAGGAACTGAGGCAGACAATGGTTAAGGGACTTGCCAGAGTCATGCAGCTAGTAAATGTCTGAGTCTGGATTTGAACTCAGATTTTCCTTATTCTAGGCCTGTTATTTTCTCCACTGCACCACCTAACCAATAGAGTGAAACCATATATGACTGAACAGGAGCCTGTGGAAAAAGTCGTACTGTGATGCATTATCGTGGCATAATAGTGACCCTGGAATCTTGAAGCTATGTCAGTGGAACACAAGCTCTAGTACATATTTGGAAAGCCAGCATTGCATATTGGATAGGTCATTGAGATTGGAGTAAAGAAGACTTAGACATAAATCCTGACTCTGATACTTACTTAATTTAACTGTATGTCCCAAAGTGGGTTCCTTGAACTCTATGAGAATTGGATAATCACTTGTGAGAGATATTGTATGAAGGGTAGATTCATTCATCAGATGAAGGTATTTGACTAAATGGCCTTTGAGGTACCTTCTGGTTCTAAATGTGTATTCCTATGATCCTTGTCTCCTAAAATGGGGATGACAATACGATGGCACCTTCCTCACAGAGCACAGATGTCAGTTATGATCACCTTTAAGCATGGGCAGGAAAGCCAGTAATTATGGTCCTATTGAATGCCTAGAGTCCTGAAAGGATAAATTATTTGTCCAGAGTCACACAGTCATATGTGTCAGAGACAGGTTGGCAATCTAGGTCTTCTTTCTTTGAGACTGACTGCCATTCTTTCCGCCAAGTCAAGCTACCTCTCATGCTTTCTACATTTCAGGAAAAAAAAAACTTAGCTAATTATATTTTTCTGTCAATCAATGAGCTTTTGTTCAGTCGTATCTGACTCTTCTTGACCCCATTTGGGGTTTTCTAAGCAGAGATACTGGAGTGATTTGTCATTTACTTCTCCAACTTATTTTACAGATGAGGAAACTGAGGCAAACAGGGTTAATTGACTTGCCTGGAGTCACACAGCTAGTAAATGCCCAAGGCCAGATTTGAACTCAGGAATATGTCTCCCTGACTCTGGGCCCAGCACTGTCCACTGCACCATCTAGATGCCTTCAATCAATGAATTGACGTTTATTAAACATTTATTGTTTCATTTCTCACTAGGATGCACTCCTGACATCTAAATTGTGCCCCAGAAAACTCTTTATCCTAGAATATCACCTAGTCCTAGAATTCAAATTCCAGAGGTATTCCTTAACTCTTGAGGCTCCTTCCTGTGATTGGATGGCTCCTTCCAAAGAGATTTGAGGTGAACAGATCAAATAGGAGGTGATTGCAATGGTCCTCTAGAGAGTTGATAAGGGCTTTGAACTAGGAGAGAAGTTATGTGAATATTGATAAGAGGTCACAAATAGAACTATACATACAAGATTATGCAACAGAGCAGAGGAAAAAGGATAATTTACAATGATGTATTGCAAATGACACCAATGTTTCCTCCCTGAGAGATTGGAAGGATGGTGGCGCTCTTAGCAGCAACAGGGAAGTTTGGGAGAAACATAGGTTTGAGGGGATGATGACTTCTGTTTTAGACATATTATATGTGAGATGCCAAGATACCTGGTTCAGAAACTCCAATAGTCACATTCTAAACTTTATCTACACCACTTCTGGTGCCTAGAAAGTGTGTTGTAGTATAAGGAATACTTCTTTTTTTGGTCAGGAGTTCTCAGTTCAAATTCTGGCCAGGTCACTTGCTGCTTCATCTTTTGCAAATCATTTTGTCCCTGGGGCCTATTTCCTCATTTATAAGGAGGCTGTTCTTGATGACCTCTATGGATCAAAGGACCTAAAAACATCTGGAAAGACATTTACAAAAATTGGAAAGACTTTATTTTGGTACACACTGAATTTTCAAATAAGTATCAGATTGCTAGTTAAGTCAAAGAGAGCTAAGACATTAAAATATAAACCCCAAAAACAGAACTTATACACAGTGATAATGTGTGATTTGATAAAACTCTTCCATATAGAAAAATTCAGCATTGTTGAATCTATTTTGGACCTCTTCCAATGAGGTCACAGTCATAATGAAATACCCAAAGGGCCTCATTATTAGAAAGTAAGCTCCACAAGAAACATAAACTTTCATTTTTTGTCTTTGTAGCCTTCATACTCAGTACAGAACTGTGTTCATAGTAGGCACTTAATGTTTGTTGAATTAAATTATTAGGCAGTCTCACTTCTAAGTCATTTCTCCTACTGGACCTAATTGGCAGAGTTACAGAGAAAGTTTCCAGGGTTCAGTTCTGAAGACTCAGGGATGATAGGATCGCAGGTTTCCTTTAGCACAATTGTACCACAAGAAGACTAATAATCCCCCTGGGAGGATATTAATCTTGCCTAGCAGACTAACCTATTATATTAAAGATGTCTTTGTGTGCTTTAGCTTTTGAATGACACACCTGAGTACCAGCGACAATGCAGAGTAAGTCTGTCACAGTTCATGAAAATTACTCATGACTCGACATAACATTAGCTGTATTTTCATCCTATAATTACTTACAAGGCTCTAAACAAGAGCATTGCAAACACTAAGCCCAGAGAAAGGATTTGAGTTGTGTTCAAATATCTGAAGTCATCATGTAGAATAGAGATTAGACGTTTCCCCTTTAGCTCCAGATGACAGAGCTGGGATCAGTGGTTCATTTCAAGGGAGAGATTTCAGTTCAATTAAAAACAACAACAACAACAACAACAAAAACCCAACAACACACCTTTCAAATAGAGGCATCCAAAACTTCAGGAGTGAGGGAATTCTTTTTTCCCTGGAGGTATTCAAATAGAGATTGGATGATCACTTGTAAGAGATATTGTAGGAAGGATGGATTCATGAATCAGATAAGGGTTTCAATGACTTCTGAAGTCCTAAATCAGAGATTACTGGATTCTTACTCAATGGCACTTTTATTGGCAGGAAAGATACACACACTCTTAAATGGCATTAGGCTCTTAAAAGAATAGTACCATGTTCTTTGCCATGACTTTGTCAAATCCAAATTACCAAATTTTGCTTTAATAATTAACACAATGGTTAGAGTACCAGAACCTGGAGTTATGAAGACTCATCTTCCTGAGTTCAAATTCAGCCTCAGACACTTACTAGCTGTGCGACCCTGGGCAAGTCACTTAACCCTGTTTGCCTCATTTTCCTCATTATAAAATATGCTAGAAAAGGAAATGACAAACCACTCTGGTATCTTTGCCAAGAAAACTCCAAAATAGGGTCACAAAGAATAGGACATGACTGAAAATAACTAAACAACAATACTAAAAGTCAGGTTAACTACTATCTGTGACACAAAACACCCATTTTATTTTGAGAAATGTTTTAGCTGTTCAGCATTCATGATAAGACCAATGCTAGAAGGGGATCCTATTTTCATCTTCCAAAGACATATGGCAAAACTCAGTAGTAATTGTAATGGCTTCAGGAATATGATGAGCAGAGTGGTAAAACTGATAGTGTACTTGACTTGGTGTGTCAAACACTTGGATTCAAATCCTGGCTCTCATATTAGAATAACTGGTAGCTGTGTGACCATCAACGAATGACTCAAACTACTGAGTTTCACTTTGCTTATCTATAAAATGGGGGATAATAACACAGTAATACCTACCTCAAGGGACTTTTATAAAGCTTAAATGATACAAGGTATATAAAGTACTATAAAAGTCTTAAGTTGTATATCAGTCATCTTTACATTAGGAAAAACACCAGTCTTTTAAGGGTGACCTAGGTTTGAATCCTTGCTCTGAAATTTATTAGTTGTGCTACTGGAGCTCACAATATAGCTAAACCTTGGTTTCCCCATCTCTAAAATGCTGATCATACTACTTGCACTATGAACTCAGAGGCTGTTGCAAAGAAAGCACTTTACAAAACATAAGACATAAAAATGAAAGCTATTGTTATGACTACCATGAAATTTCAGAAGTCAGATTGTGGAGAGCAAAAGTAACAATCACCTCCATGAAAATGAGTACTAGATTACTCAACGCCGTGACAATGACAGATGACGATGATGATATAATAATGGCAGGTATTCATATAGCACTTAAAAGTTTGTAAAGTGCTTTACAAATATTACTCATTTGTTCCTCGTAATGACCCTAGGCATTAAGTGCCATTATGCCCATTTTACCATTAAGGAAACCGAGACAGACCGAGGTTAAGTGATTTGCCCAGGATCACACAACAATTAACTGCCAGAAGCTAGATTAGACTTTAGGTCTTTCTGAATTTTCATCCATCTCTCAATCCACCATGTCACCTGGCTGCCTATAAAGCTGATATTAAATCCAGACAAATTTAGTACATCCTTTCTTGTCCTTTTCATTTCCTTTTTGTGGAAAACTGAATCTTTTAAGGGAATTGTTAGCATGGTGGCACAGGAGGCAGTTAAAGAAAATAGGTTTACCAGAAGGGAAGAGGAAGAAAATAGAATAATGTAACTGTGGGTAGGAATAATGAAGGTTTTGTTGGCAAAATATTTTTTAATTATTTGCTCTGCTATACTAAAGTATGATGCAAGTTAAGGATCATTTGTGTTGAATTGCTAATTGCATGGAGTAATCAAAAATTAAAATCAAGATGTATTTTCAACTTTCAATTTTCAATATATTCAACAAGAATAATTGGATTCAGCTTCTGCCTTTGACATATACCTGCTGTGTGACCTGAGAAAAGTCACTTACCTTCTCAGTACCCTAGTCAGTCAGTAACTAACATTTATTAAGAAGCTACTATGTGCCAGTCACTGTGCTAAGCTCTGGGGATACAAAAAAAAAGTCAAAAAACAGTCCCTACTCTCAAGGAGCTCACAGTTGAATGGGGGAGACAGCACATAAGTAACTGTGTACAAACATGATCTAACTCTCAAAGATTAAACAAGTTTCAGAGCAATTGCTAATTGGTGTTGGTATAGAAAATACTTCACCAGGAGTTCCTTATATCAATGAAAAAATGTCACTCTATATTAAGCTATTCATTAGTTAGTTAGAAAAATGTAAAATATAATAAAAATCTTAATTACTCATTCCTTTTTACATTTATGTTTTCTGTTCTGATTAAAATGTGATAGATGTATATAGACTTAAAAATCCATCCTTTATCTAAAACTCCAATTTGAACATCCCAACACAGTAGTCAATCTAGTGGTTCCTATGAATTATGGTGGAAAACTAAATGTCTCTTCAACTAATATTCCCATAAAATCAAAGTGAGCTATAAAGTCATCTCAGGAAGAAAAATTACAAAGAGAGCTTTGGCATCTGTCCCAAGAAGAATATTATTCAAGAATCAGAAAAGAAGTAGACTTAAGGTCAAGTTTGCTAGAAGGCTAAAAAGAGATACGCATATCTCTGCATGGGAATAGGTAGCAGAGGTTTGTAAAAATGCCTTATAAGAAAAGAGGTACAACACCCACTACAGTTTTTCACAAAAGCATTAAAGAACAATTCATTAACTCAAAGTTACTTTAGACAGATCATCCAGAGAGTATACTCCCTTAACAGTCAAGTTGAGTTAATTTCATTAACTGGAAAGGCCACTGAATAAAAGCCTCTTAATATAAAATAAAACAATGAAGTGCTGGATTAGAAAGACCACTATGTAGCATATTTGTTTTTTCATTTTGAAACTGTGATGGGGTATAAGGTTTTGGGTTTTGTTTTTTGTTTTGTTTTGTTTGCCTTACAGTAATGAGAAATAATATGACTCATTTTATAATTTTCTATTGTTAACAGGACCGATTTGGGAAGAAAGAAGAGAGAAAAATGGGGTGTCACCCTTACCTGAAGAATTAAAGAGAACTTGTGGTTTTGCAATGCTAGAGAGGCAATGTCAAAGCCCTTATTTGGGAGGCTTTTCACCCAAGGGAAAGAGTTAGAGGAGCAAAGTAGTGCAGCGAACTGTCCAGTGAGGGTTAGTTGGGAGTTGCAGGGGTAGATAGGCTAGGGAGAAGGTAGGTCTAACATCTGTATGGAATACAGGTCATAGGTAGATCACTTTACACAGAGCTTCTATATGGGCTGGAGAGGTATAGAAATAGGGCAGATTCTAGGAGAGAGAGAGAGAGAGAGAGAGAGGCAATTATGGTGGATCCTGATGCGGTTTGCTACTCAGGTCAGGTGAGGGATTCTGAATGCACTGCCCATAATAGGTTGGTGAAGGAACTTGAGGCACAGGGAACCTCAGTTCCTCCCCAAACCATTTCTCTTTGCCCATTCTCTGGAGCAAAGGCTTCACCATCCTGTCCTAGTTACAAGCATGGACAATGCAGTTTATTGGAAAGTATCCTGGTCCAGAAGTGACGCAAGGTCTGAGACTACATTAATGTTTAATTTACAGCTACATAAGGCATGAATCCCAGATGTTCAGATTCTTCTGTAGAGTGAGAAAAAGAACACCTATATACCTACCTCTCAGGGCTGTTAGATAGGTTATGGGGGGGAAGGGGGGGTTAATACACCCATTAAATGTTTAACAACCAGCTATCCAGAAAAAAGGTAAGCACAATACACTTTTAAGCTTAATCTGCATTATTAACATTTTCTCCATTGTGTTCTTAATTCTAAACAATCAAAAAAACAATAACTCAAGCCCTGATTTGTAGCATTTATGGATTTCCAAGGTATTATTGCTCACTGTGAAAATTTAACAATTGGTTCACATGAGTCAACTACAGGATACACCTGTCATCAAATGTCAACCATTAATGCTAAGTTGCAAAAAGATGTTTGTCAAAAATATAATAAAGGGGACAAGTTTTACCTAGATAAATATTACAAGAAATTTGAGGGTATGCAAAGCTGCTTATTGAATTATTTCTTTGTAATCTAAGCTAACAACAAATTTCTTTTATATGTGTTAAAATAACTGAAAATGTACTCATTTAAATGTTACTGAATGACATTTTATTTCAAGATGGTAGACTGGACCATTAAATTTGAAGGGAAAACCAGTGCCATTTAACCTTGTGCAAATGTAATCAGAATCAATCAGTGCCTTCTAAGAGAGTTGCCAGATGAATGTGAAATGGTCAGATGCTTATTTTTGAAGTGAACATTTTATTTCTTTGGCTTAAATACTCAATCATAAAGGATTAAACATTCTATACTGGTACAACATGAATGCTGTGCTTATGAATACATGTACTGCATTCTATATGTACAGTGGCTAATATAAATGGAATATATCTAAATCAGAAATGGACTGAATAAGGAAGTATATAAGACATTTAAATATTTACTATAAATCAAATCAACATCTTTAAATATTTTAATAGATTTTCATTCTCATTAAAATGAACACAAATAGTATAAAACCATGATTTCTGGATTCTTTCTTTTTTCCTCAATAGAGGAACATGTTTTAAATGTTTATTTTATTTCTGTTTTGCTTCATGTTTGTGATTATCATGATACTCTAATATAGGACACACCTCATTGGTCCATTTTACATACTTTATTGAAAGAATATTTGTAAAGCACTTAGCACAATGCTTGGTACGTAGAAGGTGTTTAATAAATCTTTATTTTCTTCCTTTCTTGGGTAGTCATGGTAGGGCAGAAGAGAGTTATATTTGTTAGGATGTGATAGAAAAGTCAAAACCATTCTCTTTCACCTTCTTTCTCTCATCTCAAACTTTGCTTAAGATGAGCAAAGAGAGTGTCAAGTGAGCTAATTTTATGTCAGTCTTGAGTCATAAAAAAAACCTCTAAAGATGGAATTGGCAGTACTTGAGTTACTTGAGTCAATCATTTTTATCTGGCTTGTCTGACTATGCAGATAATTTAAATTTTTCTTAAGTGGAATTGACTGGGCCAAATGATACCACAAAGCTATTGTGTGCTGGGAATAAACCTTCCTTCACTTCTGTTTCACGTTTTCTTTTCAAATAGGAATGGTCCTGATAAAGCATAAGCATTCCAGGTATTAACAAAACTTTTGAATCATTGGGTGAAACTCTGAGATAAGAAGTTTTCATTTTCATCTTGTTCCCCTCCCCGCCCCCCCCCCGCCAAATAGGCACTTCATGTAGTCAATGGGAAATGTCATGTATATAGAAGAAATTTCTGAGTGTATCAACAAGAGAAGAATGCATACGTTATGAATACTTCACAGCTTATATAATTTACTAACAACCTTTGCATAAATCAATCAATTAAGAAGCACTTACTAAACACACACTTTGTTCTAGGCACCATGGTAGGCTCTCAAGATACAAATACAAAGAACGAAACAATTGCTATTTCTCTAGGAGCTTACATTCTACTAGTGGACACAATAAGTACATATGTGTTTATACAAAATAAGTACAAAGAGAATGAATAAAAATAAATAAAAGTTGCTAAATATATGATAGTTTGAGAGGAAGGGTATTAGCTGTTGGGAGGATAATGAAAGGCTTCTGAAAAAGATGGTTCTTGAATTATGTCTTGAAGAAAGAGAGGGATTCTAAGAGCCGGAGGTGAGAAAGGAGTGCATTTCCCAGGCGTTAGTGCTTTGACTCCTCAGATCACCCTGTATTTGCTTATCCAACCTCTTTTCCAAAATTCACCTAAGAATCCTCAGCTGAGCCTTTAGCAAACCCTACTAATTTTTTTATATTTTTAGTAAATGGTTAACTTATTATTGATTTATTTTCTTTTTTTCATTTCAAAAAATATGATTTTTTTAACATTCATTAACTTTTTTTTTCCAAATTATCTCCCTCCCACCAACCCCTTTCCCACTCATTGTGAAGGCAAAAAACGCGACATCAATTATACATGTGAGATCAGGCAAAATATTTCTGTAATAGAAAGGCTACAAAATCTAATGTCAATTACCCTCAATAATATCTACCTTTCTGGAATCCATTGCTCCAGCCTCTAAGGAAGAAGTGGCTTTTCCTCTTAGCTAACAGAATATAACCAATGATCTACTAAATACCTTCACTTGGATGTTTCATAGATAGCTCAAACTTAAAATCCAAACAAAACACGTTACCTTTCTCCTTATACTACCTTCCTAACTTCCTGTTTCTATGGAAGGTACTTTCATCCTTTTAATCATCCAGGATCACAACAGGGAAGTCATCCTTGACTTTTCATTTCCTCCGCATATCAGATTAATTACCATATTCTGTTACTTCTATCTCCATATCTTTTATATCTTCATGCTTTTCTCTATTCACATGCCCACTACACCTTTTAGCCCCTTATCACCTCCTATTACAATAGCTTCCTAACTGTTCTTCCTGCTTGCAGTCCCTTTTCTTTCTAATCCATCTTCCGCATTAATTTCAAATTGATTTTCCAGGTCGGACCATGTCATTTCACTATTTAAGAAGCTTTAGTGGTTCTCCATTACCTAGAGGACAAAATACAACCTCTTCAGCATAGTATTTAAAATACTTCACAATCTGCTTCCAGCTTTTCTTTCCAGACTTCTTTCATATTATTCTACATATCCTTGCCTAAGTGGCCCACTTACTGTTTCTCCATTCATGACATTCCAACTCCTTGTTTTATATTTTTTTACTGAATATCTACCCTACCCCCACCCAACCTCCTCTCAAAGTCTCCCATTAAAGGGGGCAGCTAGGTGGCACAGTGGATAGGGCACCAGCCCTGAAGTCAGAAGGACCTGGGCTCAAATCCAGCCTCAGACCAAACACTTACTATGTGTCACTTAACCCCAACTGACTAAAAATTAAAAAAAAAAAAAGAGTCCCATTAAAGAATGCCCAGAAGCTCAGCCAACTCTTCAAGTCCCATCAGTTTTACTATTTGATTTTCTCTCTACCATCATCATGCCTCCATGTTGGGTACCTTCTATTGCCTACACCCCTACCTTTCACTTTTCATTTGTGGGTTGTTTTCTCCCATTAGATTGCAAACTCTTCAAGGGCAGGGACTATATTTCCTTTTTCTTATTTGTATTCCCAGTGCTTAGACTCAGTGACTATGTCTGAATGCAACATTCTGTATTCATATCAGCCTATCTCTTACTCAAAAGATAGAAGTCGGTTTCATTATTCATTCATACATAGTAAGATTAGTTCATAGAACTTAAGATTCTATTTAGTGTTCTGTACATTATAATTGCAGACATTTTACATATTGTTCTCTTGCTTCTATATATACATAAATCTTCCTGTGCTTTCTGATTTTTTTAATATTCTTTGTTTCTTATGAGACTATCAGATTCTATTATATTCAGATAGTATAGTGTGCCCAACATTTTCCCAATTTACAGGCATTATTTCCTTTAAAAAATTTTGCTACCACAAAAGTATTATCACAACAATTTTAGTATATACTATATATATACTATACACTATATTTAGTTATAGCCATTTAGAAACAGCAAATTATAACAGGGAAGGGAATGATACAGGTAGCACATAATGGTATTAATGAGTAGAAGCAACTGACAATCCAATTTTTATTTTGTCCCTTCTTTACTCAGAGAGACTCAGAGAACTCAGAAAGCACAAGGTCCAAAGACTTTTGGTTCCTTAGCAATGTGGTTTCCCCAACTCAGTAAGTTCTGAGGGCTTCAACTCCTTCCCAACAGAGTACAACAAGTGATGTTCATAATTGTGACTCAGTCATCGGGGAGGTTAAATTATATTTCATATGCTCTTTTTAACAAGATCAGGATATGAGTGATTCATTTTTGTAAGATTTCTATCTGAAATTGCAAAAACAACAATGAACAAGATTTTTGATATTTAAAGGGATAAATTGTAAACTAACTAGCAATCTTGGCTATCAAGAGTGACTCATTCCTCAAAGGTTCAGAATAGATTAGGTTTTTCTCTCTGAATGTTTCCAGAAATGCATACTAACTATACAGCTGTGATGAAATGTTGCTGATTAAAAACACAAACATACCAAAATTCATCCATCCATTTAGCTATTGTCCTCTTCAGAGTAATCACTTATATTACAATGACACTATTCTGCAAAACCTTTTTAATAAACTTCTCTTTGTAAACTGCCTTGAAAGCTAATTTAAAAGTCACATAAGAAAATATTTTCCTTTATTAACCACAAAGTGTTATCATGCTACATTATCTTCTATCTTAATCATTAGACTTGACTTTAAATGAAAGTTATCTATTTCCAAAATCCAAACCTCTCCTCACAATATGATGTGTCATTACTGAATGTTCTAAATAATTACAAAAATGGAGTTCCAAAAATATTTTGAATAATGCCAGCATTGTCGTAGTAAGTTAATAGTTTCTCAAAGGGCTTTCTGTAAAGGGGGTAACACAAAAGCGGGATAAGTAAATTTGTTAAGTTTGTTACATAATCAGTCATTACTTTATAGTCAGTCATACCTCATATAGTGAGTTTTTATAAATCTTTATAAGTGTCTTCCTTATTTCCCTTTACATCTGATGGTATCTTAACCAGATATCTTTCTTTTCCTTTACACAGTGGCACAGTAAAGCTCTATCCTATTTCTAATAACAGAATTCTAGTTCATGAAATGTTAGCACCTTTAGAGAGTTATGCTATATACCACATAGTCCTATACTTTAGAACCCACAAGCTGCTAGAAGCTTGTGTATCATAAGGTATGAATCTGGCAAGAAATACAGATTTTAATGCCACTACCACCACACAAAACATTGAAAACACACTGGTGCAAAAGTCAGGATGGTGGTGCACAAGCTACAATTATTGTTGAGGGAGTCTTTTTGCAGGTATTTCACCTCATCACTAAACAATATGAGATATACAAATATTCCATGAGATGATGTTTCTTATTGGCTGTCCTTGGGCACAGATGAGAACCATGTTGTAACAGATGAAAAAGAAAGGCTAAGGCATCTATTCACTGGAGGAGACAAAGCAAGTCAATGGCACCTACTAGCAGCCCTTAGCAAATCAAGTCAATAGCATTTATTAAGGGCCTATGAGGGACCAGATACCATGCTGAACACTGGAGGTACATACACACATGCATACACACACACACACACACACACACACACACACACACAACATAGTCCCTGCTCTTAAAGAGTCTACCTCTATTGAGGTAGGATGGGGCAAGGGAAACAACACCCAAGGAATTATGCAGAAACAAGATGTAGACAGGATAGATTTGAAATCATCTCAAAGGAACATTGCTAAGACGGAGAAGACTAACAAAGGATTCTGAGGGGTCAGCTTCTGAAACTTGAAAGAAGCCAGGAAGCAGAGATGAGGAAAGACAAAATTTCAGATATGGGGAGGGGGGGGTGTCAACTAGTGAAAATTGCCAGAGTTGAGAGATAGAGAGTTATGCGTGCAGATCAGCAAGGAGGCCAGTGTTACTGGGTTGTAGAGGATGTGGAGGGAAGGTCAAAGAAGTCTGGAAAGGTTGGAAGGTGCCAGATAATGAAGGGTCTTAATAAATAAAGGATTATATTTTGATCATAAGGAGACTTAAAGTATCATATAAATGTTAACTATTATTACTCTTACAATAGGGAAAAATAAATTAATTAAATTAATGACTCATAATACTTTAAAGAATTTTCAAAGGGCTTTTAACTTGTGCTGGCTAATATACACAAAAATGAAAAACCAAGGTAGTTCACTAGATAAATATGCCTGGAATCACTATGGTCTGAACTATCTGGGCATTCCTAGTTAAAATAATGTTTTGATTTAGATATCTTCCGTGTAACTTCCATTACTTCCTCCTTTCTATGGAGAGCTTATAAAAACATTCATCATATCTAATTGGCAGAGATAGAAGCTTACTGCAAGATGAGATAGCTACATTCTTATTATTATCCTCAGCACATTGAAACAAACCTGTTACTTTGAAGTATAAAATCATAAATCTCCATGCTAATTTGGATTTAATAATAATTATTGTAAAACAAGAGCCTGTATATAATATTCTGGCCAACTACTTATTTCAACCATCATTTAAGTGAAGGCTTTGGTGGCAATTTTCCTCAATGGGTTCCTGAATTATGAAAGTGATTTTGGAGGTTGATTTCTCAAGAATCTACATAGTTTGTGTATAATGCATGTGGGACTTGTAGCCTGGAATATGGAAGGATGATGGATGCTTTATGCTCCTCTGTCAGAGTTGTTGTGAAGTACATATTACTATTGTCCCCATTTTACAGAGGACAATACATGCAAGAAAGAAACAAGACTCAAGTCAAATTCAAATTCCTAGGTCACTGGGGAAAACACCTTAACAAATGCAATGGTACTCCTCCTCTGTGATCTATACAAACTGACTTTTTGTTCTTCACAAAGAACTTTCCATTGCTCTCCATTGTACCTGCCACCACAAAACTCTAGAATGTACTTCTTCCTCACATCCATCTCTTAGAGTCCCTCTTTTCATTTAAGATACAGCTTAAGCACCATCTTCTGCATAAAACCTCTTCTACTCCCACCTAGTACCAATCCTTATAAAAGTACCTTGTATTTAACTAAGTCTAATGTATTTCAAAGTATTCATTTTATATTTATGCTGCATATATGAATGAATTCACTTGTCTCCTTTATTACAATATAAGCTCCTTGTAGGTAGGGATGGATTTATTCTATGTATTTGCATCTGCAGCTCCTAGCACAGTGCCTGGATACATAGCATGCACTTAATAAATAATTGTTAATTGATTTATGTAAATATACAAGAATTTTTAAAATGTGTCTTCAGTAGGAACAAAATATTATACATATATTATATATATACATATACATATATATATATATATATATAATTTATAATAGATACCTAACATAAATATTACATGTATATATGTATGCATAAAGATATAAAGTACACTATCTCCTGGATGAAAGAATATCATTGTCAATGGATGATGTCCCTAATGAATTAAATTCTGCCGAGAAGTTTCCTAATGAGGGTAAGATGTGGGTGTGTGGTATTTTTCTCCAGGAAATGTTTGTGATATAAAAGAAGAGGCTTCCATAAAACATTTTTGAAATGTTTCTATTATAAATCTCAAATAAGTTGTAAATTTTCCAAATAAACGTATACAAAACATAAAACTATAATATAATGGTTCTATTATTATTATAAATCTGCATGTTAGATTTGGCTTGCCTTCAGAATTTCAGTCTAAAGTTTATTGTTTTCTTCCTGGTTTCTTCATTATATTGCCTTATTTCTTGCCTGTGAAAATAAAAATCATTAAATCTAAACATGAAATGTTTTTAACCTTAGAAACCTATTCATTTTCTCGAAACTCAACATTTCTAGAAATGCTGAAAATAATCATGTAATATCCTTCACTTGACCCTGACCATTCCAATTAACTTATTGGTCCTTCTATCATCTTGGTAAGGAAGTCAAAGGATCATTAACACCATTATGAGAAAAAAAAATCAAAGAACCAGACTACAGGACCATTTGCCTAAGGGAAGTAGTAGCATAAGGAACAGCTATAGAATTTCTACTATTTTCAGTTGGAATACTTGTCCATTTACCTAGTATATCTGAAAATGTATCTGAGATAGACACTGCAGATGGACTCTGTTGGACCCAGAATTGAAGAGTAGGAAGAGAGCAGTATGGATGACATTTGGGAAATTAAAGAATGACTTTAATGATCCCAAGTTGTTCCCTGCAAAAAAGCCCTCTTGTAAAAATGTTCTTCTGGTGATATTGTTGGATGGTGAATTTGGGAACATCATGATCTCCTAAGATCACATGACCATTGATATAGAGATGGAAAGGACCTTTGAAGGCTTCTCTTCTGACTTTATAATTGAGGGAAATGAGAAATTAAGTAGCTTGCCCAAGGTCACACAGGTAGTAAGTAGCAGAACCGGGATTTGAATCTGTATTATCTGATGCTAAACCCAGCAGTCTTCCTACTCCACCACACTGCCTTAAAGAAGAAACAAAGTTATAGGTGGGTGCAAGTAGTTTTCTTCATATCTCCAGTGGTAACCTAGGGACAAGAAATGTAAGAGACGTCTTTCAGGAAATGTATATATGGAAAAGGAGGAAAGACAACAATGAAAGGAAAGTAAGACATAACACATAGTTTTAGTGATGCTTGCACAGCTACAAAAGATTAGAAAAAAACTAGTTAAAAGCCCTCTTTATGTTGGATGTATATGATCTACAGGATAACTTGGACAAAAATTCTGAGTAAGAAGGTATGGACAGGTCACAATTTGCAGTTAGGGAGGTCAGCATTAATGCATTGATGAGATCATAAATTCCATTTGACTATTAAAGGTCCTATGTAACTTCTATGCTAGCCTTGCAAAATTTTAAACATCATTAAATGCTGCAAAAACTATTCAATTGCCCCCCCAAAAAAAATATTTGCCAGCCCCACCCACTTTTAGCAAAGCAAAGTCATATCTTTTCCTAGTTACACTGTCCCCCAGGCTAATCCATTAAGAACATAAGCAGCTAATTGTAGACAAGTATCTTAGATTAAAACCATAAAATATATCCATAGCTGAAAAAAATAATTAAAGGATTTGGCCTTTGTTGGTGGGGGAGTTCACTGTCAACAGTTTACATTATGTCAGCCTTGTAAAGTTTTAAAACTCACTAGGCCTGGAAACTACACTATGTGCCATATTAATTAACAGTTTTAGACCACATAAAATAACTAGACAGTATTAAAAAATATAAGAGTACATGTGCCAAAAGAGACACAGGAACTGTACAAATATAAACACAAAACACCTTTTATACAAAGTTAGATCTCAGTAATTGAAGTAATATTTATTGTGCATGGGTAGGTAAAGCTAATATAATTTTTTAAAATGACAATTTTACCTAACTAATCTATTTATGTAATATCACACCAATTAAATTACTAAAGAAATTATCTCACTGAGTCAGAAAAAATAATAATAGGTCCATTTGGAAGAACAGAGTGTCAGGAATTTCAAGGAAACCAGGGGAAAAGATGTGAAAGAACTGGATTCAGTAGTATCAGACCTTAAGCCAAATTATAAGGTAAGAGCAGTGTTGAAGTGTAAAATGGATAATTCTGATTATTTTAAATTAAAATTCTCCTTTATAAATAAAACCTATGTAGCCAAGAATAGAGGGAATGCAAAAAATTGGAGAAAATAATCTCATAGACAATCTCCTAGATAGAATATGACTGGGTGGGAATACCATTGTGCTGTAGGAAATAATGAGCTGGTGGATTTAGAAAAATATGGGAAGATTTTGACTTATAAAGGAAGATGCTATCCACCTACAGAGAAACAGATGACAAGTGTAGCCTTCTGGGAGGGGGAGGGAAGAAGGAGAAAAAGTTAAAAAGTGTGCAGCAGAGGGCAAAAGAAAACATACAAGGAAGCAAAGAAAAGATGGACAGCTTTGAAAATAATGTATAGTGTTTATTATATAGGTTTTCTTAAAATGGAAATGCACTGCTTTGTATTAATTGTCTCATGTTCTGCTGTGTACGTGGCAATGTTTTTTTCTTTTCTCATTTTGTATTGAAGTTTAAATAAATTCAAATATAATGAAAAGAAAACTCCCTAGTCCTGCAAAAACTTATCTAACAGTAACAAAATTGAACTGAGTTAATAAAGGTTACGATGCTAGTTAATGACAGGGCCTAGATTATGGTCAAGTCTCCTGAATAACACTCACATCCCTGCAGGAGGAAAATGTAGAAAAATCAGATTTCTCTTCCTTATCTCTACGAATTATGAGTCACAAAGTCCTAGACTAGAATCTCAGCTTCCTACGGAGCTAGTCACGTAACCTAGAGAGCTTTGATTTTCTCATCACAGAATTCTCATTTTCCTTCACAGCAAAACTCTTTACTTCTTACACAAGATGTCTTACCTGATTACCTGGACCCTGTTGCTTTACTCTCTCTTCCTCTTGAAATTAGGTTGTATTACTTTGTTGGTATTTTGCATTTGGGCAGCTATGTGGAGCAGTGCTAGACCTGGAGTCAGGAAGACTCATCTTTTTGAGTTCAAATCTGGCTTTCAATACTGACTAGCTGTGTAACCCTGGACAAGTCACTTCACCCTGTTTGCCTCAGTTTCCTCATCTGGAAAATGAGCTGGAAAAAGAAATGATAAACCACTCCAGTATATCTACCAAGAAAACCCCAAATGGGGTTGTGAAGCGTTAGACATGACTGAAAATGACAGTACAACAACAAATTTTGCATTCATTTATTTACATACATGTTGTGCCTCCTCCAATAGAAGCTCTTTGAGGACAGATACTGTTTATTTTTAGCCTTTGTGTTCCTAGCAAAAGAATAATCATAACTGCCCAATTTGTTTTATTAATTGGTGAAAAAATGATTAAATTTCTTAATCACAGAAATGAATGATCTCCAACTATATATTCCCCATTTGTAATGAAAAAAGCATTTTATAAACCTGAAAGCATTATATAAACAGGAGCTATCATTATTTTGGATTTTATACATCTATGCATGTATACTTTATGTGAGTATTTAATATGTTATATATTTCAATAGCATCACAGACAATATGTTATTAACAAAAATAACACGTACATTGGCACATGTAATGTATATACACATATGTAGAATATCAAAATATGTAGTACTATGACATTAACATATATAATATCATACATGGAAAAATAAAACATATAATATGTAACACATGACATAACAGTATATATTTTATTTATGTATAATAGTTATGTGTGCATATTCACACATTACATATAAATGTGTACAACTTATATGTTTGATATAAAGGTACATATGTTAAAGAAACACACATACATACATACATACATACATGATATGAAATCATTAATATAGTACCTAATTTCTTAAATATGCTGCTAGGCAAACAGTTGAATCAGAGGTCAGTGCTTTAGCAGCCTATTTTCCTGTGTGATTGGAAAAGCCAGTTTGCAGAGTCATATCAGTCAAAGCATGCAAAGTTAATTTGCACAGCATTATCTCCTAAAATTAGAAGGTAGTGCTGGGCAATTTTCCATTGTTTGTCGTTCATGACTGCCTCATTAAACATTAGGAGGCACTGGGTTGAAGAACCTTCTTACCCCTAGCTTTGTAGCTGATATGATTCATTTCAGAGACTCAGTGTTTGATAAATATCTTGGACTGTCATGCAAATACACTAACAAACCATTAAAAACTGCTATAGTTACCAATTCTGTTCCCTGGTTATTTCAAAGTACTACTACTATTACAAAGAATTTGGCAAATTGAACAGACTGGTTCACTTAAGTGTAAAATAAGGTGGAAGAAAACCTCTGGCAAGTCTTAGCTACTCTTCAAGAGTAAGTCAGAGTTTTCTCTCCTTGCAGATTATAATTGAAAAAAGTACTTCCTTTTTTTTTTGTTGTTTCAAATAGTTTTCTAATGTGTTTATAGAACCAGTTAAACATTCCTTCCACTGTTCCTCAGAGACACTAAATTTAAGAGAAGTTAATTTCACACCAAGGCAGAAGGGCAGAGAGGATGGAAGACCTGGCTTTAAGCTTTACCTGTTACACATACTGGGGTGACCCTGGGCAAGTAACTGACATCTCAATACAATGCTCTGAGACTAAAAGGTATTTACACATTAAAAGCAATATTGTTCTAAGAATAACATTGCTTTTGCTAGGAATACAAAGACTAAAAATAAACAGTACCTGTTCTCACAGAACTTCTGTTGGAGGGGACATAACATGTATATAAATAAATAAATGCAAAATTTGTTATTGTACAGTCATTTTCAGTCATGTCTAACTCTTCACAATCCCATTTGGGGTTTTCTTGGCAGGGATACTGGACCTGATAAACTAGTAAGTATAGTATGATTTTACACATGCACACGCACACATACAAACACACATACTTGTGTGTTTTGTATCTAATGCTGGCCTTCTCTAGCACAGGGTGGGGAGAGAGGGAGGATAAAATTATAAAAATGCACAGAAAACTAAGAAGGAAGCAAAGAAAAGCAAGTTAGCCTTGAAAATTATGTGTAGTATTTATTACATAGTTTTTCAAAAAAAGTAAGCAGTGTGAAACGGAAATTCATGGTTTAATATTGAATCCTCTTTTTATGTTATGCTGTGTACATAGAAATATTTTTTGTATGTAAGTTCAAAATGAATTTAATTTTTTTTAAAGATTATAAGGTACAGAGTCGGTACTGATCTGAATTGGCAGAGAGAATCTTCTGGAAATTTCCCTAAACCATTGAAATCATAGGTCCGGTTAAAAAAAAATTATACTGAAGATATTGACTTCCAAGTAACTATTAATAAAATACAAAAGGATACCCACCCCACTTATTTTTAAGGCTGGGGAGAATTTATACATATATTATACCTAAAGATGCAACAAAAGCTCCTATGCAGGAAAAGTTACAAATTCATAGTCATGGCCCTGTTTATTTCTGTTATGAAGGCTTATCATTTGATGACATATGTAAAACTTATGCCTTGATTTTAAGAACTACAACATGAAAATGGTATTTGAATTTGGTTCCTTGCTAACAGGATTGTAAAAAATGAAATATTTTGTCATTCCCTGACAATTGTGACCATATTGAAGACAAGACACTTTAGTTCAAATCATTAGAGTGGTCAAAGAAATTTTAACAGAGCCCCAGTGAATGTGCCTCCCCATGTATCAATCATACTTCCAGGGAACATCCTCTTAGACAGTAAAGAGATGAATTCATTGTCTCTATCCTTCACACAATCAAAGAATCAAAGAGTTGAAACAGATATCTGAAGTCATGCAATTCATTTGAAACCTGAACAGAACCAGTAAACGGGAATACATTACCTCTTGAGGCAGTCTATTCTACTTTTAGAGAGCCTTAATTGTCAGGAAGATATTCATTATATTAAACCTAAATCTTTATGCAGTTTATACAGTTTCTATCCACTGGTCTGAGCTGTGCTGTCTAGGGACAAGAAGAACAAAAGTAATTCATCTTTGGACCTAAACCAGCAGAGGAGTTCTGCGCTCTGGGGCAGGTGAGTCTCTTAAATTGTGACTATCTAGAAAGAAAAAAAAAGGAATGCTTGATCATTGGGAAAAAAAAATACCTCTTCCAATACAGGAAACCTTTGAACACTTGAGGAAAGCTATCATACTAATGCTCTTTTCCAAGCTAAATATTTCCAGTTCCTTCAATCAATCTTCTGGCATTATTTCCAATCCACTCACCATCATGGTAGCTTGCCTCTCAATGGACTCTAGTTAATAAGAATTCTGAAAATGAGGTCTCCAAACGGAAACACAATATTTCACATGTGATGTGACAAGGGAAGGTTATGCATTATCATTCTTAACTTACTGCCTCTGTTCGTGTGGCCTGGTATCACACTGTTGTCATTGATTAGTTGTGTGTTTTTTTTCTGTCCTGTCCAACTCTTTGTGATGCCATTTGGGGTTTTCTTGGCAAAGATACAAGAGTGGTTTTCCATTTCCTTCTCCAGATCCTTTTACAGATGAGATAGCTGAGGCAAAATGGTTAAGTGACTTGCCCACAGCTAGAAAGTGTTTGAGGCCAGATTTGAACTCAGGAAGGTAAGTGTCTCTTCACTCCAGGGCCAGTACTCTATCCACTACACTTTTTTTTTAAACAGCAGTTCTTGCTGTCCTTTGTAAATTCTTACAAACCATCCCTTTATGGTTATAGGAATTTGCCAGGAATGGAAGTTAAGCTGTCTAATAGTTTTGCATACTACACCTTGCTTCTCTTTTGTGAAATTTGGAAGAATGCTTGTCCATAATCACTTGGCACCTCTTTACTTGCCTTCCATTTTTCAAGTATCACTGGCAGTAATTCAGCAATCATATCACCGGTTCTTTGATCAACCTAGGATGTCCTTGCCAAAGTGCGAACTAATTCATTGAATTCTGGGACTTCTTCCCCAGACTTTAGTTTAGTTTTCCTAGACATCTGGGATTTTTTTCAATGTATTTTTTTAAACAACTAAATACTGAACAGCCTCTCTCTTAGCTAATACGAATTCTACATGTAGTTTAAAAATATAAACAACAGTACAAAGGAAAATGAAAAGATGAACACATGCGGACATCTGTCAGTATAGCTTAAGGCACCCTGTATCATGCTGTAGCTAACTCCCATAATTGCTACTGAAATTTGGAAGTCACATAGCAGCATACAGTTATTTATCTTCCTTCATTTTCATCTACAGTGAGTTGTCACTCAAGAAATCCTCTTGCCATCATATCTCAAGATACTGAAACCATAGATCCTCCCTTCCCTCTCTCCCACTTTCTTCATATAAAAGTAATTGTTATATGAAGACTTTGATAGAAGGCTCATTTAGCATAGATAAGAATAAACTCTACACAGATTTGTGAATAAATGTGGGCTGGATTCACATCCCTGCTCTGCCTTTCACTAGATGCCACAACTTGGCCAAGTCCCATCCCTTCTTTAGACCTCTTTCTTCTCCTATTTGAAATTGAACGGTTGGATTAGATGATCTCCAGCTTAAACAGCATCCACTTAAACTCCTTCACTTTGGCTCCCTCATAGTCTTGTAGATATAGAGCTTCAAGGGACCTTAGAGATCATCAAATTTAATCCTCTTTTTTTTGTTGTTGTTTTATTTTTTGGAGGCAATCAAGGTTAACTGAGTGGCCCAGGGTCACACAACTAGTGTCTGAGGCCAGATTTAAATGCAGGTCCTCCTGACTCCAGGGCTGGTGCTCTATCCACTGTACCACCCAACTGGCTCTAACCCTCTTATTTTAAAGAGGAGAAAACTTGAACATAGAAAAGTTGAAGGAGCTGTCCAGGGTCACACAGTTAGTAAGCAGTTGAGGGGGAATTTGAACCCAGATCTTCCTGATTTCAAGAAACTTTTAATGCACATACTACTTTGCTGAAGATAAGTCAAACATCTTCCCTTTCACTATGTCTAGGTGGTTTGAGACATCATTATAATAATAATCAAAGTTTCTCATTGGAGAAAAAGATATATTATTATTTCATCACATTGGACTGGTTTATTCCAACCAAGCAGCAATCATTGTAGAATGATGTAGAAGTAAGGAGAAGCATCTGATTGCTTACCGTCTTAGGGAGGGACAAGGAAAGGGATTGAGTGATAGAATTTGGAATTCAGAACTTAAAAAAAAACACTTAAATGCTAAAAAAAAAATTAACATGTAATTGGGGGGAAATAATATAAGTTTTAAAAAGTAAGGAAAAGTTTTATCCTGACAATAGCTTTAATTCCTTTGACAACAAATATATTTATGGAGCACCAGCAAAAGTATTAGGTGCTGTTTAAAGAAGGTATATGACATAATTGGCATGATAAAATGAGCATGCCTATAACATTAAAAATGTTACATATACTTTATTTAGGGATTTAGGGTAAAAATTGGTGATTTTTAATGGGATGAGATCACCTGAGTCAGTCTTTAAAATCATAGATTATTGAGAGAGTGAGTGAGAGAGAGAGAGAGAGAGAGAGAGAGATAGCACAAAGGAAAAATAACTCTCATTGAGTAACTGCTTATAAAATTTCACTGAATGTTAGAAAACTGAGATTTTTTTATAGACCTAAACTTGGAATAACTCAAGATGTCAGAGCCTTACACACTGCCTTTCTATCATCATTTAAGTTTATAGGATGCTATCTCCTTATCATAATCATACAATGTAATTAATTAAGCACATAGATTATGCTATACCAGTTTCATGCATTTTCTAATACCAGCAATCAAAACCATTTATTAAGCACATATTATGATGATTCATAATCCATGTATGAACTATACACCAAAGCTACTTAGTAATATAATTGATAATAAACTTTGAAGACATGCTTGGTGAAATAAAAAATAAGTCATTTTTAATGTATTGAATACTTATATACTTAAATATTAGACTGAACTCAGGAGGAAATGTTATTTACCTAATCTTTATCCCTTTTCAGATTTACAAATATAACAATGAAAAAGTATATGATTCATAATGTTTTATCTTTTAAAAATAATTTTTAATAACGCATTGTCAAGTTGCAGACTAGGTCCCAAGGGACCACAAATAGTTGGACAGCAGACAGAAAACCCCACAGGATGAGGCAATGACTTAGTTAAAACAAAGATGGAGACAAAATGGAATTATTTCTTTTAGTTGTATGGTGGACCTGTGATCACACTGTACCTAATGAATAGAGCCAAATGAATGAAGCAATCAATTCTACTTTGTAGTAGAAAGAGCTTTAGACCAGTAGTCATGAGAACTGGGTTCAAACATCAGCTATCATTTGCTATCCATGGGGCATAATGGATAGAGCTTTGGATTTGAAGTCAGAAAGGCCTGGTTTCATATGCCATCTCAGATATATACTAGCTTTGTGACCATGGGCAAATAATTTAACCTCTCTGGCCCTCAGTCACATCATACTTAAAATGAGTATATTGGACTCAATGACCTCTAAGGTCCAATAAGCCCTAGATCTATGTTCCTATAAAGCTCTCTGTGATAGATTTCTCAGCTATAAAGTGAATAGCTTGAATGAGATGACCTTCTACGTCTTTTCCAGACTACATTTCTTACTTTTCTTCCAAAAGAAAAAAAAAGTCATATTTAATACATTCCTTTTATTAAACTTCTTAAAGTATACCTTTCTTTCTTGAAATAAGAATTATTCTGTAAAGCCATTGATATAGGATTCCTATGCCATCCATTCTAATGGCCTATGATGTTAATATAAATGCCCTTTGAAACAAGGCTTTGGATTGGTTTGCCTGCTAGAGGGCTTAAATCACTGAAGACCCCAGGGTTGGAAGAGGGGAAGCCAAGGGAGATCAGGACTTGAGAGAAGGGTTCCCTCCCTATAGTAGGAATTTTTTAAAAATCTGTTGAAAGAGAAGTGAGAGAAAATAGTAAGAGTATAAAGTTTTTGTGGCTTCCCCAACCCATGAAATCGAAGAAAGATTAAGGCAACAGCCTGGGGAAATGTCTCCTTCTGGGACAGCAGAGAGGCAAAACCTAAAGTGTCGAAGTGATTTTTGTTTACGAATCTCAGGGGCTCACTCAAGCATAGAGCTGAGAGCCAGATGAAAGATATGTAGGAAGTAGTCATCCTTATCTTCTTCCCTGACCTTACTTAAGATAGGTGCAGCTGACACCCATTTCTAGATGGGTTAGCTGTTTCTTTTAGTGTTCTTTTACTTTATCAAAGACTATATCTCACAGATAATATCCTCATTTCTCAAGAATCTGTGTCACTGACCCTGACCCTTTCATTTCCTTGCATCCTTTTGTTCCCATGAGGGATGCTGTGGGACAGCTCTGAGGACGGACATAGGGAGAGTGATGTCTCCTAGCACAGGGGGGGATTCCAAATCTAGTCTGCTAATAGATTTACTCTAACTAGGAGCATGATCATGAGTCATTCATGTTTCATGATTGTACTCACAAGAACCTATTTGCTATGAACTTGGAACCTAAAATCTACCCTATCAAACACAAGCCTAATGTAGCAACCTACACTAATATGTAACTTAAAAGCTTTCTTCAAAAAAGGCAAACTTTTAGATTTATGATCTTTTTTTTATTGCAAATGTACATGTGCTCAGAGTTTGGCAGTTCAAATTTCAGTTCTCCCACTTATTACCTGTGTCTTGCATTTCTCACTTAACTTCATTGGGCCTCAGTTTCATCATTGATAAAATTAAGCGCTTGGACTATATGACTTTTGAGGGCTTCTCTAGAACTAAACCTATGGTTCTACGGCCAGTCTTTTCCAGTTGGCCTAATATTCAGTTATACAAGTGATCACCTTCATGACATCACTTGAGAAATGCCCAGGGAAGCCTACCCCCAGAAATATTCTCTAATGACAGTAACTTATATAACTACAGTAACTATGGTTTAGAAAAAGACCATCCTTGTAGGAATCATTGGAGACAGAGGATGCATTATTGTCATCACTATCTCATACATACAGAAATTGAGGTTCAGCAAAGTAAGTGACTCAATCAAAGTCACAGGGAGCTGGGGCTTGAACCTAGGTCTTCTAAATCCTATGTCAATGTACTACATGCTACACTGTTTCTCATGATTGTACTGGTACCTGAAACTTCCCGTTTAAAGAATTCACTAAGGGGCAGCTAGGTGACACAGTGGGTAAAGCACTGGCCCTAAAGTCAGGAGGACCTTAGTTCAAATCTGGCTTCAGACTAAACACTTGACGCTTACTAGCTGTGTGACCCTGGGCACGTCATTCAACCCCAATTGCCTTAAAAAAAAAAAAAGAATTCATTATAAACTTGATTGCTTTTATCTTTATTTTCTAAAAAAAATTTGAGCAACAAAACCAAATAAACATATATTTAAAATCAGTTACACTTTAAAATAAAGGTCTATGTACATGTCCATAATAACTAATTAGCTACTCCTTCTATATCCCCCTCTGTTTTGTTTATTCAACTCTGCATTTATATGTATGTGTGTATGTATAATGTATATATATTCTTATTAAATTGTAATTCATTTGGTAAATTGTTTCTTTGCTTCTGATTTCTTTCTTTTGTATTACTTTATATATTCTTCCAAATATGGTTATTTTTCATTGTATTAATAGCTAATAATAGGCACTGGAATTTTTATCAATAAATATATTCAACACCTTCTATGTGCCAGGTACTGTGCTAAGCACTAGCAATACAAAAAGATGCAAAAGATAGTCCCTGCCCTCAAAGAGCTCCCAATCTAATAAGGGAAACAACAGGCAAACAAATATATACAAACAAGCTATGGACTTCTATAGTATTTTAAGGGTTGCAAAATAATTTATATATGGAATCTCATTTTATCCTCACAACAACCTGTGAGGTAGGTGCTATTGCTATTCTCATTTTACAGATGGGGAATCTGAGACTGAGAAAGATATATATTTTTAATGACTTGCTTTAGATCACACAAGCCCACAAGTATCTGAGACAAGACTTGAACTCCCACCTTCCTAATTCTGAGTCCAATATTTTATGCACTGAGTCATCTAACCCCTAATTTAGCCTTCTTTTCTCTTGTATCCAATGCCGTCTAGCTGTAATAGTCAATGATATTGTAGTAATTCATTACACCAATAAGTATTTTTAGCCCATCACTAACTGTTAGATATTTATTTTGAGGTATTTGCAATAACAGAAAAAAATGCTTACATATATATGTTTCACATTCACATTGTTTGGACATTCATTTAATAATATTAGTTTTATGACTCTTTTATACAGCCAGACTGCCGTCCAAAAATGTACCAAACTGAAATTCCACTAGTAATGTATGTGTATACCTATTTCTCCACAATTCCTCTAGCATCGAATTTTTAATCCTTAGTTTTTTGCTAATATATTTGAAATTTAAAAGTGCCTCAAAATTCTTTTTTAATAGGACATCTTTCATTTTTAGTTAAGTTTCACCTTTTTTTCAGGATATCATTAATACTATACTCATTTCTAATTTATTTATGTCGTTTTGCCATTATCCCATTGCTATTAGGTGCTGCCTTTGAACAGTTATATCAGTTTGTGGTTGATATGGTTGAAGCAGTGTGGTATGTCATACCCTGACATAGGATTTAGAAGACCTAGATTTAAGCTTCCGCTTCTCTGTGACTATGATTAAGCTACTTACTTTTCTGAAACTCAATTTCTTTTTCGTGTGAGACAGTAATGACAACAATGCGATGTTTAACTCCGTCTTTTTCCCATCCATAGCTAGGCTAAGGTTTACAGGGTACATCGCCTTGCGTTGCATCTTTGCTCTTTAGAATACTTTATTCCATTCCTTTCTAAGGTTTCTGTTGAATAGTTAATAGTCTTGTGTTATTTTAATTTTCTCTTATTAAGCTGTAACTTGACCCTTAGGAACTGCTTTGGCTACATTCCATACATTTTTATACATGATATCAGTGTCACAATTATCTTTTAACTATCTGTCATTTTCTAATTTCTTTTTCAACCCCATTGTTCCATCTTTTATCAATGTTGTTCATTTTTGTTGCAGTTTTTTGAAAATGTAGGATATATTATTTCTGCTATTCAATTAATTTGAACTTTTTTACATTCAAGTATAGGCGGCTAGGTGGCACAGTGGATGGAATGCCAGGCCTGAAGTCAAGAAGAATCATCTTCTTGAGTTCAAATCTGCCTTGAATACTGGCTGAGTGACCCTGGGCAAGTCACTTAATCCTGCTTGCCTCAGTTCCTCATTTGCAAAATGATCTGGAGAAAGAAACTGCAAACCACTTCAGTATCTCTACCAAGAAAACGTCAAATGAGGTCACAAAAAGTCGGGAATGGCTGAAATGACTGAACAATGACATTCAAGTATAAAATTAATTTTTGTAAGAGTTTCATGACAAACTGAAAAAAAAAGCCATTCCTTGCTTACATTTTGTTAACTCATATATCCATTATTTCTAACTTAATAAATTAAAATATCTTTTACTAGATTGTCATATTATGATAAAAAAACTTGAATTCCCTAACTATAATTGGATTTTGATTTATTCTTGTAGTTTTATTTAAAGTGGTCCCTCAAATAAAAGATTCACATTTATAGAGTATATAATTTTTTATCTAATTCTTTATTTTTAAGACATAATTTTGACCAACTTTTCTCTTTTGTGTGATCATTGAAAAAATCTTAGGTAATTTTAATTATTATTTTATAGTATATAATTTCTTTATTATTTCTGGTATTTAACACATATATTGTTCTTTTGTATCTGGGAAATATGGGAATTAGACATCTGTATGCCCTGGTCCTCGTAATTTTTTTGCACTTTGTCAAATGATGCCTCTTATCTTCTCTGGAACATGTTCCCAAATTATCTCTTCTGATAGGGTATCAATTTTTTTTCCTATTCCCCTCCTATGCCATCCCACATCCCAATTAATCTGTTTAAACTTTTCAGTCTTTCTTTCATGTCTATTACTTTGCTCTGCATTCAAATTGTTTTGTTCTGTTCTATGAGAGTCTGGGCTTTTCCTCAATTTCGTTCTCAATGCCCACCAATCTTTGCTTAATTATAACTATCATTTTAGCTTTTTTCTACTGACGTTTTACTCTTTCATTATTTCAAATTTTTGTAATTTGTTCCTTTATCTTTTCCCTTTTTTCTTCAGAATTAGACTCTTCCTTCAAATCTATGTAGTGTTTATTATCAAATTTATGTTTCTTTTATCTTTTCTACTGCAGACTGTGTTTACAAGTCTGTATCATTCTTACCTCCATTTTATATTATAACATTTCTTTATTGGAATGGAGTTATTTGTTGACTTCTACATTTTCTGCCCAATGTGTTTCCCTGCTTGCCATGTCTATAATTTTTTTTTTTTTTTACTATCTCAAGGATACAAATTTATCTTTGGTTTAAAATTAAATCTCCTTCCCAACTCAGCAGAGGTGGTAATAGTTTATAAACAGCTTGGTTGAATTGCATTTCCTATCTGGTCCTATCTTTTTGGACTTTTAAAATGTTACCCTTGGAGACATGGGAATTAGATAGCTATATGTTCTGCGCCTACTAATTATTACATTGTTACCAATCATGCACATCTCTGTATCAGTTTATTTAGTGGATCAGTTTCCTCTGTGACAGTTAAGTGGAAGCTGAGTTGTATGTATTGATTACAGCAGTGGATAGAGCACTGGGCCTGGAATCAGGAAGGTCTGCGGTCAAATTCAGCCCCAGACATTTGCTACCTGTTGACCCTAAACAAGTCACTTTACCCCATTTGCCTCACTATCTTTGTAAAATGAGCTGGAGAAGCAAATGGAAAACTACTTCAGGATCATTGCCAAGAAAACCCTGAATGTGGTCACAGAGACTCAAATACAACTGAAATGACTGAATAACAACTCATTTTTTAAAAGTAGGCTTCAGAACATTTGAACATTCCACTGCTCTGTTCTGTTGTATACCAATATCACACAAGCAAAAGATAGGAACAATCTGATGCTGTAACAAATCCTGATTTCTTATGGGACGTGCCATGGGGTGAAAAAACCAGCTACCTGACCTTTCCAAGAAGGAAGAGACTGAAACAGAATAGCAGAGTAGGAGTGAAATGCAATAAACCGTTTGGTTTTTATGAGTAATGGAATTAGAGGGGGAAAGTGGGTTGCTCTTCTTAGAACATTAAGATGTCTTTTTTGCCCTATAATCTTACAAAAGATTCAAAATTCCCTGTGATGACCAAAAAGTCACCAAACTGTGTATCCTCTTTGACCTAGTGATATTGTTACTAGATCTGTACTCCAAAGAGATCAAAGAAAGATGAAAAGGAAGGACCCATAGGTACAAAAAATGTTTATAGCAGATCTTTTTTGAAGTGGAGAACTAGAAATTAGGTGGGTGCTCATCAACTGGGGAAAGGCTGAACAAATTACAGCATATGAAAGTGAGGGAATATTATTGCAACCTAAGAAATGACGAAAGTGATAGTTTCCGAGAAAGTAAGGAGGACTTCTATGAACTTATGCAGAGTGAATTAAGGATAACAGGGAGACTAATTTATAAAATAACAACATCATAAAGACACACAACTCTGAATAACTTAAGAACTCTGTCTGATAAATATAATGACCAAACATTGGCCAAGAAATGATTAAATGATCCATGACAAAGCAGGCTTCTCACTTTCTGACAAAGAAGTGATAGACATAGCCAATGTGGGAATTTGTTTTAACTATTCATATTTATTAAAAAAAATTAATGTTCTTTTTTTTCACTTGGGTGTGTAGAGATGGGATTGGGAGAAAATAAATACTTATTCACTGAAAAAATAAAATAAAAGCTACATAACATGTTTTGTGGCCATCTTCCTGTAATGAACTACAGTACCTGGAAAATATTCCTGAAGATCAATCATATTGCAGTGCTTATTCCCTATTTGACTATTTCTTAAGGCCTTAAACTAATGTAATATTCATGATGTTTTAATGAATCTTTAAAAATTTTTATATTTATATTTTGTGCATATTTAATATTTCATATATATGTATGTATATATCAGAGTTCAATATCCTTGGGCTCAGGGTATGATAGCATAGGTAATGCTGCCTGTTTTATACTCTATCCTCCATACCTTAAAAATGTCATGATTTGTTTAGGTTGGTGGTATCTTCCTTGGCTCAAATCCTGATACTAAAACTAATTTACCTTCACAACATTCCTGGGAGATAGAATTTATGTGTATCACAAAAAAAGGACAGTTTCTGGGATGATACTGGGTCCAGTAATGGGGGATAGATTGCAGGGGCTTGTAAACAGAAAGACCTGAATTCAAATTCTGATTCAGGTATTTATCAGCTGTGTGACTCTGGACAAGTCACCTAACCTCCCTCATTCTCAGTTTTTTCATGTGTCAGTTGAGGGGAGTGGGCCAGATGCCCTCTAAATTCTATTCCAAATCTAATTTTATGACTCATGGATATAAGACAGGGGTTCTCAATCCATTTTGCATGTCATAGACTCCTTTGGCAATCTGGTGAAATCTGTAGACCTCTTCTCAGAGGAATGTTTTTCAATGCATAAGATAAAACACAGAATAAAATACATAAGATAAAATACATAGGATTACAAAGGAAATCAATTATATTGCTCTACATTTATCATGGACACTTGTGGTTCCTTTACCTTATCTAAGCTAGTTTATCTGTAATTCTCAAAGTCTCAGCCCTTCAATCAAATATACCTAATCCCTACATCTGATCCTTATATCTCCATACACCTCACATTCTTAATCATTATTTTTTTTTTTAGTGAAGTAGCAGGCCAATAGTTCTTTCTGCACCATGAGTTCATAAGTCTGGACATATACGAGTTTTGCACTTGGCTTTCATTTAAAGGTCACAGAATCCCAGCCCCAAGTAAAAAATAAACTCATTTCCTGGTCCATTCTACACCTCTTTAATCTCAATAATCCCACATTTAAAAGTCTGGTCCAAAACAATTACATTAATGAACCAATGATAAGTACTGACTGCTTTTCTAATCACAGAATTTTTTTTCTCCTTTTGAAAAGAGCCATAATGAAGCCATAGGAGCCTTGCCAAGGACTCTGCTTTATATGTATTTGTAAAAGAAGCAATACTTTATGACTTATTTAATACCAATACAAACATCACATCAGTCTCCAAATTATATTAATCCACAATTATTGTAGAACTTCAGTACCAAATATTCATAATACTCTAAACTCCCAGCCAACATATCTGCCTTAATTATATGCAGATTTTCTACAACTGCTCATCTCCTTGTTTACTTAAACAGTACATGGAAATGGAATTGTAATGGGGAGTTTTTGTTCTTTACTTTTTAGCTACCTCTAAATATTATCCATGTAATAAAAACAAAAAAATATCATTCTGTAGATACTACCATAGAAGAAATGCCAAGAGCTTAGAGGATTCTCAGAAGTCTTATACTTCTAGGGAAGAAGAAAGGGATAAGTATTTATATAGTTGATCTATACCACTACTCTATACTAGACACCATGCTGAGTGCATGACATATATTATCTCATTTAATCTTCAAAAAAAAATCCTTGGAAGTAAAGGCTATTATTACTCTTCATTTTACAGTTGAGGAAACTGAATCAAACAGAAGTTAAGTGATTTGCCCAGGGTCACTCAGCTAGTGTCTGAGGACAGATTTGAACTCATGTCTTCCTGACTCCAGACCCAGTGCTCTATCTGCTCAGCTGCCTTAGACATAATAGGACCGTCTATTTAGAGCTGAGAGACTATCTAGTCTAACTCTCTTATTTTAAGGTTAGAAAACCTGAATGACTTGCCTAAGAGTACACATAGCTAATAAATAAATATCCATGGCATGATTTAGTCTCTCTTTCTTTCTGACTCTAAGTCCAGTGCTTTCTCTACCATGCCAGGCTGCCTCTACAAACAATTTCATGAAGTAGAGAACTAGAAGGTAACATCCATCACGAGCCCTGAAGATCTTTATTTATTTATGCTTTTTTTTTTTTTTTTTTGATAGGCAATCAGAGTTAAGTGACTTGTCCAGGGTCATACAGCTAGTAAGTGTCATGTGTTGTGTGTCTGAGACCAGATTTTAACTCAGGTCCTCCTGACTCCAAGGCCGGAACTCTATCCACTGCACCACCTAGCTGCCCCAGATTTTACTTTAAAAAACAGTATCGACTACATCTATCTCCTTACAGACAAAAAATGATTAGTTATATCTATTTCAGTAATTTCAAATTTAGCATTTTGTATAGAGTCAGTTCATTAAGTTATTAGGACATATGAGAGTAAATACCATTTTTCAAAAATGGATAAAAAGACAGGACTTGTGATTATAATACAGCAAATACTGCCTATTTAAGTCAGCTATTGACTCTGCAAAACTGGAAATAAAATAAAGATATTGACCATTAACTATCATTAGTTCCTAGAGAATTTTATCCAAAAAAAGTCACCAGAACATGGAGCAAAAATACACAGAAAATGCCTTACACAATAAATAAGATCATCTTCCAAAGAAAGACATGGCAGCCAGGAAAAGAGGCAGGATGCTATAGTGGCTAGAACACTGGGCTTGAAGTGAGGAAGGGTTAAGTTTAAATCTCATCTCTAACTCTTACTAGCTTTGTGATGCTGAGCAAGGCACTTTAACCTCAATCTCCTCATCTGTAAAGGGATCCACAGTTTCTAAAGTCTCTTTAAGCCTTGAATCTATGATTTGATGACAATGTTATTGTGGAATATAAGCTAATTTGCAAAACATTTCACAAGATCATAGACCTACAGCTGGACAGGACCTCAAAGATTATCTAGTTCAAACCCTTAATTTTGCAAATAAAGAAACCAAAGCCAAGGGGAAGCTAAGGAAGTCACCTATTATTATACGGGTAATGTGCATTAAAGGTAGGTTTGACTACAAGTCTTCTGATGAGAGAGAGAGAGAGAGAGAGAGAGAGAGAGAGAGAGAGAGAGAGAGAGAGAGAGAGAGAGAGAGAGAGAGAGAGAGAGAGAATATGAGAACAGACAGAGTACATGGAAGGTCATATCAGAGAAGGCTATAGTAGCTGGAGTGGCTAAATTCCACTGCAGGCAGTGGAATTTGAGAGCTGATTCCTGATTGAACAAAGCCAAGGGAATTTTGACAAGAGTTAAAGAAGGGTTAAAGCATTCTAGTCATGAGGAACAGCCAATGCAAAGGCCTGGCGATAGGAGGTAGTGTGTCTGTTTCTCATATGCCACTCCACAGGCTGTGTCTGTATCTGCCTTTTCTATGAGAGACAAAGGTAGCAGAAAGTGCATTTTATTCTCCTTACTGGTACACTGATCATATAGCATGGTATCATTTTCCTGGTTTGCTTCCTTAGCTTGATAATTTTCAGAGAGATGGCAGTCTGAGAGAACTGACAGTATAGACAGGACAATGCAGATTTTTGAAGATTAAAAGACAGACACTGAGTGGATGTTAATTTACTGCAGGGATAGCCTGAAAAGTAGTGTGATTTCACATCCAGGGGAATGACATGCCTGGAAGTCTGCAACAGGCATCCTTCTGCCTATCTGCATATATAGGCAACCCTGCAAGGGAACTAACTTTCTGGAGTGCTTTTCTAAGCCAACAAGAAACAAAGTGCACATATTTAGCTCTAATTTTATTGAGAGCTGGAATGATTATGCTAAAATACTGGTTCCTGAAGATCTTGTGGTCCATATCTCAGTGCAGAAGATTATAGCTGGGGAAATACATGCCAGATCCAGTAAGACAGGTTCCTACACTGCTGGAAGTGGTGTTGGAAGAGATTAAATGAAAGCAATATTTTACCAAGTGTGGCTAATGTTTCAAAATTACATGATTATATTTGTTTTACCACTTTGATTAAAGGCATTATAAAATAATGACCTCGGCAAAGGTGAGTAAATGAGGCACAGCTCCAAGGAACAAAATAGAAGTGGCTTGGAATCTGAGAATCAAGCCAAGGGATTTGGTTGGTGGATTCATTCATCCACAAACACACCCTAGATACAGTTATTAAAACCAGGGCGTGACTAAGATTAAGGGCAGAGCTAAGGGGTGATTGATAAGCAGCTGCCCTGAAATTCTAAGACAAACAGGCAACTTGATTTTGTAGATACTCATAGAATTCTTTGATGTTAGGTAATGGTTATTAATGCTAATATAGTTTTATTTACTTACTAAGGCAAATATGGCATAGGAGATAGAGAGCTGGAATTTGATTCTAGAAGAGGTGAGTTTAAATACTCCTTCAGATACTAGCTGTGTGACTCTGGGTAAGTCACAGATGGTTTCTTCCTTTGTGCCATCTGGATAATAAAAGGACCTACCACCTAGGGCTTTTGTGAGAGTCAAGTAAGATATTACATATAAATACTTTCCAAACCTTAAAACATTATAAAAATGTCAGTTATCATTATTTATACTTTCTAATGGTTATTCTACTGTAACTAATTTATAGCTCTCCATTTCTATGTTGTCTGTCTCTGAATAGAAGCTTCCAAAGGATAATGACTATGTCTGTCAAGATCTTTAAAGATGAGATTCTGAGAAAAGATCTGAGGGGATATCTCTATGTTTCCATTCCTAGATCTTGTCATTATTTTTATAATCACTCACTCTTCATCAAAGAATAAACTCCTAGAGTTCTTCACTACTAACAGGATATAGCCATGAGTTTGACTGAATAATTTCAGTAATATATATATATATATATATACATATATATATATATATATATGAAATGAAATTGCCAGTAAGTATTTGTTTTCCGCAGATGTAACATTCATAGACATTACATGTATGTTGTAGAAAAGACCAACATATGTACACATTCCAATCTAGTTGGCTTTCCCAGAAATTCTCAATTTTTGGGAGCTTCATGGATTGCTGGATTCTTGTCCAGTAGAATGAGTTCTGTGAAAGTGCCAGGCCTCTACCCCTGGCTCATCCACCAACTATCCTTATAATCTCTTGCAAGATATTCATTTGTAAAATAAATTGGGTGAACTAAATAGTGTCTGTGTTTCCTTCCAGTTCTAAAGTTCAGTGATTCTGTAACTCCAAACTCTCCCATATTTTGCAGAATCAATGGTAGCTATAGCCAGAGCCACACTGAAAGTTTAGTAAGAGCCACTGAAAAATAATGATTATTCTTGATGAAAGTTAGAAGACACCTATTTAATGGTTATCCACAGCACTTCCATATCAATGTTCCTATACAGGAGGAAATTATACTGTCATAGGCAGAAGTCAAGTCTCAGGCATTCCCCTCTGTTTAAAAACACCTTAGATAATACATGTGCCCCCCACTTCTTAATATTTTAGTAGCAAAATACATGCCTAAAAGGAAAGCGCAGGAATTGTCTAAATAAATATATCTTTCTCACATGACTTTTCTCTACCATATACAATATCAAACCTACTGTCAACCACATTTTAAATATTCATTCTGAATGCAGAATATAGAATATATTCAGTCAATGGTAGGTATGGTTACAAATTAAGCTAATACTCAACTCTGTACCTTAGGTCACCCCACTTGGAACGCAGCCTAATCTTCCCAAATGTATTGCTGATAAGCAATGTATTCCTCACCAAAGCAATATTTGTGTAAAACTGGTTTCTTGTCATCCTCCTCTCTGTCACTTTCTATGTATTTCTCTTTCTCTGACTCTGTCTCTGTCTCTGTCTGTCTCTCTATATGTATGTATGCATATATGCTATATATTATTTTATATATTATATGATATATGTATGCACATATGTATATCATATGCATACATATATAATACATATGAAAGTTGTGCATAAAGATTACTAAGGTGAGACATGAAGTCAATGGAAAACCTTAAAATGCTATATAAATAGCAGATATTATTATTGTTACTATCACTTTTGTTTTATCATTCTATAGCAAAATTTTGGGAGTATCCAGTTCAGATAAAATAGGAAAATATAGTGTGAAATCAAATCAATTTATTTTGAAATTTCTCTTCTAGACTTAAAACTCTATGCAGGTAGAAATGGCTTCATTCATCTTTGTATCTCTTACAATACCTGGTAGAGACCCTTGTAGAGAGAAACAATAAATGTTTTCAATAGACTTTGTAAGAATTATAAGTTAGAAGAATATGGACAGCACAATTATATCCATTTCTTTCTGATCTTCTGGAGGAAAGTAACCAACAATATTTTCTTTCTTCACCAAACTTTCAGTTAAAAACCACAATTTTTAAATAAATATATTTATTCAAATAAATCACAAATGAAAACTACTCAGATCCATTAGAAACAAAAGTAAAAAATAAAAGAAGAGAAATAATCTGATTCCTAAAAGAAACTTTCAAAGGAAGAGTCCTAGGAATGTCAGCCAAAATTAAGAGCTCCTATACCAAGAAAAACATTGGAAGTATCTAGAAAGAAGCAGTTCAACTACCTAGGTACCCAAAACAGGATCATACAAGACCTGCTCAGCTTTGGTCTTTTCTTCCAGAATGCATGAAAGTCTGTTGTTCAATTAAAGGTCTATTGTTTTCTTCATAGGATTATATATTATTCCTTGTTGTAAATCTCTTTCTTTTGTACTTTATTGTATTCCAAGATCTCCTGTCATTTATAGTAGAAGCTGCCAGGTCTTGTATGAAATGTTAACTCAAGATAAACCTAGAAAGGTAAATTTATCTATGCAGTTGGAAGGGCTATAAGATAACAAAGTGCTAAAATTTTAATAGGGGTAGGAAAAACATATTCTTTCAGAGTCTTAAAAATTTCAAAGGGTTGTAAAGGACTTAAATAGGGAAAGAAAGAGACTCTGGGAATAGGTTGGTTCTGTTAGTGGGATTTTAAGAGGGAAAATACAAGGAATGATGAAAGGAATTATACTAATGGAGAAAGAATGAAGATGGAATAGAACTTATTATTTCTCATAATTGGGGTACATGAAAATTTAAAATATGGAGGAAGGGATGGTGGAAGTGGGCACTAAAGGATCCATACTCTACATGTAAAGATGACGTATGTGTTCAATCACCCTTTGTCTGGTTTCAGATAACAGTGAGGTGTTCTCTCTTCTCTTCTCCTCTCTCTTTCTCTCTTCCTGCCTCTCTCCCTTCAATATATATTCTTGCCCCTCTCCCTCCCCATTCACACATACCCTGAAATCAAGAGGAAAATAGATGGGATACAGAAATGGTGGTAGAAAAAAATTAAGATAATATTGAGGAAGGAAACTTCCTAGTCCTGAAGGGAGGAGATTAAAAGGGGGGGGAAAGGGGAAAAAAATCTGGAAAATAAGACAATACTTACCAAGTAGGTAATGGTTGAACAAATTGTAAGATATAATTATTAACGCAATAATGATTACAAACAAATGATTACATACAAATTATCAATATAATAACATTATTATGTCAGAAAAATGACAAAAGAAAGGATTTCAGAGATTCCTGGGGAATACTAGACTATTGCTAAATAAACTGACCAGGATCAAGAAAATATTTTATACAATGAAAACAGCAAGGTAAGGAGAAAAAGCCATCTTTGGAGAGACTTAAAAACTCTGATCAAAACAATGATCAATTGTGTCTCCACAGAAGACCTATAAAGATGGATGTCACCCACTTCCTGACAAACAGTAAACAGACTTAAGGTGTGGAGGGGTATGGCATGGCAACTTCACAGATTTGTTTTGCTTGATTATGCTCATTTGACATAAGGCATTTTATCATCTGGTTTTAATTCAGTGGCCAGAGAGGAATAGTGATGATTCCAAAAAAGGGTGAGGGAGGAAGGAAGACAATTGAAATATTTTAAAAGTGAAGAGAAGGGAACAGAAGGAAGTCAAGGAAATATGGAGACGAATAGGAATTTTTGTGTTTTTTTTTAAGTAGCACATAGAATTTATAGTATGCTAAAAATAAGACAAGTAGAGAAGAATAGAATTGGAAGGAAAATAAATAGCTTAGAACAGAAAATGGGAAACCTCACCCAATTTAATGTGGCATAGAGACTCATAGTTTCATAAGTAATCCTCTTTTGTGTTCTACTTTTTATATGGAAATGTTGATTTTTCAGAATATTCTAAAAGTTCATAACAAAACATTAAATAAAATAATGAATGTATCATTGAAAAATTAGAAGGCCTATTACCACAGCAGGAGCAAGGAACAGTTGATGGTCAGCCTTTCTACTCCCTGATATCCCTGCAACGTCAACAGGGCATGAAGAATACTCCTAGTAGTGAATTTATCTGATGATAAGGAGAATAATTATGATGAGACGTATGTTAATTATGATGTAATTCACTGGAGGGAATAACCACATCACTGAGATCACAATATATCAATACGTAGAAATGACAATGACTAAATTAAACCTAATTTGGATATACCTAGTTAAACTGCTTACCAGGTTCTCAGGAAACAAATCATTTCAAGCCATTTTTGGAATGGCAATGATTAGTAGTTTTCTTCAGCACTAGTCAAAGTAGCTATGTATTCAAATCATGCATGCTATTTACAACAGGAAAATTAATGTATCTCACATTCTACACTAAAGAAATTCTAGCACTGGACTTGCAATTCAAAAAGATTCATCTGTAAATGTGTTGCAAATGTAAACTGCAAAAGATTTACTAAAAGTTTAGAGTATTTTCAGCTTAGAATAAAATACATAGAACTAGGTATGAATTTTTTTAGATATCGAAGAAACAGATGTTCACTTGAAAAAAAATAATACAATTTAACAGGAAATGGAAAATTCTGAAGCTTCTTGAAACTGATGACTGGTTGGTTTGCTGACCTTTCACTGTCCTTCAGTGTGCTATGTATTTTACAAAATTCAGATCTTTAATTCTTCCAAATAATTAAATTTATGCTTAGAACTACTTCATATCTTTACAATGGAGTCAAATGAATGTAAGTCTTCAAAATGCCTTTGCTTACTAAATCTCTATTAACAGCAGAATTTCACTGTATTTAGAAATGACATTAATTGGGGCACCCTGTAGATTTATTCATAACGTTTGCTACACAGGAGTTTTATTCACTTTAAAGGCTTCATTCCTTTATCAAGGATTAACCAAAAAGGCCTTTATAGCACCTAAATATAGCATGGAGGAATAATTTAGTGAATCATGAAATTCATTATATGAATGTGTTCCCTCCCCCATTCTTAGACCTGAATGAGACATTTATATAACCCCTCCTGCACCTGCACTAGGATTTATATCTAAAATAACTTTCCGTCAAATTTAGAAATAATTTTATATCTTGATCATTTCTTTTGTATTAGGGTAGGGGTAGTGGATTAAGAGCCAACCATGGAAAAGGTTGATAACTAATAATGAGAACTTATTTCATGTTTGAAATGGGGGATTAAAATTATTGTAATAAATGCCTTCTCAGAATGACAATCCAGGAAAGAGTGAGCAGATAAAGGAATACAAAATACTGTGAAGCTAACCATGACTGCCAAATGATGGAACCAATTATTGCTATATTGTTTTACCATATATATTAATTTAGCATCTTTCATTCAAGACACTGTGAACATATAAGTAAAGCTTGGGAATTTTTTTTCAGGCAAACTGTTGAACATTCGTGAAACATTTTGGTTTGGAAGCAATGTAGGGAATTATTTTTGGAGGGGGCAGGGGAATATGTGTACACATATATCACAATTCTGATTCACACTTTTAGTTAACATTTATATGGCTACTCTTGCTGTCATGATAAAATCAGGTAGGAATAGAAGATACTGAGAAAAATTGACATTTGAGAAAGAAAAGGAGATTTTAAACTATGCACTGTGGGATTATCCCTGTGTAAAGAATTTTAGTGGTATCTAAGTCATGACAGGGGAAAAAAATCTTAATTGAACAATTTTGGCTTCTATATTGTAAGTTATACTGTGTTCTTTAAACCATTATCTACAAAGAAATAAAAGGCTGGAATAAGTGTTCTGGGTTTCTTGGCTTCTAAGAAAAAGGTTACATATGGAGAGGGGGGGAAATTATTCCTAAATTAAGATTTACTTGTAGATGTCAAGTTAATTCCAAGAACATACTAATCTTAAAAGAAGGTAAAATTATTTATAGCAAATTTTAACTCTAGGTTACCATTCCTACCCTGAATCATCCATTTCAACTTTGAAAATTCCAAATGTTTTCTAATACTAGAAATAGCATCCAAAGATACTTTACTTTTTCTGCCACTGTCATCTACTGTACAGTAGAAAAAGCAATGTACTAGAAGCTAAGTGGCCAGAATTCTAGCTCCTATTCTGCTATTAATTCTGAGAGTCAGTTTCCTTATCTGTACATTACAGAGGCTGGACTAACTGACCCACAAAGTCCCTCTTGGCTCTAATCTTCTAGAATTATTTCCCTCCCTATCACTTTTGTTGTCTTCTATCACTATTTTTTAAGCAATGTTTTCTAGGAATAAGTGTGCTCATATTTCATATACTACTCACGTGATATGATGGTGGCTCTTAAATAAGTTTATCAACTTAGCTAGCATGAATTTGGAAATCACACAAATATGCATTTTCTCTGCAGAGGTACTTAGAATTAAAGTTTTAAAATGTAAGATTTTAATTAAAAGATGCATTTTAGATTTTGCACAAATCAGTATTGATTAAAAAGACTCACTAAAATCATTTCCATGTATATCAGATTCAGTGTATTCATGTCATAAGGTATCTGGTGAGTGTATTTATTAAACCAACAGGGCACTTAGGAACTGAATGACTCACATACATTATTGCTTTGGAAGGAAATTTTAAGGCAAAACATCACTTACATTCGCGTATCTGTCAGCTTGGGAAATCATTGTCTCTCAGCAGAATTAAACAGTTTATACAAAAGATGACAGATGTAGAAAAACAACATATTTAGAGGGTATATAATACCTTGTAGGGTAATGTTTTGTAGGCAGTTTTTTTCTTTTTTAGTTGGGGGGGTGGTTTCTTTGTTTTGATTTATTCTGCTCCTACTCTTTTTTTCTTCTGCATACCTTGTAGATAAACAATTCACCTTATGACTTTAAGTAAACTCATAACTAAAAATCTTACAGAATTGTTTGAGGCTGTGAAAGATTAAATGACTTGTCTAGGCCACACAATCAGTATAGTAAGACTTGAATCTGGGTTGTTCTGATCCCAAGGTCAACTTTCTATCTATTATTTCATGCTCTCTCCTCTAATCCAATGCCCTCAATTTTATTTAGGACACAATCTGCAAAGTCAAACAACATTACAGACCTTAACGTTTTTAGAGTATGACTCTGAAGCAGCCTTTTATTTATTTATTTAGCATTTTATTAGTATCAAGAACTCCAACTGAGGAAAACCTCTTTCCAAATGCACATTAGGAATGCATCTGTAACTTAGAGTCTAAGAGAGTTGACTGAGGCACTAACAGGTTAAATGACTTGCCCAGGGTCACATGGTCAATATGTATCAGAGACAGAAGTTCAGCCCAAGTGTTTCTGACCAACTCACTATCGTAGGCAGAAATTCTATGCCATATTTTACAGCTATTAAATTTTAGATTGAGTGAGTTTCCAATAAATTCATTTTCCTTCTCTATAAAGTGAGCAGGTTGTAGTAAATAATCTCTAATATTTTTTCACTTCAAGTGTTTGGCTATTTTCTGAAATGATCAAACCAGTTTGTAAGAGGATCTACTACAATTAGGTCACTGGACTTCCCATTTCTAATAAGTTTTCAAATCATGATGCCATTTAGAGGACATATATCAAAAGAAAGCCTGGTTCATTTATTTGTATTAGGTGTTTATTAATAAAAGGGAAAAAATCCCAGTGAAAAATTTTACCTTCTGATCCAGGAATTACAACTCAAGTTGGCACAACTTATCCCTGGATTTTGGAATAGTTAAGTTCAAAACCAATATTCTGGTGATCACCATACAGACAATTTATACGAAACAACCAAATTTGTTCTGGCTTGACAGTCTTAGGGCCTTGGTCACAGATCATCATAAATTGGCTGAATTTACTCTTTTTAACTGATCCACTGATTGTACTAGAGAGTTTATTCACCACACTGAGCACTGTCAGATGTGGTTTCAAAGGAGATGCTGTTTTTGCATTTGTTGTTGGCACAATAGCAAACCAAGTTGTTGTTTTTTTTTTTAAATGGAAAATGAATGACCCAAACACTATATGTGTAGGTAATCTCATTTTTTGACTTGTGAGCAAGCACAATTATTGAAAATAATAGTAGAAAAAGAAAAGCAGAGCATTATGTCCAAACTCAATATAATTTTTTATGGTAGAGCTTTATCAAATTTTAGCACAAAAATCTGGGAAAAGACAAATAGACATTTTACTAAGTTTTGAAGGCTTGGCTATAGCTTTATATTTTAGAATAATATAGATTTTAATTAAACTAAAAAGAAGAGTAGGTGACAATGTCAACATACAGCCTCCAGAGTTTGAAATTGCCCTATTCAATAGCCATTTACATAAATAACCAGCTTCACAAAAACGACTGGCATTCACTTGATAATGTGATTCATTTTGGCATTTTAAAATTGGACTCTTTTAGTCCACAGCTTTTAAAATTATCTACCCTAATATCAAGAAGATTTTGTTCTCAGACATTTTAATTAATGCTTTACGTGCAGTAGTTAGTTACTGCCATTTTAGTGACTTCAGGTCTACAATATGTGCAACTTAGCTCTAATTTTCTATGATGCAAATGGAGATTACCATAAAGTTACCTCTTAGAATATTTCATATAGCTAAAGATATATTTTAATATTGAGTCTAGCAAGACCTTAAAATATGGAGTTGAGGTTGGGGTACATAAAGAACCCAAACTTTATTCTGAGAGAAGTGCTGAGGTGTCATCCTATGATCTAGCTATTAAGAGTTTAGATTGAAATCACTTAACTGGTGGAAAACAGGAACCCTGTTACTTGGGCTTAAAAATCATGAATTCTAGGTTCCAAAACTGGCTCTGTAACTCAGCTGCTAAGATACACCTCCTATGTGCTACCTTAGAAAGAACAATAGACAAGATATCAAGAGGTGTGGATTCTACTTCTTCCTCTTTTATTAACTAGCCATGATGCCCTTGGCAAGTAATTTCACCTTCGTAGGCCTCAGTTTCCTTACTTAACAAAATCAAGTTGAAATAATTCAGGATTTTTTTTTCTGTGAAGAACCTCTTCAGCAGTTTGGTGAAGCCTATGGATCCCTTCTCTGAACAATGTATTTTAAAATATAGAGTAAAATACATATGTAACTTAAGTCCCTCCTCAGTGATAGAGATCAATTTCCTATGCCTCTGTCAGATTGAGATCTCTCTTTCTCTCCCTCCCCCCCCTCTCTCTCCCCTCTCTCTTTCTCTTTTTCTCTTTCTTGCTGAGTTACCTTGTTCTTAAAAGGAGAGCTCCTTCACTCTGTATTGTCCAGTATATATTCTCCTATCTATATTTTCTTTGATTTTTGTTTGCTTTGGACTTGAGGGAATGGGTTTCTTTGCTACCTGCATTATGGAACTGATAGTTGGTGGTAGTCAAGACTTGGATATAAAGCCTGGAGTCATGCTCCTTCCAACCAATTAATTAATCCATGATTCAAAGTTATAATGAAGCTGAAAACCACATCCTCAAGGCTAAAAAATATTTAAGGGAGCAGACAGATACAATTATAGCCCAATATCCTCTCTCTCTGAGGAATACAATGGCCAAGCTTCTGACCTCAACCTCCTTCTTTCCCACCTGGTAAGAGTTAAAGTCTCCCTTAGAAAAAGGTTGGGGGAGAGGAAGAGGCTGGAGATTTCTATTCTACCTCCTTCTAAGTGACACAATGACACCCCCATGCCACATGTAAGGGATTAGCCCTTGCTACATATAGGATTGCAAAGAGAATCAATTATATTGAAATTTAGTTGTCAAAATTTTTTAAAAAAGCTAGTAATTACAACATAACACAAGTTCAAAAATGCCAGTTAAGAAGCACTAGACAAAATAATCTCTAAGATAGCATTTAGGTACATTGTTGTATAAATCTGTAAGTATCAACTAAATTTATTTTATACACAGAAAATGTTCAATAAATTTTGACTGGATTTCTTTGTATTTTTACCACTTTTATTCTCACTTGAAACCTCTACTTTAAGAAATATTTAAGGAGGATTCTGGGAAGATGGCAGAGTAGGTCAGAAAATTCCATGCTCTCAAGATTTTCTCCCACAAAAGAGATAAAATACTGCCTCAGAGCAGACATAGAGCAGTAAAAATAAGTAATAGTTGGGGCAGATTAGGGGTTCTCCTGGGACAATCAGAGAAGATCTGAAGAAAAATCCAAGATGTGGTTTGGTCCCTGTGAAGGGTTTGCTTAAATCACAAGCAGCAAGCCCTGGGGTTAGCAGGGTTGGGAGCCTGCCTTTGCCCCAGCCACATGAACTTTTACCACACCCCCATCCCCTCCCCACCCCAAAAGAGAAGTTGGGCCTCTGAGCCTGGGAAGATTGAGGGAACCTCTACTGACAAAGAACACCAGAGCCAGCTGTGCTGTAGAAACTTGGCAGAAATGAGAAGGAACCAGCACATGAGGGTGAGTTCAGAAGCAGTGGGGCAGAGACATGCTGGCTGTGGGTACTTACAGGAGGCTGGAGGTCTTGGTTTCAGTTCCAGAACAGAGGGGAAAACTGAAGGAGGATCTGAGACCAGAGGCACAGTCCCCCATACCCTAGGACTAGAGGTGATTACAAAAAATAAGCTACCACAAATTTAAAAAAAAATGCACAGGTGAAGGAGAAAGAATCCAACTATAGAGAGTTTCTATGGGAATAGAAAAGGCCAGGGTTCATCTTCAGCAGAGGATACTGAAGCAAAGAAAGCCTCTTCTCCCCCAAAGAGTAATGTCAAGTGGTCACCTTCCCCAAAAAAATTCATAGAATTTAAAAAAAACTTTATAAAAAATCAAATGAGAGAGACTGAGGAAAAACTTAAAAAGAAGAAGAAAAAGAACAATCCAAGAAAAACAAGATCATGAAAAGAAAGTCAACCAATTAGAAAAAGAAATCCAGAATCTTAAGGAAGAAAACAACCCCTTGAAAATCAGAATTGGGCAAGCCAGTGAAGTTATGAGAGATTAAGAAATAATAAAACAAAATAAAAAGAATGAAAAAATAGAAGACAATGTGAAACATCTCATAAGAAACACAACTGATCTGGAGAACAGATCAAGAAGAGGAAATATAAAAATAATCAGACTACTTGAAAGTTATAATCAAAAAAGAATCTTGAAACAATAATACAAGAAATAATTAAAGAAAATTGTCCTGAAGCATCAGAACAAGAGGCAAAAGTAGAAATAGGAAAAAAAAATCCACCACCTGAAAGAGATCCTATGAAGAAAACCCACAGGAATATTTTAGTCAAATTCCAAAACCCCCAGCTCAAGGACAAAATGTTATGAGTAACAAGAAAAAAAAATATTTAAATATGGCAGTGCCACAATTAGAATCATGCAAGACCTAGCAGCAGTAACACTAAAAGACCTCATGTCTTAGAACACTATATATCAAAGAGCAAAGGAACCAGGTTTCCGGCTGAAAATATACCCAAGAAAGCTAAGAATAATTCTGAATGAAAAAAAAAATGGACATTTAATTAACTGTCAGACTTTCAGGATTTTGCTACAAAAAACAAACAAACAAACAACCTGAATTTGACAGAATATTTGACGTACAAGAGCCAGGAGAAATATTAGGTACATACCAAAGGCTAATCACAAGGGACTCAATAAGGACAGACTGTTTACCTTTTATGTATATAAAATATATATATTAGAGGAAGAACTGACATGGAGGAATTAGATGGGGGAAGAGGACTATTAGTTCTAGAAATGTACTTTCAGTAGGAATTGGTTCAAGAAAGAACAATACATATATATCTAGAAGAGTATAAAAGTCTTCCAAATTCAGAAAGAAATAAAATGTCAAGGGGATAGGGAGTGGGGAAGAGGATGAAGGAGGGATCTTTAGGGGGGAAAGTGAGGGAATAGGTTAAAGAGGGATATAGAAAGGGTGTTTAGATTAATGGGAATGGGAGGAAAAGGGAAAGATACTTTGAGGGGTGTAGGTTAAGTAATAGGAAGGCAAGGTAGTGGATATAAGTAGAGGTGTTAGGAGGGATAGGAAATAAGAGATACAAACATAAAAATAAAGATCAGGGGCAGAATTTGTTAGAGAAAGTATATGTTTATGTATGTATGTATGTGTACATATATATATAACACATATATGTATATATCTGTAAATATATCCACATAATTGTAGCCTTTTTGGGGGGGAGGAAGGAAGGGGGGAAAAGAATAAAGTAAAAAGAACACAGTAGAGAACAAAAGAAAATTTACAAGGAAGCAAAGAAAAGACAGACAGCTCTCAACTCAAAATATATAGTATTTATTTTATAGGCTTTCTTGAAATGAAAATTTATTGCTATATATTTTGAATCCTCTTTTATGTTCTGCTGTGCACATGACATGATTTTTTTTCTTTTCTTATTCTGCATTTAGGTTTTAATATTTAAGTTTAAAATATGTTTCTTTTTCTATTCTTATTGGGTATATAAGTTTTAGTATTTAAGTCTAAAAAAGATAAAAAAGAAATATTTAAACAGTATCCTAGCTTTCTGATATGAATATTTTTGAAGCCCTTTCTTCAATGGTGGTGCTTGTTGTTTTTCTTTTCAAATGTAACTTGGTTCTTTTGTTTGGGTACATGTGCTAATGTGCGTGTGTGTGTGTGTGTGTGTGTGTGTGTGTGTGTGTGAAAATAGACATGAACAAGTTAGCCTACTATTGAAAATGGATACCCAACATTAGAAGAGAGATTAAAAAGAAAAGACTTAGTAGTCTATGATGAGGTCAAGTCATGAGGCCCAGATGAACGTCAACCTCGGGTATTGGAAGAACTGCCACTGAACCACTGCCATTTGCTACTTATAGTTATCATTGAAAGATATGGAAAATGGGAGGACTGCCAAAGGAATGAAGAAAGTCAAATGCTATCTCATTCTTATGGGAAGATCAATGTCTAGACATTAGTGACTCTATAATTTGACATAAATTACTAGAAAAATTCTAAAACAGATTATTCAAGTAATAAGAAAACAACTAGAAAAGTAATCAGTGATCCCAAAGAACCATTGAGAGTAGGTCATGCCAGTCTACCCTCATCTCTTCTTTTGAAAGGTGTATCCAGAATCATAAATATGGGCAAAGCTAGAGATATAATTTACTTAGATTTCAAAAAGAATATGACAAAGTCTCTCCTTCTATTCTTATAGGAAAGATGGAGAGATGTAGACCAGAAAATCATCTAGTAAGGTGGATTTTAAACTGTATGAATGACCAGACCCAAAGAATAGTCATATATCATAATTCAATGCTGAAATGAAAGGATGCCTTTAGTGAAGTGCCTGAAGGATTTTACACTTGGTTCTGTTTTGTCAGTCATGAATAAAGGCAAAGAGGATGCCAAATTTGTAAATGACAGAAATCTAGGAGAGACAATCAACACATTATACAAGTCTGAGAAAAAAAAAGATTGTGCCAGCCTAGAATTCCGAGCTCAATCTAAAAAACAAATAGAGAAAATTGAAAATTCTTATGCTTGAGTTTTTATTCTTAAATTGGCTTTGGTCAGTTAATACATATTTATTAACCATTAGTTTCTAGAGAGTTTCTAGAAAGCAAGGCTTCTTTTGCTTTCCTCTGTGTGCCTGTGCCAAGTGTTGAGGTACACAAAGAAAAGAAAAGCAGCCCTGCTTCCTAGAACCTCACAGTCTAATGAAGAAGACAACATGAAAACAACCCTATACAAACAAGATACATACAATATGAATTGGAGATGATCAGTGGTGGAAAGGAACTACCATTAAGTAAGATCAGAAGAAGCATCTCATAAATATGAGATTTTTTTCTGGGATGTGAAGGAATCCAGGAAGACCAGAAGGCAGAGACAAGGAGGGAGAACATTCCAGGCTATGGGAAGAACTAGTAAAAATTCTTGGAGTCTGGTGATAGAACTTCTTGTGTGAAGAACAGAAATAATATCAGTGTCATTGGATCACAAAGTATGTGGGCTTCATAGATGGATATTTTCAGAAATGATTTCTTGAGATACTTTTTGTTCTTACATCAGCTTCAAAAATATAAGATGGTCAGAGAATTATCCAGACCAAAATTTGAAAGATTTCTGGTAGTTTTAGTGGATCACAGGCTCAACATAAGTTAATGGTGTCATAATACAATCCAGAGCTTATATACTTTGCAGCCAAAGATGGAGAATCTCTATAGAGCCAGTTAGAACAAGATCTGAAGTTCACTGTGGTTCAAATCTTGAGCTTCTTATTGTAAAATTCAGACTTAAATTGAAGAAAGGAAGGGAAACCATCAGACCATATAGGTATAACAAAAATAAAATCCCTTATGAAAATGAAGTAGAAGTGATGAATAGCTTTAAGGTATTAGATCTGGTAGATAGAGTGCCTGAAGAACTATAAACAGAGACCTGTAATAGTGTACAGGAGGCAGCAACAAAAAACATCCCAAGGAAAAAGAAAATCAAGAAAGCAAAATGGCTCTTTGATGAGGCTTTCCAAATAGCTGAGAAAAGAAAGAAAGAAAGAAAGGGAAAGGGAAAGACAGACACAGCTGAATGCAGAATTCCAGAGAAGAGGAAGGAGAGATAAGATTTTCTTAAATGAGCAATGCAAAGAAATAGAAGAAAACAATAGAATGGGAAAGACAAGAGATGTCTTCAAGAAAATTGGAGATATCAAGGGAGTGTTTCATGCAAAAATGGTCATGATAAAAGACAAAAAATGGTAGGGATTTAACAGAAGCAGAAGAGATTAAGCAGAGGTGGCAAGAATATACAGAACTATATAAGAAAGATCTTAACATCACTGATAACCATGATGGTTTGGTTACTCACCTAGAGCTATGCAACCTGGAGAGTGAAATCAAGTGGGCCTGAGGAAACATTGCTAACAAATTTGGCTAGTGAACATAATAGAATTCCAGTTGAGCTATTTAAAGCTTAAAAGATGATGCTTTTAAAGTGTTGCACTCAATATGCCAGCAAATTTGGAAAACTCAACAGAGGTCACTGGTTTGGAAAAGATCAGTTTATGTCCCAGTCCTAATGAAGGGTAGTGCCAAAGAGTGTTGAAATTACCAAAAAGTTGCTCATTTTACATACCAGCAAGTTCATGCTAAAGATTCTGCAAGCAAGGCTTCAACAATATATGAACCAAGAATTACCAGAAGTACAGACTGGTTTTCAAAGAGGTAGAGGAACTAGAGACCAAACTGTCAACATTTGTTGGATTATAGAGAAAGTAAAGGAGTTAGAGAAAAACATCTACTTCTATTTCATTGACTACACTGAAGCCTTTGACTGTGTGGATCACAACAAAATGTGGCATGTCCTCAAAGAGAAGGGAGTACAAGATCATCTTACTTGCCTCCTGAATCATCTGCATATGAGTCAAGAAGCAACAGTTAGAATCAATCATTAAAAACGAAAAACACCACCACAAACAAACAAACAAAAACAACAAAAACAAATATCATCACAACTGGTCCCATCACTTCCAGGCAAATAGAGGATAAAAAATGGAAGCAACATCAGATTTTAAGAATATAAAATCAAGGATCACTGCAGATGGTGACTGCAGCTATGCTTGTTTTTTTGGAAGGAAAGCAACAGAAAATCTGGACAGCATATTAAAAAGCAGAGACATCACCTTGCCAACAAAGGTCTGTATTGTCAAAGCTATGGTTTTTCCAGTTGCACTGTATGACTGTGAGAGTTGGACTACATGGAAAGCTGAGCACCACAGAATCAATGCTTTCAAGTTGTGGTGCTGGAGAAGACTTTTAAGAGTCCATTGGACAGCAAGGAGATCAAATCAGTCAATATTTAAAAAAATTAATTCAGACTATTTATTGAAAGGTCTGGTTTAAATATTTTGGCCACATAATGAGAACACAGGATTCATTGGAAAAGACCTTGTTGTTAAGAAAGAGTGAAAGCAAAAGGAGAAGGGACAGCAGAGGATGAGATGGATAGATAGTGTCATGGAAGCAATGACCATGAGCTTAGACAGATTTCAGGAAACAATGGAGGCTAGAAGGGCCTGACATACTGTGGTCCATGGAGTCAGGAAGAGTCAGACAGACTAAGGGAATGAACAATGAAAGGATCCTAGAGATTGACTACTACCATTCTATTCTTTGTCTCAATGAGGTAATTGAGGACCTAAGAGATTAAGTAACTTGCCTAAGGTTATATAAGCTGTAAATGCCTGAGTCAGGATTTGAAGTCAGATCCTCTGAATCCAAGTCTAGTACTCTTTCCACATTCAAAACCAGCATAGTGGTTCTATTTCTGGGAATGCGCTTGTACATGAAAATAATCATATCCTTCTAAAAAGGGCTACTCCGATTCCTCATCATTTAAGTGCACGTGATTGTGGATTCTTAAAAGTTATGCCAGTATAACATAAGTGCTAGACAGTCTTATTAAGATGGAAAGATTTATAGTATTGTACCAACAATGAGTAATATGTCTATTTTCTGAGGACCAGACCAGCTAAGTTTGGAAAGGGGTTCCTCACCAGGTCACTTCAGAGAAATGGATGAATTGGAAAAAAATTCATTAAGCATGAGGGCCACCAACAGAAAAGTGCAAAGTCTCTGCTCATGAGCTCATTTTCTAATATGGGGAAACAACACTAATAAACATTTTCAGCTACAAGTCAGATGAAAAGGCATGATAGCTTGTTAAGGTGCAACCACAAAGCTGTAAATATGGGGGAACAATCTTCCTTAGTTTCATTTCCACTAATAAAACCACATTGGTAATTATTTTAATGTAATTAATATTATTATTGTGTCTACTATAACAACTTTTGAAGAATGACTATAAAGTTGTAGTAGGTTTATGATCTGAGAAAAGGGGAATTACCTGTATTGATGAAATCACAGAGCCCTAAGGTACTGAGTTTGACAATTGTTATGATACTGGCTGGGGCTCTATTACATTTTTTTTCATTATTTCCTTACCTATAGACATCACCAACAAAATGTCACAAAATTTTCTAAGTAGCCCAACTATTCATAGCTTGAGGTTGGGAAAACAAGAGTATGTGGGGGAAAAGAAATAAATGCTTAGCAAAAAGAATATATATCATCTCTTCCCTGGCAGTACTTTTTTCCTAAAAAGATATGAACCTTTTGGTAGCATATGGATCTTAGCCCTGATTTACAAAGCCCAATTATTCCATAGTCCACAGCACCAGAGCGCCAGGGGTTTTGGAGAGAAACTTCAGGAGGTTAAGAGCATGTGTGTGTGTGTGTGTGTGTGTGTGTGTGTGTGTGTGTGTGTGTGTGTGTGTGTGTGTGTTTAGGTGACTGGAGATGATTCCCAGAGGCTTCTGGGAAGAAGGTGGAGGGAAAGGGAAAAGGAAGAAGAGAAATTGAAGAAAGGAAGGAAAAAGAGAAGGGAGGATATTCAATAGAAGTGAATATATTCTTTGTCCTGAGGGTAAATGGCAACATTGGCACCCCTGCCTTCTTTCCTTCCCAGTGAATACATCCAGAAAGACCAATTGTGGAGGTGTGGCCATAGGAAGTGCGATTCTGTACCAAGAAATGAATTTGGTTTAGGTGAGGCAATGCTTCAAGAAAGACTCTCCCTTCCCCACAGGTCCTATGAAAGGGTGAAGGGTAATGAATTGCCTTCTTTGGTATCTCAACAGCAAACCCTTCTGGCTTCTTATGGTCAGTAAACAACTATCTACCATACCCCACTATGCTCATCAGCTCTCTCTAATGCATAAAACAATGTTAGTGTGTTATCTCTGTCTATGTATTCTGGTAGCATTGAAGGTAAGGGAGATTAAGATGGTTGGGAATAAATTTTTTCAAAAGTATCTAGCACTCAGCTTATGATGGAAGATGGCCTCAGGCTAAAATGGTTCAGTAGGACAATGAATAGGCTTCCCTTGGAAAGTCATCAACCACCTTGGGGCTACTTCCTAAACTGGCCCAAAGTAGTAAGCTAGAGATATAAAGACCACAGAACGCAGCCTATCCTCAAACAATTACAGTCAATCTCTCAATCTCTCTCTCTCTCTCTCTCTCTCTCTCTCTCTCTCTCTGTATGTATAAATATATATACATACATACACATATATACACATATATACATATATAAAATTATTCATATCATATATTCATACATATATCTCTATAGATATGTATATCTCCCTATGTAAATATACATATATAGGAAAGATATAGCTATATCTAGGTATATATGTACACATATATGTGTTTATGCAAAGATACACATACACATCTACATATATATGTGTGTATAGAGGGAGGGAGGGAGGAAGGAAGGAAGGAAGGAAGATGTGTGTAGTATTCAAGGAAAAAACAAGGAGGAGAAAGAAGGTTTGTGCTGTTGAGTACCTCCGCTGTTGGCACTGAACCCCATGCCATATATGGAGACTTCATTCACCTCATCCATAAGTATAAGCAAAATGCTACCCTGGCAGTGTAATATGATTGAAGATAAAAAAAAGCCTTTATTGCAAATAACATTGGCAATGGATTTCTGGATCACTATTATTTTCTTTCACAGAATAAGCAATGAAAATAGTGAGCATTTTTTTTGTTTAATATGCGCTTCCAGATTAAAAATAAAACTCGTAAAACTCACTGGTTTCATTTGCACCTTGATAATAGCAAAACTCATCCGGTGCATTTTTACAATTCTATGAAAAAGTGAAGTGTGAACACTTCAAACTTGGTTAAATAAAAGGCCAGTCAAGGACTCTATTAGAAGATCAAATCAATCAAATTACTAAGGACATTGGCAAGAGATAAAGGCAACTTGCTGTAAATCATAACTCAACCGAAGCAATTCCTGAATCCAAAGAAACCAAAATTATTTGTGAAAGTTACCTATCAATATTATTTGCAGCATAGAGAAATTCTGTATGGGGGATACATTTTAAAGACACTAGGGAATTTTACCCTAGTTTTCAATTGGTCTAGTGATAGCAAATAAACAGGAAAATAAATTGCCAATTATTACAAAGAGGGTAATGTTATAGATTCTCGGCTGCGGCAAAGAACAAGAGTATTGCATTTTGTGGCTATTATTCCACTCTAAACATAGAGCCCTAAAATACACATACTGATCAGTCTACATGTGTAATTTTTTTCCACTGAAGCATAGTACACACAGATAAATATATACATGTATATTTATGTGTGTATATATGTGTAGAAGAAATATATGTATATATGTTTATGGAAGGTTAATAATTCTCAATCTTGTATCATTCCCATTACAGAGTAGAGCAAATACTTCTCTGCTTTAATCAGAATATTACACAACTGAAAGAAATTATTAAAAAATCGTGACCTTGTTTCTTCTTTCTCATGGTTTCTCCTATTGGTTCTAATTCTTCTTTACAACATGACTAATGTGAAAACAGGTTCAATATGAATGTATATGTAGAGCCTATATCAGATTGCACACCGTCTTGGTGTAGGGGGAAGACAGAGAAAATTTGGAACTCAAAATCTTATGGAACTGAATGTTGAAAATTAAAAATAAATTAATTTTTTAAAAAAAGAGCAGTGACCTTCAGAGGAATTTCTACCATGTGCAAAAGTCTTTAAATGCAATTGATATTGCATATATCAGTCTTCACAAAGAAGAAAATAATTCCTTTTCTCTCAGATGCACTATGGACTGGGAAATACTAAGGAATCTATTTTTTACAGGTCAAAAAAAAATGGCTGGAAAACAATGGAGAGATGCCATCAAGTGGCTAAAGAAAGTATGCACTATGAAATTGATAGCAAACTGGATATGGTTCAAAGAGACTACCATCTAGTGGTCAAAGTCAGAAATTATTTCAGATTCTGGGAAGGAAACACTATCCATCGACTCTGTTTTGTCTCCATTTTCAGGTTTTTGTCTTCAATGACTCTATTCCTGTCCATTTATTTTGACCATTAATATGTTAACATTGTATCAATATTACCAATAACTTTTATGTAATACCACTGAGAACCAGAATAGAATATAAAAGTACATTCAAGTTTGGGAATATCATATATATTTCAAACATATGGAGGTGGGATGATAAAAAAAAAATTAGACAAGTGGTTAATTCAAATATATTTGGATGAACATTTAAAAATTATAATAAAGCATCACTTTTTGCCAAGTTTTGGACTTGAGTTTATAAAACCTTAAATTCTATGAACATTTTATATTTTTCACAAGAACAATAGAGAGGTTATGTAGGGCAGTGGATAGAAAGCTGACCCAAGAACTGGGGAAGACATTGATTCAAATCCCATCTCTGACACATATTACCTCTGTAACTCTGGGACATCCTTTAACTTCTCAATTCTCTTGGAAATTCTCTAAGACTGAGAGCTGCAGAGAAGACGCCAATCAGCACTGGTAAAGAGATTATCTTCCTCTGGGAGTTCCCTATAATAGTGAATAAATCAAGTTCCTATTCTAAATAAAAACAAAATTAACAAATGTTCATTACTCCCTCCTACTGATAAAATAAGTTTGTTTTGTTTTGTTCTTAACTAAAAGGAATCATAAAAGCCATCTAGTTCTGGATTTAAACCTAGAGGTGGAAGGGCCATTAAAGATTGCCATACACCGGATTTTATCCTCAGAACTCTGCAGTATGCTCATAAGTTGTTGAGACATATTTTATTTTTATTGTAAGTATTAATTTCCTAAAGAGGTGGTGGGAGAGAAAGGAGGTAGGGTGAAAGAGAGCAAAGAGGTGAGAAGGAAGGAGAGAAGAGAGGGAGAGGGAGTGGGGAAGAGGAGAGAAGAAAAGAGCAGAGGGAGATGTGATAGACAAAAAGGCATACACAATTTCCAACTGCTACAGAAGATTTGCTGGGACATAGAAATGAAATACCAACGTGACCAGAAAATTAAAATACACCACCAACTGCTCTAACATAAGACTTTGGGGCTATGTTAAAGGCTGAACATGTCCTAAGTTAATTAACTAAAGTGTGAGTAAATACCTTTCTTCAGTAGTAACACATAATCCTTTTCTGTGCTATTTCATTTGTACTTTGAACACACAAATAACTGGATAGAAGTCCCTGGTGAAGTACAGTGATTAGAGCAGTATATGTAGGATGACCTGAGTTCAAATCCTGTTTCAGACACTTACTAGCTCTGCAGCTGTGGGAAAATCAATTAACCTGTTGGCCTGTTTGCTCATGTGAAAAACAAGGATAATTATAGCACTTACTTCTCAGGGTGGTTGTGAGGATCAAATGAGATTACTATATAAAGTCCTTTGTAAATTTTAATGTACTATACAAAAGCTATCATCATCATCATCACCTACTTTTGAGTTTTGTGAAGTCTCAAAATCTAACAAAATGAATTCTAATACAAATGAATTTGAACTGCAGTTCTGATATTTCCTAAGAGTATGAAATTGTTCCTCAATAGTAAAAATAAGGGCATTCTATGATTCTCTTTCTCTCTCTCTCTCTGTAAATTTCATGTATATATATATGAATAATATACATTCATACACACATATATATCTATATATGTATCCATGTATATGTATGTATACACACACTTAGTAAAAGCAAGTCTCATCAAAGAATTCAGAAGATACAGAGAAGGAACCTTTTCTTCTCATCTTTAGAAGAAATCAAAGAAAGAGAAAGATAATCAGTAGAAGAAATCAGAGAAGCAAATGAAAAATAAAGAGGGGTAAGAATAGAAGGGGAGGGGAAAAAGAAGGCAGAGGAAGGAAGAAGAACTTGATAAAAGGAAGAAATATCCTGGGAGAGGGAAGGGGAATATAAAGAAGAGAAGGGAGGGGGAGGGACGAGAGGTAAAGGGAGAGGAGAGGAGGACAGGGGAAAGGAGAGGGAGAGGAAGAGATGAGAGAGAGAGAGAGAGAGAGAGAGAGAGAAAGAGAGAGAGAGAGAGAGAGAGAGAGAGAGAGAGAGAGAGAGAGAGAGAGAGAGAAGGAGAAGGAGGAGAAAGAGAACAAGAAGAACAAGAAGAACAAGAAGAAGAAGAGAGAAAGAGAGAAGAAGAGGAAGAAGAAAAAGAGAAAGAAGAGAGAAAGAAAGAGAGCGAGAAAGGAAGAGACAGAGAGAAAGGGAGAGAGAGAGAGAGAGAGAGAAAGAGAGAACAAGGAAGGGGTAAGAAAAGGAAGAAGGAAGCAGGAGAGAAAAGGAGAGAGACAGAAATAAAAAGATGGGGAGGTGGCCACTGCCAACCACCTCTCTCCTGTTACCAGCCCAATCATTCTAAAGCAAGAAAAGTCCCATCTTCTTCTCCATATCTCTCTAAGAATATCTTGTAGCCAGTAATGCCACCTCCTCCAAATATACACATAAATATGTGCACTCCTTGACTACTTTCTCTCAGGTTTTGCCTAATTTGGTAATCTGATGGCTTTCCCTCTTAGTCTGGCAGAAGGTTTCATCATATTAATCTATACAACATACTCTTTAATTAAATATCTCTCAGCCACTGTTGTCACTAACCATTCTGTCACTGAAGAGAAAAAAATTCTTCCCTTCATATCCCCTAAAACTTTTCATGTCATACAGCCTCCACAAATTGTGGAGATGTGTGTTCATAAAAAAAAAAATTCCTATTTAAAGATGTTTCTCCATCAACTCTGACCAAGAGAATACACCAAGTATCACAGGAAAACAAATCCTCAGATCTGGAAGGGACCTCAGAAGTCATCCAGTCTACCAGTACCCAAGAGGCATTGTGTTTACAACTTTCTAGACAAGTGATTATCCAACTTATACTTGAAATGTTTCAGTATCATTATTACATTCAGAATTTTGTGCCCAGGGAACCTAGCAGGCTCATGGACTAGTCAGGAGGCTTGGTGCTTCTGGCGGGAAATTAGATATCAGTGAAGGTTTAGAAAGTAGTTGAATGCAGAAAACCATGGGCCCAAAGACATGGATTCTTGGGCTGGTTGGAGCATCTGGCATACAAGGGAACTAATTCAGAGCGGGAAAAAAAAAACCTCTCAGATTATTCATTTTATAAGTACTAACAAAGTACCTACTATGTGCAGAGAACAATGAAAGACACTGAGGGTTTCAGGAAGAGACCTATCCTTATGAAGTTAATAATCTAGGAGGGGATTAAGATACAGATTCAGACAATTATAATAGAAATATCATTAATTCAGCAATAAACAATCAATCAAAAAATCTTTCATTCATTTATTCATTCAATAAATATTAGCAACAGTGGAGAGAATACTATTAAGCTGATCTTGCAATTTTTAAAAAATAACTCACTTATCTACTAATATTCAAGTTGCCTGGTGAGACTTGCACTTTGCTGCCTAGGATGTTATTCTACAATGCACCACTTCTCTTTCTTAGCCGACCATAAAATTACACTCAGGCAACACAACCAGCACCTCAAAAAATCAAATAACTAAGTCATATCTTTTTTTAGGCAATTAAGGTTAAGTGACTTGACCAGGGTCACACAACTAGTAAGCGTCAAGTGTTTGGTCTGAGACCAGATTTGAACTCAGGTCCTCTTGACTTCAGGGCAGGTGCTCTATCCACTGCACCACCTAGCTGTCCCCCACTAAGTCACATTTCTACAGTATTTTAAGCTTTCCAACTTTTTTTTCATAGCAATTGTGTGAAGTATGTAAGGCATGTATTCCTATGTCCGTTCTTATCTCCAGATGAACCGATTAGTTGAGAGATATTAAGGGACTTGCCCAAAGTTACACAGTTTGTAAGTGTGGGAGCAAGAGTACTTAGCAAGCATCACACTGTTTGGTTTAAAACAAAAATCCAAATTAAGACAACCAAATAGGTTAAGATAAAACTGTTTAACAAAGTGTATTTAGCATAAGAAGTAAGCCAAATAGGGCAGGAAAAGGTTGAAATCCTAGCTTAATTTTTTTAAAGACCTACTGCCTAATTTTCTTTAGGTCCATCCAGATTTATTTTTCAAATTCTGGCTGATAGTTTATTTTTGCATGGCTACCTTAGCCAAATCTCTTCCACTTATAAAAACATTGCAAATTTTTAGATGGCCACAACTCGGCTTCTTACCTTCAAGAAGAAAATCATCCAAACCTTACTTCTCCTAGGACACTATGACATGAGCCCCTTTTAAGCATCTGTTGCCACAATTGCTTTTTTTTCTAAAATAAATGATCTATAGCACATGAAATATAAGCAGTTAAACCAAAAGAAAGTTCTATTCATGCATTCTCTTGATCTTTTTCCAAAAGCTATTCTGTGACATTTTCAATAAAGATTTCAGCCACTATAGATAACATTCTAAACCCTTTTTCTTTTGCTTAGTATTACTTTTTATTATTGTTGTTCAATTGTGTCCCACTCTTTGTGACCCCAATTTTGGATTTCTTGGCAATGATATTGGAATGGTTTGCCATTTTATGCTGCCACAAAAACACAAAATAGCTATGACAGGAATTAAAATCTTAAATTTGCAAATGTTCACTCAAATTGGGGAGATTTTTAAAAGTTAATAATAATGATAGTTGACACATAATGCCTTCAGTTTTACAAAGTGCTTTGTATACCTTAATATCACCTCATTTGAGCCTCACAACCACCTGATTTTCCCAACTCCAAGCCCATCTATCCTTTCTCGGTGCTTCTCAAGGCTATACACACACACACACACACACACACACACACACACACACACACACACACACATGTGTGTGTATACATATATGTATGTGTGTATATGTATATACATATGTATGTATGTGCATGCATATATATGTATGATGTATGTATGTGTGTATATGGGTGTGTGTGTATGTGTGTGTGTGCATATATATATATATATATATATATATATATATATATATTTGGACCCTATCTGCTATTTATGATTGTATTGCTTTAAACAGTTTTTTCTACCAAAAATTCCAAAGTGTTTATTAGTAATCAACCAATCTAAAAGCACTTATGAAGTACGTACTAACTACATGCCAGATACTGTAGTATGACCTGTGAATACAAAAATAAAAGTGACAGCTCCTGTCCTCAAGAAGCTCATGTTATTCTTCCTTCTATGATTTCATTAGAGTATTACATTTCTTTCTTATAGGTTGTCTTAATCAAATAGTCAATAACCAGGCATTCAGCCTCTTGGTATTCTTTAGGGGATGTTAGATGGTTATGAAGTAGGGATGGCCACTCTTCAAAAAATTAAAATTATAAGTCACCCAAAGGACAATGAAGAGCCAGATAGGTGGTGGGCATGAACAGGTTGTAGCACATTAACAGTGAAGATGCGCACAAGGGAAGCGGTAAGAGAAACGATATCTTAGAAGTGTTCACTACCAAAGGAAGGTGGCCTATTATTCAGCAAGAATAAGAGTTAAATGAAGGCTGGCCCTTGCACTCCTCTGATGCCCATACAATAATCAGAGATATAAAGGACAGCTCCCAGAATACTGCTTAGACTCCCTGTGAAAGATATAGAGGAAGACATAGAAGAGAGTCACAAAAAGATGAGAAAGTGTAGGAGAATTTCCTTAAATAAGTATGATTGTATACACTAGACAAGTTAATTGATCTGTCTGAGCCTGTTTCCTTATTTGTAAAATGCAGATATAATTAAATCTATCATACAAGGTTGTCATCAAGTTCAAGTGACATAATATATGTGAAGTAGTTTACAGACCTTAAAACACCATATGTTAGTCTCTTGAAGTCATTTGTATCATACAGGAATGTGAAAGCAAAATTCAAAGCTCCTAAATTTGAACACCAATTCAGTTCTCTTTTCCAGCTTTGTTGTTCTTGCTATTCAGTTATTTTTCCACATTGAAAATGATATTGAAGCACACGTTGACAGAGCTAGCTCAGTGTTTGGGAGGCTCTGAAGAAAAGCGTGGGAGAGAAGAGGTATTAGAGTGACTACCAAAGGTCTACAGAGCTGTTGTGCTGACCTTGTAGTATGCCTGTGAAACCTGGACAGTATACCAGTGCTATGCCAGGAAACTGAATCGCTTCCATTTGAACTGTCTTAGGAAGATTCTGAAGATCACCTGGCAGGATAAGATACCAACACGGAGATCTTTTTTTGAACTAAACTGCCAAGCATTCAAACTCTACCACCAAGAGTGTTAAATATAGTGTACTGGCCATGTTATTCAAATGCCAAGTGTATGCTTGCCTAAGACTATTTTGTGGAGAACTCACATAGGGCCAAGAGCTCACATAGTGGTCAGAAGAAGTGATACAAGGACACTCTCAAGGTTCCTCTGAAGAACTTTGGAATTGATTGCATGACAAGGGAGACACTGGCACAGGACCACTTAGCATGGTGTGCCCTCATCAGAGAAGGTTCTATACTCTCTGAGCAAAGCAGAATTGAAGTAGCTCAAAAGAAACACAAGATGTGCAAATTTAGAGAACCTACCCCAAATGTTTATGTGAACTATTTGTGCCTGGCCTGTAGCGGAGCATTCTGAGCTCACATTGGTCTGATCAGTCACAGTCGGATGCATTGTAACTTGACTCAAATACAGTGATGTCATTTTTTGTTCTCTTCTAGAATGGAAAAAAACCACCCATTTTCTTCATGACCCCATTTGGGATTTTCTTGGCAAAGATACTGGAGGAATATTTATTGATGAGGAAACTGAGGCAAACAGGGTTAAGTGACTTGCCCAGGGTCACACAGCTGTCTGAGGCCAGATTTGTTCTCAACAAGATGAGTCTTCATGATTCCAGACCACTGCGCCACCTAGCTGCCCTTTTTTTAATTACAGCTGAAAAAATACAGTTTTTTTCTTTTTTTTTCAAATTTTCTTAAGTATGAAGCTATCACAATTGTGTTTTCTTTTCCACTATATTTGAAAAAATAAATGCAGTTGTGATAGCACTCATATTTATGAAAATTTAAAAAAAAAGTCAGTAAATCCAGAGTCTAGCTTAATCAACTATCTCTGTGTTACATTTCCATGCTCCGTCTCTATGACAAAATTATGAGAATTTTTAACACAGGGTGCTATTTGTGTTTCAGGGTATTTTAGAAAAACTCACTTACTTAAAAATATCCAAAAAATTCTTAGAAAAATCTTTACAGAGAGTGGGTATTTCCCTTCTCACTGAATAGTTTGAATTGCATCATATGCGCCCAGGAATCAAAAAATCTATACTCACCTTTTGAGAAAAAGATAAACCACTAACTTCTTTGAAATCCAAGTCTAAGATCTATATGCTTTTCTGACAAGAATTAGAGAATGTATGAATTAAAAATCCCATGAGGTAGAAAAGTAGGATGTTCCTGTTGGTAAGCCTGTTCTCTTATATTGATTTCAAATATTTCCAAAACCTTCTTCAACTCCTCCCTTTCTTACTTCTGCTGCAGGTAGCACCATTCTTCTGGTTGCCCAATTTCACAACCTCACACACATCCTTGTTTCTTTCCTGTCCATCACCCCTCATGTTCAGTCAACCCTGTCTAGTTGATTCTACATCAATGACATATGTCACAATTGTTCCCTTCTTTTTTCATTCACACAGTCATCACCCTACTTGGGTCCCTCATCACTTCTTACCTGAACTACTGCAACAGCCTGCTAAGCAATATCCAGCCTCTTCTCTCTCAGCTCTCCAAACCAACTTCTATATAGTTCCCGAAACTGATACTGCTAAAGGATAGGTCTGGCACGGCATGTTACTTCCCTACTCAAGAAACTCCAAATGCTTCCCTGTTACCTCTAGGATAAAATGCTAATTCCTCTGGTGGTCTTTGAAAGTCCTATCTATTTTCAGCCTAGCCTACTTTTCCAAGCTGATTGCATACAACTTTTTCCCACAAGCTGCATATATATTCTAGCCAAAATGGTAGGATCACAGTATGCTGCACTCAAAATTTCATCTCCTGCCTCCATGCCTTGCACAAAATATTCTCCATGACTGAAATACTCATTCTCTCTCACTCTCTCTCTCTCACTCTCTCTCTCTCTCTCTCTCTCTCTCTCTCTCTCTCTCTCTCTCCTCTCCCTCCCTCCCTCCCTCCCTCCCTCCCTCTCTCTCTCTCTCTCTCTCTCTCTCTCTCTCTCTCTCTCTCTCTGTCTCTCTCTGTCTCTCTCTGTCTCTCTCTCTCTCTCTGTCTCTCTCTCTCTCTCTCTCTTCTCTCTCTCTCTCTCTCTCTCTCTCTCTCCCTCCCTCCCTCCCTCCCTCCTTCCCTCCTTGCTGTTCCTTCTGTCCTCACACTCACCCTCCCTTCCTCCATCCCTCTTCTCCAAGAGTGTATAGTGTACTGGGGAGGGGAAGAAGGGGGGAATTTTATTGTGTACTGTGTGACTATACATATATATGTGTGCCCTATATGTGTGTGTGTATGTGTATGTGTGTGTGTGTGTGTGTGTGTGTGTGTGTGTGTGTAGTCTTTAATTTTCTAGTTATGTTGCCCCCCTTCTGATACAATGTAAACTCCTATAGTAGTATATATGTATATGTAGTGTAGTACACACACACACACACACACATTAATGCATATATGTGTGTGTGTATCTGTGTGTATACACACATATATATAATTTAATTTTCTAGTTATATGTGTATGTCCCCTTCCCCTGTACCCTGCCCCCTACAGAGTATAAATTCCTGGAAGACAGGAGCTATTGGATTTGTTGTCTTTATAGCACCGGTGCCTAATACCATACCTGGCACACAGTAGGAAATTAGTAAATGCTTACTGAAAAAAAAAAGAATGAAACCATACAAGAAATAAACCTTTTTTATTATTTTATAACTGTAAAGCTTCCAGACTCCAGTGTTTAATCTATTATTATTATTAAATGAGGTATTTACCCATGTTGATTTTAGGAACAAAAGATCAAAGCACTAGAGCACAGAACTTCCCCTGGAAGGAACCTCAAAAGCCCTCAAGCCCAACGCTGCCATTTTACAAATGAGGAAACTGATGCCCAGGTAAGTTAAATGTCTTTCCCGATATCACAAAGGTATTTGTCATCAGAGATAGAATTTGAACCCAGGTCTTTTGACTCTAGAATCAGTGCTCAATCCACTATACCACACCATATTGGCTCCATATGTCTTTTGACTCTTTTCCAGAAATCAAATCTACACTCCAAGACAGTTTTAACAAAACTAATAGCATTCAAAAGAATGTTCTATCATCTCTGAAGGCAATTCCCAAAGAGGAACGAATGCCTAAACCATCATTATTATCATCTGCTGAAATAGCAGCATGGGTTGGCATGATGCCATTCTAGCCTACATACTCCACTGGCATGCCTGAAAAGTCAAGAGAACTAGAGAAAGGCCCCCATTAAGTTAGGTGAATCCCCTTTAGTAGATTTATAGGAAGTCGTGGACAAAAGCTGTATAAGATGGGAAGTGTACTTAGTGTTGTGATCTGCATCATCGGCAGGCGTACCCAGTTTGATGAGATTACAGATCCATGGAATACAATAGTATGGCTGGAGCAACTTGATCCCAAAGGAACTATTTTGAGGTGAACAACTCTCATTAGGATACACGAGTTTCTATGGTAGTTAATTTTTTCAAGTCATTATTTTATTGTCACACGGCATATATTTTTGATAACTCACAAAATCTATTTTATATGTAAGCTGAATAAGCACAGATTCTCTAAAGAGAGTTAGCATTTGGAGTTAGAAGACCTTAGGTTTGAATTTCCACACTGCTGCTTATCAGCCCTGTGTGATAAGCATTTAACTTTCTGAGTCTCAGTCTTGCCATCTGCAGAATAAGAGTTCTGGATGAAAGCACATGCAAATTTTAAAATCTATGATCCTATGAACTTTCTTCCTGAGGTCTTTTCATTCAATACTTTTCAAATCCATATTTTAACCACTTCCAAATTGTCCATAACCAAATTTACACTGTAGAACTCCAGACTTTGGGCAATACTTTGGTACAGATCTGATGAATATTTAGTTTCACAAGAAAATAAAGGGTTCAGTGGTAGGAAACCTGAGACCTTGAGGCACATGTGGCCTTCTAGGTCCTAAAGTGCAACTCTTTCACTGAATTCAAACTTCACAGAACAAATCCCTTCAATGAAAGGATTTACTCTGTAAACTTGAATTCAGTCAAAAGGCTGTACTCAAGGACCTGGAGGGCCACATGTGGCCTCAAGGTCACAGGTTCCCCACCCCTGGGTTAGATTATACCATGGGATCATAAATTTAGAACTGAAAGGGACCTCAGAAGTCTTCTAGTTTAATCCCCTCGTTTTACAATTGAAGAAACTCAAGGAGGTTAAATGACTTCTCTAAAGTCAGGCATTAGAGACATGATTTGAACCCAGAGGCTCTGACTCCAGAATAAGTACTCTTCTGGTAGATACTTTTCTGAACTAATATCCTATGAAATACTACATATTTGCCTCCTTAATTACAGTGCTGCACTGCCGACCTGGCTCCTTTGTCATAGTTTCACATGGTCTCCTCACTCTTTTTCAATACAAGCACATGCACACAACTTGGGCTCCTGACTTCCAAAATTTTTCCTATTGCTAAAAACTTGTGGCCTATTCTGATTTCACTGAGGATTCAGACATTCTGTGTACATTGCTAATACCTTTCCGTGAGAGGCAACTTAGCATGCTTACTTCCTCTCAGGTTAGAGAAATTGTCTGTCACACTTTACAAATGAACCCTGATCTAGCAAAGCCTGTCAGACCCCAACTTGAAGAGGCAATAGAAGAGGTAATCTAGCTCCTACTTGAAGAATGGCCTGTCAGTCACTATATTTCAACTACCAACCTTCACCATTTTCTGGCTAGTCTCCTTTAATAACATCACACAGTAAGTTTGGGGAATCTCTGGTCCTTGGCTGGATTTGTATTAATCCCCTGGGATAATATTTCTGTAGTTCACATGAGGTTAAGGCCTGATAATGATGCTTGAAAGAAAAAAAAAGTGTCTACCCTTGATGTAACAGGAGATAAAAACACCTTAAACAGATGTTTGATTTCCCCTCCTTTGACTCATCACTATTCCTTCAAATGTCTAGCATTCATGGTTTCTTCCATCACCTTTGCCAGAATACCTGCTGAGTGGCCTACACATAGTAAGAAGAAACCACTTTTTCAGGTACAAGGTTGTCATTCTGACTAGTTTTTCTCTGTCACCAAGTACAAAACCCTTAGAAATAAGGACAAGAATGACATTTATATAGTGTTTCGAGGTTTGCACAGGGTTTTACTTATTTCACTTGGTGCTGATAATAGCCCCGTGCTATGACACAAATGATATTTTCCTTCCATTTTGTACATGAGGAAACTGAGATTCAGAATGGTTATTTCTGCATGGTTACACAATTAGTAAGTGTAAGTGTAAGTGTAAGAGATTAGATTTAAACCAAAGCACCCCTGACTCTAAGCTCTTCTCACTACCTCTTTAGAAATGATATCTTCATCATCACTACTATTATTATATTACTATCAATAAACATATTTATATAATACCTCATAGTTTATGGATGACTTTCTTTACCACAACCCTTCAAGGAAGCTAAATATATTTATGATTATAGTATTTCTTGTTTCATTGCATTATAGTTCAACCCCAATATTCCTTGCATCCTAGAGTTCACACTGGGTTCTCAAAGCCCCTATCAAGCTTTGAATACAGTTCCAGCAACACATGACTTGAACGATTAGCCTAACTAAATTTGGAGAACCAATTATTGAAATGTTGAACCTTGAGTGAACAATTTTGTGTAATCCCGTGGACCTGGCAATTCAAAAAGGCTGCCTGTTAAGATGTGGAAGGATTATGGTGTGATTCAATGAAGGGAGTACCTCCGTGACAGAACTTACAAGTACTTCTAAATCATGTTTTTATTCCACTTCTTCCTCTCCTCTGCTTCTGAGGATCTTTCCATCAAGGCCAGAGATGGAGTATATCCAACAAAAGCTTGTAAGAATTTATTTGCCTCTTGAAAATCTAATCAAAAGGATCTGTAAACAGATAAAGATGAGGAAGAGAATAAAACCTTTATGGACATATAAAAAGAAGATATTATGTAGAATAGCTACAATGTAGAATAAAAAATGAGACAACCAGAAATTTATGAGACAAAATCCAAAAAAGCTGTGAATAGTAAAATCCATGTCTACAAATGTCTATATAAATATAAGCAAGAAAGAAAGCAAATTTAAAGTCCTACTAGAAGAAGGTGAATTAGAATGTGTAGATATTCCTGATTATCTAGTTGGATATACCTTTTCAAAATAAATAAGATGGATAAGAAGGGAGGTGGTTAACAGGGTATATTAACAAAGGAGAAGCAATGGTGGAGAGCATCTGGGTATGGCTACTAGGAGGCAAAAATGGAACCTGGGGACAGAAAGAAGAGTTCAATAAACAAATTAAACATTTGGCACAGAGGAAGGATACAGTAGTGATAGGGGACATCAATTATTCATAAATCTACCAGAGCTCAGTTTCTCTGACTAAAGCACAACTTCCTTGATTTGCCTTAATGATAATTTCATCTTTCAAAGGGAAGAAACAGTGAGGGGAAATTCTAGTATAGTTCTGATTCTTACCCACAAGGAAGAACTAGCTTTCTTAAGGCATAAATGATAGAAACATTGAGAATAGGTGACCACTCCTCAGCATTTGGGATATCAGTCAGTCAATAAACATGTATTAAGCACTTACTATATGTCAGGCATTGTGCTAAGCAATGGATATAAGAATAGAAAGTTTAAAATGGTGTGACTTGTAGTCTAGATTTTGTGTGATGAAATTTCAAGGGTTTAGAGGAAGGGGAACTAAGATCCCATGAATTTAAATTCTACAACTCAAGAGCAACAAAGAAGCTCTCAAGAGAGATATTCCGCACACATAAAGAGGAACAATTTTGATAAGAAGACAAAAGGCAGTTATTTGAAAAAACTTAAGCGGGACACAAGGAATTCACCCGTTAGATTTTTTTAAAGATATACAGAAGATAGACATGAGGACAAGTAAAAGACAAGGAATAGATAAGTATCTCATGGTCTTGAAAGAAAAGTGCAAGGAATGCTAAAGCTCAGAATGAGCTAAGGCTAGTGAAGGAAGTTAAGCATAACAATAACAACAACAACAATAATAATGATAATGCTTTCCCTCTTATGTTAAAAGAAAAGAAGACCAAAGGAGGGATAGGGATGATATTCAGTATGTATGCACCAATGATAAATAAAAAGAAGGTATAGCTGCTAAATTCTTACTTTCTTTCTGTTTTCTATACCAAGGAAAATGATCCTTAGACTAGAAAGGAATGAACAAATATTGGCTATTAGGGAATTGATAGTCAGGATAAGCAAAGTGATAGTAAGAGAACATCTAACCGCTCTCAATGACTTCAAGTCCCCTGATCCAGATGAACCACGTCCGTAGGTACTAAAAGAATTGGCAGATGCTGAGTGAGCATTGTCAAAGATCTTTGTAGGTAGCAAGGTGGCAGAGAGAATATAGCACTGAACCTGAAGTCAGGAAGATCTGAGTTCAAATCCAGCCTTAGAAAGTTATTAGCTGTGCAACCCTGGGCAAGTCACTTAACCTCTGCTGGCCTCATCCCTTCAGCTATAAAATGGAGATAATAATAATATCACCTACCTCACAGGGTTGCTACAAGGATCAAATGATGTAATATCTGTAAAGAATGTTGTGCTGAATCTAATGAGATGGAACTTAACAAAGACAGATGTTTAAAAAAAAAACCTTGTGCTTAGGTCTAAGAAATTAACTTCACAAGTAAGAAGTGAGGAAGGTATGACTGGACATTATCTTGAAATGAATATCTATACTCCCTCTACAGTGAAACCCTGAAACAACATTCAACAAACACACCAGCCAGACAAATTGGAGTGAGCTGGAGGTCTAGAAGAGAAGAGATTAATTCTTCAACCTCTGAAAGAAGAATAAAGCACAGATCAAGCATAAAGATAATGAATGGGCTCTCATCACAGGCTGTTGATACTAAAAGGGACATGAAGAATGGAACAGCTAATCAACTACAGGAAAATCATATCATTGCTTTCAACAACATATCTAGGTTTCTAATGCTGTTATAAAATAACTAATAATCATGTCCTGACTGGAAATGCCCTAGTCATCCCAGGTTTTATATCTCATAAAGAAAGACTAAGAACATAGCCACTTTCATGATGTCTAACCTGAGAATGCTTCAGTCTCTCCTACCATGTCCTGATTGTCCATTTTCTTTAGTTCTATAATATTTGTACCATGTGAAAACAAAACAGGTATCTATACTAAGCCAAGGTGGAGAAGTTTGTGTCCCTGGTTATTGAACTAGCAATAACAGTACAGTCTAAAATAGAGGAGATACAAAATATCTTTCAGTGAGTGATGATGTATAAATATGGAAAGGTTAGGTAAGTAGAAATTAGCCTGGATTTGCATATCAGGACTACAGAAGTATCAATAAATTTAGAGAAAATGATGAAAATGGGTTAAAAATTGGAAAGAATCAAGGGACTAGCAAAATGTGAAGGTCTAAAGGGAAACTGAGGGATAAACTTGAAGAGAAAGTACAAAATGCTCTTTATAACAAGGGGTCTGTAGGGCAATGAGCAGGGCTCCTTTTCTTCTGTCTTCAAGTGGGTTTACAGATAATCTTCCTCACTCAGTTTTAAAATTTTTAAATATTTGCAAACTTTATCAGAGAGATTTCTCACTTCAAAGCCATCTCAGCCCATGAATCACTGGTCAACTTTTCCATGGATGCTCCAGCAAGATTTATCACAATGGCAATTCCTCTACCCCTATGCCCTTTCCTCTGATTGGTAAGTTAGTCTAAAAAAATCTCCATTTGAAGAAGGACACATATCATACATGCAAACTTCAAACCTGGATTAGCTAATAGTTCCCTGAAATACTTCTCCACTTCTGTCCCAGAAGCCTTTTCCCACTGGCAATGCCTTCAACTGTATGGTATCCTCCTCCACACAATGTCTGGCATATAGAAAGTGCTTGATGGCTGCTCTACATCTAAAATTAGCCCAGTTTACTGCTACCGTTTGATCAAAGAATAGTCAACATGACATTAACTACAAGACATTCAAAGTACTTCAAAAATAAATTGTCATCATATGATCAGGTTAGGAGGAGGGTAAAATATTATAGACTGCATATAAGCTGAAGAATGTTGACTTTAGAGGAACATAACTGAAATGGAGAAGGTTATCAGGTCATTCTATTTGAGAATCTATGGTTAAATGGCTTGTTGGCCTTGAAGTCAGGCAAAATCTAAGCTCATCATCCCTCTCAGACTAACACTGATTGTTTCCCCAGGGACAAATCATTTATCCTCTCAGTGCCCCCAGGCAACTCTCTAAGACTAGGAATTGAGCTGATGAAGAGATTTTCCACATTGGTAATACTCTTCATGGAAGAAATCATAGGTCTAGACTAAAATATAAACCAAAAATTCAAGCAATATTTCCACTTGTAATATGCATGATTTAACACATCAAAGGGAAAGTACAGAATACAAATGTCATCACAGTGAAATCTTTAATGTAAAGAAAAAGGATAAGACTTCCATATAAGTATGATATTTTTTGCTGGGGCTTTTGAGTTATGAAATAGAAATTAGATTTTTTTCATTATTTCTGATTTTATTTTTAAAATATTTTATATATAAAAGAAAACCCTGCCCACAAAAAACTTACGAGCTACTAAGGAATTTACAATCTGACCACTGATATACTGAGAAATGAAAGCAATATGAAACCAAAAGACTTCATCTTTTTGTGGCTGCTTTTTAAGTCTTTCCTGTTGCTTCTTACCCTTGGATATTAATGAATATTGCTACTAGGTCTGTTCCATTGAAATCTAATACACTTCAACTCCTCAATTTTTGTGACTTAATTTTCCAGCCGTGCCTTTTATTATTCACCACTATCCTGATTTACTCTATGTCTGTCAAAACCTTTCCATGACCATATCATGGAAAAACTTGGCCTCCTACTCTAGCCATTTTAATGGGTAAAATCTCTTCATTTTTTCTCATATCCTACCAATTTCTGTATGAGATACTTATGGAGAATTCATCTACTCCTCCCACACAGCTGTGAATAAACCATTTCTCTTTTTAAAAAAATAAGTCAGCTTCTTTCTCCGGCCCCTCTCTGAGGTCCATGCCCCTGTGGCAGAGAATATCACAGTTATGGGAAGCCAAGTGTGTCCCTGTATTTATTATGTTTGTGGCTTGATTTGCTAAAATATAAATTGGGAAAGGCAATGAATTGGGTAAAGAAGAATGTTCATTATACCTTTAGGTAATGCTGAAGAGCAAAGATGACTAAATGCAACATAATTTTCCATTACTTTTTTTTTCCTGTTTGGTGATTTGCAGGCTTCTCTTTCAAAATGAGACATCTGCTTTGTATTTAGCTGGTACTGCTGCCTTGTTTGTTCCCATCAAAGTGATTTCTCTCTCTGAGTTACCAAACAAGACATTTGTGGAAGAGCACACAGTGTCTCTTTATAATGCTCACAACTCTACTGAGAATATTGCCAGGACTGACTCATCTTTCTTTCCCTGAAGGGAAATAAGAAGACCATTCTCATACCCTTATTTTCCATCTTAGGTGAGAATGAATTACAAAGAAGTTATCAAGGCAACCTTTACCTGGACATTAAGTGCTTCTACAACATATCCAACAAGTGGCCATTCAGCCTCCACCTGAAAAACTCAAGCGTTGAGGAGTCCACTACATTCTCAGGCAGCTAAGTTGTATAGCGGATAGAGTGCCAAGCCTGAAGTCAGGAAGGTCTGAATTCAAATCCGACCTCAGAAGCCTACTAATTTGTGACCCTCCTTCAGTCATTTAAACTGTATTCCGCAGTTTCCTGATCTATAAAATGAGGACAAATAATAGCTTCTACTTCCCAAGGCTGTTGTAAGGATAAACTAAAATAATAATGCTTGGCACATAACAAATACTATTAAAGGTTAGCTATTACTATTTCTAAGGCAGTTCAACTCACTGGAAGTCATGTGGACAACGTTAAGGAAGACAAGATCTAGATATTATGTGGTTAGAAAAGCCACTGAAATATTTCATAAATATTTGTCGAAGTAAACACCGTCATCAGAAACTCACCATCAACAAATCCTATCATCATAAAATATTAAACATACTGTCCAAGTTCTAAGAAAACATACTCTTCATTCTTATCCTCCCTCATCCGCATCTAAAGGAATAGACTACTATAAAATCTAAAATATTATAAAAACTTTTTCAAAGCCCTTACAATGTAACTTCCTCCCTTCTTTGCAGAGGTAGGAGACCATGGGTTTGTAACATCACAAATATTTTTCAGCTCAGTTGATCTGCTGTTTAATTTTACTGAACTACTTTTTTCTCTTTCTTTTTTGTTCTTATTACAGGGGATGATACACTAAGAATATACCATCTTGAGGGTGGGGCATATTGAGAAAAGAAATGTAATGATTTTTAGCCTTTTTCAGATTACTTCTTATCTTTAAATATATATTATTGATATCTTTTGTTTTTATTTGTCCTAAATTTTTCCCTGCATTCCTCCTCCACCCAATGACGCATTTCATATAACAAAGGATATTTAAATGAAAAATTTAAACAAAAATGATAAATAGAGAAAAAATTTAAAAAACCTGATGGATACATTAAAAACCACAATCAGACAATATATGCAATGTTTCACCATCAGAAACCTTCCACTTCTGCAAAGGAGTGGGAGGAGGTATCTTTTCGTAACTCTTTGGGTCCAATGTGATTCTTTTAAATGTGCAATATTCATCTCTGATCATTGTTCTTTCTATTTACATTGTTCTAGTCATGGTTTCTACTGTCTTCTTGGCTCTGCTAACTTTGCATAAGTTTACCAAAATTTTTCCATGCATCTCTGTATTCATCATATTCACTGTTTCTTTCAGAATAGCAAGCCATTAATACAAGTACCAACTCCATTTGTTCAGCCATTCTCCAATTGATGGGCATCTATTTTGTGTTCATTACTTGATCACACACACACACACACACACACACACACACACACAAATGCTACTATAAATATTTTTTAATATATGGGGCCTTTTCTTTTAAATGAGTGATTTCCTTAGAGTTTGAAGTTGGCTTTTTAATACTTGCTACCTTTCTTGTTTAACCATCAGGAATCAATTTATGAGGCAATGTGGTATATGGAATGAATGCTAGATTTAGAATTATGAGAATTGGGTAGAAATTCCAGTTTTTATACTTATTATCTATATGATCTCAGGTAATCTGTTTCATTTCTCTGTAAATCAGTTTCCTCATCCTGAAAATGAGAAAGTTGGATTATATAAACTTTGAAGTTCCCCTAACTATAAACATATGGTCTTTCTACTATAATGGCTTCACTGTGTATTTCATCAAGAAGCAACCTGACAATACATTAGACATTAGAGGTCTTGTAGTTCTTTAGGTCTCTCCCATAAAACAAGGAGGCTATGGCCCAGAGAGTTTAAGTGACTTCCCCAGGGTCACACAGGTAGTTAGTAGTAGGACAAAGATTCAAATCCACATCAAACAGTGTCATTGCCACTGTCAAACTGCTTTTCCATATATCTAAAAGATTTTTAAAAAATACTAAAACAGTATACATATTTTAAAAATGGCAATAACTTGGCCATCGAAAAAGTTGAAGCTTTTCTGTATATTTTGAAAAATAAATGAAAAGATGTGAGGAACCACAACATAGTTGTATTTGCACATCTCTAGCATTTTACATTTCCTCTTTCAGACAGCAGAAATGACAAGATTAGAATGTGCAGTCATCATTCAACCTGTCAGAATATTTTATTCTTCATCTGCCCTTGTCCCCAAATGACTTGCAATAAAGAAATCCTCCAATTTCTAAAAGCTTCTGGAAAAGGCAAACACTAAATTTTAAGATATCTAAAGAAGTTTTTCTTTAAGTATTTCACTCCACTTTCTATCTTATATATAACTTATACCCCTATAAGGCCATAACTTTCTTCAATAAAAATTTTTTGATTCATTGTTAAAATAAAAGAGTACATTTGTCTGTGGATCAGAACCAAAACTTGAAAATTTGCAGAATAAAAATTTAATTGTGTTAAAGAAAATAATATCGATTAAAGTTAATTTAACTCTTTCTTCAGGGAACACAGAATAAAAAAAAAAATTTAAATGTGCCCGCAGAGCATGACATTTTAAAAAGAAATTATCCAATAATCTTTTCTGTGAGTTGCTATTAAAATATTTTTAATTCCCTGAGCACGTAAGCTGACTGATGGCAGGGGAAGGAAGCTTGGAAATGGAATGAGTGAAAGGCAGAGTCATTCTGGAATTCAATCCAAATGTGTTGTGCATGATTTAGAAGTCAGAAAGATCAAGAATTGATTCATGACATCTCACCAGAACTGAAAATACTTATCACGTGATAATAGGAGCATTTCATTGAGAATATTAAAAAATACTAACCATTATTAAAACTACACATAAGTGTCAAATACAAATTAGAAAGTATTTCTTGAATGTAGGGCACAGAGAAAATGCATACGAACCATGATACATGTACTGCATTCTTCATAAAATGCTAAGAGCTAAGGAGGGAACACACAGATTATTCAAAAACCATTTGACATTGGTCTTAAAGAGTTTACATTCAAATGTGGTTAGATATGATGAGACACACATTTAGCTTGGTCTTGAGAGCCTGGTCTTGGCATAACAATCTTAGCAGGCAAAACAAGAGGTGTTTTGAAACAGAGACCCTGGGAAGGCTATGTTTAAATGACTGGCATTGGTTCTTGAAAAGTTCTGGGAACAAGGGAGTGGTCTTGTTCTATATTTTGCTTTTATTTATTTTTTTTTTTAGTGAGGCAATTGGTATTAAGTGACTTGCCCAGAGTCACACAGCTAGTGAATTTTTGTGTGTCTGAGGCCGGATTTGAACTCAGGTCTTCCTGACTCCAGAACCAGTGCTCTAGACACTGTGCCACCTAGCTGCCCCATCTTGTTCTATATTTTAAGGAAAAGAGGCAAGCAGGAAGTCATTGGTACCCCCTGACTTGTTCTTGGTAGCACTTGTATCCTGAAAGACTATAAAAGGTGCTGCTATAGGAAGTGTAGCTCCTGTGCTGTAGAATGACTATATGTTGCAGAGAAGGAATTCATCTGCAATAATAGAGGAAATTTCACACCAGGAGTCCCCTATGCCAAAAAGAAAAAATAATAGGAAAAGAAGATATGAGAACAAAGGTGTAGTTGAGTGAACACAGCAGATTGAGTGGTAAAGAAGAGGATTGGAGAGAATGAAGCATTGAAGACATGAAAGGACTGGAGATTGTGAAAAGAATGTTTTGGAAGTAGAATAGATTTTAGAAGTCTGGCTGAGGTAGAAAGGAAATATAAGGCCATAGAAGCTGAAGACATTGATGAACTGGGAAGTCAAAATGTTAGAACAGTCATTAATGTACATGAAGTCATCAAAGAGATGTTTTCTTTATGGGACAATGACTGTATAATTATGTATGAAAACCATTGCCCTCTAAGATCTTACAGTCTAACTTATGAGATAAGAATGCAATCACATGCAACAAATAAACAAACAAATACATGTGAGCTTCTTGAGAACAGGAACTGACAGTCCTTTCTTTGCTTTGCATCCTTAGCACTTAGCACAGTGCCTGGCACCAAGTGGGTGCTTAATAAATACATACTGACTAGATGATTTGATGATAAAGTGCTAGCTTAACTATAACCACGAACCAATGTGCATAGTGCAGACAATAAGTATTCTGGTACAGTCAGGAAGGGGAGAAAGTTGTTAAAGTTATTGACAAGAATTTGAAGACCTTCAGAGAAAAAGGGGCCCACCACTTTTCATGACAGTGCACTTTATTCCACTTTTGAATAGCCCTAATTCTTAGGATTTTGAGGGGGGTGAGGGAATTAAATCAATCCAAAATCCAACTCTCAGTTACTACTCTTTGTTTTAACCTTAGGAGTCAAGCTGAGCAAGTGTAAGGGTTCATCCACATAAAAACTCTCAAACACTTGAAAAACTGCTATCACAGCCTTTTAAAATTTTCTCTAGGTCAAGCATAATCTGAGTAACTAGGTGGCACAGAGGACAGAACATTGAGCCTGTAATGAAGAAGACTCATCTTCCTGAGTTCAAACCCAGTCTCAGACACTTACTAGCTGTGTGACCCTGGGCAAGTCACTAAACCCTGTTTGCCTCAGTTTCCTCAACTGTAAAATAAGCTGGAGAAGGAAATAGAGACTATTCAGTATCTTTGACAAGAAAACACCAAACTGGGTCAGGAAGAATTGGACACAACTGAAAAACAATCGAACAACAATAGACCTCATAGTTCCTTCAGTTCCATCCCAGTCATAGTACAACTTATTTACATCCTTCCCGTAATAAGAATACCTGGCCCAAAGTAAATGCTTAATAAATGCTTTTATTCATTCATTCCTAAAATGTGCCCAGACCTGAACCAAAAGTTCTTGAGATATAGACTGACCACTGCAGAAAATGAGGCAAAAAGAAAACATGGGTATGGGCATCTTTGGTGGTATAAGATTACATATATATGTATATGTGTATAGATATGTATATGTGTATAGATATAGATATAGATATAGATATAGATATAGATATAGATATAGATATAGATATAGATATATAGATATACACATATATATGTATATGTGTGTGTATATATGTATATTGTGTGTATGTATGTATGTGTGTATATATGTATGTATGTATATATACCCCAGCAGAAGTACTGATCATGACCCTAACAATCAACAGGAATAAAAATAAATGAGAATTCCTAGACTCATCCTTATACCTCAAGTCCAGTCTTAGGCTAGCCCATGCAGCCCTATTTCTTCTAGGTCCCAGGCTGCCCTGGGCACAAAGAAGACTCTGAAAGAACATCTAAACTCACATACACACACACACACACACACACACACACACACACACACTTCCTTTCTTCAAGACTATCAAGCATACCTCAGTATAGAAGTGGGAAGTAATGACTTAGTTTCTTCAACAGATTGGCTTCTCCTATAAATATTTCCATTGGGTTGTTGCCTGAGTAGGAGATAGGCATACATCAAGATGAGAGAAACCCCTTACTGTGAAGGCAGTAACAGCTGGAGTGATATCTATCAGATCAAAAATAAACTTTAAAAAAAGAGAGAAAATATCTTCAAAATATGTACAGTTATACAACAGATTTTAAACTGTTATATAAATGATGTCCTCAAAGTCAGTACACTATATAGTTAAATATTTGTCTAATAAGCTGGTAAGGCACCTTTGAGAAAATAAAATGCTTAGACAAGTAAAGAACTAAATTTGAACTTAAGTTAAAACTTTTTTTCAGTCTGCAAAGAATGAAAGAATGAGGGAGAAAGAGGGATAGAGAGAAAGGAGAGGAAGGAAAGAAAAGAGGAGGGAAGGAAGGCAAGGAAGGAAGAACAGAAGGAGGGAGGAAAAGGTGAAGGAAAAAGGGAAGGATGAAGGAAAAGAAAGCAAGAGAATGAGAAAAAAGAGAAGGAAAGGAAGAGGTAGAAAGACAGACACAGAGAGAGAAAAAGAAAGAAAGAAATTCTACCTTTCCACCACAACATCTCATATCATTTTAAGACGTTGGCTGACTCCTACGACTTCATGCGACTCACCTACTGCTAAAGCACAGAAAACAGAACAAAAGCCACCACTGACAGAGTCAGTCCACATTACCAAAAATTATAAAGTATATTTTGATGCAAAATCCAGACCTACCCAGGGGCATACACCAAATGCATTGAGGTTGTAGTCCTATTTTTATAAACAAAGAGTGTGCCAAATAACTACAAAGTCTGCACATATTTATGTTCTAAACTTCAGAGAGAAATTGTGATTTTCAAGGTCTGTTGGCAGGAGACATCTGTTATCACCATCTGTGCAGGAATTCAAAATAAAAAATAACAGTGTACATCTTCTTGTCTGTGGCTTACCAACACATGAAGTTAAAACCATCAATTTGTTACTTAAGGCACAGAAAGAGATTTAAGTTAGACAGTCACATAATATTAAATCTGGAAAAGACCTTAGAGGACATCTAATCCAGCCCCCTGTTTTAGTACTCATTATTTTAAATCATGTGGTAATATTTTCGCAGGGCCTAATTTGTCCAAGCCACTTCAGTTTTCAACATCTAATCTTCTCATCACAAGAATAGTGCAGCTAGCTGTGCACCTGAGTACTTATCCTCTTCTTAAAATTCTCTTTATCCTCAGCCTCCATGGTTCTCCTACCCCTTTCCTTCTATTTCTCCTCTTCTATTTTCTTCCTCTTCTTTCTGTCTCCTTAAGTAAGTGTATCTACCTTTCTTCCTCCTACTCTCAATCATTTATAAATCCCTTCTCTCCCTACCACCACTCCTTCCCTCTTCCTGCTAACTCCAACAGTTAATCTATTCACATGGCTGTTTAGGCAACCACCTAGTTTAAATCTTTAGCCCTGACCTCCTTTCCAAGAGCTAACTGCCTAGTGCTTTTTTCCATCTGGATTTCCCATCAACTCCTCAAATGCAACATGTCTAAAATAAAACTCATTCTCCTCAAAGGTCAATTCACACTTCTACCTTCCCTATTTTTCTCATAGATGCTGCCATTCTTGTATTTACCCAAGCTCTACCTTATTAAGTAATCTTTGATGCCTTCTTCTACTTCACTTCATCCCCCCATCCAGTCACCAATTCCTGTGGGTTTTTCCTTTACAATACTTCCAGCATTTGTCCTTTTCATTCCATTACCACTTCTACCATCAAAGTTCAAATGCTTATATTACTTCATTTTGCTGGGCCTGGATTCAGGAAAACCTGAGTTCAGTTCTGGTCTATGTAACTGAAAAAGTCACTCTGATGTCTGTTTCAGTTTCCTCAACTGTAAAATGCAGATGATATGATAACAGCACCTATTCCATAAGATTGTCATGAAAGTGAAATGAGATATTTGTAAAGCAGTACTTAGCACACAGCAAGCATTTAATAACTGTTTGTGTCCTTTACCAAACTCCATCCTCTCCAGTCTACCCTGAACATCGCTAAATATGTCATCCTAAGCTATAATATTTCATCCCAATACTTAGGGCAGCAAAGTGGCATGGTGGGTAGATAGAGTGCTGGGACTAGAGTCAGGAAAACTCATCTTCCTGAGTTCAAAACTGGCCTCAGACACTTAATAGATGTGTGACCCTGGGCAAGTCACTTAACCCTATTTTCCTCCAGAGAAGGAAATGGCAAACCATTCCAGTATCTCTGCCAAGGAAACTCCAATGGGGTCATGAAGAGTTGGTCACGCCTGAAAATAATTGACCTTTCAGTGCTGCATTGATGTCTGTCCAAAAAAGTCCCAACAGATTAACCTGGCACATTCTGTTCCCAATCTACAAGCTCTGAAGTATACTTTGTATGTTGATTACGGTATGTATGTAACATGCTGCATTGCATAATCATTCTAACAACAACAACAACATTAGTATTCATGTAAGTGTATCACGGTTTGCAAAATATTTTATAAACATTATTTCATTTGTGTCCTTGACTTATCCTTTCTGCTAAATTTTAAACGCTTTGAGGACAGAGCCTATGTATGACTCATCTTTGTATCTTTAGAAGCATTTGGAACAGTGTCTTGCTTGAAGTAACATCTCTTCTACTCACTACCTTGGTGAATTTGGGCAAAATACCTAAACTTGCTAGGCAGCCTTAGCTCCAAGCCCATAGAACAAGGAGGTTAGGTCTGTCATGGCTGAGGATATTATTCTCCCTTGGCATCACCATTCTAAATATCAATTTTGATATTAGAAGGTGAAAAGAAGATCCTGAATTTAATGTATTCTTAGCCCAGGGCATTTTCTTGAGATTTCTTATAGGGATTCATCATCTTGCCATTTGCTTCTTTTTAGTGAATACATGCATTCCCCCCCCCCAGATAATTGAAAATTCTCTTTACCTGGAAAGTGAAAGGTATTGGACCTGCTATTTTCTCGGTATAAGGAACTCTTAGGCTGAAGAAACTCCCTCTACCAATGCAGGGCAACAATTTTTTCTGCAATTTATTGTCTTAAACAGTTGCACGAAGCACTAAGAGATTAAATGTCTAGTCCAATGATACCCAGCCAGTATGTAAGAGGAAAGATTTGCCCTCCAATCCTAAGGCCTGCTCTTGTTCTCAATATACTATGATGCCTCTCTAGTTACTTGAGGTCCAGGTTAAACTGGGGTCACTCAATTCCATTCAACAAACCTCAAATACTTACCATATGCAAGATGAGAGGCTACATGGCATAGCAGATTGAGAATTCCAATTGGTCTCCAAGTCAAGAACACCAGGATTTAATTCCCATCTCTGATATATAGTGACTGTGTGACCCTGGGAAAGTCACTTAACCTTTTGGTGCACAAGGCAACTGTTTAAGAAAATAGAGCAAACTTCATCTACCAATGTAGAGCATTTAAATGCCTTCCTCCCTGTAAGTTCCCTGAACCAATGAAATCACAAATTGGATAAAAATGTTCAAGGTTTAAAGAAATGTAAATATAACATGATATTGCCCTTAAGGCAGTATAATCTACTAGAGAGTGGGATGGGTATATTATGACGGATCTACAACATATATTTGAATAAGTATGATCCAAGGTAGAAAATGAAAGGAGCAAAGGTAAGATCCAGACAAAGTACTCTAAGAACTTTTGAAGAGGTTAAAAAAAAAAGATAATTTTAGCTGCAGAGTAAGAGCTGGAAAACAGCTTCATAGAGGAAGTGGTCAAACTGAGCTGTGCCTTCTAAGACGAGAAGGACAATAGGCAGAGGTGAGGGAGAAAGAATATTCCAGGTATGGAGAATAATTTGTGCAAATACAAAGATGTCAGGTCAATATTGTTACAGTCAGGTTGGTTGGGATTTAGAAAATGCCAAAGAAAATAATGTGAAATCCAACTCAAATATTATTCTGGGGTGAGATTATAGAGAGTCTTAAATGCCAGGCTGAATTTGTGATTTCTCTCGTGGACAACAGAAAGTCAAAGGCTTTTGAGCAGAGAAGTTATGTGTTCAGACTGGTGCATGAGGAGTATTATTTTGATGCCAGTATGGGTTGGAAGGAAGTTACTGGAGGCAGGAGGAGAAAGTAGGAGGCAAGAAAAGAGCTCATTACAGCCTAAGATAGACTGAACACCCTACGAATGATAAAGAAATAATGAGAAACAATCTGGAAGTAGAATCAAAAGCCTTTGGAAAAAGTTTGTATCTGGGAGATAATGAAGAAGGAAAAGTCAAAGCTCAATTCAAGGTTTCAGAAGTGGACTGATTATTACCATAAACAGGGAAATTGAGGGAGATGGATCAGTGTGAGTAGGGAATGATTAGTTAATTGAATCATGTAATTTGAGAATTGAAAAGGACTTCAGCAGTTTTAGATATGTAGTTTGAGATGCTTCTGGCACATCCAAATGGAGGTGACCAGCAGCATGTATACTAGGAATGCTAAACAAAGAATGGGTGTGACAACAGAGATCTTCATAAGTAATCACTGAATCTATAAGAATAGAAAAACTCAATGTGGGAAAATGTGTATAGAAAATATAGAAGAAGGCTTAGGAAAGGACCCTAGGAGTCACCTACACTTAGGCAAATGAGAAGCTTTCAGTTAAGTAGAAAGAGAACTAGATAAGTACAGGACCACAGAAGCCAAAGGAGGAGAGAGCACTAAGAAGGATGAGGAGAAAAAGAAGGAGATGGTTAACTGTCCTAGGTGTTCAATCTTCATTTTCAAAGAGGACCAATGACATCATGAGGAGTTGCACAAAGTCTTCAGTCTTACTCTCTTCCAGAGTCATCAAAGTCCACAGATGAGACAAAAGTCAGTACAACTGGCAATGGCCTGGGATGCAGTGAATGACCTTGGCATCTTCTATGTCTGACCAAGCTCTGAGCACTCCATAGCACCTGCTTCAGCTGTATTCATGGCCATTGAAAAAAATTATCATCTGCCCATTATATGAGGGAAGTCTTCACATGCTTAGAGTAGACATCCCCCTAACTCACCAGGTTTGAGGCCTGTCAGTTACACTGAACCTGGTTTAGTCCACCTTCCAGGACGGTTTTAGAGGAGTGTGGCTGCTACACATGCTACAGCTTCTTGGAACCACAGGTGAGAGTTGGGTGACAGATGGACACCAAAGGTGGACAAGCTGCCCTGAAAAGGGTTCAGCAAGCCTTCACACTAGAGGTGCTAGTCCTTCCTGAATGTCACATATACCACTCTGGGAGACACAGGTGAGATATGGGTGATAGATGGACACCAAAGGCAGATGAGCAGCTCAGGAAACTGTCAAATACCACATAAATATCAAAAAGGATTCTGTATTGAACAATTAAAAGATTGTTTGTGACCTTTGAAGGTTCCATTTCTAAAGAGTTGCAGGGACATAAGCTGGATGGTGAAAGGTTGAGGACAAAACGAGAAAGGATAGAGTGTTTTTCCAAATCGTTTTGCTAAAAGTAGAACACAGGCTAGGCTCTTAACTCATCAAGCAGTTAGGTGGCACAGGGAATAGAGTACTTAACTTTGAGCCAAGCCCAAGGACAAATTCTGTGATTACTAGCTAACCACAGGAAAGTCATTTAACCTCTCTCTGCCTCAGTGTACTCTTCTGCATAATGGGGATAATAATAACACCACAGTGTAGTTTCAAGGACTAAATAGGTAATATGGCCAAAGCACTATGCTAATCTTTAAGTTTGCAAACAAAATAAATTTATCATAGCACTACCAACCAAACACTATAATAGTACTAGCAACTCTTCTTGTTATCGTTAACTTGCCTCAGGGACAACTCGATGTCTCAGAAAATGATGAGTGAAACTACCACTCTGACTGAAAATGATAGGACGGATAGGAAAAAAAAGACCATGTCACCTGAAAATTCTTAACAGGAAAGGAAGGAAATGTCTTACATGATCACACACCTGTGATCTTTCAGCAAAGTAGAATACTTTTGAAGCCCAGAAAAAAGACTGAAATGAGCTAGTGCCTTCCCTCTGTTGATTATTTCCAATTTGTCTTCTATACAGTAGCTTGTTTGTATATAGTGGTTTTCATGCTGTCTCCCCAATTGAATTGTAAGCTCTTTGAGAAGGAAGACTATGTCTGGATCTATTCCCATTTTTCCAGACATCTTAACATTCTATTTTTATCCATATACTTTATAATCCACTGACACTGACCTTTTTGCTTTTCCTCACTTGTGACACTCCCTTTCCAACTTCCAGCATTTTTGATGGCTAAGTCATCATCTTCATCACCTCCATTTTGTAGATGAGGAAAATAAAGCTGAGCAGCTTTAAAAGATTTACCCAGGGTCATACAGCTAATGCATGTCTGAGGCAGGAAGTGGCTCCTCCTGACTGGAAGTCTAGCACTCTCCCCATTGAACTACCCGGCATTTCCCAATTCCTAAATTAGGTCCTTTGCTTGATAGCTTTAGTTTGAACAAAATTCTGATCTTCATGAAATGAAGCTTTGGGCTATTTCTTGCTCTGACTGCAATGAACTTCTATGATGTGATGTTTTAGGGTTACCCCTGCTTACATAGCAAGACTCCCACCATTCTCTCATATTAGGACAACTACACCCACTTTTCCAGGGGGTCTGATGTGCTCCAGCATCTTTCTCCACAGAAGGAGAAATCTTATAAGTCAAAAAGTACATCTACCAGTCATAGGCCTTGCATATACAATTTTTCCCTAGAAGAAGGGTTATTTCTCCCTGAGTCCATGCCAAAAACTATACAAAGTTGATAGGGCTTAAAAGAGATGAAAAACTCTTTTTAAAAAAAGAAATTCTTTGGGGGCAGCTAGGTGGCGCAGTGAATAGAGCACTGGCCCTAAAGTCAGGAGGACCTGAGTTCAAATCCCACCTCAGACCAACCACTTAACACTTACTAGACTCTGGGCAAGTCACTTAACCCCAATTGTCTAAAAAAAAAAAATTAAAAAAAAAGAAAGAAATTCTGACTGTACAAACATATCACAATTCTATGTCCAAGTGGTCTAGGGTAAGATAAAATGTACTTATAGTTAGTTTTCAGAATAAAACAAAATTAAGGAAAGCAGTACAATTAACCCTCCCAAGCCAATGGACTGGATGGTAGTGGTCAAGTTTCAACATGAAGCTTTAAGTTTTTGTTTTGTAATTAAAAAGTTCTAACAATTGCCTTTTTAAGTTTATAATTTTTATTTTTACATCCATTTTTTAAAATTTTGAGTTTTAAATTCTCTCTTTCCAGCATACTCCTCCCCCACCCCCATTATACATGTGACTGGCTTCATCTCTTTAAAAAATAGAAATAACACTTTAATATAAATGAATTTGATAATAATATTGGATTGTGCTTTTTCTGGCTGGTAAGATTTTAAATTCCTGGTTATAATCCTATATTACAAGCAGGGATCATTTAAAAGCCTTAATCTATCACCTACTCCCTGTGGGAGCTTAGAGAAGTAATTTTTTTCTCTCTGGGCCACATTTTCTTCATCTATAAAATTAGGACAAATGACCTTAAGATCCATTCCATTTCAGACTGGCAGCTAAAAGCTGCCCAAATACTGTGCATGATTTCATTTTAACAATTTGATATCTATCTGTTTAAAAAAAGGAAAGCTAATTTATGTTAGGATTGATAAGAACTTTTGGTCATAGAAGTTGGATTGAAGTTGGATTGTATTGAAGTTGGATTAAAAATCACAAATTCCCAGGATTAGAAGGAAAAAGGGAGAAAGGGAGTGAAATAAAGCAGGAAAGAAGGAGGGAGGGAGCTTTGATTTTATTTCAGGCCAAATGAAACTTGGAGATAAGCAAACAGTATTCACTATTTATCTGCACAGTCTGTTTAAAGGGAAGCTTAATCTTATGACTCATATTTAGGTAGCGATCCTTGATAAGCTGGAAACTGCTTTTTTGTAAAGGAATTTGTTCCTGGGAGGAAACTTGGCCAGGAGTAACTGAAGCAAAGGTGAAGAGGACAAATGATTCCAGGAGTGGGATACAACAGGAATTAGCAATTTATTATTATTTAATATGATCATTGAATGCAAAACCAATCAATGTCTTCCTTTTTAACTCAATAAAGAATTTTCAAAATTAAAATCAATTTCATTTAGTCATGGTTGGTTTTAAAATAGCCAAGTTGATTACATAGTTAAATTGATTCTGATTTGTTCTATTATATTTTAAAGGCCAGAATCAAGCTCTTTCTACAATTGCTAGGTCCTACCCACCTATTTGAACTTAAATAGAGCTCCATTTGCAAATTTTCTCTTTCTCTGTTTCACATAGATAAATACAAAGATACAGATATAGATATATATACACATACATACATAGTTTGTATAATACATGATTCTTCTATAATAAGAAATTATAAAGTATTATATTGCTTTACAACCTATATGACCTGGATCAAATCATTTAATTCCTCTGGACCTCAGTTTCTTCATCTGTAAAAATATAGGGCTAAGATTAAATAATTTCTAGGTTGTCATCCAGTACTGAATCCTGTGATGTCTGAGTTACTTTTAAATACTTTTTAGTATTAATGAGTTTGAAGATCTTTTGTTAACAGATACAAAATCTCTTTATTATTCTGTTCTTTATGATGCTTCAGTTGAATCAAACATTACAAATTTATAATGAGCAGGTTATACATCACTCAGAAAGTAGCTGAAATCTACAGAAGGAAAAAGAATAATAATTCAAACCAAGAAATGCAAAAAACAAGTATCAGACGATTCCCACACAATTAAACCCAAAAATCATTGTACATGAAATCTAAGTTTTTATGACTAATCAATAGCTCTATGTCCAATTAGGTTTCCTTCTAATGGCAAGTTTCATAGATGAAGGATAGAAATTGCCAACCTGATTTTTGGTGTGCCCCTGGTTATCTCAAGGGATGTTGTTAAGGTCTCCCTACTCTCTAAATAAATTAAATTAAATTTTTAAAAATAAATGCATGTCATGCGGAACTTTCTGATGAGCTTTGGGAATGATGCGAGTTCTCAAATCACCCAGAGAAAGTGTCTTCCTTATTGAAAAAAAAAGGGTGAGAATTATTATTAAATCTTCTGAACTTAATAAGGGAAATTATTCACATGTTGAAGATCAGACCACTAGAGGGCCCTAGTTGCATTATAAAGAAGGATAACCATAAAGACACATACAAGTTTTCTCTCTGCCTTTCACTGTTCTTCTGATTTTTTTTTTAAACCCACATAGGCATACAATTAAACACTGAGTGCACATTATGGGTCCCACAGTTCAAAAGATGCTTATTAGCTAGAACTAATTCTGTTGAGAAGGGGAAAAATACCCATGGAATAAGCTTTTTGCTCTTGTCTTACAAAGTCAAACACTGCAGCCAGTCCTTTATTTGGCAAGCTCAGAGCAAATCACAGTATGACCTTAAGTTTAACAAAGTTGAATCAAAGGGTTTCTTATCCTGGGATTTTGCAAAGGACTAAATAATATACAAGCAGTTTGTTCCAGGTCGTCTCAAGCCCTGGGACCCCATATATGAGTTTCTTGGGTTCAGCTTCAAGAATAGAAACTATCTACAATAGTTCAATTATCTTTGTCCTGCTAATTTCTCTCCTCCATGTCTCCCCTAGAGATTTAGGGCTTAACTCCAAAAATCAAGAGGCCAGCTTGACTTGCATTTGCTATTCCTGCTTCAGGTATAAAACAACCCACTATACAGCATAACTTCAAAACAATAAATACCCTTCTCCCACTCCCCACTCCTCTCCCCAAAAGCAACAGTTGTGGAACGGTGTCTCAGAATCATTCATATTACTAAGTGTCTATTCTTTTATGCTTTTCCTAAGAACAATGCCTCAAGAAGCCAGGCAACACGTTAAGATGCCTTAGAAGAGAGGAACAAAATGACATTTCTACAGGGTTAGGAGCTAAAGGTTTTCCTGAAAGGTTTACTTGTCAAATTAGATAATGTTTGTAAAGCACTTAGCACATTGTGTGATACATAGTAGGTGCTATATAAATGCTTATTCCTTTCTCTTTCCTTCCTTTCATTAAGGGAGTAAGGGATAATGCTCAAGCTGAAGCCCATGAGAACAGGGCAAGTGGGAAGTCTTCCAGAGAACAGCATCACGACCATCATACCCTCATAAGCTAGCCCCCTACCTTTCCAGTCTTCTTACACCTTACTTTATGTTCCAGTGACATTGGCCCCATCATAGCTCATTCAACAAGATGTCCCATTTCCCTTGTCAATGCATTTTCACTGGCTGTCCTCCCTACCTTGAATTCTGCCTCCCACTCATCTCCATCTCTTGGCCTCCCTGGCTTCTTATCACAGTTAAAATCTTACCTTCTATAAGATGGCTTTCCTTATGCCCTTTAATACCTTCTCTCTATTGATTATGTTTGTTGTTGAGTCATTTCAGTCACGTCCAATACTTTGTGATCCCATTTGCAGTTTTCTTGGCAAAGATACTAGAGTGGTTTACCATTTCCTTCTCCAGCTCATTTTATACATGAGGAAACTGAGGCAATCAGGGTTAAATGACTTGCCCAGAGTCACAAGGCTAATGCTGGATTTGAAGTCAGGAAAATAAGACTTCTTGACTCTTGGCCTGACCCTCTATCCACTGTATCTCCTAGCTGTATCTCCAATTTATCTTGTATGTATCTTTTTTGTCTATAGCTGTTTGCATGTTATCTCTCCCTGGTTCTTGAGATCAGAGTTTGTTTTCTGAGAAAGATTAAAGCATCAATGAAAACATCAAAGTTACAAACTTGGAAGTCTGGAAAGATGGTGTGGCCTTTGACAGAAAAAGGCAAATCTGAAAGTGTGTTTGAGTTGGGGAGAAATAAATTGAGTTCTGTCTGGGGTATCTCAAGATTGAAATGCCTCTGAAACATCTAGTTTGACATGCCTAGTAGTCAATTAGTAATACTGGATTGAAACTCAGGGTAGAGAATAGGGCAGACAGACTTGTGCATCACTGACATAGAGATGATAATTAAATTACAGTGCCTGTTACATTTTGTTATTGTTGGTCAGTCATGTTTGACTCTCTGTGACCCCATTTTGAGGTTTTCTTGGGAGAGATCATGGAGTGGTTTACCATTTCCTTCTCCAGCTCATTTTATAAATGAGAAAAAAGAAATAAATGTGAGGCAAACAGGATTAAGTGACTTGCCCAGGGTCCCACAGCTAGTAAGTGTCTGAGACCAGATTTGAACTCAAGAAGATGAGTTTTCCTGACTCCAAGCCCAGTGCTCTATCTACTGTGCCACCACCTAGCTGCCCTGCCTCTTACGTAGCACACACTTAAATAAATGCTAGTTGACTGACTGATGAAATCACTGAGAAAGAGTGTATAGGAAGGGAAAAGTAAGGGGCCTAGGATAAAGTCTTTGAAAACAGACTCAGTTAGGAGGCATGATATGGAGAATGACCCATCTGACCAGAAATGGTCTTATTTTATGCACAAGTGCCAAAAATAGTGTTATATTTTGATATATCACAGTACTGAGTAGCAATACGTTATAGCAGATAGAGTGTTAGAATTTGATTAAGGAAGATCCTATCTTTCATATTTAGTTGAAATAATTAGTATTTTATATTGGGCTTTTTGGTTTGCAAGACATTTTATTTATGTTATCTCATTCTATCTCACAACAATTTTGTCATATATATGCTATTATTATCACCCCCTTACACAGATGAGGAAACTGAGGCTAGTTTATGTGACTTGCCCAGGGTTATATCGATAGATAATAAGTGTCTGAAGCAGGTTTAAATTCAGGCCTTCCTGACTCTAAGACTGACACTATCCATGGTACTACTTAGTTGTTCTCCTTAACAACTATGACCATATTCTGATGCTGAGTGAAGTGAGCAGAACCAAGAGGGCTTCGTACACAATAACAGCCACATTATGCGATGACTAATACTGTTAAACTGAACCCTTCTCAGCATTACAAGGATCTAAGACATCTCCAGAGGCCTCGGGATGGAAAATGCTGTCCACATACAAAGAAAGAACGATGGAAGTTGAATCGCTATCACTTATTTTTACCTTCTGTTGAGTTTTGTTTCATCTTTCTGATGGTTCCTCCTCTTGGTTTTAATTTTTACTTACAACTTCATTAATGTGAAAATATGTTTAATAGGAATGTAAATGTAAAGCCTATATCAGATTGTGTGCCATCTTGGGGAGGGTGGAAGGGGGGGAGGAAGGAGGAGAAATACTTTCAACTCAAAAGAATATGGAAGTGATTGTTGATAAAATAAATTCATAAAATTTTAAAAAATCTATGACCATAAGCAAGTCATTTCACATTTCTGAATCGCAATTTCTTAATCTATGAAACAGATATGGTATCTGTTATGCCTATTCTATTGTAACCCGACCACGAGGGGAGGTCCCTCCCAAGGAAGGAAACCGATATCTTGTCTTCCCTTGTTTTCTAGGAATGGGCTAGTGGTGCCCTGCTCACCCACTGAGATGTGTGCTGCAAATAATCACTGCCAGTCTGGGTGCCTTCAAAAGGAAGAGAGTCACACAGGGATCCCCTGTGAAAACAGAGGGAACATGACTAGTTCTTTGGATGCTACCCTGGAAAGACCATCCTGACAGCAAACAGGGAGTAATGTATCAATCACATTTAATGAGACAGAGCATATAGAGGTGGAAGGAAGGGGGATGGCATAGTCAAGGGGTGGTGAAAGGAAGCAGGAAGCTTAGAAAGAGAGAGGAGGGAGAGAAGCATATAAAGTCACTCATAGAACTGTGGCTGGGCGTCGAGAGCACTTGTGTAGTGTGGATCCAGGGCAGGTGGAGGAATATCTGAGGGGCAGGGTTTTGAAGTCTCATTCTTACAGGGGTGTGGTGGTAGGGAACAAATTAAGTCTTATCCAGGCCACCTTAGGGTTCATTCATTAATGTATCAAAATCATCTCAAAATTATCAGGGTCACTTCAGGCTCAGGTCTTGATCCTTAATTAGTATAAGAGTTCTCTGGTCTTATATAGTCCTTATCTACAGTTTACAGACCAAGATGTCTTTAGTGCAACCAAAGGGACATTATGCTTCTCCTAATTTAGGACGTAGTCTCTAAATATGGTCTTAATTAATTTTGGGCATTTTTTGTAAGTGCTTCTATGTTTCACTTTACACTCTTAATCCCTATTTATTATTACCTTGCCCAAGCTACTTTTACACTTGTTATACTTACTAGTGGGGGATGAAAGAAGAAAAGATATAACAAGATGAAATTTCAACACATACCTATAACCCTGCAGGGTTGCTGTGGACTCAAAAGAGAAACTGGGGAGAGAGTGTTTTGCCTACTCTCTATTTTTTACATCAACCAGTGTGGTATGGTTGGCAGAGTCTTGGACATGGCATCAGGAAGAACTGAGTTCAAATTCAACCTCTGATACTTGCTAGGAGTGACTATTGGCAAGACCTTGAATCACTCTGAACTACAGTTTTGTAAATGAGAATAACATGTGCAGTGCAACAAGAAGAATTGGTGAGAAGTCAAGATAATATGCCACAGTGAATAGAGTGATTGGCTTAGAGTCAAGAAGACCAATCTTTTTTTATTTTAAATCCAGCCTCAGACATATACTAGCTATGTGACCTTGGGAAAATCGCTTAACCTTGTTTACCTCAGTCTCCTCATTTGTAAAATGAATCAGAGAAAGAAATGGCAAACTACTCTAGTACTTTTGCCAAGAAAACCCAAAAAGGGGTCACAAAGAGTCAAACATGACTGAAAAATGACTGAACAACAAGATAATGTATATAAAACATTTTACAAGTTTTAAAGCGTGTGTAAATATCATTTTTGTTATTAGTTTATTATTCTGTTGTTCTTGTCCCCCCCCAAAAGAAACTGAGATACAAATAATTCTGGAACAAGTCACTATCCTGCTATTATTCCCTTTACATTCTTTGATATTTAATATTCTTTACATTCTTGAAGAGTTGTATAAAATAATTTGTAATTACATGTAATTATAGAATTATCACATAATTATATAGCATATAATGTAATTTTGTATTTACTGTTGTTATTCCCAGAAAAATGTTCTCTAACAAAATTGTGTGCATCAATAACTTGCATGGTAAGGCAGTCTCATTAAATGAGGTTAGCAGAGAAAAGGTGATGGACTATCATTACCCTAAAGGATGGAAATCAAAATATGAAATCATGCCATTAAGCTGGAAATGTGCACAGTCCACTCAACTGAAGTTCAAGATGTTCAAGTTTCAGCTTACATCACGTGCTAGACTGGACACAAATATAAGATGAGTGGTAATTATCTAAAAGCCAACAAGAGCTTCAAAACAGAATTTAATGGGTAACAAGTTGATGAGCCTGGGGACTAATTTAAAAAGAAATAAAACCACACAAAGGTAACACTAAGAAGTACTTCTACATAAAGTCTTCTTGGTCCCCTCTCCCAATTATTAGCATTCCCATCCATTACTCTATAAGGATCATGTAGCTGTCTGAAATATTTACTAAGGGTCAGATTCTTTCTACATTATGTGTGACAGTTAGCAGGTTCCCCTGGGAGGAAAATAGGGGATAGTTCTTGGCAGCAAACCACAGTGAATATTAAAGGGTCAGAAAATAGTGATTCAACAGGAAAAAAAACTGAAGGGAATTTGGTTTATTGACCTTGTGAAGAAGCCATCTCAGAGATGATTCAGAAATACTTTGTAATTTATAGGGACTAAACAATAACAGCAATAACAAAAGTAGCATTTATATAGCACCGTGAGGTTTGCAGAACACTTTACCAACATTATTTCAATTTGTCTTTTCAACAAGCCCAGAAAGTATTTTGCTGTTGTTGAGTTTGCCATTTCATTCTCTAGCTCATTTTACAGATGAGGAATTGAGGTAAACAGGGTGAAGTGACTTGCCCAGAGTCACACAGTTAGTAAGTATCTAAAGTTGGATTTTAATTCACGAATATGAGTCTTCGGGACTCCAGGCCCAACTTTCTATCTACTGTACCACCTAGCTTCCCAGGAAGTATCTTATTATTATTTACATTTTACAGATGAGAAGAGTGAGGCAGTTAGAAATTAAGTGAGAGGATTGCACAGGGTTACACAGCTAGCTTATACCTAAGGCTGGATTTGAATTTAGATCTTCCTGACTCTAGGTTGAGCATTCTATCTACAGCATCACCTAACTTCCTAAGTCTTGGTTTCGTTTTATTACTTTTCTGAGGTTTAAAAATTATGCTACTGCCCTAGAATTTTCTCTAATCATAATCTGGCAAACAATATTACCTAATCTTCCCAATCACAGTGTAGATTAATTTACTTTCACAAAGTAGGATCATAGGGTTAAGAGCTGAAAGGGAACAGAGATAAATTTAACTTATCATTTTGTAAAAGAAGAAACTGAGACCCAAAGAGTAGGACAGCTAGGAACAGAACCCAGATCTTCTAGCTTCTGGACAAGTACTCTTTCCACTACAATATTTAAAATACACTGATCTGTTCTAGCATAGCAAACACCAACTCCCAAACTACTGTTGCTGGCACATGAAATTGGACTCCAATGAAGCTTCGTGACTAGATTCAAAAGGAATCAAAATGTGTAATACCTAATGTAAAAACCAATGCGATTTACATAGCAGGGATGGCACAATATACAAAAAGCCATTTAATTCTTAGACTCTAGGTGAAATGTATCCCATGCCATCCATTCCCAGAGAGCATCAGGAGGAAATGAAGACAAAAGTGTCCATTGCCTTCGAAGGGTTCGTTACTAATTGGCAACTGCAACACCAAGGGGCTCCAGGAGGAAAGAGGAGGCGCCAGTGCCATAGGCATCATTAAACACACTGTTGCAGTGTTGATTTCACATCCCTCCTTCTCATCACATCCTCCATGCTCCAGCAACAACTGCCTAGTTGGTGCTCCTTTTACAAGACATTCCATATCCCTCCTCTCTATCTGTGCAGCTAAAATGCCTGATACTTGGAATGCACTTCCTCCGCACCTCTGCTCCCTGGAATCCCTATCTTCTTTCTAGCTTCAGCTTGAATTCTGACTTGAATTCAGCTTGAATACTAACCTCTCCTGATGTCTCTTCACCCTAGTTTTCAGTCCTGCCTCTCATTCCCCTCTATTTGCCCATATTTTATATTTACTAATCTATGCATGTCTTATTTCCCCCCCCCCCGAAGAATATAAACACCTTGAAGACTTTTTGTTTTGTCTTTAATTGTTGCATAACAAAAAAAGTAACAAATAATTATTGTAATGACTTCTTTAGGGCAGGGCTGGGGAGGGAAGAAAAAGAAACAAAAAGAAAGTTACATGATAACCTAGAATAGCAAGTTCTACACAATAGATCTGCAGTTTCACGCAAAGTTATTTTTTTTCTATTCTACTAGAATAGTGGAATATGAGAATAGAGATATTATAAAAAAAAAAGCATAGCAGACACTACATAAATGCTTTCCTCACATTCCTTTCCCCTCCTTCCCCTGCCATCCCTGGAGGAGAGAATATGGAAAGGTTTGTTTTATTTCTTAAGTTCAGATAAAATAAATAAATGGAAGAAAAAAAAGAAATGACTTTTTGGTGTTGAGTTTCTCCTCTACTAGACAACTCCATTTTATAATTTTATACTTTTGCTTTCATTCTCAGTGAGGGAAGGTTGGAAGGGAAGAATGGAGAGAATTTGGAATTCAAAGTTTTTAAAATTAATGTCAAATATTGTTTTTACACATAACTGGGGGAAAATAAAATGCTAAATAAAAAAGTAAAAATAAAATAAAATTTCATTCTTTCATTTCTTCTTTTATTTTGCTCATTTTACATGATTTTACATAGCACACACATATATCTCAGAAATACTATGATTTTTAAATGCTAATGGTGTTCTCTTTAAATTCTGTTCACTTGACACCTCTCCCCCCCCCACTAAATAACCTCCATTGATTCCCAGTAACAATAAAATTAATAGTGGCCCTACTCCATCAATGTAGGGCATTGAAATATCTTGTTTAGTAATAAGATTATGTAGGGAATTTTCACATTTCTCTTAGGTGGTGTGGTTCAGTCCCTGAGCTTTAATTCAGAGCAATACCTGACCTCTCTTTGCTGTCATCTGTTCCCTTCCAGTAAAGCCTCCCCAAAGTTTGGTGCCTAATGATTATAATAAAGCCCTTCTGCAAACTTTCATGACCCCAAGTCAAGGCTGAGATAGAAAGAGGAAAAGATTATTACAGAATGACAGACCTGGTCTGATGAGCCAATCAGCCTGCCATCCAGTAAGACTATGAATAAATCAATTGTCTGAGTAAATAGAGCTTTCTTTTTCTTTCTTTCTTTCTATTTTTCTTTAATTAAAGGACTCAAATCACAATGATCTTTGGTAATGTATTTCCAATTTTTGGTGATTAAAACCAGAAGGATACTCAGAGCCATACTAAGGATTTTTTTTATTCTTCAGGCAAGTGCCACATAACACACCCAAGGCAAATGATCCAAAGTTGACTCTCACTTGATGGTTGGTGAGTTGGATGCAGTCCCTGGGGGAATGACAGAGATCTTGTGTAACCAGTGTGAAATCCTTGGAGATTCCTATGAAGGGAATAGAGAGGAGCTCATCCCAGTTAGCCACCTAGAAACTTCCTATTTTAATCAACTAGGTTTTAGTTTTCTACAATGCTAAAAGGTAGAAAGTGCCATGAGAGCCTTCTACATTCAGCACCCCATAAATCTGGTGCTCTTGGACAAAACTGTAACCATACTGCCCCCAGTTATGACTCTGTCTTCTGTTACAGTTCTATGGAGATAAAGAAGAATTTATAGTCATCGACTGTGAGCTCTTAAGTACCACCCTTTTCAAACAGAGTTTTAGAACTCTAAGGGACCATTCAGATCATCCGCAGAGGTCCTTCTCCTTTTTGAGGTCATAGAACCCTTTGGAAGTATCATAAAGCCTATGGACCTCTCCTCAGAATATTATTAAATACATAAAATAAAATACATAGTCTTAGAAAAGAAACTAAATACATTGAAATCCAGTTATCTAATTTTTTTTAAAATTCATAGACTCCAGGTTAAGAATCCCTGATTCCAATCTAACCCCTTAAGCTTTACTGCTAGAGAAATCAAGGCCCAGAGAGATTGTTACTTGTGTCATTTAGGTAACTTAAGTTACACAAATTACTAGATCATAAATGACTAGCAAACTCTGAATACAGTTTTCCAGCCAAGATATATTAATAGGGTATAGTGTTATGATCCTGCCTTTATTGGTGGGGGAATGGTTTCCTATTATTTGTTGCATGTTGAAGTATAACCTGAGTTATAGATAATACCACCATCACCACTACCTCCCTCCCTCTCCCCCTTTCTCTCCCTCCCTCCCTTCCTCTCTTCCTCCCTCCCATTGATTTTCCAGAAGAAGAACAAGGGAGGAAGGAAAGGGTTTTATCCTGTCCTGTGGACTAAATTGAACCTGCCAGAAGTCAGCTTCAGAGAGGAATGTAGTTAGCGGCTAGCAAACGAAACTATGAGATGATACTAGCAAGCCATGTCTGGGGAGGTTTGTAGAAGGAAAGCATAGGGTCACAAAGTCTTAAGTTCATGGTATTTCATGGACTATGCACAGGATTTAAAGCTCCAAGGGAGAGTATGGACACTTCTTTGACTCCATTATGAGATTGAGCTAAATGCTATATACTAAGTTGCTATATGTTAAGTTGGTAATTTTCATTTAAAAAATAATAAATTCTGCTAGTGATCTCCCAAATTGGCTACCTGGGGTATAAATAATGTTTCCTCTACCTTGGTTTAGTAACATTTTTCTGCCTTTCATTATAGTAAAATTTAAGTGTATGAATGTGTGTGATGGTGTGTAGGTGTGTATATATATCATCTATATGCATACAACTATATATATATATGTATATATATATATAACCATATAACTACATACAAGTATATATATATGTATGTGTATATATATCACTGTGCATAAATTTACTGCTAAAAACTATGGCTCTAAAAGCTTAAGGATTTTATCATTAAGATTTTTAAGCTCAATAGCACATTTTATATCAAAAATGTAAAACAATGTGCTGTAAGAATATTTACATTTGATAAAATGTCCACTTTCCAGATAACACAGCACATAATTTCTTTTGTAGTGGCTAGGTGGTGCAATAGATAAGAGGGCCAGGTCTGGGATCAGGAAGACCCATCTTCCCGAGTTCAAATTTGCCCTGAAATACTTAATAGTTGTGTGACCCTGGGCAAGTCACTTCACCCTGTTTGCCTCAGTTTCATCATTTACAAAACAAGCTTATTTTTGATATGTGATTTATCCCTGGTTCAGCTGTTTGTCTACAGTGATTCTGGGGAACTAAAATCAGAATTAGCAGAGAGAGAGAGAGAGAGAGAGAGAGAGAGAGAGAGAGAGAGAGAGAGAGAGAGAGAGAGAGAGAGAGAAAGAGAGAGAGTACAAGTGACTTGTTCAGGTCCCAAAGGTAATAATTGGTAGAGAGCTGGGATTTCAACTCAGCTTCTTCAACTCCACATTCAACATTCTTTCCATGGCATGATTTTGCCTCCCATAAATTATAAGGCTGAGATTCTGGACTTAAATACAGGTGTTCTTTCCACTATATTTCTTTAAAACCCCAGTGTGGTAAACTACTGTACTCAGCTCAGTTTTCTCATGAATATTTATTATATAAACCAAACTCAAATAAATGTTTCATCACTGTAAGAAGACTGATTTTCTTCTTTGGCTAAAACCCAAAGACAAACTGCTGAAAACAGCAGAGGAAAGCCTCAAGCCCATAAAGGCTGTTGCTCAGAATATCTCCAAATCTGTGTTAGGAGGCTAGAGTAACACACAAAGTGAATCAGAGATATTTTGTGTAATTTCCCTACAGACACTCTTCAAGGAAAAAGAGGATATGGGAGCAAGGCCTGAATGACAAGTCAAGTCAATAAGCATTTACTAAAAGTTCACCAACTGATAGACATGTAATCAGCGCTGAGTATAGAAATATAAGCAAAAAGGAAAACAATCCCTGCTCACAAAGAGCTTAAATTTTAATGGGAGAAGGCAATTCATAAAGGGAGCTGAAGGTGTAAATATCTCTTTGTCTTATGCTTTGCTTGACAAACTTTTTCTACAACAAAAGTTTTGATGAAATAATAAAAAAGTGATGAAAGGTGTCAAAATGAAAGGAAGACAGCTATATGGGTAAGGCATTATAGGATTTTACTTTTAAGAAGTCAAATTTCATACAAATGATACCTAGAAATTCAAGGTTTGAGATTATACTAAATATTTTCTAAGCAAGTTAGAATTCTCTTATGCTTGATGCAAACAATATTTGATTCCTGGATTTCCAAGTAACATCTTTGAAAGGGTAAAATTAATCTGGAATATGGTTTAATAATAAAAAGGCAATGATCTAGAATCTAAGATATCTGGATTTCAATAGGGACTCTGTGATCAGCTGTGATAAGAACCACAGTGAGTCAATGGCAGAGTCAGGATCTCTCACTAGTAGCTCACTGTCCTTTCCATTATTCCACCTAGCCTTTTCTGCCTCAGTTTTCTGGATATAGGAAGGCCTATTTTAGCCTACAGGGTTGTTGGAAGGATAAAAAGTTATAATTAATATATAAAGCATCTTATGGCTTTTCAAATCACAAAGAAAGCAAACTTACAATGTTGTTTAAAGTAGCTGAAGGGGTACCTTTAAATGTTTCTTCCCTGGTTCCCACCCAAATCTATAATTTTTAGTTGAAATGTCTTCTAGTATTATTTATCACTAAGGAATATGCTCTCTAGATTTAAATTGTGGAAGCAAGTATTAATATTATCTTTTTAACTGAGATGCCTTTATTTTTTAAAAAATATTTTATTGATCTTTTTTGCACATCTCTGTAATTTCCAATGCTTCTCTCCATACCTCCCTTTTAACAAGAAAAATGCCTTTTAATCCAAACAAAGAAAGTTTCCAATTACCTGTCTATCTAGAAAAAATATATATATTTTAACTGGAACACTAATGCATTGCTGGTAGAGTTGTAAACTGATCCAACCAGTATAGAGAACAATTAGGAACTATGCTCAAAGGGCTACAAAACTGTGCACACCCTTTGATCCAGCAATACCACTACTAGGTCTGAATCCAAAAGAGATCATGAAAAAGGGAAAAGGACCCACACGTACAAAAAATATTTATAGCAGCTCTTCTTTTGTGATGTCAAAAAACTGGAAATTGAGGGCATGCCCATCAACTGGGGAATGGCTGAACAAATCGGGGTATGTAAATGTAATGAATTCTACTATCCTATAAGAAATGATGAGCAGGCAGATTTCAGAAAAACTTGGAAGGAGTTACATGAATCGATGTTGAGTGAAGTGAGCAGAACCAGGAGAACATTGTATAGAGTAACAGCAACATTGTACGATGACCATGATCAACTATGATAGACTTAGCTCTTCTCAGCAATACAACAATCCAAGAGAATTCCAAAAGGATCATGATGGAAAATGCTATCCACATCCAGATAAAGAACTAAGGAGTCTGAATGCAGATCAAAGCATACGATTTTCACCTTTTTTCCCTTCTTTTCTCTTTTGTTCTGATTCTTCTTTTACAACATGAACAATGTAGAAATATGTTTAACATGATTGTACATGTATGTTCTATATCACATTACTTTCTATCTTAGGGAGGGAGAGAGAAAAATGTAATGCTCAAAATCTTGCAAAAATTAATGTTGAAGATAATCTTTACATGTAATTGGAAAAATATTATAAAGTACAAGATAAAAAAAGAAAGTATATTTCATCATTAGCCTTTTGAAATCAAGACTGGTCACTACATTACTCTTAATATCATTTCCTTTTACTCTTCTTTTCTTTTACAGCATTGTGGTCATTTTACATATTGTTCTCTTGCTTCTGTTTCTGTCATTCTATATCGCTACCTACAACTTTCCCAAAATTTAAGTGAATTCTTGAAATGTCATGAAGTAAAATGAATACCGTATTCATAAGGGTGTAAAGGGCTCTAAGTCTCTTCTTTGTCATAAGTTAAATACTTAACTTACAGAGGCCACTAATATACTAATTACTGAAATTCTGCAGGAACTATTCAAAATAGGAGTAAACCCCCTATCAGAATAAGATACACTTGAGTAGTGGGGTTGGGGAAAAATTTGCCTTGCAAATGTATTTAATTGTTGTTATACCCCTGAGAGGAAAGCAGTATGGTAACCTCACAGATTATGAAATGAGGACACAGATAAGTCACTTAGATTGCCAGATATCATACTTAATTGGCGGTTATATTGGGAACAGAACCAAGAAGCCTAGGCCTCCAGTTGGCAGAGCAGTTGCAAAGAACACCTGCTCTCTAGAAAGAGTCCTATTGGCAAAGGGATAACAATTCCAAGGTAGTTTTTGTTAGATGTCTAAAATTACACCCCTCCTTTAAAAAGACCAGTTCATAAAATGTGAAACTGATGTTCACGCCTATGAGAAAGCACAGTGGGTTGGTGGGTTGGTGTTTGAGGAGAAGGATCCCCAAAATGTTCCTGAAATTTCCCATGTACAAATACAAATGTAAGATGCTGAGTGCTTTTGAAGCATAAGACAATTCTATCAGAGCAGCTTGTAAAATACAGATGTGTTATCATTGTGAAAAGGGTGTTTGTAAGGGAATATATAATCATGGGAAAGGGAACAGGAGGGAATTGCTAAATGGATTCTGGTGCCATAGATCATGGTTACTGGTATGCCAGGGTTATCAGAGCATCTCAGAGACCTCATGAAAATAGAGTGAAAATGAGACCAGGAAGGGAGAGGGGACATTCTAGAAAATCCAAAGTAGTAGTAGGGCATTGGAACAAGGATAGGGTGAAATTTGCCAGGCTCTGAAAAGCTCCCTAATAATTAAATTAAGGGTGCTGAACATTGCTTTAGATAAATTATTTAACACTAGTGAATTTGAATTAAGTGAACTTAACTATGTGACAGATAGTGCAGCATAAGAAATATTGCACTAGACTTGAAGCCGTGAAGGCTTGGATCCAACTCCCACAAGTCCCTTAACTTTGTTGAGCATCAGTTTTCCAATCTGCAAAATTCAGTATTGACAGCTTCTGTCTTGTTGGGTTATTGGGAGGATCCAACAAGATAATTTATATTAAAAAAAATGTTTTGGAAACTCTAAATTGCTATATAGGACAATACATTAAATAATGTAACTATGCCCCTACTATATGTAGCATCCTTCACATCACAATAAAAATTATATCTGTACTAACACTGTCTATATGTTGGTCTAATGCAGAGGTCCCCAAACTTATTTGACCTCTTTTTAAAAAAAATTTACTCAGTGCCCCCCTGGAAATCTACTTTCTCTAACCCTTTAATGGTTTTTTTGAAATTTGCATCATTTAAAAATATAAAATATTTTGATTCATCTTAAATTTAATAATTTAAGTTTTTTCTGCATTGAAGCTCTGATGATGCAAATACTGCACCATGTAACTATATAGTATCATACTGTAAACAAGCCACTACATGCACATATTCATGCCAATGTGTGCTGGACTTCTCGACAATGCAGGACTCGCTTGTTTACCAACACTTGCTTGTTAAGACCATCAGCAGACTTGATCATTGATGGGTTACAACTTTCATTTTGTGTGTTTATTCGGAAAATAATGTAATCACTATGACTTTAACTCCGTTACACAACAGATGAAATATGTACAAATGGTTTTTCAAAATTTTCTTCTCTTCTTTCCTAATGCTTCCACCATCCCCTTATTTTTATTCAATGCCCTTCAGTTGTACCTGAGGTAATATTGCCCCCACCCTGGACTGTTCCAGCACCCAGCAAGGGGTGGTATGGCCCACTTAGGGAACCTGTGGTTAATGGATCAAAGGCAGTGAGGTGGTGCAGTGGATCAAATACTGGGCCTGGAGTTAGAAAGACCTGAGTTCAAATCAGATCTTAGACACTTAATACCTGTGTGACCCTGGGCAAAGTCATTTAACCCTGTGTGCCTCAGTTTCTTCATCTGTACAATGATCCAGAGAAGGAAATGGAAAACCACTCCAGTACCTTTGCCAAGAAAACTCCAAATGGGATCATGAAAAGCTAGACACATCTAAAACTGCTAAACAAAAACAATTACTGCATCAGAGCAAGGAAATAAATACTTCTAGAGAAACCTACATAAGTGAGAGGAAAAGCCAAGTCCCAGGCTTGAAAAAGCAATTCTCCCTCTCTCTCCCTCTCTCCGCCTCTCTCCCCCTCTCCCCCCCCGCCTCCATAAAGTGCAAATGCTTTTAGAAGTTATTTAGGTGTTACCTTCTGATTTTATGAAAGGTTTATAAATGATAAAAGGGAATTTCTTGTTTAAAAGAAAAAGGCTACTAAAGAAGCAAACCCTCAGCTGACAAATGATGCGTTTATCACTTATCACCAAACTTGTAGGTATGCTGGCCTTGTCAAAGAATTGCTTTTAAAATATTTGATAAACCACTAGTTATTGCCATTCCACTATTAACAGCATATTTATTCAAAATTTGATTCATTCAGCAAGAACTCATTGTGTCTACTATGTGTCAGGAAATGTTTTAGGTGCTGAGGAAGCAACTGTTAGCTGCTAGCCTCCAGTGGCTACATTTTCTTGGGCCAATATATCATATATGGCACATTGCAAATACTGAACTAAATTTCTCATCACTTATAGCAAATTACAGAGAATTTTTTCATAATAATCAACTCAGCCATTTGTCCTAGTAAGTGGTAATTGACATTACTCATTAAATAATATAAGCCTGATTGGGTGACCATCTTCATTAAAAGGTAACTTCTTCAAAAGACTTCACTGTTTAAATATAGATTCTCCTGTAAGTGGATTTCATGATACTTTATAAGTGTGATCATTAGCTTATTAGCCCCTTCCATCTCTTTTTGGTTTGAAAAAACCAAAATTTGGAATAGTTTCTTTTCCTTTTTATTCTGAACCACTAAAGATGATTAACTTGGCTTTGGAAATAATGCAGAAAAGTCTAAATGACTGACTGAAAAAAGTAAATAACTGCAAATCCCAAAATAAACCTCCTCACTATACAGCTTACAATTTATGTGTGTGCAACAGTAGACAAAAAAGAATGTAAATAATTTTCAGATGATGTTTAAAATTAGCTTTAAGCCTTAGCATTTCACCACATTAAAAGACAAATGCTTTGTATCTTATAAGCATGCTTCATAATCAGGCCAAAAAGATTTTGGGTTACTTCAATTAGTCATTAATGTGATCTAATCTGTACAAAAATCAGTTCATCAACCAATACTAAAATTATTTGTGATATTTAAGACCCAGTTATCTATAATGGGGCCAATGATACATCATTATTGTTGTTGTTGTTGTGTTCAAGTTTGTGAACCCATCTTTGGATTTTCTTAGTAGAGATACTGGAGTGGTTTGCCATGTCCTTCTCCAACTCATTTTTACAAATAAGGAACAGAGACAAACAAGGTTAAGTGCCTTGCCCAGGGTCACACAGCTAGTAAATATCTGAGGCCAGATTTAAACTCGTGAAGATGAATCTTCCTGATTTGAAGGCCAGTGATCTATCTACTGTGCCACCTCACTGCCCTGATACTTACAGCACCTACCTCATAGGATTGTTGTGAGTCCTGGGAGCTCTCCGATGAGATTGTGAAAGTAAAATACTATCTAATGATCAGTTACTTCCATTATTATCATTATAACAATATCATCACTATTATAACATATAGTTACAATTGTTCGATGATGGCATTGAGAGAGTGTGAAAGAAAGTATATTGTTACAGATGGAGAACCAGTCTCAGAGTCAATGAACTTGAGTCCAGCATCTGAAACTTACCTCTGTATCCTGAAGCAACTGAATTTTGGGGCGGGTACAGATTAGCATTGGTAGAGTTTCCTTGTTCTAATAAAGTTGACTGCTTACTTCCAGTGCCAAAGAGATAGGTATATTAATAAGTTTTCAACACAATAATTTTTAGGTTTTGATTATATCTGTACTTGTCAACAAAAGATTGCCTTGATATACGGTATCACCATCTAAAAATGTTGTCTTTGAAAGGAAGCAAATACAGGCAAATATTGAAAAATAACATTACAGACTGGACTCAGGTTTTATTCAAGCCAAATCTGGATGCAAAAACTTTGTATGAACCAACTCTTCAAGTGAAAACATGGGACTAGAGTAACTTTCATTCAAACCAAAAAGAGCTGGTAGAGGAAATAATCCAATGATTACACATTTAAAGTACTATGAAACCCATTTGCTATAGAATGAATATTCATAAATAAAAGTGTTCTTTTGAATAAGTTACCTCTAAAAGAATCAGGCTTAATTGAGAAATACAATAATCATGTCCCAGGACAAGTGATCAAGTTGATTAAGATCAAAAAACAAGTTCTTCATACTTTGCTATAAGTGAAAAAGAAATTTAGTTTGCACTAGCAGTATCTAATATGTAGTATAGCAGTCCAAAATACAGCTACTTGGAGAAAAAGAATTATTTGATGATCATCTTTGTATCTCCAGAACATAAAATTGTGTCTGACACTTTATCCCTGCTAAAGAATTGAATTCTGAATGAATATATTGTTAATAGCATGATGGCAATAATTACTGGTTTAGTAAATCATTGAAATACAACTATTTGACAAGTCTAGTAGGCTCTTACCCATTTGGTGATACTAGCAATATACACATCATTAGCTAAGGATTTAATTCTTTAGGAACACATTTGGACTGCAGATTTGGGAGTTAACTCACACAGATGGTATAATAATTCTCTGTGTTTGTACTGCACTTGGTTTCTGAAGCACTTTTTCAGACTAAATTAACTAATTAACTAACTAAAATGGTGAGATCAGATGCCCTTGAATGTTAGTATTCTCTCTCTCCTCAAATTCCCTAACACTGACTTATCAGTGGATGTGTTGGATTCCTCCTCAAAAACTCTGCATCCCACCCCAAGAAGGTTAGTTCCTTGAGGGCAAGTACTATTTTTGTTGTTGTTTTTATTCTATATAATCCAATTGCATGACAATTTTGATTTAACTGAACAACAGCTGAACCAGGGGTCGAGCGAGCCCTGGGTGCGAAAAAATGCCTAAATAATTTTGAACACTAAATGAAAATTGCAGTTAAAGCACAATTAAGGGAAGTGTATGAGATTATTTTATTGGATTATAAAAGTGTCTTAAAAATAAATGAATAAGAATATAAACTCCTTACAAGAAGAGATTGTGCATTCTTTGTGCTTTTATTCCACTTTCTAGTGTGGAGCTAGGCCCCAACATCTCAACAGATAATTGTTGATTGGTATAGGGAACATCTATGATTTTCTCTGTTTAAGGAACTGCCAATGTGAGAATTCATTCCATCAATGTAGGTCACAACTCAGTCTATGATTTAATAAATGAGTCTTAAGGAATTGCTTGAAACTTAGAGGTTAGTATTTATACAAAAATATTTATAGCAATCAAAGGATGTCCATAAATTGAGGAATGGCTAAACAAGCTGTGGAATCTGATTATGATGGAATATTATTGTGCTATAAGAAATGTCAAACAGAATGATTTCAGAAAAACCTGGAAAGACTTACATGAACTGATACAAAATGAAGTGAACAGAACCAGGAGAATATTGTATGAAGTAACAGCAATATTGTTCGATGAAGAACTGTGAATGACTTGCCTATTCTCAGCAATACAGTGATCCAAGATAATCCCAAAGGACAACTGATGAAGCATACTATCTACCTCCAGAGAAAGAACTGATATTGTTTGAATATAGACTGAAGCATGCTACTTTTTATTTTCTTTCTTTCATTATTTTTCTTGTACATAATGACTAATGGAAATGTTTTACATGATTGCCCATGTATAACCTATATCTAGTTGCTTACCACCTCAAAGATTGGGGAGGTGAAGGAGGGACAGAATTTAGAACTCAAAACTTCAAAAAAATGTTAAGAATTGTTTTAATATGTAATTGAGGGGGAAAGAAAATATATTTAAAAAGAAAAAAGACACAGAGGAGTTAAGTGACTAGCCCAGGGTAATACAAGTGTCAGAGTAAATAATTGAATGTAGGTCTTCCAAACTCCAAATCCACCTTTTATATGAGAGAAAGTTTAGTGTTGTGGCTGAAGTTTTGGACTTAGATTCAGAAAATCCAGGTTCAAATCCAACCTTTGAAACCTATACCTGTGTGACCAACAGGCAAATCATCTACCCTCTTTCAGCCCATTTCATCATCTAAAAAATGAGGTTAACAGTCCCTGCAATACCTACCCCAGATACTTTGAAAACATTAAAGTGCTATGCAATCTTAAAGCTAGTGAAAATAAAATAACATGATAAAGACTCCTTTGATAACCTCTACTAGAAGTTTTTTTTAACATACTTTTATCAGCATAACTTTCCTTATTTTCTTTTTTATTCACTGTCTTTTCAAAAAACAAATACTAGAGAAATCTGAGTCCCTTTCCTTGCAAGGCTTTGTTTGGTTCACTTAGTATTTGTTTTGCTGAATTACCACAAAATATAAACAAGCTGCTGTCTCTAGACCTAATATATTCATGCTCACAGGCACACACCCCATGGGCCTCACAAGGCACTGATGTAGGAAAATTCTGTTCCTTCAAGTCTAGTTTTTTGACAAGTTCTTTATTTCCCCCAAAATAAATGTGAGATTTGAAATCCTGTCCTTCTAGTTCTTGAGGGGTCAGCTCATCAGAAGGAAGATACGGTTCCAAAACACCTCTCCTGGGACAAGAAGATATCAGTATTCTAAAGGCTGGTCTAACAGCTATAACAGAAATAATCTTACCTCGCTTTAGCTACTCAAAGTTTCCAATGGAAGGTTTTAGGCAGCAGAAATGGTAATGCAGTTCTAATGTGATCTTAACTCTATAATTAAACCAAATTCATTTATGAATAATAATAAAGCTGAAAAAAAAGATAAAACCTACTCTCAAAGCTGAACGTCCCTAATTGTGATGGAACACACATACCATCACATAAATGTGTCAAATTATCAAAAATGATAAGCAAAAACATACTACAAGGTAAAGGCAAAACAAATTATTGCAAATTTGAGTCACATATCTATTGTACTAGAAATTTCTCTCCAGATCAGAAGTTTGTGTTGGTTGGTGGCAATACGAATCTTAAAGATCACGTCTTCTAAAACAAGACTTATGAGCAACATAGGAATCTGCTGAATTAATAGATTATCAGGATACAGTTATAAGTTTCATGTCCTTTGGTTCTATGATATGTGTATGCATGTGTTTTGTGTGTGTATGGAAAGTGGGTTTTCCTCTATTTTTAGGGATGCTCTGGATTCTCCCTTGATGGAATGAGTCTTTACACATGACACAGTGGATAAGGCATCAGTTGTGGGGTCAGGAAAATTTGAGTTTAAATCCAGCCTCAGATACAGAGTAGCTGTGTGACCCTGGGCAAGTCACTTAACCTGGTTTGCCTCAGTTTCCTCATCTGTAAAATGATATGGAGAAAGAAATGACAAACCACTCTAGTATCTTTGCCAAGAAAACCCCAAATGGGGTTATGAAGAGTAAGACACAACTAAACAACAACATAAATAATAAAGGAACATTTGATCAGATAGTTTCTTGTACATAAGAGGCATATAGGAATAGGGACAGATCCTGGACCTGTAATTTCACTGGTATAGGGATCTCCATGGTAAGGTAAATCCCTGTCATTAAAGGCCATTACTTTCTCTGCAACTTGTAGTCTAGATTAGAGGTATCAAATAGTTTGTAGTCCACAATACTCCCAAATGTGCTGGAACCAGATTATAATGTAATTGGGAAATATTTAACAAAGGAAATAGAAATACTATAAAACAAAAAAGATTGTTTTAGAAAAAGTGCTTTTCCAAGTCAATATGCAGCCCTCAGGGATTTTTATTTATTCTTTTGTGCCTCAATTTCTAGTTGAATTTGATACCACTGAGTAGATCACTGAAAATTTAAGTGACTGCCCAGAGTCACATAGCACATAACAGAAGTTGGACCTGAATTCAGATCTTCGTGGTTCTGATGCCTGCTCTCTGTCCATTACACTATGCTGCCTTTTACTCATCACTTAATATTAATTTAGAACAGCACCCAAGGATGTGAGTGATGATGATGATGATTATAATGATGATGATGATGATAAGGATAATTCCTTTATTAAGATCCTACCCTAATATGTCATCAAAACATGGAGGAAGTTCTGGGTTCTTAAATTGTTATGAGAGCAGGATACAAGCTCTACAAAGTTCTGTCCAAGCTTTGAATATAGCACTAGAAATGTGTCAAATAAAGAGAAATATAAAATACTCCCCAGTACTTATATTTCTTGCAAACCACAAATTGTTGGATATTGCTTCCTAATCCTGCCACTGTCCTTAGTTTTATGAGTCAATTCATTCTAACCACATTAATTGTTATCACTGTTAAGTTTGTTGTTTCTCCCTCCATCTAATCCTATTCAAATTTTTCCCCATGAACTTAAGGGCCCTGGAAGCAATAGTGCACCCCACTTCTCACCACCACCAGCCCTGCTTCTGGCCTGGCCTCCACAGTTGTCATTAAAGGGTTCAATTCCTATAGGAGGAGTTCACCTGCCACACAACCACCATTGCAATCAATGATGAACTGCCACCAACAGGCAGATAAAGTCATAGACCCGATGAATGACAGGCCCTCCCCCACCTCCCAGAGCACTCATCCTATTTCCAGCTCATTCTGTATAGCCATCATACTGGGAGGCATTCACCCATGGATATGGAACCTGGCAACTGCCTATGCAAATTTCCTTACAAACCATGGCCACTCATAACCCAGAAAAGAAAGTTGTTGACACCAAAGTCCTTGACAGTGTCAAATGGTTCAACATTAGGACATGATATGATTTTATAAGTGGAAATGAGATTAAAGAAGGTGCTTTACTGTAATGCTTTACCACTGCACCCTAAGGATCATGGGATCTTTCTATTCAACTTGTAACTGAAACTTCCTATATATGAGGACTACCTCCACTTTTCTATTTGTTTTCTCAATATTTAACATAGTACTTTACAAACAGTAAACTCTTAATGAATGCTTTTTCGCTCATCCACTCATTTGAGACTGTTCCCTGACTCTAATTTCCTACCCCACTCTCTTTTCCTATTCCAGACCAGTCCTTTATTTACTTCACTGCATGTCTATGGCTGATGGCTTCTTAAGACACAGCAATATTCCACTGCATTCATGTGCCACTGGTTGTTCAGTTACTTCCTATTTGGAGGACATCTACTTTGAGCGTAGTTCTTTGCTACTATAAAAAGTGATGTCATAAATATTTTGGTGTATATGGGAATCTTTCTTTTGGTCCATGATCTCTTTCGGGTGCATGCCAGCAATGGAATCTCTAAGTCAAAGGATACAAACATTTTAATTATTTTATTTGCACAAATCCAATTCATTTCCCAGAGTTACTGGAGCAATTCAGGGCTCCACAAATAATACATTATTATTGTGCCCTTCTTTATAAAAACCCCTCCAAATTTGACTACTCCCATCTATGCCAATGTTTTTTGTTGTTGTTGGTTTGGTTTTGCTGGGAAGCAAAATTTTAGAGTTCATTTGATGTACATATATCTTATTATCTGTGATTTGGAGCATTCTTGCATATGGTTGTTAAGATTTTGCAATTCTTTTGAAAACTATTTATTTGGATATTTTGACAACTTATCTATTTAACATTGGCTTTTGGTCCTTTTGCTTCTGTTATTTCTCTACATATCTTGGATATCATACCTTAATCAGAGAAATTTGATACAATTTTTTCCCAGTTGATTGCTTCCTTTCATATTCTAGTTGCATTTATTTTGTTGCAAAAGCTCTTTGATTTCACTTTATCTCTTGTAATCACCTTTATCTCAAGGATTTTTTTAAAAAGAGGAATAAGTAAAATAACACATTTAGAGAGCACTTTAAGACTCATTAAAACCCTTTCTCCACCACAACCCATTGAGATTCATAAAGTCAATATTGTTTCCCTTTCAAATTTAGGAAACTGAGATCCAACAAGTTTAAGTCTGTGTACACAATTAGAAAGCATCAGAATGAGGACTCAAAGCCGGTTTCTCCAATTCCAAGTCCAACATACTTTCTGCTACTCCATACAGATTTTCAATTTTTCTGAGAGAGGATGATTCCAAAATAATGGAAAAGATTATAGATGGAACCTATACATGATCAAAGGTGACCAAGAAAACATCAATACTATTAGCTAACAACTATATTTCTACTTTCTAATACCTATGAAATATTTATGAACAGGTATGCTTTCAGAAACAATTTTCTTCAATGGATCATATTTTACTGTCATGCAATGTGCTACTATGTTTTTTTCTTGGTTAAGGTTTTTTCTTAAAGCATTGGAGTTGGTAGAACAAAATTTATCATTAAAAGTTTTCCTTGCCCAAGGTGTTTCCCACTCCTACTAAAATCATGTTGATTTAAATTTTTGTGAAAGACTCTCTCATGATACATAGGTCCAGGTACTCTTTAAGTAACTTTCTGACTTAAGAAAATACATCAATGGTATTTTTCCTCCCATGCTACTTCCTGTTATAAAATTGTAAACTACAGGAATGGAAAATAGTATGTGCTATCAATCGAAAATGGCATTTTGGATGATTTCACTAACTTTTTAATAGTAAAGTAATAGTGGGGTGTGTTAGTGATTGGTGTGTCAAAACAAAATACATAGTTTTGAAAAATGTTTCCCTCCCCCAAGGACTGTTCAACATTGAACTTTTTTTAAAGTTTGAACATTTACTACGTACAATGAACCTAGACACTATGAGAAATGTAAAAATAAATATGCAATGGTCTCTGCTCTTAGGACACTTGCAAGACAATAGAGGAAATATAGGGTATACTAGTTACTATAACACAAGTCATAATGTCAAATTGCTATAAGCAGGATACAAAGAAAGTGTTTTGGCAGATGGAAGGGCTCTGGAGTAGTTTGTAGCTGAAACAGTAAACTAGGGGGCAGCTAGGTGGCACAGTGGATAGAGCACCGGCCCTTGATTCAGGAGGACCTGAGTTCAAATCCGGCCTCAGACACATAACACTTACTAGCTGTGTGACCATGGGCCAGTCACTTAACTCCTATTGTCTCACCAAAAAGCAAAAAATCAAACAAAAAACCCACTGTAAACTAGTATCTGGCTACAGTTAAGATAGGAACAATCTCCACTGACAGCAAAGGACCTGTCACTTACTTAATGTTCCAAATGTTAACCTGAAGACCAGAGAGAGAAATATTTTCTGAAGTAACCAGTTTATTCATGATATGTGATCCCATTCTGTAATACCCCATTTTTTTGGCAAAATATATATTTTTTAAGATTCTCCATCAGTGAGCAAATTCCCCTCACTTTACTGATTAAATTACCAAGGGCTAGAGCAAGTTGAGGTGGGAAAGTCACACAGTGAAGCTGTAGGAAAATTAGAATTAAATGTCCCTAGATTAAAACAATCCTACCTGAGGGAATATAACATTTTCATTTTGTTTTACTCAATCTTTCTAGCAGACACCTAAAACTCTTTTGTTTAAAAAAATGGTCTATAAATTATTAGTTTGGATATGTGAATAGAGTTGCAGATAATATAGTGTTAATGGTTTCAATGACCATAGACCAGGTAACTTTAAACAGAAAAAAAATTTCCATTTCAAAATACAAATTGTCTGCTTAGTCCCAGTCAATATTCTTGAAGGTATATGCTAGGTTAGAGATGAGTAGGGATGTTTGAGTTTAGAAACATCATGGTTAGTGGGAAAAATACCTCATATGATCCATTTCTTCTTCAAAGAACAGAACATTAGTAATGAAACAATGTGGATGATGAAGAAAGATGGAGATCCATAGATGTTATTTATTAATTTCATGTATAAAAGGATTTGTGAATGATCTTTGCTATCCTGAGTTTCACCAGGTTTGGATTGAGCTGAGGGAACATGAGATATCAAAAGATTTTATTTATTCAACTTTGGTTGAGTAAAGACAGTTTGTGGAGAATGGATATTAGTATACAGCTGACAACATGATACGTATGGAGACTGTAGGAAGGTAAGAAATAGTCCTAATGTTAAGAAGAAAGTGTTCTCCTCCACTTCTCAAATTAATTTTTCTCTGCTTTTTCAATAGCTCATTTTCCTTCCTTGACTATTTAAGATGGCTATTCCCCAAAGCTTTGCATTAGACCTCTTCTCTCCTTTCTCCACTCCCTTTCCTTTAACAATTTCATTAACTGCTATGGAACTAGGGATAACTCCCAAAGCTATATATGAAGCCATAACTACTTTCTTCTAATCTCCAGATCCATACCTCTACCTGCATATCTCACCAATACATCTAAAACCAAAAACTGTCAATTAATTCACTTTCAATGAATACTTATTGAAGGCTAGGGACACACACACACACACACACACACACACAATTAACAAGTATTTATTGAGTGTCTCCTATTTACCAGGTGCCGTAGCTGGCATTGGGGATACCAAGATAAAAAAGATAAAAACATGGCAGCCCCTTTTCTCAAAGAATTTGACTTCTACTGGAAAATATCACATAGACATAGACAAATAAATACAACGTAATTTGTGGATGAAGAGAGACTAACATCTGAGGGTAGGGCAGAAGGCTTCATGGATCAATTGACACATGACACATGACACATGAACAGCTTTGAAGGAAGCTAAGATGAAGATGAAATCTATCATTGGCATTTAGGAGAGCTAATGTGAAAGCACAGAACATTTGTTTTATGGGGAATAACTAATATTTTAATCCCTGTTTCTCTCTGTAGTGCCACAAATTCTCAAATGTCCATGTTCAAAATCTGTGTTACCTTTCTTGACTTCCCTATAGATCTTGAAGTTTGTCCAGGTTCTTGTTTACAGGTGTCCCCGTAATGATTACATGAAACCTTGGAACACTATGGAACCTTCTATAAGAGAATAATTATCACTGAAAAGAGAGTAGATGTTGCCTATTAAGAAAAAATAAGTAGACAAAGCATACATATTATCTAGAGGATGAATAGCCCAACAGAGCTGGTCCATCAGTACATATATCTTAGGAAGACAGTGTAAATGGACTATGACTGGGATCATACTTGGATAAAAGGAAGAAAATGGGCTTGAGTGCATTTAAGAAATTGAGAATAGCCTTCAAGAACCCTAAACTCCCCAAAATAAAACCCATCTTTTTATACCAACATTCTTCTAACAAGGTCAACTAGTCATATTGAAAGATCAAGAGATAACATTTGAACAGCATGCATGCTAAACTGGTACTCATAAAATGTTTAATTTAACAGTTTAGTCAGTGCTTTGCCCACACAACTCCATAATTACATTTTTATCATTTTGTTAAAATTCTGTAAAAATGCTCTAGTTTACTTTCATATATGAAGTAGCTTTCATTAGGAACTTGAGAATAAAAAATTAATCCATATTCTATGCTGCAATATGGTCACTGTAATTGAGTTATATATGCCATTTAGTATTTTTTTCACAAATGTTTGACAAGCATATAGTTTCCTTTGAGACATTCTCAGTATTATTCTAGTAAAGAGGTAATTAATAGCAGTGGTGTCAAACTTGGATAGAAACAGGGCCCACTAATCATACTTAATATGTGGCCCTGGGGCTGCATATTGACTTAGAAAACCACATGATAATATTATTTATTTTGTTATATTTTTACTTGTCTTTTAAAAGTATTTCTGAAATGCATTTTAATCTGCTTTAGGCTGGAGAACTTTGGGTCGCATGTGGCTCATGAGAGAAACGTTTGACATTTCTAATTAATAGGATGGGTTATGTTAATCCCAATACTGCAATGGTACTATGATCTCAATAATGTAGGTACTTCCCTCCTCTACTGCATATTACATGCTGTCCAGGCCTTCTCAACACAGGAGATTGTTGTTCACATCCTCCCACAAATCTTCCTAATCTTGGTATTAGGGATATGAAGACAAACAAAGATTTTTTTAAAAATCACGACAGCCCCCATTGCTCATAGAGCTCACTTCTACTAGGTTCCATCTAATGGCATGGGATGGTAGAAGAATGGAAACTTCCTCTGACTTTCTAAATAGTGGATGGATACCAGTTTAGGACTTAGGCTGTTAGCCTTTGCCCTTTAAAAATGACTGGAATTCCATGTTCTTTCAACATGATGATTCTACCTCCTTTTACAATTAAACAAATTTTTGATGTTATCCTCTTATACTTATCGTATGTGCAATTTGTCACTGATAATATGCTGTACTACATCATACTAACTATAGCCATATCTAGAGTCTTTATTCTTTCTACTTGAAGAAAGGATTCGTACTGTATAAATGTAAGGTTGCTATGTAGTCTACAAGTCTTTGTACTCTTGTATCTTGGCCCTGAGTCATATTTTCCATTATATTCAAGACTGTTATTTCCTATACTCATCTTTGCATTAAAATCAATAAGTGTCAAAGTTGATAATAATTTACTTTAGGGGGTTTATTTTTAATAGTATTTTATTTTTCCCCAGTTACATGTAAAGACAATTTTAACACTCATGTTCAAAAAATTTTAGTTACATTTTTTTTCCCCAGTTACATGTAAATTTTAACATTCACTTGAAAAATTTTTTTGAGTTCCAAATTTTCTCTCTCTGCCTCACAATCCTTCTCTCTGAGACAGTAAACAATTTGATAAGGTTATACATGTTCAATAATGCAAAACATATTACTAGATGTGTCATGTTTTGTCATGTTGTGAAGGAAGACACAGTCCCAAAGGAAAAAAAAAATAAAAAATACAGAAAGTAGAAAAATGTATGCTTCAATCTGGATTTAGATTCTATCAGTTCTTTCTCTGGAGGTAGATAGCATTTTTCATCATGAGTCCTTTGAAATTATTTTGGATCATTGTATTTCTAAGATTAGCTAAGTCATTCACAATTTTAGGAAGTTTTAGACAATTTTTCCTAGAACTTTCTACCTTATCTTATAAAATGGTACTAAGCATGGTACGTAGAAAGAGCACTGGATTTGAACTCAAACCACCTGGGTTCCAATACTGACTCTGACTCCTTATTACCTATATGTTTTGGAGGAAGTCACTTAACCTCTCAATATCTGTTTTCTCATGGCTAAAATAGCAGAGAACAGAATAGATAATGTTCAAGGTCCCATTTCAGCCCTTAATCTGTAATTCTACGGGTGTTGGTACATAAGCTGCAATTATAGTAATGTTTAATGTATCATATTAATAATGTTGATGATTCTTCATGGGCACTTTAAGATAAGATGACCAAATGTTCCTTAAAATGATGCTTCTTGTCATCATATTTAAGATAAAACCAGTTCTGTCACTACCTGTTTTTGCCCTTTTAGAAGGACCCCCAAACTGTCATTCCATTTAGTCACAACTTCCTTGTCTTCTGCTTTGATGTGTACTAATAAAATCAATATTGATGCAAATCAGTTTCTCCAGAAAATTGTTGACTGGTTAGTAATTAAACAATCTTCTCACAAATAAGGAACCAACATTTAAATTAACTTTTATAAATGGGCTAAAAATCTCCTTTCACAAAACATTTTTTGGGTTTTTTTCCCCTCCCTCTCTGCCATCAATTCTTCAAAAGCATAGAGGGGTCAAACAGACTGAAGTTTCTTTTTGTATTTTTCTTTCTTTCCTGGGTTGCTAATTTTGAGGAATTCCTCATCTAGTCTCAACTTGCTAGTGATGGCTTTTTCCATATTTAGTTAGTCTGATATCCAGAAAGCAGGGAGTTTGTCAGTGAAGTTATAATCCAAGCCTTTCTGGCATGACAGAACCTGCCAGAGCTTGCATTCTGCCAGAATAGCCATTAAAAACCAAGCAAGGGTCACCTTCATATCACTATGGGACATCCAAATAGGAACACTGTAGTAGAGAGATAAAGGATTGGCCTTCAAGTCTTGAATTACCGAGTTTAATCTTGCCTCTGACACATACTGGTTTTGTGGACGTGGGAAAGTCACTTACTCTTCAAGTACAGCCTCAAAATAAATCATCTGTTGAGCTGAATCAGTGAAGGATGTTTCCATTCAATGAATTCTTTATACAAGAGGTGTCAAACTCCTGATCCAAAGTCCACTGTTTCTTACTGATTTTGACAGCACTGCTCTTCACCAGGGAAATTATGCCACACACACACACACACACACACACACACACACACACACACACACACGTGTGTGTGTGTGTGTGTATACATATACAGGTACATGCATGATGTGCACATGTGTGATATGCACATGTGTGTTTTTATATAATATACATAATGATATATTGTTACCACATTTATTTCATAATATCAAAGTTTCAGAGTAAAAAGAGATACAGAAAAGCACCTCCTAACATCTAGTTATCATAATTCTTATCTTCTCTGTACTAGGTTTATATGCTTTTCTGTCGTGAGAGTACCAGATACACTTTGCTCTCTCATATACTGAAAGCCCAGCCCTATCACAACCCTAAAATTCCTTACTTAAACAAGGCATTTAACACCTTTAAATTAAAGACATTTACTTTTCCTGATGCCAGCCCAGGGTAGGATGTTGGTGTGCTCTAGCTCAGCCTATAAGTGGTTTTACAATTCACCAATCAAAGTAACTGAGTGTTCTAACACTAACAAAAAAAACCGTGATGAAAGAGAAATTTTTTAAAAGATACAGAAAAAAATTTTCAGACCTTATTAATATTGGAAAAGGCAACTAAGAAAGCAACAACTACATTATTTATTTTGCCTTATTTAGCTCAGCTTCTGGCACATAAAAGTGTTATTCCTTCTTTGATAATGATGTAAAATGCTATTAAAATAATCTACATAAACATTGACGATAAATTTTGTGAGAGTGTTAGGAAAGACAGACAAGTGTTTTCAAGTAATTATTCCATAATAAATCACATCTTACAGTTATAGTTATACACTGTCTAAAAATATATAGAGAATACAAGATTCCATAGTACTTATTTTTTGTTGATTGTAAAGAAGAGTATAACACTATTTGATAACTCCCTCATAATAAATGTCAAGAGAGGAATAAGACAGAAGGATATATGCTAGCCCAAAATGGCTAGTCCATCATGAAAGAGAACTAGCACAGAGCACAAGTTGAAAAGAGATGCCTCATGGATGATAAGATTCTCCACTAAATGCTCTTGTTCTGTTCTTCACTCAGCTATGAAGTGATTTTTACTAAAGCATCAGTCTCACCATGTCAACCAGGTCTCCATTCAATAAACTCCATTGACTCTATATTATATCCATGAAAAAAAAATAAAATTCTCTGGCAGGTAAAGCCCTTCATAATGTATCCCTTGCTACCTTTCAAGTGTTCCATTCTATTTCTTTTTAATTTGTTGTTTAATTTTTAATTTATGTGATAAAAACAAGCATTTCTATAACATAGTATTATTTTTTAAAATTGCATATGAAACTGAAAATCTAAAACTCAAATCAAACCCCTTTTTTTTTTGCAATTGGGGTTAAGTGACTTGCCCAGGGTCACACAGCTAGTAAGTGTCAGGTGTTCGGTCTGAGGTCATATTTGAACTCGGGTCCTCCTGATTTCAGGGCCAGTGCTCTATCCACTGAGCCACCTACCTGCCCCAAACATACACTTTTTTTAAATCCCATCTACTTCAGGAGCCCTTTTCTAGTCTTCTCCTCCACCTTCCCAACCCATTCCCTTCCTTTTAAGACTGCTTTCCATTTACAATTATATATCTTGAATGCACATAATTATTTACATGCTGTTTCTCTCATTAGAATATGAGCTACTTGAGGATGAGACTTTCATTTTTTGCCTTTCTTAGTATCTCCACTGTTTAGCATACTTCCTGGCATGTGCTTAATAAATGTATCGTGTGTGTGTGTGTGTGTGTGTGTGTGTGTGTGTGGCGATCAGGGTTAAGTGACGTGCCCAGTGTCATACAACTAGTAAGTGTCAAGTGTCTGTGACTAGATTTGAACTCAGGTCCTCCTGACTCCAGGGCCAGTGCTCTTTCCACGGCACCACCTAGCTGCCCTTAATAAATGTACCTTAATTGATGGAAAAATCCATCTGAATCTGAATGAGATGTATGGTAATGACATAAATGTATTTATACCATATTATTTTCTAGTTTTCTGAGATGTTCTCAAAAAAGTCATCCTATCTCTAGTGGTTTGTGTTCTTAGGTTTACAGAATAATAAGATGTTGTGCACATGAATTATTAGATCTTGCTTGATTTGGTCTATTCTAGTGATCTACTCTTCTGTTTACTAGATACTTCAAAGAGTTTGGAAAATTACATTTTTTTGTGATTTAAGAATAATCCTTTAAAATCTATAGCAGCTCATTATATTCATATATATATACATATATATATATATCCTTGAACTTTTATTCCTCCAAAATAATTTTTTTATCATTTCGTCACATTCTAAAAAATCTAATTGCACTGTTTGTTTGATAATTTGAGCAAGATTGTCATTTTCACCATATTGGTATAGCCTAGCTATATACAATCAGCCTCAAACCAATTATTTATATCTTAGAATCACAGAACTTTTTAAGGACATTAGTGTTAGCTACCCCTCATGTCATCCCGTCTAATCCATACTTTAAGAGAATCTTTAATTAATATGCTCAACAAATGAGCATCCTTACTTCTGTTTGAAGATGTTCATTGAGGGGAAATATACCACTTCTCAAGGCAGCCTATTCAACTTTAATTATTAGGAGGTTTTGTTTGTAATGTTTGCTTTTGACTAGATAGCAAGACTAAATTTGTCTCTCTGTAATTTCCATCCATTGAAACTTCCATCCTCCAGCTTCTTCCCTCTAATGTCAAACAAATCTAATTACTCTTCCATAAGAGAACCTTCCTAGTACTTGAACACAGCTCTCGTATTTTCCCTGAGTCTTTACTTCAGGCTAAATTTCTTTATTTCCTTCAGTCTATGTTCATATGACAGACGCAGGTATCCCATCAAAGTTGACCTTTTCTAGACACTCTCCAGTTTAGCAACAGCAATCCTAAATGGTGATGCCTACAGCTGAAAAATACTCATGATGTAGTCTAACTAGGGCAAAATAAAGAGATACCATCACCTCCTTTTTCCTGGAAGCCTCTCTAAATGTAACCTAAAATTAGGGCAGCTAGGTGGTGCAGTGGATAGAGTTCTGGCCCTGGAGTCAGAAGGACCTAAATTCAAATCTGCACTTAGACACCTACTAGCTGTGTGACCCTAGGTAAGTCCTTTAATCCCTATAAACACACACACACACACACACACACACACACACACACACACACACACACACACAAAACCGAAAATTCTATCAGCTACCTCAGCTTCCAGAACATATGGTTAACTTATCATAAGGTTTTAGTCCACTAAGACCTTCATTTTGTCCTTACTCTAACCATGTGTTGTGAAGTTGCTTTATTAAAATAAAGTCTAAGATTTACATTTATTTCTACTAGATTTCATTATATTCATTTCAACCCAGTGCTCTAGCCTCTCAGAATTTTTTTCTTGATCTAAAGGGCTTCTTAAACTTTTCTTTCCACTTCAGAGCCCTGAAACTGTGGGTCTCAATCCCATATGGGGTTGCAACCCATAGTTTAATATATGCTGTAAAGTGTTAGCTACCCCTCATGTTTTATTTTTTGTTAAATTTGTTTTGTAGCTGTTGTCTTTAATTCCTACATGTGCCTGGCAAATTAATTCCCAGATAGTTAATATATTTTGTTATCTCAACTAGAATGTCTCTTTCTAGTCCTTCCGCCTGGATTTTATTAGTAATACACAGAAAAGCTGATGATTTTCTTTTTTATCCTACTATTTTATTGAAGCCATTATCTTGATTAATTTTTTCTTCATTCAAAGAGAGATAACTTTGCTTCTCTTTTGCTAAAACTTATCCCTAAGGAATGATTTAGGATCCAATTTCACATTTTTCTTAAAGTCAGTGTTTTAGAAATAAGTAGAAAGTCTTATTCACAGATGAAGAGAGATCATTAAACACACAGGACTTGGATTTTGCAATGAGCCCTTTATTTTATTCAAAGTGTTTTTTCATTAGTTAGGACACAGCAACTGAATTTAAAGGCAGTTTAGGGTTTCTTCTCTCTCCTGGAGCTGTGTTACCAATTCAATGCTAGTCAGAATATTTGATTGTCACATATCTCAAATCATCATCGGAGAAGCATTCTAACAGGATATTCACACACCTTTAAAATAGAGCAAAGTGAAGTACTACCACATAAACTCATTCTGGGTTTTACCCTTTTATTTCTAGATTAATTATTATAAATTATTTCATGTAAGCATACACAATATTTCATTTAAAGAAGTGTTCAATTTGCCCCATTCATTTGACAGCTAAAACAAACTTTAATTACCAACCAACCAAATTTAGTTTGTATTTTCCTGAAGTATTTCTGCAGAAGCCTATGAAGATTAAGGCAACATTTTTTTAACAATGAGAGGGGGAAGGAGGGGAGGGGAAGGGGAAGGGGAAGAAGGAGATAGATGGAGGGAGAGAGGGAGGAAGGAAGGAAGGAGGGAGGAAGGAGGGAGGGAGGAGGGAAGGAGGGAGGGGGGGGGAGGGAGGAGGGAAGGGAGGAGGGAGGAAGGAAGGAAGGAAGGAAGGAAGGAAGGAAGGAAGGAAGGAAGGAAGGAAGGAAGGAAGGAAGGAAGGAAGGAAGGAAGGAAGGGAGGAAGGAGGAAGGACGGAAGGAGGAAGGAAGGAAGGAAGGGAGGAAGGGAGAAGGGAGGAGAGGAGGAAGGGAGGAAGGGAGGAAGGGAGGAAGGAGGAAGGAGGAAGGAGGAAGGGAGGAAGGAGGAAGGGAGAAGGAAGGAAGGAGGAAGGAAGGAAGGAAGGAAGGAAGGAAGGAAGGAAGGAAGGAAGGAAGGAAGGAAGGAAGGAAGGAAGGAAGGAAGGAAGGAAGGGAGGAAGAAGGGAGGGAGGAAGAAGGGAGGGAGGAAGAAGGGAGGGAGGGAAGGAAGAAGGAAGAGGAACAGCAGTTGACTAAATGAAGGGCTGATATGGGTAACTCTGAAAGATTAAACATAGTTTTAGAAAGTCTGCTGGGCTTGAAGCCCAAAGAACTGGGTTTGATGCCTGGCTCTTCATAAAAGCTACGTCTGTGTAACAAGTCACCATCTCCCTGAGCCTCAGTTTCACATCTGAAAAATAAAAATAATGTCTCTATTACCTATTTTCACGGGGTTGTCAGATTGGAAGATCAAATGAGTTAATTTTAGTTAAATCACTTTGTTAATATAGCATATTAGATATTCATAGATTGCTAGATCTGAAAGGAAACACAGAAATGATCTAATCCAACCTACTCCTTTTACAACTAAGTTAGCTATGGCACAAAAAGTTGAACTGACTTGAAGGAGACGACAGAGTTAGTGACAGATGTTGGGTGTGGGCCTGTGATTTCATCAATGTGGGGAATTCACAGGTGAGAAAACTCTCTACCAATGCAAGATGACATTTTCTCCGTAATCTAATTGTAGTGGCTTCCTTCTTTTTATTAGCTCCAATTTATCCTATGAATAGTTTATTTTGTAAATAGTTATTGTATTTGCATTTTGTCTCCTTTGTTAAACTATAAGCTCCTTGAAAGCAGGGACTGAGGATTGTGGTTATATTTTTGCGTTTCTTTGTATCCCCAGTGCTTAGCTCAGTGTCTGGCACATAGAAGGTGCTTAAAGATGTTTATTGACTGACTGACTGACTTAAAATCTTGGAGAGCTATTGAAAGCACTGGAAAGTTAAATGACTTGCCCAGAGTCAAATAGCCGATATGTGTTTGAGGGATGAATTGAACCCAGATTTTCCTGGCTTCTAGGCCAGCTCTCTGTCCACTAAACCATCACTGTGAGGGAAAAAACACTCAACAGTGAAGTGTAGAACGGCTATATAAATTATCTTAAGTCTTCCAAATGCTGTATAATGCTATAATCACACATAATTGATCAGTATCCTCTATTAAATAAAATTTTCTGATGAAATGTGTTTTTATTTCCATCTCCATTGGATGACATACTTCATCCAACTGACAGTAACAAATTAATTCACAACTGAAATACTGACACATTAATTTGCCTCAGAAATAGTATGCAACTCATAGCAATAGGCATATGACTGATTAGCAATGCTACCTACACAGTAATATTTCTATATCCTAAAAGCTAAATTTAAACTATTTCTTGGGAATCTAAATTTAAACTAAGAACTGATCTCCTGCACCATTCAGTCTATAAATCAGAAGCAGCAGAACATGAAATGGCATAAAAATTTGGGAAAAAATTATACATATATAATCTCACAAAATGGAAACTGTTGAAGTTATATTTTAGGGGCTATAACAAGAATTCTAGGGGCAGCAAGTAGTGTAGTGGATACAGCGTCAGACCTGAAGTCAGGAAGACCTGAATTCAAATCCAGCCTCAGATACTTATTAGCTGTGTGATCCTGGGAAGTCACTCAACCCTTTTTGCCTCAGTTTCCTCATCTATAAAATGAACTGGAGAGAGAAATGGCAAACCACTCCCAGTATCTCTGCCAAGAAAACCCCAAATAGGATCATGAAGAGTTGAATATGACTGAAAAACAACGAACAAAAATTCTACATTTTGCTGATGTTTAAAGAACTATTTTTTTTAGGCAATTGGGGTTAAGTGACTTGCCCAGGGCCACACAGTTAGTAGGTGTCAAGTGTTTGGTTGGAGGCCGAATTTGAACTCAGGTCCTCCTGACTTCAGGGCTGGTGCTCTATCCACTGTGCCACCTAGCTGCCCCCAAGAACTAAAATTTTAAAATTTAGATTAGAAATCTAATCTTGAAATGAATATTGCTCACATATGTAGTGGGGAAATTGTTATACCAGAAGAAATGAATATGTAAATAATTTAAAGAAATATAACAAGATATGTAAACTGATGCAAATTAAAGCAAGCTGAGCCAAAGAAATACATGCAATAACATATTTTAAATGATCACTCAAACAAAATCAAGTACTGAATAACTTTAATGACTTCTCTTGGGTCCAGAAAGGAATCAAGCACCTCCTTTCAATTTAGTCTAATTTCACAGTGTACCTATATGAGTATAAATGTTGCATAATACAGCACGCATCATCAAACTGGACCAAACGTTCCAGGCAGAAGAGAGTTAAAAGCCTCCCTTTTATCAATCCGGTATTCCAGGAGACAGATGGAAATGCAAAGAAAAGCAAGTTTTATTTTGTTTTGTTTTGTTTTCCCACCAGGCTCTGAGTTCTGTTCTTAGATCAACTTTGTTGGTTCAAAGATGAGACCCATCACTGAGAGACCTCACTTCTAGCTCACAGTGATTAACCAAATTCTCGTTCTTACTGGCAAAACCACATCTAAGCTTTGTATAATTGTTCAATAATCTTAAAATAATTCCAGACTTGAATTCCCTACCTCTTACCTCCAAAGCTGTCTTGCTGTTATTTACTATTATATGTCAGAATTTGTCTGTTTTTTCCTCCTTTCAATGAGGAAAATTGTCAAAATATGAAAGTGGTACCCACTTTTATTTAAGAATCATTTATTCCTAAGATGATGATGCTTCTCTATATCAACAAAAAGCAGCACTTGAAGATGTAACTAGTGGAAAATAAATTTCAAATTTGAGAATCACAAAATGTCATGACGTGGTAGTATAAAATTGAAAGTTTCCAAAAACCGTAATCTGGAAAAATTAACATTGTAAATTAAGAAGGTTTATTTCTCTACAACAATTCAAGGGTAAGATTGCTCTGACTCAAAACAACTGATCCAGTTACATTGACAAAAATATTCATATGGGGCAGCTAGCTGGCACAGTGGATAGAGCACCAGCCCTGAAATCGGGAGGACCTGAGCTCAAATCTGACCTCAGACCAAACACTTGACACTTACTAGCTGTGTGACCCTGGGGCAAGTCACTTAACCCCAATTGCCTTTTAAAAAAAATTATATAGTAGAAAATGGTAATTTATCAAATTATTATAACTGGACAGATTTTTCTTTTAGGAGCTCCTGGATCCCATTACTAATTACATGCTCACTTAGCAACATCTGATTTTGAATTTGATCTCCTGTGTAGAATTGTCCACCTAAAGTGGGGAAAGAACCACCTGCAGACTATTAATTTGGTTATTGGGCCAGGTGTATTTCTCATTGTATATTAGTAAATTGACATTCTGGTGAACAGAGTTTGGCTGACATAAACCAGTTCTACAGGACCTCGGTGTCTCTGCATTCATTGAATAAAATTGGGGTCATGAATCTTCAAAGTCAAGAAACAGGCCCTAGATAGTCGTTATCCTACCAAAATGCAGCCTCATGGTTTCTCCCTCTGGCCCCCTAAAACTTAAGTTGAAAGAGTCTACTTGCCTCACTTCGCTTTTAATACTACAAAGTAAATTAAAACAAATGTATAAAGTACATAATTAAGAGTGAAAAATAAGTTGGAAGAAGAAATTCTAATATGATGATAATTCACTGTTTCTCTTCAGTGTATTCTTTGATAAATTATTTTTCTTCCTTATAGTCTCATGAATTATCAGTCCATTTATTTTACATTTTAATCACAAAAGAATTTGACTCTTCTTCAACTTTTCAATCATTTCTTTTTTATTTATAATACAGTATAATGAATTATGATCATTTTAGGGTAGGCAATGAAAAATAAGCAAAAAAAAAGAAAGAAAGCAAAATAAAATCTATTCTCACAAGATTCCTATTTGTAGTGGAAAGTATTGACTCCAAATATGTTTGGAGTCAGAAGGCATAGTCTTGAATCATGGCTCTATGATTTAATAGCTATGTAATCTTAGGCAAGTCACTTTCCCTTCTCAAAGCTTCAGTTTCCTCATCTGCAAAATAAGATGTTTGAATAAGATCATCTCTAAGGTGCCTTCCAGCTTGGCTATTTTGTAATCTCTAACATAGTTCGTGTTCAATTTTTCTATGTAATTGAATGACTTTAAAATTTTATGCAGTGAAACAGAAAGCAGTGAAATTGGCTTATATTAAGGTAATTTCTATTCTAAAAGGTCACCTCCTGATTTTATGTCATCTAAGATCTATATTTTTCTTTAAAAAATAAGGCTTTTAAGAATGACTTTGAGTGAATAAGTTATTTTGGCTATTACAAATACCTAAATATACTATCTATATATTGCTATTATATGATATTTGAAAACACAGGATTTCTGAAGAAAATGTGTATGTGCATGCGAATATCACCCTCATAGAAAGAATCCTATCTTCTAGGGGTTTTGAGAATCATACATTCTCTCTTGTTGCTTGTAAACAACAATAATGTTTGTTATTCATTGTTATATGATAAGCTTATTAATAACAATAGTGGCATATATTTAAGTTGGAATTTAAGGTTTGCAATGCATTTTATATATTATCTCATTTGAGGCAGCATAATATGGTAGACAGAACACTGAATTTGGAATCAAAGGACTTTAATTTAAATCTTAGCACTGAGACATTACATTTAGGACCTTGGGCAAATTACTACTCTGAGATTTACTTTCTTCATTCAGTTCAATTATATTCAACACATATTTATCAAGTTCCTGCTTTGTGGCAGGCACTTGAGGAGTTTCTGTTCTACTGGAGGGAAATGTCTTACCCACAAATAAGTAAATATAAAATATATACCCAATAAAAAATAATTTGGATCTGGAACTCTAACAGTTAATGGTCACATCTGTTAAAGGTCACACTAGGTGGCCTCTAAGGTACCTAATGATTCATTTACCTTTCTGTAACTCTTCAAGTAATTTCTTCTTTCCTAATGTAGTAAGAGAGAAAGGGCTACAGGTCTTCCCAGAAGGTAAATTTTCTTTTTTTTTTAAATTTTATTTTTAATTTATGTAATAAAACAGGTATTTAATTTATGGAATAAAACAATTATTTCCATAACATAGTACAATAAAAAGATGATTGTATATGAAACTGTGTAAGTAAGATAGACTTTGTTATTCTTTTTTTAGATAATGGTTCTCAGTATCCATGGCCAGAACAGTCTACTAGTTCCCAGGAGTTCACATTGCAAACAATTTCTACTGCAACTGCACAGTGAGATATAAGGATGAGATAATGTAATCATTTGAGTTGTTATGTGAATAACCTACTGCATCTGCGCAGTGGTAAGTCATCATGATATTGCTAAAGTTAAAGTAAACTTGTGAAGCTTTGCTGGCAAATTTCCTTCTTTGTGTGCTCCCCTATAAATCAGGTGAGCACTGGTCAGGAAGTGGGGACTTGGGGAATATGCAGTACCTGGAATGTTATCTGTGCCTTGATAGGCCCCCATCAAGGCTTGGGGGGATTTTTGGGAATGTGCTACAGTAATGTTGTACTTGCCTCAACTGGCCCCTATTGAGGCTTCTTAGGGTGAATGCACAAGCTGGAATGCAGTGGTTTCCCAACTGGCCCCCATCAAAGCTTAGGGGAATGAGATAGGAGTTGTGCTCCTATGTAGGGGTTTTGCCCCATTCTCAATGGAGTCTGTAAGAAGAGTAATTAGGGGAAGCCGTAGGAGTTGATGTTCTCATTATCAGCAACCCACTTGAGAAGAATAAGAATAAATTATTATTTAACTCCTCCTAAGCTGTCTTCCTGTCCTTCTGGCTGTCCAGATCAAGAGCGAACCTGCTAGAAGCTAGAACTCAAGATCTCCAGTGTCTCCTGTGTCCTTACAAACTGCAAATCTATTATGTACAACTTGCTTTCCCTTTCAAATATACAACAAAATTATCACTTAAATTTCTTTATTTTTCCTCCCTTACTTCTTCCTCACCCTAGAGATGGCTACCATTAGACATAAATAAGTATATATGTAAAATTATTCTATACACACTTCTATTTATCAGTTCTTTCTCTGAATGCAGATAACATCGTTCTTCATATGTCCTTTACAGATAGTTTATTTAGGTATTTATAATAGCCAAAATAACTTATTCTCTCAAAGATGTTCTTAAAACAAAAACAATATGCTGTTACTGTATACAATATTCTCTTGGTTCAGCTCATTTTGCTCTTCACTATTTTGTGGAAGTCTTTCCATGTTTTTCTAAAATCATTGAACTCATCATTTCTTACAGCACAGTAGTATTCCACCACAATCATATACCAGAACTTGTTCAGCCATTCCCTAATTGATGGGCATCCCTGCAATTTCCAGTTGTGGTGGGGTTTTTTTTGCCACCACAAAGGGAGCTGCTTATTATAAACATTTTAGAACAAAGAAAGTAAATTTTCAACTGAAAACAAGATCAAAAAGCACATTTCTCTGTAATTTATAACATAATATAATTAACTTATGACCATATTATTTTACTTTTAATATGAGCAAAGGAAAATTTAAAAAACAAATAAACAATCAATGTCTAGCACTCATTCTCTGAGGACAATCTGAAATCACTCATCTAGAATGGGTGAAATTAATCATCCAAAATTGTAGTATAGAACTCAAATAGAAATGGAGAACATTAAACGATATATAAGTATCCCTAGAGGCACATACTGACTTAGAAAACCACATATTAACATCATCTATGTTGGATTATAGTTTTATTTATTTTGTTAAATATTTCCCAATTACATTTTAATCTGGTTCAGTGGCACTCAGGAGTGAAGAGGAGGCCATGTGGTCAACAACTCTCATCTAAAGAAAGCTGGGGATACAAAAATAAATGCACAGATACAAAACAGACCTCGAGCTCAAGAAGCTTATAATAGCAAAGGGACAGTGTATGTAGATAGATAGATCTACACACACACACACACACACACACACACACACACATATTTGTTGTTCAGTCATCTTTCAGACACATCCAACTATTTGTGATCTTATTTGGGGTTTTCTTGGCAAAGATACCTGAGTAGTTTGCCATTTCCTTCTCCAGATCATTTTTTATAGATGAGGAAACTGAAGCAAACAGAGTTAAGTGACTTGCCATGGGTCACATAGCTACTAAATGTCTGAGGTCAGATGTGAACTGATTAAGATGAATCTTCCTGTCTCTCTATCTACTGTACCACCTAACTGATATACATATGTACAGATACATATATACATGTATGATGTGGTTCAAGTGGTTCATTAGGAAGGCGACTCCTATAGCAATGAAATGGACAGGTTGGAAGTTGGAAGATCAATTACAAGGGTAGTACAATAGTCTAGGCAAAAATAAAGAGATGAGAACCTGGACAAGGGCAGTTGCAACAGGAATAAAGAGCACAGGTTAGTTAATGAAGATAGTATGGACACTATAAATAGACAAGGAATAATCTATAATCAACATGACTTGGCAATCAGTTGAATGCCAATTGTGAGGAAGAGGTAAGGATCAAAGATGACATCTAAGTTTTAAGCCAAAGTGACTGGGAGAACAATGGTATCATCACCAGAGAGGCATTGGGGAAGAGGGAACAGGTTTAGGAGGCAGAAATGATGAATTCAGTTTGGCACATTGACTTGGAGGCACCATGGGGAAATCCAGGTGAAGATATCTATTATGGAGCTGGAGTTAAGAGCCTGGAGTATTGGAAAGAGGTTGGAAATGGAGATGAGATATGAGAGCCATCTGCACAGAAGCACTAATCGAGTTGAGGAGAGTAGATTAGAAGACTAAGGAAGAGAGGGGAAAAGGAATATTGTGAAAGGGGAGATGTATGGCAAGAGTAATCAGGCTTTTCCCAGAGCAAAGATAAGACTGACCTGATTTTTATATGATCAGTCCTCAATCTTCAGACAGAAATAATTTTAGAGTGGAGAAAGGCATGGCTGGATATAAACTGCCCTTAACACTTAACTCTCTGTACTCTAATTTCATACTCACTACATCTTCCCCTACGCAATTTCATCTCTTGAGTAGATCTACCTACCAGGAAGGAGCCCCCTGTGAAAATAATCAGCTTCAGTTCTTTGGGGCAGGTATATTTCCCATGGTAAAGTAATAATTGCCTTCTTGGTTTATAAATAAGTCTCTTATGAATTTTATTAGAATGAATCCATTCCCATTTCCATATTGCCCCTGGCTGAATCTTTTTTTTTTTAATTCACATATGTAAAACGCTGGGGCAACTTGGATGAGATGTGAGTATTTTATTGCCTTTGAGTTTCTTAGTGTTTATTTCCCTTTGAGTCCAAGCTGTGCATTATGATGATCTGGGATGGGATGTTGTCTAAAGTAGTTTTGTAGGGAAAAAAGTTCAGATTGGCTAAAGTGATAGCATTCCTTTTCCTGAGTGCTAATACCCAACATAATACAAATCAAGTTCTGTTGTCTGCAAAGTTGAGGACCAGCCCTTCAACTTTCAGACCCTAACCATCACAAGAGCCCTACCTACTATATCAAAAGAGATCAAGTCAAATAATGGCTTTCAGTATTTTTTTAATCTAAAGTTTGGGGAAATGTATCTCTTTCAGATCAAGGAAAATGTGGAGTTCCAAGGCTCTCTATTTGAGAAGCCTCAGCTTCTAGATGACACCTTCTCCATACTTAGACCTATCTAACACTAAATTCTCCTGCCCCTTTCTGCCAGGCTTGCCACATCAATACTAGCATGAAAAGAATATAAGAAGTCCTGGATCCTACTCAATCAATCAACAAACATTTAAGTGCCTACTATGTCTACATACTGTGCTAAGCTACTGGGTTACCCCCCCCAAAAAAAAAGGCAATTCTGGCCCTCCAGTTGCTCACAATCTAACAGGGTAAACAACCATGTATAAAAAGCTATACACAAGACAAATGGTGGGGGAAAGGGGGAAATCAACAGCAAGGTTGTTTCTAGGAAAGTACTAGAATTAATAAGAACTGGGATTGGGAAAGGCTTCCTGTCAAAGATGAGATTTTAGCTGAGACTTGAAGGAAAATAGGGAAACCAGAAGGCAGAGATGAAGAGGGAGGACATTCCAGGAATGAGGGACAGTCAGAAAACATGCCCAGAGTTGAGACGTTACAGAAAGGAGGCCAGTGTCACTGAATCAAAGAGTGTGTGGAGGTGTGTAAGGTACAAGAAGACTGGAAATTTGGGGTAGGTTGGAAAGGAGCAAGTTTGAATACCAAACAGATGATCTTATATTTGATCCCTGAGGTGAGAGTCACCTAAGTTTATTGAGCAATGGGGAGCAGAGGAGTGGCATAGTCAGACCTGAGCTTTAGGAAAATTGCCTTAGTGACTGAGTGGAAGATGGAATAGTATGGGGAAAGACTCGTGGCAGGAAAATCAATCAGCAGGCTATTGTAATAGTCCAGATGGGAGGAGATTAGATCTTGCGCCAAGGTGGTGGCAATATCACAGGGAGAAGGCAGTATATTGGAGAGATGTTACATAGGTAAAATTAACAGGCCTTGGCAACAGATCAGATATGGTGGAGGAGAAAGATTGAGGATGGCACCTAAGTTGTGTGCTGGGGGCACTGGGAGCTTGGTAGTGCCCTAGGCAGTAACAGAGAAGTTTATAAGGGGGAAAATTTTGGGGGGAGATACAGTTTTGAAAATGTCAAGTTAAAGATGCTTGTAGAACATCCATGTGTAATAGGCAGTTGGAGAGGTGAAACTGGAGATCAACAAAGAGATTAGGGCTGGTAAAGTAGTTTTGAGAATCATCAGTATAGAGATGATTACTGAATTCAGGGGAGCTGATAAGATAATGATGTGAAATAGAATAGAAGAAGAGAAAAAATGCCTAGGAAGAGAATATGTGGCATATCCAGGGTTAGTAGGCATAATCTGAAGATCTAGCAAAGGACAATGAAGAGAGGTCAGATAGATGAGAGGAAAACCAGAAGAGAGTTGTGACCCAAAAACCTAGAGAGAAGAGAATATCAAGAACAGAGTGATCAGCAGTATCAAAGACAGAAGAGAAGTCAAGTAGAATGAGGGTTGAGAAAAGGCTATTGGATTTAGCAATTAAGAGATCATAGGTTACTTTGGTAACAGAAGTTTTGATAGAATGATGAGATTACGGATTTTTACTTCCTAGCCCTGTGAATCACTTTAACTCTGGGTATAAGTTTACTCATCTTTAAATGGGAAAAGCACTTATACTACCTCCTCATAACAACCTGGAGAAGTATTCAGTGAATATGAAAGTGGTTTGCAAACATTAAAGCATCAGAGAAATGTGAACTATGATAATTTTTCATTGCTCCACAGAGTGTTTCTAAGGACCATATTAGATAATTTATGTGAAAGAACTTTAAACGCATAAAATGGTGGGGGGGGTAGTATTACTATCATTGCAGACTTCATTTTCTCCATAGGCAGCAGAGTAACCAGAATAGACATTATTCATACATTAGAACCATTTTACATAAGATTATAGAAGTTTAAAATTAGAAAGGGCTCACAGATTGTATTCTAGTCCAGTGCACTCTAAAGTTTGGGATGTGGTTTTCAGTGGGAGTGGGGAGACATAAAATGACTCCAGTGGATGTGGGAATACCCAATTAGTGTCCAATATATCATTAATATAGATCCCATCAAATGATCCTCACCATAACCAGTTCCAGGCTTGTTTCCAAAATAAGCACACCAAATTACTTCAGCATCCCCCTATTCTGTCCCCTCCCACCATCACTTTCCATGACTGCCTGCATCATGGTTCCCACAGGAAAATTATATCCTAACCTGACCCAGGCATCCAAAGCAGATGCACTGGCAAAATGTCCTGTCTCCCTCCTTCTCACTCCATTGTATTCCCCACCCCTACCACCAGTGGCTGCCCAAGGACCTGGACCTATGTAGAGACTCTATAGCAGCATATTCAGTAAGTAAGCCACCCTTACTCCCAGGCACACAGACATTTTAGCACAAATGCATCAACAGTTTTATTAGTGGGAAACTGAGCATGAGATGAGAGAGCACGGATGAGTTGTGATTACATTATTTTCCCCAACATTATTTCTCCATTTGCACTGCATTTCTCCATTTCCACCAGTCTTCTCATCTAAGAAGTCCTTGCTGTTCTCATTATGCTTGACTCCTGATTCAAATGAAACTGTTCTCTTCAAAGTTATCGGTGACCTTAACTGTCAAATCTGATGGCCTTTTCTCAGTCCTTATCCTTCTTGACTTTGCAGCACCTGACACTGTTGATGAGTCTCTCTTTGTGTATTATTTCCTCTTTGGATTTTCATGATGTTATTCTCTCTTGGTTTTCCTCCTATCTCTTTAACTGTTCCTTTTCAGTCTCCTTTGCTAAATTATCATCCATATCATTCTTTCTAAGTGTTACGCTCCAAACTCAGTCCTAACTCATCTTCTCTTTCCTTTGTACACTCTTTCACTTGGTGACTTCATCAGCTCATATGGAATTGATTATAATCTCTTTGCAGAACTTCCATATATGTGTGTGTGTGTGTGTGTGTGTGTGTGTGTGTGTGTGTGTGTGTGTGTGTGTGTGACACCAATCTCTCCTGAGCTCCACTCCGGAAACATTGGCTGCCTTATAGAGAACATTTGAACTTGATGCTTCATACACTTCACAGGCATTCCAAACTTAACATGGTCAAAACAGAGCCCATTACCTTTCCCTCAAAATTCTTCTCTCTTCTGAACTTTTTAATTTATGTCAAGGGCAACACCATTCCACTAGTCACCCACGTTTACAACTCTGATGTTTTCTTTGATGTTTCACTTTTCCTCATCCTATATATCTAATTGGTTGCCATATCTTGTCATTTCTACATCATCTCTCCCATCTGGTCCCTTCTCTCTATTCCAATTCAGGCCATCATCACCTCTGAGACTATTAGAATAATCTTGTTGGTCTCCCTGCTTCAAGTTTCTCCCATTTCCAATCCATCTTCCACCCAGATGCCAAAGTGATTTCCCTAAAGCACAGCTCCTAAACACATCCCTTCCCTAATCAATAAATGCCACTATCTTGTAATTGATTCTAAGGTCAAATATTTATATCTTACTTTTGTACAGTTTTAAATAAAAACTCTAACTTATGTAAGTTTGATGATATTCATAATTATTAGTAAAGTAACAAATATATCTATGTAGATATATGTGTGTGTGTGTGTGTGTGTGTGTGTGTGTGTGTATAGTTACTAGCTACAGAAGTCCCTATATTTACTCTCTGATTAGCAGTCATCTAGACCTGCATGCTACCCCTAGCTCATTTTAGCAATAACAAATAAGGGAACAGGGCAGAATTACTAAAATAAATATTGTATGGTTTGTACTTATGAATGAAATACTATTGGATTCAGAATTTTTCTTGTTGGTTTCCAGAACATGTGCACCTTCCATGGAATCCATAACAAATGTTGTTAGAATTTACAGAAAAATGCAATGCCCATGCCAATACAGACACTTTTTCTACAACATCAATCAGTACCATGTCCCCTATTCTCATCAACCAATTTGTTACTAAATTTCACATAAGTACAGCTACTAATTAGACTCATTAAATGAAATTACATTTACAATTTTATCTCCATTAGTTTCACTGTATTTGTTTTACCCGATTCAATTAAAACCCAGTCTGAATAATTAAAAAACTGAGATGAAATAGATGTTGTTAGAAAATAAAAGCATTTCATTAATAACAAAACAGAATTACATACAGTACTATATGAGTCTTCTTATCCAAAGTCCTTGATAATAGGAACAAGTTATTTGTCTATTTAAGTTTAATCTAATTTTCCCTTTAATCTACATGCATATGTGTGTGTGTGTGTGTATAAAGTGTGTGTATATATGTATATGTATATATATACATATATACACACACACATATATATAGTGACAAGTAAAAGGACATTTTGTTTAGAATATTATTCAACTGAGAACAATGTCTAACTGCTAATCTCTAGAAGAATTTTTTAATATTTGTGCCTTTTATGAAATTAGCAATATGTCCTACTTCTCCAAAAACTGTTATGATTTTTGATATCACAACAGTCAGCAACTAGACCTCAAATATTATAGGGTATATAATAACAGTGGTGGTGATAATAAGGAATTTACTTGATATATAATATTATATTAAGCTATAATAGTAATAGCTATTATAGTAAGCTATAATAACTTTTATTATAGTAATATAAAGTGAAAATAACTGTCAATAAAATCTTGTGTGTGTTTGTATATGTGTGTATAGTACCCTAATAATTCTGGACTGACATTTTGGGTCACTTCACTTATTTATTTGGTTAAGTGTTGGGATGTTTCTGTCATTCAGTCACCTTACTCTCAAGTAGGAAGGTTTCCTATTTATTTAAGAAGTCCTCAGTGTTGCATATAGTTGCCTTGATGAAAGTTATCCTTTGATGCTTTATTTTCACGTGGAAATTTTAATGTGGCTTCTCAAGATCTATGCCAGTGGAGCGCTAACTCTGGCATCATTTAAAGAGATGAAAGTCTTTCTTTTTAAAATAATCTGTACTAAAAACAAATTATCCACTCTTTAAATACCAGTCTACCTAAGAAAAAATAGACCAATTTCCAGAAAATTGACCATTAGATTTACGAATTTCCTTGGCCATAAGCACTCAAGAGAAACATTAAACTATAAAATGAATCTCCACATCACAAAAAAGAAAAAGATATCTGAGGAACTAAAAATGGAGCAGATGGTGCTAAGAATCACAGTTTCTACACTATAAGCATCAATTGTTGGTGTTCATGATATGATCTTTGTTCAATAACCAAGTCAAGATTAATACTGGAAGAATTGTATCAAAAGCATATTGACATTCTAGGCAGAAGAAATAATCAAATTAGATAGCTCATAGTTTTTTCCTTAGATAAGTGACTAAATAAGTTAATAAAGTTTATTTCAACAGGCATGTAAAAAAATACGCTTGCTTTCTTTCTTTTGAGTTTTCTTCCAAAAAAATAACTAATATGGAAATGTTTTACATGACTTCACATGTATAAACTTTGTCAGATTGCTTACCATCTCAAGGAGGTAGGAGAGAGGGAACAGAGGGACAGAATTTGGAACTCAAAACTTTAAAAAAAAAAACCAGATGTTAAAACTGTTTTATGTGAAATGGGGAAAGAATAAAATATTATTTAAAAAAAGAATTGCTGCTCTACACTTTGGCAGAAATTAGGTATTAACCAACAACTAACACTATATACAAAGATAAGGTCAAAATGAGCACATGGTTTAGAAATAAAGGGTGATATCATAAGCAAATTAGGGGAGCATGGAAATCTTTACCTATCAGATCTATAGATAAGGAAAGAATTTATGACCAAACAAGAGATAGAGAAAATCAAAGGATAAAAAGTAGATAATTTTGAATACACTAAATCAAAAAAGGCTTTCATGAACAAAACTAATGCAGCCAAGATTAGAAGGAACGTATGAAATGGGGTGTGATGGGGGTATTACAGTAAGTTTCTCTGATAAAGTCCTCAATTCTAAAATATATAGGGAACTGAATCAAATTTGTAAAAATAAGAGATATTCTCCAATTGATATGCAATCAAAGGATGTGAACAGGCAGCTTTCAGAATAAGAAATCAAAGTTATCTATAGTCATGTGAAAAAATGCTCAAAATCACTATCGATTAAAGAAATGCACATTAAAAACAATTCTGAAGTATCACCTCACACTTATGGCTAACGTGATAGGAAAGAAAAATGACAAATATTGGAGAGAGTATGGACAAAATTGGGACTCTGAAGCACTGTTGACAGAGTTGTAACTGATCTAGCCATTCCAGAGAACAATTTGGAACCATGCCCAAAGGGCTGTAAAACTATGCATACCCTTTGATTTAGCAATACCACTATTAGGAGTATACTCTAGAAGATGGAGGAGTGAAAGCAGTGACTTACTTGAGCTCTCCCCCAAACCCCTCCAAATACTCATAAAAAATGGCTCTGAACAAATTCTGAAGCAGCAGAACCCACAAAAAGAGTGAAACAAATTTCCAGCCCAAGACAACCTGGAAGATTGATCAGAAAAGTGTATCATGCAGGGCTGGGAGCGCAGTGCAGTGCAGCGTGGGGGCCCAGGCCACAGCAAACCTGGAGCAGGCCTCAGAGGACTGAATCACGGGCAGCTGTGGAGGTTTCCAGACTGCTCAATCCACCAATGCCAAAGACAACTTAGAAGGTCAATGGGAAAAGTCTGTTTCTGCTGTGCTCAGAGAGAAAGGCGGGGTTTCAACTCCATTCCCCAAAAGCATGGCCCTGGGAGGGGGGCAGCTGCTCTCTGAGCTTCCAGCCCAAAGACTGAGGGGGAATCTAGTGGCTGATCAGAGAGGGATTGAAGGGATCTCTTTGCCAGTGCTGAGGCAGGAATCTCTTGCTTTGCCCATGTTTGGATCTGGGTCACAGTTCTGGGCCTGCAGTGGTGGGGTGAGGAGGAGTGCTGGCGTGGAGGAGCTTGTATTGTCTGTGGAGAGGAGCCTTTCCTCACAGTCACAGGACAGAAAGGAGTACTTGTGGTCACAGGCCAGGAAAGGAGTAAACACCTCACCCCTCATCATACCACCTTGCAAGAACTGAAAATTTACAGGTCCCTACAAGTATTTCTGAAAACAGCTATACAAACCCCTGAAGCTTGGGACAGTACACTCTCCACATTGGAAGCAGACTCTTACCTTAATAAAGAGTTTAAAACTCAAGTAATTAGCCGGGATCATGAGCAAGCAGTGCAAAAAGAGTCAGACTATATTATCTTACTTTGTGAAAAAGAAGATCAAAATATACAACCAGAAGAAGACAATAAAGTCAAAGCTCCTACATCCAAAGCCTCCAAGAAAAATATGAATCAGTCCAGGCCTTGGAAGAGCTCAGAAGGGATTTTGAGAAGCAACTAAGGGAAGTAGAGGAAAAACTGGGAAGAGAAATGAGAGTGATGCAAGAAAATCATGAAAAACAAGTCAACAGCTTGCTAAAGGAGACCCAAAAAAATACTGAAGAAAATAACACCTTAAAAAATAGCCTAACCCAAATGGCAAAAGAGGTCCAAAAAGCCAATGAGGAGAAAATGCCCTAAAAAGAAAATTGGCCAAATGGAAAAGGAAGTCCAAAAGTTCTGAAGAAAATACTTCCTTAAAAATTAGGGTAGAGCAATTGGAAGCTACTGACTTTATGAGAAATCAAGACACTGTAAAACAAATCCAAAAGAATGAAAAATTAGAAAACAATGTGAAATATCTCATTGGAAAACAACACCTGGAAAATAGATCCAGGAGAGAGAATTTAAAAATTATTGGACTATCTGAAAGCCATGATCCAAAAAAGAGCCTAGAAAGATCATGATCTTTCAAGAAATTATCAAGGAAAACTGCCCTGATATATTAGAACCAGAAATTGAAAGAATCCACAGATCTCCTCCTGAAAGAGATCCCCAAAGGAAAACTCCTAGAAATAGTATAGCCAAATTCCAGAGTTCCCAGGTCAAGGAGAAATTATTACAAGCTGCCAGAAGGAAACAATTCAAGTACTGTGGAAACACAATCAGGATAACACAAGATTTAGCAGCTTCTACATTAAAGGACCAGGGCATGTAATGTAATATTCCATAGGGCAAAGGAGATAGGATTGCAACCAAGAATCACCTACCCAGCAAAACTGAGTATTTTCAGGGGAAAAAATGGTCATTCAGTGAAATAGAGGACTTTCAAGTATTCCTGATGGAAACACCAGAGCTAAATAGAAAATGTGACTTTCAGATACAGGACTCAAATGGAACATGAAGAGGTAAACAGGAAAGAGAAATCATAAGAGACTTATTAAGATTGAACTGTTTACATTCCTGCATGGAAAGATGATATTTGTAACTCATGAGAACTTTGTCAGTATTAGGGTAGTTGAAGGAAAAAAATTATATGTATGTATATATAGATAGATAGAGGGCACAGGGTGAGTTGAAGATTAAGGAGTCATATCTGGAGAATAAAATTAAGGGATGAGAGAGGATGATACTCGGAGAAGAAAGGGAGAGGTAGAATGGGGTAAATTATCTCACAAAAAAAAAAAACAGAAAAGTCTCTTACAGTGGAGGGGAAGCAGGGGAAGGTGAGAGGGAATGAGTGAATCTTATTCTCATAGGATTTGGCTTAAGGAGGGAATAACATACACATTCAGTTGGGCATGGAAATCTGTCTTACCCTACAGGAAAATATGGGGAGAAGGGGACAAGAGAGCAGGGGGATGATAGAGAGGAGGGCAGATTGGGAAAGGGGGTAATCAGAAGGAAATACTTCTGAGGAGGGACAGGGTCAAAAGAAAGAATAGAATAAATGGGAGGGCAGAATAGGATTAAGGGAAATAGAGTTTGTTTTTCACAACATGTCTACTATGGAAGTGTTTTGCATAATTGCACATGTATAACCTATATTGAGTTGTTTGACTTTTCAATAAGGGTGGGTGGGGAGGGAGGAAGAGAGAAAAATTGAAACCTGAAGTTTTAGAAACATATGTTTATTAAAAAAATGTTTTCACATGCTCCTGGGAAATAAGAAATACAGGAGATGGGGTATAGAAGTCTATCCTACCCCACAGGAAAACAGAAGGGGAAGGGGATAAGAGAAGGGGTGGAGACATAGAAGAGAGGACAAACTAGGGGAAGGGATATTCAGAATGCATGCCATCTTGGGGTGGGGAGGGGTGAGAAGGGACGAAAATTTGAAACTCAAAAACTTGTGGAAGTGAATGTTGAAAACTAAAAATAAATTTATATTTTTTTTAAAAAAGGAGTACACTCTAAAGAGATAAAAGGCAAAGGACCCATATGTACAAAAATATTTATAGTAACTTTTTTGTGGTGGCAAAGAATTGGAAATTGAAGTGATATCCATTAATAGGGGAATGGCTCAACAAGCTGTGATACATAATGATTGTGATGGAATACTATTGTGCTATAAGAAATGATGAGGGGGGTGGTTTCAGAAAAACCTGGAAAGACTTATGTGAACTGATGTACAGCAGTGAGCAGAATCAGGAGATGATTGTACATATTAATAGCAACATTGTAAGAATGATTAACTATGAAAGACTTAGCTACTCTGATCAAGGCAATGATCCAAGACAATTCCAAGGGACTCCTTACAAAAAATGCCAGTCACCTCAAGAAAGAACTAATGAAGTCTGAGTGCAGATTGAAGCATAACTTTTTTCACTTTTTTTCTTACTTTCCTTTTTGCAACATGGCTAATATGGAAATATGTTTAGCATAATTTCACATGTATTCATTGATATACTGCTTGCCTTCTCAATGGGTGAGAGAGAGAATTTGTAACTCAACAAAATTTTTAAATGAATATCAACATAAATAAATAATAAATGTATTAAAGAATGCCAAAAAATTGTTGCAAAATCAAGAAATGAAACAGGCTAAAGGCTTGTATACAACTTAAAATCCTGAGAGCTGCATATCATAAATGCTTTGTCTCATACATTACTCACTCCTTAAACAATATGATCTGGCCAACCTAACCTCTTGGCTTCTACTCATGGCACACCACTTTCTATCTCCATCTCTTAGAACTTGCCATCTTTCATGTCTAGAATGCTCTTTCTCCTGAACACTCCCTCATGTAATCTTTACATTCTTAAAAAGTCATCTTACATTTGACCCACTAAACGAAGCCTTTTCTGATCCCCTCAACTGTTGATGCCTTCCATCCTGGAATTACCTTTTATTTATTCTATATGTAATTACAAAGGTACATTGTGTCTCCCTAAAAGAACGTATGCTTCTTGAGAGCAAGACTACTTCATAACTGTCTTTGTAACAGTGCATAACACATGATAAGTGCTTAATAAATATTCATTGACTAAAGAGGAGTTAAATTTTCAATTATAAGTAATTGATGATATCAGCAGTTAAAGTGATGATACAGAGACAGAGAAAGACAGACAAAGACAGATAGGAAACAGAGAGAGAAGAGACAGAGATTCAGAGAGAGACAGACAGAGAGGAGACAGAGAAAAAGACAGGGAGAGTAAGAGAGAGAGACTTAGAGAGAAACCAGAAGATTACCTGTCATGAGTGGGGAGGTTTTTGTGAAAATCACTGGTTTGTGTGCAATCAGACAATTGAATAGTTACAACAAAAGTCAAAATCAATACAAATTACAGGATAAAGATGAGAAGACTGTAAATGATCACAAGTCTAACCCAAACCATCTTAGTCTTAATGAGCAATTGGACCTGAAAAATGTAAAACGAACAAAAGTAAAACTATTATGACAATGACACAGCCTCCTCAATGATATCCATAGTCATTCAAAAGAGATTGTCCTTGCAACTGATCCAGGAAAATCACAATGGGTAAACAATCCATTTAGCACATATAATGACAGCCAGTTGACTAAGAAGCCTATTGAGTTAGTCCACAAGTGTATATATCCTGGATAGACACTGCAGACGATGAATGGGGCTGAGAACTTATTAGGTAGGTAGTAACTGACATGTGAGATTTGACATTAAAAGCTTTAATGAATATAAGAAGATCAAAAGCAATATGGGCAAGTAGGGGAGAGTCTAGTGGTCAAAGTATGTCTGAGAGTCAGACAAGCTTGATTCAAATCTTGCCTCTGATTTTTTTCTACCCTTATGGCTTTGGGGAAGTCACTAAATACCTCTAAGCTTTAGTGCCTTAATCTGCACAACAGGGGAATTTGACTACATGGCTTCCAAGATCCCTTCTACCTACAGATTTATGACTTGTGATGACCGTACAGAAACAGTAAAGGAAAACAAGGCAGCCCAAACAAGGGCCGCTCTAATATTCACAAAATACTTGAAGGCCTTCGGCATGCTAGATTGAAGTTCATAGTAAATTACTGGCAATATATACCCAAGAACTATTGAGGTTTAGAATCTGCAGCAGTAGAGGAAGTATACATACTGATGACATTGTGTTCCATCAAAGTATTTAATTTGAGGGAGGGATGAATGCAACAGCATATGCAAATTGCTTTGCAAACATCAAAATGCTACATAAATTATTATGGTAGCTATCAAATTGTCTCAAACTCACAATTATTTCACCTATGTGTTGCTCTATTGCTTTTACTTCTGGGTGTTATCCAATTCTTGTTTTTACATAATTAGACTTTTACAAAATACTTGAAAGCAGACATTATGTTCTTTTCTATATTACTACCAAATGACCTACATTTAGAATGGATGGAGCCTGTTTCACATCAGCATATGGTCATGCTCCTTTATTGGTACATTTTTTGGCTGCTTCTTACTATAAAGATATTGCCATTATTTCCCTACTGTTCCTAAATACAGATGATGAGATGCTCAGTGTTTCAAAACTGCAACCTTTTATAATCCTTTTTTAACTTAATGGTTGTCAATTACTCAAAAAATGAATTTTCAGCAGAACTTCACATACCTAAATTGTGGCATTGCATCTGCTATCCAGACTGAGAAACAGATGACAGGACAAGCTTGTTAGGGTAATTAGTTCATTTAAAGTAATGAATAAGCTCCTAAGAAGCTCCTTTAAGTGTAAAATATAGTAATATGTAACCAAAAAGCAGTGGTATCCTGCTCCCTTTTTTTCTGTTATAAAAAAGCTTTCTTATTCCTCTGTTGAATGCCAACATGCAAACTGCAGCTAGTTAACTGTGACAGTCTCCATAAGGTTTCTGGTGGTGTATATAATTCTGTTTATTGAGGGTCCCCTACATTTTATTCCCCATTTCCATTTTTCATCCATGCAAATTTATATCAAAGTAAAAGGGGGGGGAAATTTAATTAACATAATCAATGCATTCATTTTTCTCATCCTGAGTCAGGTGCAAAATTGAAGTCATCTTTGTGATCTTTCTACTTTACTGCTCAAATAAAAGGGGAAAAAAGACAGTTTCCCAACAAAATAATTGATGCGAACACACTCTCTTAAGAACGGAAAACCTGACTCTTCTTCTACATAACATAAATTCCCTATCCCACTTATTAGTTCCTTGTGATGTTTTTCTCCTCCCTGCTCCTGAATAGTGTGAGGGGAAAATGACTCTAAACAAGTCAGATCTGTCATATTTGTGTTGTGATACACATATTCAATACTCCTATTAAAGACTCAAAAAGTAGCATATCAGAAGGGAATTAGGTGGATTGTTTCTAGCTGGAAAGGAATTATTCATATTTTGGCTTGAAATGATAACATTTTGCCTCTAATTAGTAAGAAGATGCTTAATCAAAAGGGATCTTTTGTGTTGCCAGTGTCTGGACAAGAATTAAAAAGGGTTTTAAGGGTCTAGAAAACAAACAAAATCTGCCATTTTAATTATTTTTATGTGTATGAGAACAGCTGCTGATCATTAGTTCATTTCATCTAAAGAAATACCCTTTCCATTTTTTCCACAAAGTCTGAGGCTATAAATGACCATATTCATTAAAAATTAGCCGATCCAGTGTCTAGAACAATGTATGGCCCAAAATGGACAGTTAATAAATGCCTGATTGCTTGATCTGTGACAAGGTGCTACAATATTAACAGAAACTTGCATTTCATATAATAGAATCTTTCATATAATAGGAAAATGCTTCGATTAAGCAAAACATGGACTCTAGAATAGATGGGGCAGGGTTGGGGGGGAAGGAGGAGGAAATTTTAATAATTCAAAATCCATTAAAACCAATTTAGAAAGAGTGCATATAACATAAAATTAGAAATAAATGGCATAACTTCATACACGTGAGACGTTACAGAATACAGGGCCATCTTCATTTATAATTTTCCACTCTTAACCCAGTAAGACAATTTGATACAGGGGAAAGAGCCTTGAACTTGGAGTCAGAGGACCAGGCTTCAAGTTCTAAATCTGCCATCTATATGGCCTTGATCAAGTCACGAAACTTTTCTAGTCCTCAGTTTCCTCATCTATAAAATGATGGTGTTTAGGCAGATGATTTCTGAGGTCCCATCCAGCTCTAAATACCAGTCTTTGATACATAATTTTGATTCTTCTATTGACAATGATTTAAAAAAACTGTTTCCTTAACAGCATAATATAATTTAGACATCAGTAATTTAGATAGGGTTTTCATGCTTTTAATCTGATTTAATGAGATTTTACTATGTGTACTTAAAGTACAAGGGAGGAGAGAGAAGAGAATCAACATTTATTACTAAGTGCTAGGCACTGTGCTAAGAGCTTTTTACAAATGTTATTTCATTTGATCCTCAAAACAACTCTGTGAATTTGTTGGTAATATTATCCCTATTTTACAATTGAAGACACAGGCAAAAAGAGGTGAAGTGATTTACCCAGGGTCACATAGCTACTAAGTGTCTGAGGCTAAATTTGAACTCCTCTTTCTGACCCTAAGCCCGGTGCTCTACCCAATGTACCACCTAGATCTCTAAGTGCAAGGTAAGCAAGAATTCAGATGAGTCATATCTTCTACTGATGTTCAAAACACAATTTTGTCTTCAGCCACACAACATAAAAACTTTTCAAAGGAAATCATCCCTCAATGGGCCACATGGGTCCTGTCAGAGGGCAATGATTACTAAGCAATCTTTCAGTGAACCTCAGTTCTAATCTCACTTGTAACACTAAACTTCTATGTGTCTTTATACAAATTATAAACTCTCCAGATCTCAATTTTCTCATCAGAAAAAAAGTATCTATCTTGTGCATCTGATATGGTAATTTCACAGACAGTAGGACAAAAATAAAAGCATATTGAAGTTTGTTCAACTTTCAGCTGGCTTCACTGGTTTATTTTCAGCTATGTTAGCCAAGTTAACAGAAAAGTAAAGTTGTAGAATCCCCTATTTCTAATTTATGGCAGCATTATCTAACCATTTTCCAGCAGAGTTGCCTTCTTAATTGTTTTCATTAGATTACTAATAAAGTCAGTTGTTACTTTTCACCCTTAGCATCTAAATGCTATGAGGATGTACTCCTAGCGTGCCAAATGAGTCAACAGGGTTGGTGTGTAATCTAAAATTCTGCACAGATAATTCACACATGGATAAACCAAAAGCTGATTTGTTCCAAAACGGCAGGCCCAGAAACATTATCATATCATTAGATTGTAATATTATGTATTTATTTCAATGCTTGCTGGGATTAACAATATTATTGCTCAAGGAGCCTCACTGAATTTCAGAGTTAAGGAGTAGAGAAGTCATATGCTTGTTATTGTTACACCTGATAATATGAAATACTTCTAAGGTTTACAAAGTGTTTTATATACAATATCTTATTTGACCCTCATAACAACCTGGTGGGACAGAATTCACGAAACACCCTAAAATGCGACTAATTTTCAAGTTTCCATGCAGGAACAAAAATAACCTGAGACCAACTTTTCATATAGGCCTTATCTTAAAAACTACTTAAAGTATTCACCCCAATTAGGAAGTACGGTATTCTGGGTATACTATTTTGCTTCTTTAACTTTTATAGTTAGCAAGCACATTTTAGGAGAAAGGTTTTTGTTTATTCATTTGTTTGTTTGTTTTTTAAGTAGGCTCTGTCCCATGCTACCTTTTTTCTCATTGATAGAGATCCCTTCAGACACAACAGTAGAATTATACAATCTAAGACCTTGTGAGAAAACACTAGTCCATTTAGTTAAGACCATTTTATTCTGAAGACCTCTGAGACATGATATATTATGTCAAGTCCTATAGTAGTTCTAGGATTTATGAAAAGGTAAATCATAAATAAAGCAGTACCCAAGTTTAGAGTACTTTAAGAAGTAGCTAAAAAAAAATTTAGATTGCTGACAAAAAAAATCAATTGCCTTTATTTACCTATTTCTAAACCCTTTTTGCAACACCTACCATACCATCATTTTAAAAAGGAGAAAACTGAGGTAGAAAGATTAGGAGACTTGCCCAAAGTTTCATAAAAAGTATCTCAGGTAGGATTTGAACCTGGGTCTTTTTAACTCCAAGTTCAACATTCTATCAGCTAGAGTTGCCCAAGTCAAGAAGATAAAGGATTAGTAGGTTGCAATCTGTGCCATTAGAAGAAAGAGTCATGTTGATAGGATGACAGACTCATTGGAATGCTGAAGTATTCACTTTTTCATTCATCTTGGACCTAAGAATCTACCAACAAATAGAACTGCCTTTTTTTCAAGTTTCTACTATTAGGGCTACCATGGTAGAAATTTCATCCTACAGCTTTGGCTAAAGCTGTAAACACACAGGCTCCCTTTGCCAATTCATTTCGAATGAATTCAACAAACATTATAACACTTCTGCTATGGTGGAAAAAGCAATAGACCTGGAATCAGAAAACCTGGCTTCAAATCCTAGATTAGCTACTCCTGTGTGTAATGGGGGGGGGGGGCACGCATCACATTATCTTTCTAGACTTTAATTTCGCCATCTGTAAAGGGAGGGAGTTACACTAAATGACCTTTGAGGTCCCCTTCCAATACTTACTCTAGGGTCCTATGATTAGTATCATATTTGAGGTTCTGTTTTTATATTGTACTTTCACAAAAGTACAGCAATTAAAAAATCTTACCCCGCTCCTCCTTAATTCTAGTGTCTTTCCAATTTGTCTCATATATAACCTTGTTTGTACATAGTTGTCTGCATGTTGTCTTCCATATTAGACTGTGAGCTCCTTGAGAACAAGGACTATATTTGCCTTTCATTGTATCCCAAAAGCTTAGCATTGTGACTTGCACAAAGTAGGCATTTAATAGATGTTTACTAACCGATTATGTTTAAGGCTCTATGCCTTATAGTCTTTCACTTTCATTTTTTTACAGCTTATCCATGGTATCAGAAAAGTGTCTTGACTGTTTCTATAATAGTCTCAGAATGGGGTAGCACGAGGTACTTGTCTTCTGTAATTTCTTGTGACCCGTATCTCATTCTTATACATTGGCATCTGGGATTAAGAAAGATGTGGCACTGATTGTGGAGGAACTAAAGGAAGAGAGCTTCTTATGCAACTCTGCAATTAAGGGAATGCTCTTTGGTCCCCAAGTCTTTCTTATTCTATCAGGATTTAGACTGTAAAATAGTGATGGAACATTGGCATGTGAAAATTAGAGGTAGACATCAACAGGAAAGGAGACAAGTAAACTCTTCAAAATACCTTTTTTCTGCTTTAGAAGTGGGAAGGAAGAACCTTTGAAAGAATTATTTGGCCAAGTAGAGAGAGAAAAAGGCATATCATTACCATCATCATCATCATCATCATCATTGACTCTAGTCTGCCCAGAAATGCTGGAAATTGTCCACCATGCTGGGACATAGTCTGCCTTTCCCTTAATAGCCTCAGCCTTAACCCTTTCTGCCCAGATACTACCAGGGTCTCCCCTTCCCAACAGTTCACCCTAAAAATCCCTAGGCCTTGCCTAGGGATTGCAACCAGACTTTCCTAGGTACATTGCCTCCTTCTTTGAGATCAGGCATTATCTCACTTTTTTACTTTTATTGCCTGAACTTAGCACAGTGCTTGGCACATAGGACTCATTAATATCCTTCCATTTCATTCCAAAAATTCCAACAGCAATTACTTTTAACTTCTCATTCTCTCCTTCAAGTACTATAGACTCCCACTTGAAAATTTTGACTAAATGTCCATTCACTCACAAAACAGCAATGCACATTGCATCACAGCTTTTAGGAATTAGAAGGGAATACAGACATCAAGCAAATTAATGCATTCACTTACATTCATGCATACAAAATAATAGGAAAAGGGTAGATGTGGATGTATTTGTCATACCTGTTAAAAGTTGATGGTAAATTGCTTTAAGATTTTCTTTCTTTCCTTCCCATCCTGATATCAAGAACACTTGTCAATTGTGAGTTTACATTTCATGGATGCAGTAGAGAGAGGCTAAACAGCAACCCTATATTATCTCCAGTTCATGTAGCCTGGGATTAGGACTTCTAACAATGTATTTATTTCAAAAAAGTCATGACATGGTATAATGGCAGAAGTCTTTGAATTGGAGTCAGGGAATTCCACTTAGGACACTTATGTCAACCAAGTAGTAATTCCCTCAGCTGAGAATGATTACAGCCAGTCTATAATTTACAGGTTTAGAAGGTTATCTGAGGGAGACTTCCGTTTCCGGGAGCCAAGATGGTGGAGTGAAAAGGTAGTCACTCTCACCCTCCCCTATCAACCTCTGAAAACCCAGAAAATATCACCCTAGGGGAAAAATAACCCTGGAAGAGCTGAACTAGAAGAAAGACAGGGAACAACAATGCAGCAACCCAGTAAACCAGTCTCCCAATGCCTCAGTAAAAATAAGGGAAGCAGCACTACAAAGGGCCCAGGCAGATAAGCACCCTGCAGCATTCATTTTAATGGAGCTGAAGAAAACAACCTAGAGTCTTTCTAAAGTCCCAGCCTTGATGATTCCAACCCAACTGTCAACCAGGAGAAGATCCTGAAGCCCAGGTGGTAGAACAGGCAGACACCAACACCTGGACCTCAGAGTGCCTCAGTGAGGGCGGGGGAACGGGTGGAAACCAGCTCAGAAAAACACCAGGTGTTTTTGTGCACAATGCACAAAGCAGGCAACCTAAAATTGCCTGAAAGTTGCAGCCTTGCTGATTCCAGCCCAACATAAGGTAAGCTGCCAAAACCCTACAGCCTCCAATTGCCAACACAAGAGGCCCCAGCACACAAAGCCAGTGACCAAGACCTAGGCTCCTAACACAAGAAGCTTGGGTCAGTGCCCTCTGTTCCCCAGCAGGAGAGCTCAATCTCTTTTAAGGCCAGGGAATAAAGAAACCATGAGTAAAAAGAAACTACCATAGATTCACATTATGAGAAGAGTGGAGATCAAGACAAATTCTGAAGAGGTCAGCAAACCCACATCTGCAACATCAAAAGGGAATTATGAACTGGTCTGAAGCCCAAAAAGCATTCTTAGAAGAGCTCAAGAAGGATTTTAAAAGTCTAATGAGAGAGTAGAAGAGTCCTTTAAAAATACAGGTGGCCAATTGGAAAAAAAGTACACTGAAGAAAACAAGTCCCTTAAAAATATAATTGGCCAATTGAAGAAGGAAGCATAAAAACTAACAGAAGAAAACAATCTGTTAAAAACTAGAATTGGACAAATGGAAACTATTAACTCTATGAGAGAACAAGAATTAGTTAAACAGAAACAAAAAAATGAAAAAATGGATGAAAACTTAAAATACCTCCTGGATAAAACAAGCAACCTGAAAAATCAATCCAGGAGAGACAATTTAAAAATCATTGGACTACCCAAAAATCATGACTGAAAAAAAGAGCCTGGACAGTATCTTTCAGGAAATCATAAAGGAAAACTGCCCTGAAGTCCTAGAACCCAAAGGTAAAAAACCGTAGAAAGAATACACTGCTCACCACCTGAAAGAGATCCCAAATTGACAACACCAAGGAATATAATAGAAAAATTCCAAAATTACAAGATGAAAGAGAAGGTGCTGCAAGCAGCCAGAAAGAAACAATTTAAACATCATGGAACCACAGTCAGAATTACACATGACCTTGCAGCTTCTACATTAAAATACCGCAGGGCGTGGAACATGATATACCATAAGGCAAAGGAGCTTGGATTGCAGCCAAGGATCAACTACGCTGCAAAAATGAGCACGATTTTTCAAGGGAGAATATGGATATTCAATGAAATAGGGGACTTCCAAACCTTCCTGATAAAAAGAGCAGAGCTCAACAAAAAATTTGATCTTCAAGTACAAGATTCAAGAAAGATATAAAAAGGTAAATGGGACAGAAAGATACAAAATGTTGTTAATAAGGGTGGGCTGTTTACATCCCTACAAGGGAAGATGACACTTGCAACTCTTGAGAACTGTATTGTTATTACACCATGTTAAAGGAGTATACATAAAGGGGGTGGATATTAGTTGACTTTGATGTAATGATTTAAAAAAATCTAATCAAATGGTTTAAATGGATCCAAGTAAGTGGATTAATCTGATCTTAGAAAATGTATTGAGAAAAGAGGAGGCAGACAAGGGTAAATTACATACAGGAAAAGACAGAAAATCCTATTACAGCAGAGGGAAAGAATGGGGGGGGTGAGCATTATTTGAACCTTGATCTCATCAGATTTGGCTCAAGAAGGGAATAACATAATCAGTTAGGTATGGAAATCTAACTTGCCCTATGGGCAGTAGGAGGGAAAAGGGAAAAGAAAAGGGAGGGGGATGAAGGGAGGGAAGAAGTAGTGGGGGCAAAGGGAAGAGAGGGAAGGGGGAAATAGAAGGGAGGAGAGACTGAAGGAGACGGTGGTCACAAGCAAAGTACTGGTAAGGGGAGGAAGGGAGAGAGGAGAAAGAAAAGCATAAATGGGGAAAAAAGGATGGAGAAAAAGACAAAGATAGTAATTATAACTGTGAAAGTTGAATCGCTATCTTTTTTTTTCTCTTCTGTTGAGTTTTATTTCCTCTTTCTGATGGTTCCTCCTATTGGTTTAATTTTTACTTACAACTTCACTAATATGAAAATATGTTTACTAGGAATGCAAATGTATAGCCTATATCAGATTGTGCACCATTTTGGGGAGGGAGGTGGGAAGGAAGGGGGAAAAAAATTTTAAACTCAAAAGCATATGGAAGTGATTGTTGATAAATCAAAATAAATTAACAAAATATGCAAAAAAATAAATAAAGACACAATAAGGAAAAAAAGGTTATCTGAGACTGAGAAAAACTAAGACCATGATTTGCTCAACACAGTCACATGTCTAATAAGTATTCCTACATGAATGACATCATACATTCTTGAAATTTAACTTATTACAAAGGAGGCCCATTACAACAACAAAAAGAAAAAAAACCAAATTATTGCATGACAAAATTTGACCTGTTACCTCCAGCTCCAGCATATGGCAACAAATTTCAAAAACTAAAAATCGATTAGCAATACTCAAATAATACAAAATTCTTCAAAACGATTACTAGAGGGGCAGCTAGGTGGCACAGTGGATAGAACACTGGCCCTGGAGTCAGGAGGACCTGTATCAAATCCAGTATCAGATCAGACACTTGACACTTACTAGCTGTGTGACCCTGGGCAAGTCATTTAACCCCAGTTGCCCCAAAAAACCAAAACAAAAACAGTATTACTAGAGATCTCCTTGCCAGAATGACAGATATAATTTCAATAGCTATGAGGAAAAGCATTGCAGTGATGGAGCTGATGACTCCAAACTAGGTTTATATAAAGGGGTGCCACCCCCAATTGTAAAAAGGAAACAATTCTAGCTACCTAAACTCATAGCTGATGGTTCTGGGTGTGTGCAGTTTTATTAGTATCTAAAATTGAGATGCTTCTGTAAGAGTGTCTTTCCCCCTGGAAGATCTTAATGACATCCAGTCCTATGTGTCTTGCAGTGCAGCTAAAGAATAGTCCCTCTTTCAGATGGGCAGATTAATGGGGGAGGCAGGCCAGCCAGCTGGATTAGAAAGGCTGGCTTTGGCTCCAATCCAGCACATTTCTCTTTTCCACAATAGCACTGATGCATCTGTAACTGGCAAAAAGTCATATTCATTTCTTTTTCCAAACCTATAGGAGAGACCCTATGAGACTTGAAACTGATGTCTCTTGCAGGGTGTAGGTAGGCACTTGGGACTATATAAAGCCCAGGGAAACAGTATGATTAAGCACTGGTAAGTACACTGATGATATTTTCCCCATGAGGTCACAAAAGCCAACAAGTATGGCATATGTTCACTGCTGCTGCGTGTTGGCATCGAAGGCAGCATGTTATATGATTTTGTTATTCCCTTTCTGCCCAACACACACACACACCACACACACACACACACACAACACATACACACACACACACACTTCAATTCTGTTTAACAAACATCTTATTAAACACTTTCTTTGTGCCAGGTACCATACTGGGTGCTGGGAATTTTTAAAAAGATGTAACAGACCCTGCTCTAAGGGTGCTTATATTCTACCAGGGATGGGAAGAAATAAATCTGTAGAAAATTTACACAAATCTTTGTCTATAACGAAGTAGCTGAAGGTAAGAGCTAACAATTTTCAAAAGAAAGGCAAATTAACAACAACCATGTGAAAAACATTTAGAAGAATAACTAAAGAAATGAAAATTAAAACTATGAAGTATATCATCTTTCAAACTGACAAAAATAGGAAGATTCATTGTTGGAGGGAATGTGGGAAGACAGGTATACTAATTCATGTTTGAAATATGAATTAATCCAAATGTTTCTTTATGCTCTTTTGTGTTTCCTATGTGGCCTTAACTCTGGGTAATGTCTGTCCTTTGTCATTACATAACGGCTATTCATCACTCTAAAGAAGAGACCTTCCTCGCTTACAAATTCAGGATTTAGGGTTTAAAATATGTCAGGCTTCCTATTCCCTAGTTCATGTGCATTCTTGCTCCTTATCTGAGGTTAAATGAATAGCCGAGTTATAAAACAAATGAAAGAATAAATAAAAGAAAGGATGAAAGAAGAGGAGCCCTGGCACTGAGCCCAGGGCATAAACTTCTTAAAAGGGAGATCAGTGAGAGTTTTTAAAAAAAAAAATGCTCATTAGGAAGAAAGCATTTATGAGAATACTGGAAGGTGTCTTAAAGGAGAAAGCTTTGGAGCTAAAGTGGGCAGCTGTATGAAGTAGTAATGTATGGGGGACAGAAATTCTAGAATTCATCTATTCCTAGGTATCTCAAGAATCAATTCTCTGAAAATCAGAAGGGTATTATGTAATGCACTGTCATACTGATTGTCAACCCAGACCATTTTGCTCCCAACAATGTTGTAACTGCTTTCCAGTGGTATAAAAAAAATATGCTAACTACAATTTGTGAATCACATTGAGATCTGCTGGGACAAAATCCATCATATAAATATAAAATAATAGATTAGTGTTATTACTTAATGAAACAGCATAGTACAGAACACCTACTGGTTTTTATCCTGAAACCATTCATGTAATGCAGCATAGTTTTTGAAAAGGTTTAAATAATACATGCTAGTTTTTAATACTGTGTTTGGAATAAAAAATGCACCTTAGTGCTCCTATTCTTTCAGGCTTTTAAAATTTTTCCTTTTATTCATTTCATAATTCAGATTTGTTTCTGTGCAATTTTGATCTGCCACAAAGACTGCCTTCCTGGGCTACTTCATCAGTGTTTTTTGCGCACGATACTTAAGGTTAAAAGGCAAAGCAGGCTCACCAGTGCTGGAAGAAAGCCAATTTCCCTATCCTTAAACAACATGGATTGTAACTTAGCTTTTACTTGCTATATACTTGTGGACAACAGGTAGTTTGACCATAGGTAAAGTAAGCCAAAGAAATAATGCAAGATTTCACTGGCTTTAAACATAGATCAGTACAGTACAGAATGCCATGAAGACTGCTGCTATGTAGTTAATTGGTAAGGAGTACCTGAACAGTGATATAAGTTAGTAACAGAACATGATTGTGCAGTAAGAAATTATGTTCAGACAAACATGGGAAAATTTATACTGACACCCAGAAAATATACATATATACACATACAGATGTGTGTGTATTAATATAATTAAAAACACTATAAGGAAGCATTAATTGAAATGTTACTGTCAAATATATAATGAAATATTGGCAGAGAAGTGAGTGACTATGAGGACAGAATGCCATATGCATTATCAGGGACAGCTAATATGTTACAGTCGTTTCTGTTTGTTAAAAAATTCAGTACTAAAGGTGGAGGAGGTAAGAAGTCAAAGTATGCCTAGAATTGACTTATTAAAACAAAAATTATCAAAAGAGTTTATTAATTTTTAAAAAGACTATTGCCATGGCTTATTTGGAGAATAGCTTTTGTAACCCAAGAAACCAAAAGAAAAATAGGACCTACAAGGGAAAACAAGTCATTGATCACTGGTTCTTATATCAGCAAACAGGATAGAAAATATGAGAGCCATCCTTGAAAATGTTGTATGGTAATCAAAGTGTTTATTAGGTGCCATTCTGTCCCCTTTTCAGTCAACTTCCTCCTAGCATCGCTAATACCTAACACCCAGGAGCTCAGTGCCCACCTGCTACACAGACTCACCCCTGTGGTCTACCACCAGAATGGAAAAGACTTTATGGTCCTCACACTTCTTTCACAAATGACAGAACAATACAGTGGAAATAGCCTAATTATCCATCTCACTTCTGGTGCTAGCATGTGGGGATTCTTTGTGATTATTGTACTGACACCAAGCTGTAAAATATTACCAATTTGAGCAATGTGAATATTTGTGAAGGGGCAGGGAGAACCAAGTCGAATTACTGGAGCAAATCTGAATTAGAGAGTAATTGTAATGAAATATAGTTTAATTATTTTCAAGAACATATAATAACCCAAAGAAGTAGGCTGGCATAAGTGGACAGAGTGTTGTATTTAGAATATCTAGGTCAACAAAGTTTCCACCGTTTCATATGGAAATTATGAAAGTGACTAGAGACAATATTTTTAAATTAAAATATCAATCATTTATGTGTAAGCAGCTGCTTCTAAAAACACTCTAGGGTACCTAAAAGTCTGTTCTCAAGTATTTAAATAGAGATCCTTGAATCATTATTACATTAGTCATATGGCCTATAAATAAAACCTTGGCTTAATCAAAGATCAGCCCAACCTACTCTCATCTAAATTAAGTCCAACACAGGTATTAGCATAAATAGCAGATGTAGCAAGGAATAATTTATTTAAAATGTGGTGCCACTGAACCTAAAGCAAGGAAACATAGACTGGAATTGCTGCCTCTTACCAGCTCATTTCAACTCTTATCAACTCCTTTCAACTCTTTGCAAACTTGGCTTTTCATCCAAAAACTCATACTTACACTACCTATTTTATATTATTTGACATGAAGAAAGTGATTTATAAACTATAAAGTTATAAACAGATGTGGCCTTAGCAATATTCAGAGTGAACCATGATATTCTGGTGTGAATATTCCCTCCATGAATCCAGATTATAACTGTTCTATACCTTGTTACCCTGCCCAACTCTCCCAACATAAGGTACTACCTGAAATATGTTTTTAAAAATATATTTTGATAGGGATACCAAACATATAAATACCCTACAACACAAGCCCAAAGACATATAATTCTGTTTAAATTAACTATGATAAAGTAAAATACTTATATTCATCAATTTATACAACAAATCTTAAAACTTTCTACGTCTTTAAAATATTTTGGTATATGTCTTCCTTTTGCTGCAATTCCTTGTTTTATATAATTTGGTATTTAATTCACAAGATCATGACACGTGTTCTTTAATTCATTATCCTGAAACCATACAATCCATTAAATATCAATCATAATTCTAACAGTCCATTCTCTGCCCCCCAGGCTAGCCTTGATTAAACACATATATTTTCAGTGATGTTGAAATGAGATGAGTTCCCAGGCCATTGAACCATGTTAGTCTCCATCACTTGGATGAATTTCTTAGCCTTTTGTGATGTGTAACATGGTGTAAAATTTTACCTCCATCTGGGAATTTCTCTAATTCCAAAACAATTCTACTACTCAGAATATCCATGTATTTATTAGGGTCCATCATTCTTTCAATAAAGACGAGACTTCAAGCTGACCTGGAAAAATATTCCTACAAAATTTCTTTGGGTGGATGTTTTATATTACAATGAACATTCCCATATCATATATACTGACCTAGATTTCTTCTGAAAATAGTTTTTTGGTACAGCTTTGAATGAGAAAAATAAGCTCCATCAGTTAAAATTATTCTTTTTCAATTTTCATTGCTCCATTCTTTGTATTATTTTATATAGAACAAGCAATTTTTTCTTCATAGCAACGATTAGCAGCTTTTTTTCATACTTGTCTTTTCATGTTTTTCTAACTTCAAGAAGTCTGTGCCACATTGAATAAGTGTCAATAACAATCATTTGGGCTGTCAGGTCCCATGAAACATCTTTGTTTGCTAAGGGTTAATTAAGCTGTTTCTCAATGACAGTTTGTTAGCTCTTGACATTGTTTTTTTAAACCACCCTTCACTTTGAACTTCAGTGCAAATGATTATTTTTCACTCTAGGCTTGAATGACCCTGAAAAACTTGACTTCACTACATCAACCGATACAGCAGTATCCCTAATAGTCATTGATACGTGTTTTTAAAAGCTACAACTTAGGCACGTTTCCTTGAAGTAATATCCATTCTTAAAAACCACAGAAATAAAAGCACAACAAAAGAAAGCAATAAAACATGCACGTGATATGAAATCCAGTCAGATGGATTGAACTCTTGCTAACAGGTAACTAACAACAACATGTGAGAAAACCAGCTCTTTCTTTCATCTGATCAGTCAGATGTGAATGAGCCTAGTGTCAGCAGAAGCACATATGCATTTCCATCCATTGCTGTCACAAAATGAAACTATCAAAATTACTGCTTGTCCTAAATAAATCACATATCCCTTTCATCTCTAGACAGACAGATAGATAGATAGATTCTAATGATTTTGTATAATATAAAAAGTCATATGCATGTACCAAATCGTATGGGATACTATCAAAGGGGACATGGGATAAAGAAATACATCCTGACAGTTACCTTAAAGAAGTACAGACAGAAGAAGTAATTTGGTTATGCAGACCTACGACCAAATGCCTTTGAAATAAATGAACTTGTGCATACCAGAAATAACTACCTACCCAACCTACAGAGAGTAGTGAAAATGTAAATGTTCTTAACCCAACATCAAATAGATAAAAGTTCACCCCAATCAGGCAATGCTACTTGCTACCTTTGTGACTTTAAGTAATTGGTTTCACCTCTCTGAAGCACAGTTTCAATACCTATAAAATGAGATTGCATTAGTTTCTATAAACTATTACAATTTTAAATACAATGATACACATGGCGCCTTGATACATAAAATAATCACAAGCTAGACAAAACTTCCTATGTGTAATGAAAAATATTTAAATATACACTATGCATACAGTTTTCATTTTGGTTTGTTTCACACCTTTTCTTATTTCTCCATATTCCACCTTAATGATGCCATGCTATTCCAACATATTGCCAAAATACAAGTTGCTCAGCTATTCCAAAGTGTTGATATTAAAGTTGCTCACAGTTTTATAATTACAAATAACACCACTATAAATATCTCTGCAGAGTTGTTATTTTTATTTAATAATCTTCTTGAGGTAGAATAACCATAATGAGTTTATGGAATCAAAGGGTCTTTTCACTAATATGACTCATCATGTGGTAGTAAATTGATCCAAAAATATTGAGTTAATCTACAATTCCATGAGAAATGAAAGTGTGCCTACTTACCCTGCAATATCAAAGACATTGAGTTCAGTTACTTTTTATCTTAGGTGTATTGCAAATCTATTTTTATCTTCTTTCTGTGACTGCTAATCAGGATGAACATGTTTTTAAAATAATTCTTTATAATTTGTTTCCTCTTTTTAAAAATCATCTATTTGCATCCCATTTTCATAGGCATTGGAGATTCATATTGCTTTTTGAAATTTGACAGTATTTCTTTATAAAATCTATATGCCAAGCTTTTCTAGTAAATGTTTTTCCTTTCTGTAATTAGAATAATGATTTTGATTAAAATCTTGGGTTTAATTATAGATGTAAAAACTAGAAGAGACCTTAGAGGTCATTAAGTCAAACATAAGTTGCTTTTATTATTCATTTTATGTAGTTGTGGGACATTTTGTTATCTTTCATTGTATAGACTGCTTTTACTTTTATAAAATCAGATTAAATATACTTGTGAAACAGAACACAACCATCTCAAATTAAAATTATTACCAAAGGCTGTGGGAGATATATGTTAGCTATAAACAACCTACATCATTTTAGTAAAATCTACCATGGTAGACTGGCACTTTCTCTGTAATTTGTGGTCATAGAGGCTAAGTGACTTGCCCAAGATCACACAGTTACTAAGTTATAAAGCTGGGTTTCAACTCAGGTCTTCCTGATTTCTGGCCCAGCACCTTTATTAAGGCCCAGGTCCTTAATAAATCCTTATCCATATCCTTCACTATGCATGAGATACATCTCTTTGAAGTACAATCTTTATAACAGCATTTTGTACTACTGAATCAATTTTTAAAAAAAAACAATCAACAAATAAGCAAAGTAAGATTAACCTTTCAGTTAATTGTGTGACTGTAAACATGAGGTTTGGTATAGAACATCCTTTGTGAAAGTCTGGTTATTCTGTTCTAAAACTTTCATCAAACAGGCCCTCGATGTATCCCTAGATCATTCTCATGACCTTTTTGTAGAGATGTGAAAGTAAATATTAGGTCAAATAGTTAGAACATGTTAAGTGCTTTGACAATATTAAGGGACTATGTAAATGTTCTGTTTTTCCCTTATTTTCTAGGCTTAGTTTTTTCAGTAGTAGTAACATCAATGTTTCCATTGTTTTAGTGAATTCCTGATAAGAAAACAACCACCATGACGCAGATTGTCAATTATTTTGCAACATACAGGCTTAGAAGTTTTCCTGGAACATTAAAAAGCTGACTGATTTCCTCTCACAGCTATATGTCAGGAGTTGAAGCCTTTTTTAAAAATGCAAAACTGAACTCTATATAATAAAATTAAAATGAGGACAACAATGATAACAGAAACAATAAGTGATTTTTTTCTAAACACTTGCAATCTACTTTTCCCTACCAGAAATCTCGAGAGCCTTTCCCTCCATACTCTCAAAATTCTATCATCTCCAGCATAGATTCCTTCTATGTTTACTGCGTCTAATGTAATTCCTCTTCCAATAATTGTTTTCTTTAGTGCTATTTCTATTTCCTCATAGAATATATGTGTGATGCTAAAGTCTAAATGTGACAGCTCTGTCATTGATGGTGAAAGGAGTTATTTTATAAATCTTTACAGATCTTTTTCCATTTTTCACTTCTTAATCTCCAATTTTCATCCTAAAATACTATTTTGATCATCTAACTTATCTGGGTCTTTCATAAAACCCATTATATGCTTGATATTCCTTCTACTTTTCACTATTTTCTATGGTATGTAATCATAGCTTCCACTATTTACTTAAGTGAGATATTCCACCATAACAATAACACTTTTTTACAGAATTTCTCACATGCTTGGAATGATAATTTGTTCATGAAGATTAAAATAAATCATTTAAAAAATTATGAAGGAGGGGAAGCTAAGTGACACAGTAGATAGAGCACCAGCCCTGAAGTCAGGAGTGCCTGAGTTCAAATCCGGCCTCAGACCAAACACTTGACACTTATTAGCTATGTGACCCTGGGCAAGTCACTTAACCCCAATTGCCTAAAAAAAGAAAAAAGAAAAAAAGAATAAAAATTATGAAGGGACTCTTCCACCTAAAGTGGACATACATGTTTTCATATTTTCTCTATTGATGATCTGTGGTAATTTTCGTGTCATGCCTAATAAATAATACTAAAGGCTATACAATATTGTTATTTTCATGCTATACTTAATAAATATTATTACAGGCTATATAATATTATTTTATGCTATATCTAATAAATATTATAATCTAGATAATGTTATTGATCTCATGCTATACCTACTATTATTATAGGCTAGATAATAAAACCATTTATTTTAATCTTTATAAACAAATTAACATTCCAAGCATGTGGGAAAATCTGTTAAGTTTTCTAGTTACAATGGAGTGCTTTCTAAAAGTGGCATAGTCCCTGTCATTAAGGATTTATGATATACAATCATAGGGTACATACTATGTATAAAGGTAATCATAGAAAGGGTAAAATATAGCAATTTAAAGTGTAGGCATAAGGTGGCTTGGTTTTTGTTTCTATCACATGTTAATAGGTAAATAATTGCAGAAACATAAAATTATTTTATGGGACTTAACCAATGCTAACATATATAAGAGCTAGTTGAAAATTTTTAGAAAAAAAATGCATTTTTAGTACAGAAATGATGTAAGAAGCATAAATTACACAATAATATTATGTTCACAAATACATAAAGGGTAGTAAGTCGACCTCTTAGGAAAACTTAAGCTCAAATCCCAGCTCTAACATGAACTAGCTGTGTGACTCTGGTTAAGTCATTTGACCTCCCAGAGCTCCAGACAACTTTCTAGGACTATTAATTGTAGAAAAGGTGCCAACCTGCATTGAAAAAGAATTCACTCATCCAGGAATTCCTTATATCTATGAAATCATAGGTCTAAATTTCTATCTTCAAATAAACTTATATTTTTGCACACATGCTTACTATAATGTCATAGGCATATGTTTCTTTTTTTGGCTAAAGATGACTAATTCTATTTCACCCATATCCATGTTTTCATCTATTACTTCTTTGCAGATGACCCCTAAAATCTCAATATGGAGCCATGACCTGTGACCCAAGGTCCTAACTCATGTTTCCAATTGCCTACTGGTAATATATACTTGGATATGTCATCACTTCAAAAACGTCAAATCAGAAGGCGAATTCAGGACTCTCTCTCTCAAAAAAAAGAGTCTTTGTGCAAACTTTCCAATTTCTGTTAGTGGTGCAAACATGTTTCTGGTTCCTTAGGGTTAAAAAAAAAAAATCAAAATCATCTCTGAGTACTCCGTGATCCATATTCATATTCATTTATAAATCTATGGTTAATGAGAATGATACATGATCATATAATTAATAATGCCTTCCCTTCATCACTTACACATAGTAAGTACTCAATAATGATTCGTGAAATGAATGGAATCTTCCATTAATAATATCCCTTCTTTTCTATTGCCACTATGACTACCTTTTTCAACATGTTGTCAAAACAACTGGTCAATTCAATAATTAACTGAAGCCAATAATTTTTTTTTGGTAGGGAGAATTTTAGTCCTCATCACCTCATAACTGTGTTATCAAGTTGTATCTTTTTTGTTGTTGTTGTTTGAGCCATGTGTTTTTAATTTTAATAAATAGAGCATATTCATAGCTTGGGTTTTTGAATCACAGATGTAACTGTGGAAAGATTCCAAGCCCAAATAGTTAACAGGAGTAATACTATTAATGCTTGAGTAAATGCATGCTCTTTATGCCTATTAAAATAACCTATAGAAATCAAATACAGAGGCTATAATATACCTCACACAGCATCCTCCAATCTATGACAGATCACAGAAAAAGGATGCTCAGTGAAAACCATGCAACTGATATGTATCCCCATTGTCCTTAGAACATAATCAGAACTTAGTCACTTCCAGATGAACTAGGTTACTTCTTGACAACTTAAGTCCAGAAATCTTCTTCCAAGCTTTTGGCACTCTCCACAAAGATTATTCCACTAGAGAACACAGGACAGTGTCAGAACACCAAAAAGAAGGAACGCTGATAGTTGTTTCTTCAATTTTAGCCACTTTTATAGTTCTTCAGCTGATGGAATGGATCCCTCCTTATCAAAGACATAGTCCAAAAATTGCCTGTTAGCATTGGTACCAAACAAGGCCCCATGGACTTCTGGCATCATCTGTTGGGGCTATAAGATCCAGTCTACTTTCTGGGGTGTTAGAAACTTTTATTTCAACATCTCCAGCTGTTTCCTCTGCGAGATATGCTTCCTGATCAATTTGGTCATCAACATCTTTTTGGTCATAATTTTGTACATAGGAATTGCTTTTTGTACTGCAGTCTTGACCAGAGGGAGGTCTTCTTTCTTGTAGTGGACAATTATTCATGACTCCAACAATTGGTATAAACCCTAAAGGACAGGGGTGGGGAACCTGTGGCCTCGAGATCACATGTGGCCCTCTAAATCCTCAAATGCGGCCCTTTGACTGAATCCAAACTTCACAAAACAAATCCTTTAATTAAGAAGATTTGTTTTGTGAAGTTTGGATTTAGTCAAAGGGCCGCACTTGAGGACCTAGAGGGCCACATGTGGCTTTGAGACCACAGGTTCCCTACCCTTGGACCAAACCATCCAAAAGCACCTGATACCTGGTTGTAATTTTTACCACCTTGGATAATCTCTGCTTTGTTTCATTTAATAAGTCTGAAATAAGGTCATCTCTGGCTGTAAGGACTTTCAGTCTTGCCTGATTCCTCATGTGGGACATCTGAATTTTCTTCTGCTTCTCAATTTATTTCTCCTTATTTTCATAATATTCCATTACCTTCAGTCTCTATGTTTGCCAAATAAGACCTTTTTCAATGTTGAACTCCTCTTCGGCTTTTGTATCTCTTTCTTCACCCTTCTCACTTGCTTCCTGTTCAATGAAAGCCGTCATGTGTTTGATCTGCTTTTGGACATCAGTGTCACTAAGGGTCATGGTGACAGAAGCAACTCCTACATGGATTTGGCAGCTTCCAAGTACAGCAGAACGGCAGAAGAGAAAGCAGCCTGTCAAATTATATCTTAATCACACTTTCTGCCTCCAGTTTCTCCACCTACAATTTATCCTGTACGTGACCATTGTTATATAAGAATGCTTTTATTATCAATATATACAATAACAGAGGTGTATCTTGCTTCAAATAATACACATGTTGCTAAAAATTTCTGTGTAAACGGAGTATTTCAAATTCAATATTATAAGTTATTTTTTACAAGTAAGAAATTTTTTAATTTTACTACGTTGAATCCTTTTGTAAAACAAAGGATCATTTTGAAAAGTCAATTAATGTACCTTAATTTTTTTTGGGGGGGGGATAAGTCTAGATTTCTATATCTTTGTATTTGATTGAAATAGAGATAAAATTGTACCTTTAGTAATTCTTTGAAAATGAATGAATGGTAAATGTCATAATAGGATGAATATAAAATACCTGGAAACCTGACTACATTATTTTATTTTCTTCTCTCCCTCCAACCCACCCTGCATACTATCACTTGATTAATCTTCCTAAAACACCCTCTGATTACCTCCTTCCACTTCTGACATCTTAATGGTTCCCAATTATTAATTAGGGTAAAAAGGTGGTGCAGTGGATAGAGTGTCCAACCTGGAGTCAGGAAGACCTGGATTCAAATCCAGCTTCAGACATGTGCTATCTGTGTGATCCCAGGCAAGTTACTTAACCTTGTTTGCCTCAGTTTCCTGATGTGTAAAATGAACTGGAGAAGAAAACGGCAAATCTCTCCAGTATCTTTGCCAACAAAACCCCCCAAAAAGGGGTCATAAAGAGTCTGACAGGATTGAAAAAGGATTCAACAACAAAAATTACCAATAGGATAATCTGAACTTATCAGGGGACAAGGCCCTCCATAGTCAGATTCCAACCTTGTCAGCCTCATATCTCTCTATACTAATCTACCTGAATTCTCTCTAGTTTGGCTAGCCTATTCATTTCTCAAATATTCTTCACTTTACCCAGACTCTAAGTCTTCTTCAGGTGATTTCCTCTGCCTAAAATGTTGATATTCAAATATTTCCCATTCTTTAGAATCCAGTTTAAATCCTCTCGCCCCCCTTAAACCTTGCATAACTAACCTAATTCACAATAATCTCTCCCTCTTAGCAAGTCCCATACAACAGAATCACAGAATCTTGAAATTGGAAGGGACCTCAGAAGTCATGTATTTCATCTGATATCTGAATTATGGATTTGCCACAGGCATCTTAAAATCAGCATGTCAAAAATGGAATTATCATTTACTCTCCTGTCTATTACTATAGAGGATACCTTTTAGAAACCTAGATTTGCAATCTCAAACTCATTCTCAACTCTAACCTTTCATCATTTACATCCAATCATTTGCCATTCATTGTTTATCTCTCACATCTGTACCCTGCTTTCCCTCCTTGACCACTACGCTAGCGCAGGCCCTCATCACTTTGAACTACAACAATACATTCTTGATTAGTCTCCCTGCTTCTTGTCTCTCCTCTCTCCAATCCATCCTCCACACATACATATAAATCAATTTACAAGAATTAAAATATTCTATCTACACAGTTGCCAAAACAATCCTATCAAAACATAAGTCTAAGCACACAGTCCTTCAGTCTAAGAATACCTAATACTACTCAGAATCTCAGTGGAGAGGACACCAGATTTGATGCCAGAAAACCTCAGTTCCAAACCTTACTGTGAGCTGTGTGACCCTGGGCAAGTCGCTTAACCCCAATTGCCTAGCAAAAAAAGCAAAAAACAAAACCAGGAACAAACCTTACTCTGATACTTGATACCTACATGATCTTTGGAAACTCATTCCACCTTTCTTGGTCCTCAGTTTCCTCATTTATAAAATTAAAGAGTTGAATATGACTATCTTTAAGGTCTCTTTGAGATCTTAATCTATGTTCCAAATCTGTACCATTCATCTGACACTTAATGATGTATGCTGTAGTCACCTGCACAGGGCAGATAAAAGGTTTGGACTAGATTGATCTCTAAATTCCTTTCCAGCTTTTAATTCCTATGAAATTTTTGAGAAAAAGAAAATGCATTTCTTCAAGAAGTTAATAAACATTATGTGAATATATATTAAGTGTTTAGTGAACACTTACTGGATGAATGAATCCATGGATATTATTCAGTTCTGTCCACATTCAGTATCTTTCCTTCGGTGGATGAAATGTATAAATGATTTTCCTCTGCAGTATCTTATTCTTCATCTTCATCTACCATTTCTTTATAATTTACCTTGCTTGGTACCAAAGCTGGATTCCTCAAATATTATGAATAAATTAAACTTTTGTAAATCAATTCACATTTAAATGAACCAGAGGAGTTCACTGTTTAAAAGAATCCCCTTGAAATGAACAGATTCCTTGTAATACTAATCATCAGCCCTGAATTTACCTATCTTATAAATCTGAGTTTTCATATACTGAATATTGTTAAGGTCATGCACATCTGTGTAACTGCACAGTCCAAAACATTATTGCTTTAGTTTTTTAACCATTCATTTGTGTTCAAATCTAATGTGTCCAAAATAGAACTCATTATTTTTTCCCCTAACCCTACTCCTCCATCTTAATATCTTTTTTTGACAGCACCATCATTCTTCCTGTCACTAAGGTTCAAAACTCAGGAGTAGTCCTCAACTTTTCACCTTTATTCACCTCCCATCCCAATATCCAAATGATGTTTCTTGATTTCATTTCCTCAACATTTCTCCTATCTGTCCCCTCTTTTTAATCCTGTCCCAACCATGCTACTCTAGGCCATTATTGCCCCTCACTTGGACTACTGCAACTGCTCATAACTTGATCTCCCTGCACCCAGTATCTGCCCTTTTCAATCCATACTTCACACAGGTGTCCAATATATATTTTAAGACTCATGTCCACCCATGGAATTCCCCTGCTCAAGAAACTTTAGGGACTCCCCACTGCTTTCTGGATAAAATTTTAAAATGATCCAATTTGCTAATAACCCTTCACAATCTGTCACCATTCTTTGTCTCCAGACTGATTACACATTAATCCCTTTCCCCATACTCTCTACTTCAGTTAAATTGCCTATTTACTACTTGTTGTACAGGACATTCCCATATTCACTTGCTAATGTACCTTTTAATCGGTTGTCTATCCTGCATGCTAATAAAGCTCTCTATTTTTTACCGAATAGCCTCTTGGCTAAGGCTCCACTTCAAAGATATTTCTTTCAAGAAACCTTACCTGATTTCCCTGGTTGTTAATGCCCTACCTCTTCCATCACTGTCTATTTATCTGTGATTTTATTTTATCTATATCTTATTTATTTTAATTCCTTATTGTCTGTGAATCTTGTCCCTCCTAGAATGTAAGCCCCTTGAGGGCACTGAATGTCTCACTTCTGTATTTATTTCAACAGCATCACAAAGTCTAGCAAAGAGTAGATGATTTATTGATGTGGTCAGTATTCATTCTCCAGATAATTGCTTAATACAAAACTTACAGTTTTAATGCCCTATAGAATTCAGGGTGTGAGTTGGCAAATGGAGCCTTCAGATTGAAGTTTTTCCTCCCACTCTGACCCATATATTGGCAACATATGCCTTTATGTCATTTGAAAGGCTGCCTACGTTCTGAAAATAACTCACAGACACCCTGTTAAACTAGCTGCATATCAGCTCCTCAGTAAACATGATCATATAATTTGCAAGCTTTTGTATTAAAAAGCAAGGAGGTAACATTTATATAAAATAGTATACTGATTTTTTTTTCACTAGGTAAAAGAGACCATTCTTTGCCTCATTTCTTACCTAGACTCAATCGCTGAATGGGCATTGCCTCAGAAAAAGTGAGACCTGAGAAAGACTTTAGTTTAAAAGGTTATGTTCTCCCACCACTTCTGGGGACATCACCAGTCATTTTGATCTAAATCTTGCTGCTGGACCCAAATGGCTCTGGAGAAGAAAGTGAGGCTGGGTGACTTTGCACAGCCCTCCCTCACTTAAATCTAATTGACTTGCAAATCATTGCATCATCTTCCTGATGCTATGGTCCTCTTTGAGAATGAAGGACATACTACAATAACAATACCGAACTATTGAAATAAGAGAAATAATGAGTGGAGGAAGTAATACAGGAGAAATTTTCATCATCCCATCCCACACCCCAAAAAAAGTTTGTTCATTTTTTTCAGTGATCCTTGAGGATGAGCTTTTGTATTTATATTCCCAACACAGTGGCCAAGTCATAGCATACCCTTAATAAATGTTTGTTGATTGCAGTTGGACTTTCATTACATATTTTAGTTGTATGTGTGTGTGGAGATGGGGAATGTTCATTTCTTAGGGGCAGAGATGCTAAGCAAACACCAGCCCCTTTCCTCCTCCCAAAAATGGCAAATTTAGTCAATTTAATGAGACCAATAATTGAGGTCAACAGATTTAAAATTTGAGAACAAAAAATCATACAGGTTGTTGAAGTGAATTAATTAGGCAACTGATTTGACTTCACCAAACCATTAATTTCTAACACAAACTAAAATGGATCCCCAACTTCAAAAAAGTATCACATAATCCCAGAGCTGGAAAACATCAAGGAGGTCTCCTAATCTAATTCATCCTTAAATAAAAATATTCTTTATAATTTTACTGTGAGGAGGCCATCAAGCCCCTCAAGTGACAGGGAATCCCGAATTTACTTCCTGAAGTAGCCCATTCTAACTTGCAGGAAGGTGTTTAGACCTCAGTTTTTCTCATTTAAAATCAGAGGGGCCTTTCTATGATCCTACAATCCTACTTCTCATGAGCTTTTCCTTACATTGAAGGAACAATCTGCCTCTCTGCAGCTTCTACCCATTGTATCAACTTCTTTTCTCTGGGGGCAAATAGAACAAGCCTAATATAATTCATACCTGACTCTAGACACTACATTCATCATCTCTTCAGTCTCCTTTGAAGTTCCTTATTGTCGGTATCGATTTCAGCATCTGATTCTTTTCTTCCATGGAGGTTTTTAACCCCTACGATTAAAATCTTCTAGTCAGAAACTTAGTTAACTTTTGGAAAATACATTTCATTGAAAAGCCCCATAGAGAGCTGTCATGTTTGACAAAAATGAAGCTAATGTGACAAATTCCTTCTGGCCTCCTCATACAGCTTTAAAAGACATGAAGTAACATCCAGACAAAATAACTTACCGATGCTAATGCTGTCAGCCTACCAGACAACAAATGCAAGAGCTGCAGTATGACATGAAACATTCATAAAAGGGATGAAAAAATAACTTTAAGACTGCTATTAGCTAGTAACAATTTACATTTTTTCTAAAAAAATCACAATGTTGAACATTCATTTCTTAAGAAGCTCAAAAGGCATTTATTAACTCACTAACAAAAGATTTCCTTTTCATCTAAGAAATATTTTGCTTCCTTTTGTTTAGGAAGAAATCAGTATGAACTGATTACCAAGAGGTTTTAGTTAAAAATGTATTATGGGAAAGAGACAAATGCGATAAGAAACTTTAACTTAGTACTTGCTTTGGCTTCAAATAAATTGATAGACATTCTCAAGAATTATCAAGAAATCAGAAGTTTAAAGCTCTTATTAACAATTATAAAAGACAAAAGCTCAATATACATCAAAATTTCCATAGGATCACTCTTGTATAAAAGAAATGGAAACAAAGTAGGTGCCCAGTGATTAAAGAATGGCTGAAAAACATGATGTTACGTGAATGGAAAGTTGTATATTGTAGCTAGAAAGAATAAATATAAGAAATTCAGAAAAAGCATGGGAAAATTTGTATGAACCAATTGAAAGAAAAATAGCAGAACCATGAGAACAATAATACAGGACTACAGAAATGTAAATCATTAAATGTCCTAGAAGAAAGAAAATGAAACATAATTAACTCCTCACAGCATAAAGCTGGAGGACAGCTAAGAAAGAATATTATATACCTGACCATATATTAGATGTTTCTACTTAATTGTTTTTATTTATCATGAAGTTCACTGGAGACAGCAGTGAAATGATTATAATATAAAGGCAATAGTCATCAACAAAATGTATTAAAAGTAATTATAGGCAAAGAATTGGAATGCCCATCAATTGGGGAATGGCTGAACAAGTTGTGGTATATGAATGTAATGGAATACTATTGTGCTATAAGAAATGATGAGCAGGCAGACTTCAGAAAAACCTGGAAAGACTTGTATGGACTGCTGCTGAGTGAAGTGAGCAGAACCAGGAGAATGTTGTACACAGAGCCAGCCATGTTGTATGATGACTAAGGTTGATAGACTTAGCCCTTCTCAGCAATGCAAGGATCTAAGACATCTCCAAAGGTCTCATGATAGAAAATGCTATCCACAACCAAAGAAAGAACTATGGAGTTTGAGTGCAGATCAAAGCATACTATCTGCTGTGTTTTTCTTCTACTTTGTTTTGTTTCCTCTTTCTGATGGCTCCTCCTATTGGTTCTAAATTTTCCTTACAACATTACTAATGTGAAAATATGATTAATAGGAACATGTATGTATAGCCTATATCAGATTGACAGCCATCTTGGGGAAGGAGGGGGAGGGAGAAGGAGAAAAATTTAAAACTCCAAAGCCAATGGAAGTGGTCGTTGATAAATCAAAATTACTTAATTAAATAAATAAAAAGGTGAAAAGGATAATGATAGCTACTTCTTCCTTTTATTCACCATGCGATAAAGTTATGAAGCTATAACATGTACACCAGAAGTCAAATAAACTTTTAAAATAACAAAAAATACAAGCAAATATTAGTAACAAATGTCAAAATAATCTATCAATGTTCTGTGGTTTCTTTTCCAAATGCCGGCAGCATTCTATTAAGAGTTGTTGGACAAATACCCTCATATGAACTTAGATAGAAGTGTCAAGTAAGATCCTTCAATCCTAATTCTTAGGAATTTTTTTCCTTTATATTGAACCTAAATCTACCTCTCCATAATTTCCATGCATTTTTCCTACTTCTGCTGTCTTAGACCAAATAGAAAAAAAGCACAATATGATCATGAAGACTATTTTGTCGTATTAAGAAATTATGAATATGAGAAATTCAGAGAAGCCTGGGAAGATTTATATTAATGGATGCGAAGAGAAACAAGAACCAACAAAAATAACATAATAATGATAGCAACATAAACCATGAAAAGGAAGTTGACTCTGAGTAACCTAAAACCTAATGAATTTTGTGTCCCAGAGATAAAAGAAGAAAAGTTCAAATAAATCTTAGAGGTTCTTCTACCTAATTCCCTCATTTTACAGATACCTAAAATGAGACTGGGAAAAGTTAAGCAACCTACCTGAGACTATAAAAGTAGTAAGTAGCAGAGCCAAAATTCAATCCCAAGTCCTCAGACTCCAAATTCTAAGCTTATTTCACTGTATCATCTTTAATATTGTTTTTAACCTGTGACTTGAACATAAGCTGATTGCTTATCAAGTTTGTTGATGACACAAAGCTAACAGATTATCCTAAGGAGCTAGAATGATGGGCCAAATCTAATAAGATGAACCAGAGAGAAAAATGTAAAGTCCTGAACTTGGGTTCAAAAACTCAAAAGTACAAAATGAGGACAGCATGTCTAGACAATGAATAGACTTTGTAAAAAATATCTAGGTTTCTTTCTTTATTGTTTGACCTCAAGATCAATTATGTCAATAATATAGCATGACTGTCAGCACTGTTTATAGGCAATATCCATAATTAAAGAGTTGATATTGCTTTTGTTGTTGCTGTTCAGTTGTTTTTCATTTATGTTCAACTGTTCATGACTTCATCTGGGGTTTTCTTGGCAAAGATACTGGAATGGTTTGCCATTTCCTTCTCCAGATCATTTTACAGATGAGGAAACTGAGGCAGAGTTAAATGACTTGCCCAGGATCACATAGCTAGTAAGTATGTTAGGCCAGATTTGAACTCAGAAAATCTTCCTGACTCTAGGCCCAGAATCTACTTGCCCTGATTATATGATATTCCTGCTGTACCAGAACATGGTGGTTAAAACACATGTGGAATACGGTTCTAAATTCTTGATACCACATCTTAGGAAAGCCCTAGAAAAGTAAGACAAACCAGATTTGGTCAACCAGGTTAGTGAGAAAACTAGAGAAGATACCATATAATGATCATATGAAGGAAGCAGGGATATTTAGCCTGGAAAAGAAAAAGACTACAGTGAAATATAGCTGTCTTTAAAGGACTTTCATAAGAAAGAGAAACGTTCTGGTTGGCCTTACAGAACCATAGCTAGAAGTTGCAGAAGAAAATCTAATATGTGGGAGAACTTCCTAAAAATTAGGGCTACCCCAAATTACAATGACTTGCTTAAAAAAAAAAAAAGCAATACACCTCCCTTGACTAGAGCCTTTTAAGTGAAGTCTCATTGGCCAGACTTGTAGAAAGGATTTTTATGAGGTATCGTTGGAGTAGATGGCTTCTATGCTAGTAATTATAACAAGAAAGATTTATGTAGAACTTTAAAGTTTGCAAAGAACTTTATATAGTATCTCATTTGAGCCTCTGAAATGCTCTGGGAGATAAGTGCTATTTATTTTCCCCATTTTACAAAAATGTCTTCTGATTATGTCAATCAAAAACACGGTCAATGTTATCTAGAGATTGAATCTCATTGAGGAGTGAAGATCTCACATTAATAGAATTCTAAAAGATCAAGATAATCTAGGTGGTGCAGTGGATAGAGCACTGGACTTAGAATGAGGAAGACTCGTCTTCATGAGTTCGAAACACACATACTATTATACTATCTATAATATATGGTATATGTTATGTTATACTATATACTATAATTATAATACTATAATATACTATTGTACATACATATACACATATGTACATATATATACATATATATCTTTGTAGTTATTGATAACTATTAAATTCATAATTAAAAAGAAAACTTTTTAAAAGTTAACTATACAAGCAATGTTGCATATGGGCTATCAAAATATATCCTAATGGCTATAGAACATTCTCTGAATAAGGACTGTATCAGAAATATGGATGAAATAGTCTCTAAAGAGCTTTCTCATTACAGACTCTTAGCAAAATACTAAGTCCTTGCCACCTGAGGTCAGTCCCAAGAACTACCTCAGATCACTGGCACATAAGGAAAGGGTACATTTCACACTCTTCCCTAGTCCGCTTTCCTGCCAGTTAGTACACAAGGGAAGACACAGTCACATCAGGAAAATTTCACTTTGGGAAACCTAGATAATGAAAATCTACCTCCTATATCCTAGAAGCTGACCAGGGTCTTACTCTCACTCTGTGACCAAATCAAACTACAAAGAGGCACCAAAGTAATACAATTATAGAAATTAATGCTATAAGGAACCTTTGAGATCCTGTAACTTATCTTTCTTAATTCACAAATTATAAAACTGAAGCCCCCCAAAAATTAAAATTATTTTCCCAAAGTCATACAGGTATTAAGAAGCAAAATCAACATCGGAATTCAGGTCTCTTGACTCCAAATACAATGTTGCTGGGGGGGTTTTCTCCACATCACAACACTATTTAAATACCAACACTCCTAACAATCCTTTTACTTCCATAAATGTCACCAAGAAAGCAGCCTTAATAACACAGTGCAGCCCAATGCAGACCCTATCCTACCCCAGTCTTAGTACTAACTGTAGGAATTGTTAACCTTAGCCAGGTTGCTAACAACACTGCTAATAAGTACAACTTATGATAAGCTGGCTTTGGAAAAGGTGTGAAAATTGGGGCTGTTTCAGTGAAGTGTTGCTTGGGTTTCCAACATCCTTTGCTATCCACTTCTCACCTAACATAATAATGAAACATTCCCCCCCAAAAAAATATATTACAAAGACTATGTAGGAAACAAAGTACATTGGAAATATGTGCTTTTTGAACAAAATGAGGTATTTCAGAGAAGCTCATATTTCAGAGAAAGAGTAAAAGTAATTTCCATTAAGATGTCAGTCTGGTATCACGTATCTTCCTGTCCAAATGGGAAAATCATCATAGACTATTTCAATCCAAAGTACAGAGTGTTCCCAAAGTCTTAAGAGCAAGTAGAGCCCTCAGTAAACAGAATTTTACTATACTTTATAGTGTGCTCCACAGAGAAACCTGGGCAGGTAACCAGTATTGATAGGGCCTGAGAAACAATCATGGGGCACAGAATCAAGTCAAATAACTGAGGCAGTAGTCAGGAGGAGGCTCCTAATAGATACAAATTGTGTTCATATACATGAATATGTATGTATACACATGTGCATGTATAACCAGCATATGTATATATGTTTTGTGTGACCAGCATATACATGTACACATGTATATGTACATGAATACAGTTTGTGTATGTGTTATAAGCATGTGTGGGATAGTACCTGTTATTTCATGCTTCAGGATGCTCTCCTTAGGTCAGTTACCTCTACTAACATAGGTCAACAGCTTCTCTACAATTGTTAGCCTTAGAGAGTTGTCTGAAATACTTAATGATCTAGTGACTTGCTTAGGGTCATACAATCAATGTGTCATGTGCAGGATGTGAACCCAGATCTTCCTCATTCTGGAGCTGACTCTTCATTTGCTATTGCATATATATGTTGAAAATTACATAACATTTTGTTTCATTTTTAACCTATAAAGTTTTCCAATGACCATATCAAATTTTTTAAACAGTCTGAATGTAATGAATTCAACTATTAATGAATTTATTCATTCCATTTTAATTTAACTCTTCTTCAGTTATAAACTATTGATATTTCTTTTCAATAACCACAATTCATCCTGAATATAGTTATTATGATTTTTAAGTGGATATTTGTCTCTAACTTCAATAGCATTAAATAAAATTTGTGGTTGATGTGAAAATCACACTCATGGGGGGGGGGGCGCCTCATCATTCCATCACAATTGATATGACAATTTCAACCAGAGTTAGTTCTAGGTAAAAATATAAAATGGATTTTTTCTTTAGTACATCTTGTCTTCCTCATTTGCCTTTCTTTCTATTTTCTGGTATCTCAGTCCATCATACTGTGTGTCCATTGTCTCTTCCCTCCCTCCCAAGAGATCATGCAGTATCAGCTATTTTTAATTAATTTTGAACTTGCTATACATTTTAAATATGATCTGGGTGCAATGAGAGGATTTCTACCATGTTAACAGAACTTTAAGCATCGAGGAACAAGTGTATTTAGTGATGCAAAAAACCTTCCTGGTACCCCTAAAATTATAGCATGTAGGCATGGAATGAGCTGCTATGAGTCCTAATGGGGTTCCTCTACCTCTAGAAGTCTTCAAGGAAGATCTGGATAATTACTTGCCAGGAATATTATAAAAAAAAGATTCTATTTCTAAATAAAACTTCTTAAATTAGGATCTGTGAACTTTTAAAAATATGTGTGTAGGGGACAGCTAGGTGGCAGAGTGGATACAGTACCAGCCCTGGAGTCGGGAGGACCTGAGTTCAAGTCCAGCCTCAGACACTTACTAGCTAGCTGTGTGACCCTAGGCAAGTCACTTAACCCCCACTGCCTCTAAAAAAAATTTTAAAAAAGATAAAAACGTGTGTTTATACATATGTATATACATATATATACTATATGTACTAATAATTTTATTTCAATGTAGTTAGTTTTCATTACAACTTTATGTGTTTTAATATTATCCATTTTAAGACATTATTCCTAGAAAGGATCCAAAACTTCTATCAGTCTGCGAAAAGGGGCCACGATACAGAGAAAGATTAAGAAACCATTTTAGAAGAACAAGAGAAAAAGATGGAATGCTAGTTTAAAACAAATGTATCTAGCATTGACCACAGTTTCTGGGATGTACTAGGCATTTAATCAATACTTATTTGTTGATTCATTATTCAGATATAGGTTGGACTCATCTTGGAATCAGGAAGACCTGAGTTCACATTCCATCTCAGACATTTTACTAACTGTGTGAACAAAGGCAGATGACAACATCTCTCAGTCTCTGATTCCTCATCTTTAAAATGGGGGTGATAACTACAGCAACTACTTCATAGGGTGTTATGGATCTCAGATGGTATGGCGAATATAAAATGCTTCACAAACCTTGAAATGCTATACAAATGCCAAAAATTAAAATGATGATGACAATGATGATGGTGGAAGTGATAACATCAGAGATTCACAGATTCGTCCATCACATCTCATGGTACACTAGAAATATCATTGAATTTAGAGTCAAAGGACCCAGGCTCAAATTCCATTTCTCTCATTTAGTGTGATGTGATCTGGACCACATCACCTAATCACCCCGACTCTCAGTTTTCTCATCTGTCAAATGAGGGAGGGGGTTTGGACTATAATATCTTTAAGGTCCATTCCCACTCTTCTTTCATACTATGGTCCTATGATTCTGTGTGTACTCTCTGACTTTACCTACTCAAATGCTGACCCTCAACTGCATTTTGAAAGTATTTCTAAAATTTCAGAGGAACAAGAAATAGTGAGAAATAAGGCAGGTTGTTGATTACCAAACTAAGAGCCAAAAGCCTATTAGCATGGCAGGAGCTGATGAGGTGACCTTTTCTTATGAAGTAATTCTTTCAAAGGTGAAGCTGCCTGCCTGTCCTGAGCAGGCGGATGTGAAAAGATTTTCCTGTAGATATCTGACAATTGATTTAGCCCTTTTAATAGACTGGCTGTGGGTGGGGAGGTGTTCAGTTGTCAGGAATACGGCCAATTCTTTGGCTTTATTAAAAACAGCATTAATCAGTTTTTCTTCCCCCCAGAAAAGCATCATTATTTCAAGTATCACACCTAGGTAAACAACATGGCCCAACTTAAATTAGATTCACATAATCAAGTTACTTGTTATTATACCTTTTCTCAGTTTGTTCCCTAATCTTCTCACTGAAACAGAGGTGGGGTATTTGGCTGCCAAAAAAGTAGGAGGGGGGGAGGGATAGAGGGGGGAGGGGGAAGAAGGGTAACAATGCACTTTATGCTGAAACTAAGCGATATTTTCAAACAAAAATCTTTCATGGAGTCTCAAGGAATCACTGACAGGTCACTTCGCATATTACTTGTTTCAATAGTTAAAATATCCTATGACTGAGAATGCAGAGTAAGACCATGAAATTCAACAAGTTATCACAGCACTTAACTTATGGATTTCATGGGAAATGCCTACTAAATGGAGTCACGTTCTTTTCTCACACCAAGCTTCAGAGTCTGAGCTACCCTTGTACAAATGACAGTACTAAAACAAAGGATGTTCATATACACAATTCAACATTATCACTTTTATCTGAAAGTTGCAACAAGCTAAGCATCTTTCAATAAGAATAGGAGTCCCAATACTTAATATTATTTCAATTCAGTTTAGTCCTTGATAGGAAAGAAGGGGACAATTCACCGCGACCTACATCAGGCCTCACAAGCCTACTCTATTCCCTAGCTGGCTCACTCATCGGACTTTGTCACCATGCCTCAGCTGCCTTCTCACGCTGCTCCGTGGTCTCCTTCTCCCATTATTCTCAGAACCTCCATTTTGAAGAAGCAGCCAAGCTGGCCATTACTCATTCCCCTTCTGACTCTGCTTCTGACTTTCCAAACTTCACCACTATGCTCCCACAAGAATATCTTCTTTCCCTGTTTCAGTCTCTTTTATGTGTTGTTCCCCCATCAGAAAGCAAACTCCTTGAGGGCAAGGAAAAAAATTTTTTTGCTTGTATTTGTATCTCCAGTCCTAAGAACATTCTCTCCTAGCATAGTAAAGCTTTATTACTGCTTGAGAACTTAACTTGATTTGATTGCCTTGGGACCTAAAGGACACCCTTTACCTCGCTATGCTATCACTAATGATTGTTTTTTGAGCCTTCATTGTAGAAGCAAAGAAGTATTCCCTATTATGTTCAAGTCACATTGGAAACATTGCATTATATTCTGGATGAAAGATTTTGGGTCGGATCACTTCTGGAACGTTGCATTACATTCTGGATGAAGAATTTTGGGAAAGGCCTAGGAAAAAAAGAGACTTACCAAAGTGGTGGGAATACTACCAAAAAATTAATAAATAAAAAATGCCATATGAGGATAGGTTGAAGGAACTAGTGGAGAAAAGACTGAGAAGGACATGACAGCTAGGATCTGAAAACAAAGGTTGGATTTGTTTTGCCTGATACCATAGAACAGAACTGGGAACAATGAACAGAATAAGCAGATATGGGAGGTACTGGCTAAAGAGAGGGCAGAGGAACCTTCCTGAAACTCTCTCTCATATATGTATGCATAAAGATACACATACATACTATACAATATATACATACACACTTTTATATATATATATATATATATATATATATATATATATATGTACATGCATACATGTCTATATTTATACATACACATGTAAATATAGTAAGTGCTATATAGTAAGCTCCTCCCTGGATGCATTGAATAACCTTAGCCTCATTATCACATATATGAAATATGTGCATATATGTGTGTGTGTGTGTGTGTGTGTGTGTGTGTGTGTGTGTATTTTATATAATTTGACTTGGAATACAATTTTGGGAGACCAAGATAAAAATTAGTGACTATTACCTTTGACAATTTGAATTGATAAAAGTCTCTGGGTAATTAGGCAAATATTCCCTGAGTAACTAGGAGAGAAGAATAGCAATAAGCATATCTTCCCTTTAGATAGAGCTAATGCCTATTAAGGGTTATATGTGTGTTAATGGATATATTTGTGTGTGTACAAACATACATATATACATACATACATATCTAGATAGATAGATAGATAGATACCTCCCCTTTCATTTACTATGGATATTCAGTGTCACTTTTTTTCCTTGCTTTTTTCTTATCACATCCCTGAACAATGAAGAGAGTGTTTGGTGAAACAGCATCATAAATAAATGGGTTTAAATGCCAAAAAAGGAGATCTGTTCCAGGGCAGCTTTTGGCAAGGCATAACATTGATGGATCAATGTTTCAAGGAACTGGAAGACAATAGACAGGGCTATAGGCTGTATACACATGTAGCATTCATATTCTTTTGTTACTGTTCAGTCATTTTAGTCATGTCTGACTCTTCCATTAACCCATTTGGGGTTTTCTTGGCAAAGACACTAGAGTGGTTTGTCATTTTCTTCTCCAACTCATTTTGCATATGAGGAAATTGAGGCAGAGTTAAGTGACTTGCCCAGGGTCACACAGCTAGAAGCTAAAGCCACATTTGAACTTGGGAAGATGAGTCTTTCTGACTCCAGGACTGGCACTCTATCTACTGTGCCACCTAGCTGCCTATCCACATTCCACCATGGCACCGTGTCATAAGAACCCTAAGAAACAATGACATAAAGGAGCCACTTTAAAAAATAAACTGCCTTAATCAGTTATGAATTTTAATTCATTATCAAAAGACAGAGAATGTTGTAGTGGCTAGTAGAACCTTTGAATCAAGATCGGGTTCAAGTCCTGCCTCTGACGTGCACCATGTGTCCATGGGCAAACCGCTTTACCTCTAAAGGCCTCCCGACAATCTTCTAAGATTATAATGGCTAGAAGACTTGTTGATAGGCATCAGTGTAAGGAGTTTCCATGAGGAAAGTTCTCCAAACTGATGAAATAATAGGTCTAGACCAATAACAATGACAAAGACCCCAAACAAATCAAAATAATAATAATAAAAAATAATGGTGTTGATACAGCACAATTTATCTAAGACATTAACCTAGGACTTGGTATAGATGTTAAACTACTGCTTATCCATATTTCCTCTTCTCCCTGAATAAAGGTAATACTATAGTATCAGGACCTGTCAACACTTTTCTTCAAGCCATTCTTCAAAACAAATTTGGTAGAATCTGTTTTTCAACATGTAAAGACAGTTATGTATTCAATAGAATATAAACTCCTTGAAGACAAGCAGTGCTCGATTTTTATCTTTGCATCCCAGATGCCTAGCTTATTGTCTGCCGTGTAGCAGGCCTATTGATTGATCGACTGATTGATTCCAAGAGTTGTGTCAAAGCAGAGAAAAATGAGCAATAATGACCCTCTAAGAGAGAACTGATGAACTCTGAGTGTTGATTGAAGCATATTTTTTTTTACTTTATTTTCTTTTGTGTGATTTTTTCTTTTGCAACCTGGCTAATATGCAAATACGTTTTGCATGATTTCACATTTATAATCGATGTCATATTTCTGGCCTTCTCAGGGGGTGGGGAAGGGAAGGAGTAGGGGAGAGAATTTGGAACTCAAACATTTTTTAAGTGGATGTTAAAAATTTTTTGCATGTAATTGGGAAATATTTAATGAAATAAATTTTAAAAATATATTAAAATTAATAATACTGACCCTTTAAAATATAAGGATTAAGGGCACAAACTATCTCACTTCTCCATTTGGCTCCTCAGTACTCATCACTGTACCCAAAGTAGAGTGAGCATTTAATGCCTGCTGATTGATTGAATTTTTTGATGGATAAGTTAATAAAGTATAACATAACATAACCGTAATGCTTTGTGTCATAAGCAAATGATCTATCATGAATAAGATATGAATCGTGAATTAGGATCAAAAAACTAAAGCTGAAAGGGCTCAAAGGTCATTTAGCCCAGCTCTTTTACTTTACAGATGAGTAAACAGAGGCCCAAGTAGATTCAGTGACTAGTACCAGGTCACATAGGCAGAAGTGGAATTTGAACTCTTGACCCTAACTCCAGAGCCAGTGCTCTTTCCAATGGATCCTGCTACAGTGGGGCTGAATTTGAAGTGGTCCATTGTTGCTCTCCTCTGGTCTCCTTACTGCCAACTCTACACGTCTGCATATTAGCTGGCTGGGGTTCGGAGTGCAGTCTGTGGAGCACCCTTAGGATGCAACCTATGTCCTTAGCCTCATTATCACTTAACTGATTAGTACTCAAGTAAGACTATTCCCTCAAAAGAAATTCATCTTCATTTTATCCTTGCATTGAAAAATTCATTTAAACAGCTATTATTTTCTAAAGCTTTTCTCAAGGGTGTTATCAAGGAAAATGATTCCAAAGTTCTTTTGGCTAACATGACATAAACACACAAAGTACCCAACTGTGCTGCAAATTAATCTCACTTTGCAAAAATGTGACAGGTCTGCAGTTCACATTCCTAAATCAGACTAATTTTTCCTCCTACAACAAGGACTTCAGTTAATCTTGGGAAACAGCTGCAGAATTAACTGGATAGTTGGGTATAAGGAGGGTTTATGAGAAGAAGAAAAAAGATTAGGGAAAGAATCTTTCAATTAGTCATCATTTCTCTTGATTGATTTGGGGAAAGTCCCCAGTTCCATCGAAACTTCTCTGGAGCAGGGGGATTCCTAATTTAATTTTTTTTGGTCATCAATCCCTTTGGCAGTCTGGTGAAGCCTATGGCCTTCTCTCAGAACAATGTTTTTAAAATACAGAGGATTACAAAGTAAACCAATTCTATTGAAATAAAGGTGTATTTTTTTCTCATTCAAGTTCATAGCCTCCCTGAAATCTACTGTAAAAACCCCTGCTCTGGGGGATTGAGAAGTCAATTGAGGCAACAAACATTCCTTGCCTCTTTTAAGACATATATATATTGCAGATGCTCTATTGTTTCCCTCTTTCTTTGTTTCAATTGGTTATGATAGCAGCCCAGAAAAAGGGAACATGCATGAAATTTCAGTAGTCCTTGGGAAAGTTACATGATGATCTGCTAGTTCATTTGACTGAACTAACATTGAACCTTTAATGGGCAGTATCGTTGTTCTTCATTCTTTTCAGTTGCGTCCAACTTTTCATAACCTTATTTGAGGTTTTCTTGGCAAAGATACTAAAATGGTTTGCCATTTCTTTCTCCAGCTCATTTTGCAGATGAGCAACTGAGGGAAACAGGGTTGAGTGATGTGCTCAGGGTCACACAGCTAGTAAGTGTCTGAAGCTAGATTTGAACTCATGTCTTCCCGACTCCTTGCCCAGTGCTCTATCCACACTGCCACTTAGCTGCCTGGTGCATCAGTATCTATCTGGTACAAACAGCAGAAAACTTGAATACGACATTATGCAACTGAAAGCAGCAAAAAAGAAACATACGGGGATGAATTCAGAAAACAAAAATAGATCACAAAGTTTAGATTCCTTTGACCAGCTACTGGAAATGCAAGTTAAAATACTAAGGCAATACAAGGAGTCAAAGCAGCAAAAAGAGTGAAGTTAACTATTTAACGTCAATCAACTTTAAAAGTCTACTGCAAAAGCTTGAGGAGGAAGGACACGTGCGAAAGACCAAACTCCAAAAAGAGGAAGAAGTGAATAATTTCTGGTCATCTGTATGACTGAACAAGTACAACACTGTGAAAACATAACTTGAATTAAAGGAGAAACAAAGTTTTAATATACTGAACCATGGAACTAACAAAAAACACGAAAGTACAATTAAGGCAAATGGCAAAGTCTGGCTTCTCTGCTAAAACGTAGAAAGTGGTGGGGTCAGAGAAGATTCATAATTATTGGCTCAAATAAACCCAAATGGCCAATGAATTCCTAACAAGGCACTTCAGCTGCTTCCTCTCATATGATAAGCCTGATCTCACCTTTCTTAAAAGAAGGCATCATATATCTATTACCAAAGTATAAGAACCCCAGTGACACCTAAATTCAAGACCAATTAAATGTTTATCTATTTTGTGCAAAACATTCACAGGTTTTGTTATGGGGAAAAAGATCTATTAATATTTACAAGAATACAGAATATTGGCTGAGGAGCCCACGTGCGAAAAGGGGTCCCCTCGGTATGACATGATTTTACTAAGAATATTGAGGTCATACAAAAATGCAAACTCACTCAATTCCTTTGAAGGATTCTATGTCCTCATCCATTCTCTCCATTACTGAGAAAGGAATGGACCTCTTCCTTGCCAAGCACTGTCTCTTACATTAGACCCATCCCCAACTCGAGATCCTTTTTTCAATTAAGTCCTATCATATAACATCTGCAACGTCCACCTCCAAATTAGCTCCATCTTCTCAGCTTACAAACATTTATAGGTCTGTACATCTCAGAAATAACCAGCACCCTACCCCCTACATGTCACACTATCATGACAGAATTCTTTTCCTCTTGACCACCACATTCTTTAAAATTGTCATCTATCCTTGCTCTATCAGTTTCCTACTCATTCTTCAGTACCCTAAAATTTGCCTTCTATTCCTGTTTTACAGTAACTGCTCCATCCAAACTTTCTGACTACCTCTTTATGGCCAAATCTAATGACTATTTTAGTTACTGCCTTCGGGGACTTCTACAGAATTTGATTTTATTTTTCAGTTCTTCAGTTACGTTGTCCTTGCTTGACTTCCAAAATCTTATATCCTCATACTTGTCCTACCTCTCTTACCACCATTTCCCTTGATCACTCCTTACCATGTCCAACCCTGTAAAAGTGGAATCTAGTGTAGAACGCTAGAGTTGGAATCACATAACTCTAAGTTCAAATTCCAAATCTGCCGCTACTCATCATGTGATCAAGGGCAAATCCCTCCCTTCTCCCTGCCTATATTTTCTCCTATGGAAAATGAGGGTAATTGGACTTCATGATCATTGGATTTTCTTCCAACACTAATGTTTTGTGACTCAGTTTTATCCTTGGTTTCCTTCTCTCTTTAATCTCTCCCCTTGCTAAGTCCATTCATTCTCAGAACTTCAACGATTACCTCTATACATATAGTTACCAAATCTATATTTCTAACTGCAACCTCTCCCCATGACTCTGGTCCTCTTCTCAACTGTATACTTAATATATCTACTAATATGTTCTAGAAGCACCTCAAACACAATGTGTACAAAATTAAAAATCATCTTCTCTACCTCTGTTGAAGGCATCAACAGATCAGTCCTGGGGTCACTAAAGTTCAGTTATCTTGAACTCTTCTCAGTTTTCCCTTAGATGTGTCACAGCCAAATGGATAGAGCACTGGATCTGGAGTCAAAGAACCCAAGTATAAATCATGGCTCTGCTGCTAGTTAACTATGTGACTGTGGACAAGTCACCATTTCATAAGATTTCCAGACCATCCTCTTTTCATTTCCAGTTTCACTCCATATTCTCCCAGCTTCTCCATTTTCTCCCAAAAAGGCTTGTCCCTATGAAAATATCCTTCTTCCCTTTCACTTGCCCTCCCTTTATAGCCATCCTTTATGCACTGTCTTCCTACATTAGAATATAAGCTCATTGGACATGGGGATGCATGCCTCTAATCTAGTCCTTACTGCTTGAGAGGGTAAAGCTAGTAGACTGAGTTCAGGTCTGAGATATGGTAGGGCTAAAGTTGATAGTGTGTCTACACTGAGTCTGGCACTGATGTGGTGAGCCTCCAGGAACAGAGGGACACCAGGCCACCTGAGAAGCAGCAAATTAGACCAAGTCAAAAAGATGGAAAATGTTAAAGTTTCTATACTGATCAGTATTGAGTATGCCACAAACCTTGGTACAGGACCTCATTGCAACCCCCCCCCCCCAGCCAAACTACTTCAATGGCTTCCTTATGGATCTTCCTACTTAACCCTTTGTACTACCTATAATCCATCCTTCATATGGCTGTCAGAGTAATCATCTATATTTATAATCTAGTCAGATCAATTCACTACTCAGAAATATTCAGTACCTCCCTATTATCTATTGAAAAAAGTTCACATTTCTTTACCTGGTATTAAATACTTTCTGCTCTTTCCTCATAAGACAATTAGAAGCACAGATTTAGATATAAAAAGAACTGAGAATTCATCTAGTCTCCCCTCATTTTATAGTTAAAGAAATTGAGGTCGAGAGAGGAAATTATTTGTCCAAGGTCACACAAGTAGTAAATGACAGAGCCAGGATTTGAATTTAGTTCCATCAATTCCAAATCAATAGCTCTTTCTACATCGAGAATCAATGGAAAAAGCATTTATATGATATTTCAGGCATTATGTTAAGCTCTGGAGATACAAATACAAAACAAACAAAAACAGCCCCTGCCTTCAAGGAACATCATTCTAATAAAAGGATGTGGTGGTCAGGGAGGGGTGTTTTGGTGTCAGAAGTCACAGATTTGGCGAGTTGCTGAGAGAGACCATTGGTCATCTCATTTTTTTCAAGGAATGCTAGTCTTCATTTGATTATTATTCACAGAATTAGATATGAAAAGGAAGGTTATGGGGATGGTGCAAAAAGCATGCACAAAATGGTATGGCATAAAAGGTGGTGGAATAGCAGTATGCTAGGTCTAGGTCTAGGTTAAATATGGACAATTGTTCCCAAATTCCTGTTGCTTTTCATGGCGATATCTAGTAGGAGTATGGGTGAATGAACAAAAATCCCAGCACTGGATCAATGACTCCAACAGCATCCCATACCTAGGGTAGCTTAGGATTATCATCTCCAAATCACGAGCAGCATAGTTTATTTAAGCTCCTTTTCTATACTTTATTAAAAGTCTAATTATATCTAAGAATCCAGAGTCTTGCTTTAATTCTTGCTTGTGCCAGACACAAATTGAATGGTGATACAAAAACGTAGAAGAAACATGGTCCCTGGCCAAAGGAAAACTTACAAGTTGCTAAAGCTTAAATATAACAAAGCTAAGGAAAAGGGGGAAGAAAAATGCGTAGCCAAAAAACCAGGACAAGACATAAAATGGGGCATGTTTCCAACTAGGAATTTCCTTCAAAACAGTGCATTCAAAAAATAAGAATAATTAGGGAAGACATAAGAAGTTAAAAGTCAATAATAAAGGCAGTAGAGGGGGAGCATTGTTCTTTTCACCGGCATGCCTCTCTAGCACAGAGAAGTACAAATAATTGGCAGTAAGTGTGAGTATGGCATAGTCCAACTTAACATACCACTTGCTACCATGTCAAAGAACATAAGGAAGGAACAAGTTTGATGATTCTCCGACAGCTTTTTGAGCTATTATACCCTACCAAGATTTGTTTGATTCCTTGAATCTTTTCTTTTTGAAATTGCTACACAAATTTTAAAATACTTCCTTTCTTGGAGAAGAGGGATGGCATAAGCTTTTATATAGCATCTACCATGTGCCAGGAACTGTGATAAGTACTTTAATTTATTGGCATTCTCAAGAAATATAATATGACATAGAACTGAGGAGCGGGATGTTGTTTGTTTATTTTTGGCCCAGATACACCAGACTTGTGATTTCATTTAGGCAAAGAACTCCCGTTGTGAAAGTTCTCTCAATTTTTAACTTACAGCCTTTGATATCACCTGGGGCACTGTAAAATTAAGTGACTTGCCCCCAGTCACACAACTACCATGTGTCAGAGACAAGACATGAACCAGGTCTTCCAGGCTTCAAAGTCTCACCTTCGGTTCACCACAGCACACTGCCTCACTCATTTCTAAAATATAACATTTAAATAAAGGTATTTATATTTTTATTAGAATAACAAATATTCAATTCATAGGGCACCAGCCCTGAGGAGGACCTGAATTCAAATCCAGCCTCAGACCAGACATCTGACACTTACTAGCTGTGTGAACCTGGGCAAGTCACTTAACCTCAATTGCCTAAATAATTATAATAATAAATGTTTAACAAAATAACATGCCATTTTGAATTTTAAAGAATTAAATTTGATTGATTCAGTTGATATACATCTGTAATCTTTGCTACTGGGGGACGCTGATGCTGGAGGATCCCTTTAGCTTGGGGATTCTGAACTTCATTAGGGTTAAAGCCAATCAGGTGTCTGAATTGTCTGACATCACTGTGGTGAGCTTCAGTAGTGGAGAGCCTAGGCTGCCTAAGGAGGGGCAGACCAGCTCAGTTCAGAAATAAAAGAGAAAAATTGAAGGGGGAAGAGCAGGAAATGGAAGGGGAGAAAAGGGGAAGGGAAGTAAAGGAGAAAGGAGACAAAGGGAAGGGGAAAGAGGGAGGGAAAAGAGCAGAAAGGAAATAGAAAAGGAAAAAGAAAAGTAATTCATTTTTGAGAACATTTTAATAGCACTTCAGCTAATATAATACATCTTGGGTCAGGTGGGTTGAGGGAATACATCCACTGTACTAACACCAAAAAGTGGAATGGGCATTAGCAAAAAGGAAGCAAAATGGTAAGGGGAAGGGGAATGTCAGGCTTGGGGCTTGAATGTAAGGTGGTGAATTTGTTGAAACTTGTAAGATAAATTCCTTTTGGAGTCAGGGAATGAAAAATGCTGGGTAGGAAAGGTAGAAGAAAATGTTCCACTTGGGTTAATGTGTTGGGTCACACCTCCTCCCAAATGCTCAAAGAAAAATTGCAAATTTAGGTGAATATAACTCTCCTAGGAAGTGAATTTATCCCCCTCCTTATCAGAGGGAAATAGTTAAAGCCCTTATTCTGAGCAGAGACCCTATGCTGTAACAACCTTCCTCTTTCATCCCCTTAAGATACAAATAAATTCAACCTCATTCCATTAATTTTCCACAGTTTAATTGCAAGTGACAAATGTTATGGTTAACCTCCCATGGCTCTTATTATGCCTGCATTTTCAATTTGCTTCCCCTTTCTCCATGGCAACTTTCATTCTCTTAAGCTGCTTATTCCCACCTAGGATTTTTTAAGACATTCCTGAAGTTTTCTCAATGAGTATAAACCTTAGTTATTTAAGGGCTAGAGCTAAGAGGAATGACATGCAGGTGACATTTCTCAATTACCAAGTAAGCCAACATGAAAAAGAAAGCCCATAACTTAGGTTCTGTTAGAAAATTCAATTAGGCAACATCCTTCTTGCCTTTCTATTCAATCACAAATGCCAACCATGACTATTCCTAAATGCAGATTCTTCCAGAAGAGCTCTTCCTTCTCAGAGTCTGCCAAACTTAACGTCATAGAATTCTTTGAAGGCTGGATTTAACAATATTTCAGGGAGGGAACTAGCCCACTGCTATTTCACCTTAAGATTAATTTTTAAAGAAACAGCAATGTGAAAGTTCAGATTCTAAATGCCCTTTTTAATCTCAGGAAACTGTGGTCTTTCAACACAGCAAGTCAAATCAAGTCAAGTCAAAGTGCATCTATCAAGCTCCTGCTATGTGACAAGCATTGTACTCAGCACTGAAGATGGAAAGAAAAACAAACAGTTCCTGCTCTCAAGGAGCTTATAACATTGTGGAAGGGAAAACACTCAAACAAGATATATACAGAATAAATTGGAGATAATATCAGGATTAAGCAGGATGGGGTCTTCTTAAATAAGGTGGGATTTCAGATAAGAATTGAAGGAAACCAGAAGGCAGAGATGAAAAGGAAAGAAAATGTGGGACAGTCGATGAAAATGCAAGAAGTCAGGAGTATCATGTATTCTGGCAGGGAGGTAGAAGTAGTATAGTGTAAGAAAACTGGGAAGGAAGAAAGGGAGCAGGTTATGAGAGCCTTAAAGTGCCAAAAAGAAGATTTTAATGTTTGATCCTGGAGAGCCCCCAGTGTTTTTAGAGAGTATAGGAAGGAGGGATGGAATGATCTAAGTAATACATGCACTTCAGAAAGATCATTTTGGCAGCTGAATGAAAAATGGACTGGAGTGATGAAAGAGATAAAGCTAGTCCAGGCATGAGGTGATGAGATGTGTAACAGAGTGCGATAATGATAGCAACAAGTAGTGGTAGTGTCAGAGGAGAGAAGGAGGCATATATGGGAGATATTTATGAAAGCAGAATCAAAAAAATTTGTCAAATGAGTGAATACTGTAGGTGATAGCATCATCCAAGGATCATTTTATCCAAATCTTTTCTACTACCTAAAAAACAAGAAAACAAAACACAATTACAGTATCATTTTATGGGCACACCTGTGGCTTACATCCATTGCAACCGACAAAGCTTAGAGATCTCAAATACTGCTGTGTGCTTAATCAATTAAAAATTGTGGAAACTGAAAGTGTTTCCCATAGGGGTTGCTCTCTTAGGAAATCCTTCTCTTTCTTTCAGAATGAAAATTAAAGTGTTTAAAATGTGGATGTGATGATAAAAAGAATCAGTTTTTCCCCTCTTTTAATTCCAATTTGATACTAACTTCAAGCACGCCAGCTGGATAGCTCTAGGGAATGGTCCTGAGAAACAAAACTATTCAAATCTCGGCTTGTGTTGACACTCCATGAAAGTTATTGCCATCTGAAAAACCATGCTCACAATTGTAGATCTTAGCAAATATGCCAAGGATTAAATGAGAGTGGAGATTAAACCACTCTCTTGCCTCCAACAGAAGTCCCTCTGGAATAAGAGTTAGCACATATGGCTAGAAAAAATCAAGAGAAAACTTTTCCATTGCTTAAACCAAGAACAATGGTCTCTGGTTCATCTAGTTAGTAATGCAAAATCTTTCATTAGCCAGAAAAATCTGTGCCAAATATACATATTGGTAAAAGATATTTTAATAGGACCATTCCATATAATTTATTATTAAAGAAAAAGTAAAAAAAAAATTACTTGAGAAATTAAACATCTGCAATATATATTAATTTACTCATCCGAAGTCCTTATAGAATTGTGACATAGATAACTTAGAAATCTGTTCTGAATAATCTTTGTTCTTTTGGATCATTGATGAGAAATACCCTTCAGTCTCAGTAAAAGAATAAAGATGGAAAACAAAATATGATTGTCAGTGATTCACAGCTTTTCGTTAGTGTGTGTGTGTGTGTGTGTGTGTGTGTGTGTGTGTGTGTGTGTGTGTGTGAGAAGGGGAAGGTTCTATACTAGTTTAATCACTATAGTTATTTCCCCTGTGATGGGAATTTTTTTAAATTTTTTATTTACTTTTGTTGATTTTTATGATTCAGGGCTTAGAGCCATTTCTCCCATAACTTTTGGTTGATTGAAAGTCTGTCTTCTGCTAATATTAATCTTACCCAACTAAAACGTGACTCATGGAGACTTGTGACATTCCTAACATAAGAAATCAAATGGGAGGAAAAAGAGAATAGTCTCTTTAAAACCTCCCCTGAACGATTTGTGGAAGAATTCCTGTGCTATAAGTCTTTGTTGTTGTTATTTAGTCATTCAGTTGCGCCCCATTCTCATGACCCCATGGACCATACTGTCCATGAGATTTTCCTAGCAAGATACCAGAGTGGTTTGCCATTTTCTTTTCCAGTGGATTAAGGTAAACAGGTTAAATAATTGACAAGTCTTCCTGACATGTAAATCCCTTCCTCTCAATCAGCCCATTGTGAACCTTCTAAATTTAATTTAATCTATTGCAACCTGACTTAATTTACCCATTGAGTCAACTTAACTAGGTTTATTTCCTTAGGGGACATATGAGATTATGATTCTGTTTCAATAAGTTTTTTACAACTTCTATAACATTGAAAGAAGCATGAGATTGTGACTTTTTTAACTTTTTTTAACTTTTATAGCCTAAAAGAACGTATGAGCTTGCAATATACAAATCTCTCTATTACTCTGATCTAATTTTGTCTACTAAAAGCTTCTTTCGAATCCCAATCTTGGTTCAGGTTTGGCTTTTTTTTTTAATTTCAAACCTGTGCTTAAGTATAATAAAACCTAGGGGTTTTTAAATTCTAATTTCTACATTGTAGTAGATTTATTTTGGCAGCATTAACCTACCACAGAAACTCACGGTGGAGATATTTCTCCCATAATACCCTTATTAAATCACTTTGGCACATGACACCATGAAAAACTGGGAAGTTCTTCACAAGCAAATGGTTGCATTTATTCCACAGCTTAAGAAGTAGTAGACCTAAGCAAAACTTTTAAAAAAAAACCATATACATATTTTTTAAAAAAACTTAAAATTAAAAAAAAGCATATACAGAGGTTACTTGGGTCAACTAAATGAAATGGATAAGCATCTTAATAACTCTACTCATTTCACTGAAATAAGAATAAATAAAATCAACTACTGCTCTAGAAGGAACCCAAATGCAATATAGAATTAGATATGATAAAACAGGTTTTTGAACAAGAGAACCACGAATTCCCAATCTGAAGTCAATCTAACAGCAGTGTTTAATGAGCGCTGCAACCAGTTGTCACAGAGACTTATAAAGTAAAAGATTAATTGAACAAGCACTCAGGAAATCTTTATTAAGCATCTACTTGTGCAGGGCATTTTTTGCTAGGCAATGGGCAGACAAAAAATTTAGATAAAGTCTCTGCCCAACTCAAGCTTATTAGATTAAAGAAAGATGAGATGGTATAGTGCATAGAGGCCTAAACTGGAAGACCTAGGCTCGAATGACACCTCAGACACTTTTCTACCTATGTAAACCTAACCAAGTCACTCTGAGCCTCAATGTTCCCATTTGTAAAAATGTATATGAGATTATAGTGAAAATCAAATAAGACAACATGCGAAAAGTACTTGGCAAACCTTGAAATGCTACATAAATAGTGACTTTATTATTATAGAGTAAAACATTTTTTTAAAAAATCTTCTTTAAAAGTTCCTTGAAGACAAGGCTTGTTCTTAATTTTCTTTTAATCACCAGTTGAATTTTAATGTTTTTGTTGTTTACTTGTCTCTGTTGTGTCCAACTCTTTGGGACCCATTTGAGGTTTTCTTGGCAGAGATAATGGAGTGGTTTGCTATTTTACAGATGATGAAACTGAAGCAAACAGGGGTAAATGACTTGCCCAGGGTCACAGAGCCAGTAAATATCTGAGGCCACATTTGAACTCAGGCAGATGAGTCTTGGCACTCTGTGCACTATGGTGCCACCTAGCTGCACAACATAGCTGTAATTGTTAAATTCACAGAAAACAAGTGGCTAAGTAAAAGGTGATGTAGTTGTAAACTTTTTCTGCTGTTAAGATTGCTAACCTTTAATAGTATCACAATTTTTTTCATTATAAGTTGCATGCAAACAATAAAGTTATAATTTATCGATTAAAAAAATTACTTAGCATAGTACCTGGAATATACTAAGTGTTTAATAAGTACTTGTCTTGATTGATTACAGAAAATTATTGTAAGAGATTCGGGAGCATTTATGAGACAATTTAATAAGCTCCAGGATGATAGGCTAGCTGTCCTTGAAAAGCTTGCATTCTAAAAGAATGCAATAAATAGCAAAAGAGGAAAACAGAGTTACAGTCTAATGGAGACCTTGAAGAAGGCCTGTCAACAGGGCTCTTCTAAAGGTGGTGATGTTGAGCTTTCAGCTATCAATGAGTAACAGAACATTTGGCCAAAAATGTAACCTTAATTTTCTGGCTTTAGATTATAAATAAAAAATGAATGCTTCAAAAAGGATGGGAGAAAGGAACACTTCCAACAGTTTGATGAGTGAACTGAAGCCTTTGCCTATTAAATTTCAACAACTATTTTGAGATCCTTTTCCTTACCCAAGGAGGTCTGATTCATTTGATTGTTTTAAGAACTGTGTTTAAATAAACTGTTAATTAAAAAGATAACAAGTTGGTGACACTTTCAGTTTGCCTAAAAGAATACATTAAGTTTCTATTACCAATTCTTTTAAAAGAAAAAGAAAATGTTTACTCACTGCATTCTAGCATAGTTTGTTTCCTATTAAGACTTTTACCCTGGTCATTTTGGGGTCTATCCTAGGATAGCCCCTAATACAATCTATCTCATATTAACAATTTAAATATATTAAAATAAATAAAAGAATGCAATAGCCAATAAAGCAAACATTGAGTGCCTAATGTATACAGAAGGTGTGCTAGACACTAGGCTAGAAAGGAAATATCTATACTAGATATGTTGATTAAGAGAAATCCATAGTAGGAGCCTTCTTGCCCAAAGCATTCTGGATAACACTCTTAGGATTATAGACTTGGATCTTAAAGAGGTCTTAGAGGTCATATAGTCCAGTTCTTTCACTTCACAAACAAGCATGTCCCATAGCAGTTAAGTAGCTGGCCAAGGTCACAGAACAAGTAAGTGGTACATCACAGATGCCTCTAAAGGCAATTATGTACATGTCAAACCCCATTAAGTTATAAAATAATAGTTCCATGAACCCAGGAATTATATCCTTTTCTTCATCTTTGTATCCCTAGCAATCATTATAGTGCTTTATACATATTTCATGCTTAATAAAAGTTTTGTTCAATTTATTTATTTAGTGCTATAATGCTATGGTATGAAGAAATGAATTAGAGGAGGAAAGTGGGTAAGTGAGAAGTCCTGATATATCATTGGGAAATGAAGGAAAGTATTAAGGAGGACCTATACTAGCATGGTGGTGATAGCAACAAAGAGACCTGTAGGATCATTGATTTGGAACTGGAAAGGACATTGCAAATCAAGCACTCCAAACCCCATATTCCCACTTTTGGCATCTGTAGAGCAAGTGATTCGCCTAAGGCCACATTGATAGTAGCAACAGAGTTCTGGACTGAAGCTGAGTTGTGGATCTTCAAGCTCAATGCCCTTTTGTAACAATATTGTGACTTTCATCTTTGAGATATAATTGATGGTACTAAGCTGATAATTCAAAGAATTTATTTTCCCACCCAAAAAGCACTACCACTAGCTAGTTGTCACTAAGCCTCTCTAATCCCTCATTTGCTTATCTATAAAAAGAGGAGTTTGACTAGAAGTCCTAATGTCCCTTGCAACTCTGTGAGCTGTAACAGCTCCAGGACTGAACTTGATATAGAAAGTTGCTAACTTTTATTTCCATCTGTTGATGTATGCAAAATATTGTTGTTAAACAAAAGTTGGGCCTTGGCTTCTGAGAGAAACAAAAGAAACTAAAGTATTATTAAAAAAAAAAAACAGAGGTATATCAAACTCATAGTTTCTAGTGCCAGTGCCATCAGCCAGAACCAAATTAAAACACAATTGGGACATGTCTAATAAAATAAATAAAAATACAATATGATATAGATAATGCTAATTTGTGGTTTTCTAAGTCAATCTGTGGCCTGGAAGGATCCCTTTCTATTTGAGTTTGACACCATTGATTAAAAACACTATGCCATGTTGCCAAATGGAATCCATCCCACCCTTGGTTTTCTTTTCAAGTCTGGACCCACTGCCTTGTCCATTTTTCCCATGAAGCCATATAGTCATGGTATACCAGAGTCTCCAAAGTAACACAAATATCAAAATGGAGTGACCTGAGGTTTATGTGAGTAGGCTGCGATGCATTACAAACCTAGAATTCTGTAGAAATGGCCATCAGAGAGATGTATGATTGAAAAAGAAGAGACACATGCCTGAACAAGTTGTGGTAGATGATTGGGAATACTATCATGCTGTAAGAAATAAGGAGGAAACCCTCCAAATACCTGTAAAAATGGCTCTAAACAAATTCCAGAGAAACAGAACCCACAAAAAGACATAGTGAAACAAATTTCCAGATCAAGACAAGCGGGATGGTTGAGTGGCAAGATCTGTTGTATCAGGCTGGGAGAGGACATTGGTGTAGCCCCAGTCCCGGCATGGCCCCAGGGCAGTGGCTGCTTCCAGAGTTCTCAGTCCCACAGACAGAGGGGGAATTAAGTGGCTCATCAGAGGGAGATTGCAAGGATCTCTTTGCTAGTGCTGAGGCAGGATTCTCTTGCTTTGCCAGTGCTTGGATCTGGGTCACAGCTCTGGGTAGCGGTCCTGGGGCTAGGAGGAACACTGACATGGTGAAGCTTGTAGTGGAGGTAGGAGGGAATCTTCCTGACAGTTCCAAGGCAGAAAAGAGTGCTTAGGGTCACTCATAGACCAGAGCACAGGCTAGGAAAGGAGCAAATACCTCACCCTTCATCATAGCACCTTGGAAGAACTGAAAAGTTACAGATCCTTAGGGGTATCTCAGAAAACTGCTACACAAAACTCTCAAAGCTTATGACAGTACATTCTCCACACTGGAAGCAGATTCTTACCTTAACAAAGTTTAAAATTCAAGTAATTGGCTGGGAACATAAACAGCACAAAAAAGAAAAAAGTCAAACCATAGAATCTTACTTTGGTGACAAATACGTCAAAACATACAACCAGAAGAAAACAACAAAGTCAAAGCTCCCACATCCAAAGACTCCAAGAAAAATACCAATCACTCCCAGGCCATGGAAGAAACTCAAAAAGGATTTTGAGAAGCAAGTAAGAGAAGCAGAGGAAAAACTAGGGAGAGAAATGAGAATGATGCAAGAAAATCATGAAAAACAAGTCAACAGCTTATTAAAGCTGAAGAAAATAACACCTTATAAAATAGCCTAACCCAAATGGCAAAAGAAGTCCAAAAAAGCCGATGAGGAGAAGAATGCCTTAAAAAGCAGAACTGGCCAAATGGAAAAAGGAAGCTCACTGAAGAAAATACTTCCTTAAAAATTAGAATGGAACAAATGAAAGCTAATGACTTTATGAGAAATCAAGACATTGTAAAACAAAACCAAAAGAATGAAAAAATAGAAGACAATATGAAATATCTTACTGGGAAAACAAGTGACCTGGAAAATAGATCCAGGAGAGATAATTTTAAAATTATTAGACTACCTAAAAGCCATGATAAAAAAAAAGAAGCCTAGACATCATCTTTCAAGAAATTATCAAGCAAAACTGCCCTGATATTCTAGAGCCAGAGGGTAAAATAGAAATTGAAAGAATCTACTGATCACCTCCTAAAAGAGAAGAGATCCCAAAGGAAAACTCCTAGGAATATTGTAGCCAAATTCCAGAGTTCTCAGGTCAAGGAGAAAATAACGTAAGTAACCAGAAAGAAACAATTCAGGTGTTGTGGAAACACAATTGGGTATGGAAATCTATCCACATCCTACAGGAAAATAGGGGGGAAAGGGATAAGAGAGTGGGGAGATGATAGAAGGGAGAGCAGATTGGGGGAGGGTGTAATCAGAAGCAAACACTTCTGAGGAGGGACAGGGTTAAAAGAGAGAATAGAATAAATGGGGGGGTGGGATAGAATGAAGGAAAATATAGTTCGTTTTTCACAACATGACTACTACGGAAGTGTTTTGCTTGACTACACATGTATCACCAATATCGAATTGCTTGCCTTCTCAATGAGGGTGGATGGGCAGGGAGGAAGGGAGACAATTTGGAAGCCAAAGTTTTAAAAACAAATGTTAAAAATTATTTTCACATGCAACTGGGAAATAAGATATACAGGCAATGGAGCATAGAAATCTATTCTATCCTATCCTACAGGAAAATAGAAGGGGAAGGGGATAAGAGAAGGATGGGGGATGACAGGAGGGAGGACAGATTAGGGGAAGAAGTATTCAGAATGCATGCCATCTTGGGATGGGAGGAGGGGCAAAATGGGCAGAAAATTTGGAACTCAAAATCTTGTGGAAGTAAATGTTGAAAACAAGAAAGAAAGAAAGAAAGAAAGAAAGAAAGAAAGAAAGAAGAAAGAAGAAAGAAGAAAGAAGAAAGAAAGAAAGAAAGAAAGAAAGAAAGAAGAAGGAAGGAAGGAAGGAAGAAGGAAGGAGAAGGAAGGAAGGAAGAAGGAAGGAAGGAAGGAAGGAAGGAAGGAAGGAAGGAAGGAAGGAAGGAAGGAAGGAAGGAAGGAGTTAAAGGATGCAAAAAAAATAGAAAAGAAATGATAAGGTCATCAAGTTAAGAAAAACCTGGAAAGATTTCTATGAACTGATACCAAGTAAAACGAGCAGAACCTGGAGAGCATTGTATACAATAACAGTAATATGGTAACAAGGATTAACCTTGAAAGAATTAGGTGCTCTGATCAATACAATGATCCACAACAATTCCAAAGGACCTATGAAAAAAAATACTATCCACTTCCAGAGAGAACTGATGAACTTTGAGTGCAGATCAAAACATATTGTTTTTCACTTTTTAAAAAATTTTTCTTGCTTTTTTTCTTTTGCAACATGGCTAATGCAGAAATGTTTTGCATGACTTTACATGTATAATAGGTATCATATTGCTTGCCTTCTCAATGGGTAGAGGAGAGACTGGAGGGAAGGAGATAATTTGGAGATAATTTGGAATTCAAAATTATTAAAATGAATTCTTAAAAAAGAAAAGGAAAGACGGTGGCCCAATCATGTAGTGAGAATTAGGAGAGACCCGTGGACAACTCATTTGTTTCACTGGTATCCAAACAATGTCAAGAGTATGTGTGGTCTCCTTTCCCATGCACTAATTATTTATAGGAAGATAAGTATAAGAGTTACCCAAGACTAGAAGGCAAGAAGGCATAGAAGGTTGTTAATTGTACCATCATTGACTATATCCACATGGAGGAAGCCTTAGATTCATTGAACTAACCAAGGCACATATAGAAAACTGCATATTGCAGGCAGAGCCTCATCTTATAGAGGAAGACATCACTTAGAAGGATCTTCCTGAAGATTGTTCTAAAATACCCACTGGCATGCATGTTGAGCTATTCCTTTCATTTAATTTATGCACTTACCTAGGCATAACTAAGCAAAGACAGCATTTGTCTTGTATTTCAGCAACAACCAAATCTCTTCCAGATTCAGAAAAATCAGCTTCTGAAAGCTTTCAGCTTGAGACTTGCTCATAGTCATAAAAGCTGACATTTAGACAGCACTTTTAAGGTTTATAAAGTATTGCCCATACACTAACTCAAGTAACTAATGGCTTTTCCTAGCTAAGGGCTTGCCCTAAAAAAGGGCATGTTATTTTAAATTTATATCTCATGTATCCATCCTACAAATGAGTTTCAAGCTACCCTCAATTAGAATATTCGTTCCCATTTCAGACTTTTCAGTGTAATGAAATTGAAGTTTCTTCCCGTCTCTATGACTGCTACCAAACCTGCTTTCTAAATATTGCAGATAATGATTGTTTTAACTCACAATTAAATACTTTTTTCAACTATGACATAATGAATTGTCTAATGTTTTAAATTAAAAAGTGCATGTAACTATTAAAGCCTGAGTGACTTGTGAATACATATTATAGGTCTTACTAATGATTCTGTGCAATTTATTTCAGAGCTTATGAAAAGATAAGAAATTGAATAAGTTTAATAAGTAGGGGTGGAAGTGTCCTTTGGACAATATATAGGTATTTCTTATTACTGCCAAGTCATTCTATTTGAAAGATGCAGAGTATCATTTTTTTCCATTAAAAAAATTCATCTAGACAGTAATCCTTCAGAAAACAAGTATCACGGAGAAGAATTGCTTATTAAGGTTCAGAAGACACAAATTCTAGTTATAATTATTTTCTCACATGTATATAATCATAAATGGAAATGTTTCATTCATTTAGCAAAGTCAAGGAGTAAGTATGGAAAGTTCCACTGTTGTACAATATAAGCACCTTCTATAATAATAGATGGTTTCCAGGTTATTTTTAAATTTGAATTTAGTTGTCTATGTACATGTCTCCAGAAGTTAAGCTCCTAGAGGGTAAGGATTCTTTCATTTTCACCTTTGTAGCCCCAGGTCCTAGCACATAATAGGCACTTAATAAATATGTTTATGAAATGATGATTTTCTTTAAGAGACTTAGATGGGTCTCCATTTAACCTGAGAGATTAATCTCATTTCTTCATTAAATAAATCAAATTTTAAACTTCCAGTGGACCCAGAAGAGATCTAATTAAACTGTCTTCCTATGTCCTTATTTACTAGGTTTCTAGTGAGAATCAGATTCAAAAGAGAAGTTTCCCTTATTAGTTCCTCCACCACATTGCTGGAGAAGGGACTCCTGCCCATTAACAAAGGTAAATATCACAAAAGGAAAATATGCTAATGTGCCACTATTATATCTGATCTGCCTTACTCTGCCAATTTAGTGATAAAAGGCATCTTTTAAAAGTATTCCCAGAAAAATATAGGCATCTTCTATAACAAGAAATGGCTTTCAGGTTATTTTACATCTGTGGGTAACCAACAAAACAGGTATTTACTGAATACCTGCTATGTGCAAGGAAACATGTTATAGTGGATTTGTACCATGAGGACCTTTTCTGCCTGTGAACCTTTCCTGTGAACACTGAGCATGGCCACTTTGCTTATCTGGGCCTTAATTCTCTTCGTGTTTAAAATGAGGAAGTTGTACTAGGTGATTCTAAAGTTCAACCCAGCATTAAATTCCTTTTTCAATATACAGGTGGTTTTTAATAGTTTGGTACCTTCAAATACAATCAGCTGAAAAACTATTCTCATATTTGGAAGGTAATTATTCTGTACCTAGCTATTTAATGGGCATAAATTTGTTAGAAGCAGAGATGCTTAAAAGCAGAAAGAGGGAAATTTGCCTTGTAAAGAAGCAAAACGTATTCCTTTTCCCAGTTAAAAACTATACTCCCAAACCCAAGTTTGGGTAACATTACCAAAAAAAAATAGTTTTGTGTTTTCTGTCTACTGAGGGGTGGGGTGAAGAATGAGAATGAGACCCGGTTCTTACAATACAGTCTAAAGTGAGGGGTTGGTGGAGGTGGGGGGAAGGGGCATGACCCTCAAAGCTCATTATTTCTATGTGTTCCAAATATGAAGAGAATGTATAACCAAAATAAGAGGAAACGGCATCTACCAAACATTAGTTGTGTCCAACAGGTATGAAAAGAAATATAACCATTATCCAGTTATCCCTGATATGCCATTCGACCTACATATGAAGAAAGCATGGGCTCATTATCTCTCATTTTTATAGAGAAGATCTTTAAAAACCATTTCTATTAAAAACACAACATTTCAGCATATTTAAGTGATCAGAGATAGTAAGAAATGCAAGTATTCATCTTGTCTTTATTCCCAATTAAAAGAAATATTCTGAACATTTCATATCATTAATTGGATGGGAAAATAGGCATGTGGTGAACAGATTACCTTAAACAAAACTGAGCTCAACATAATGTCAGACAAAAAAAAAAGAGAGTCTGTAATTTGTTTGCTTATCATAAAACCTGACTGACTGGTTATTTCAAATGGCCACAGAGGATTATCCATCCTTTTAGGGCTAAGTGTCAGTTTCAGAGTAGAGCAGGGGCATAGAAAAGATTTTTTAAAGCTTTGAAAAACATTGGGTGGAAGGAGGTGGTAAAAACTCGATGGTCCAGAAAACAAAAAGCATATTTATATCTGCAGTTTGAGAGTAGTACATCTCATTAGAAAAGTCTTTCATTATCCTGGGTATCTAAAATTATTGACCCAGGGCATGGGATGTCATGGCAGAGAAGTCAGTAATTAAGCAAAACAGTCTATCCCTGGGTTGCTAAAAAATCTATCTCTGCAGGTAGAAATATTATTTTCTTTGTAATGAAATAATCACAGAAATGTTCATTGGCATTCACCTTCAGGTGAAAATACTCTCTTCTCAGAAAGAAAATATAATGGTTACAATAGAGACTTGTTTCTTGCTGGAGTCTGTTCATTTTTTTAAAAAGCAAATGTGGAGATAAAAAAAGAAGTGTGATTTTGAAGAAGAAAGACCAAAAGAGTAGAATAGAAAAAGACTAGCCCATCAGAATTCATGCCTGAATCCACACAGAATTTCAGGCAAAGTCATTTCCAACTCCAATTCATGACCCAGTGGAATATAGTTACTATGGAAAAAGGAATAAATGTGCAAATAGTGCCCAACAACACATATCCCACAGTTTTATACATGTTGTGTTCAATCCATAAAATTACGGTAAATTCTACCCTTGCTTATTAAAAATACCAACACTGTTTACTTCCTTAATATTTGTCAATTACTATGCCACATGGTTAATTGTTCTATTATCTTATGGAAGCCCTCATTTTGTTAACTAGATTTTGATTTGCTCTTCAAATTTAGGATCTGGAAACTTTCCAAAAATAATAACTGACTTTCATTAGTAATTTAAATTTTGCAAAGCACTTTCTACAGATTATCTTGTTTGGGTCCTATCTTACAACTCTGTGAGGTAGGATGTGTATACATTAATAATATTATACTCTTAAAGAAACTGTTGAGACTCACAACAACTTGATGAGGTAAGAATTTTTTATATCAATTTTACAGATGAAGCTCAGGGGGATTAAGTATCTAGTCAACACTCACATAGCTAATGTAAGAGGGAAGATTTGAAATCAGTTCTTATTGACTCTGAGGAAATGTGGTACTGTCCAAAGGGTATTAGACTTGGAAGTGAGACAATCCAGGTTTAGAATCTTCTTCTGTTGTTTACTACCTGGGTCAGCTTAGGCAAGTCATAACACCTCTGGGCTTCATTTTCCTCTTTTGTAAAAATGAGAGGGCCTGACTTGATGATCTTGGATATTAACAGTCACACTCAAGCATTCCGTTATTTTATGTATGAAGGGCCTCTGCTAAAGTACAAAAATAAGAATAACTCCTTCAGCAGACAGTTTCCAAACACACGGCAATGGATCAGATTAACTGTCACCTTGGAAACCAGAGATCACAACCCAGGGAAGCAGGGCCCAGACAAATAGATTTTGATAAAGGTGAGTTGGGCATAGGAAGAATTGTTACATATAGGGCAATACTAAGTGAATGAAGATCTGAGACGTACTCCATAGATTTGAGCGTTGTGCAGCCATGGGTAGAGCAGCAAGACACAGAGCACCAATGCGTGTGAGGTAAGACACAGAGCACCAATGCGTGTGAGGCAAGTCCTCACTATAGGTGAAAAGGTGATAGACAAAGTGTGACTCATTAAGCAATTTTGCCTGCTTGGGTTTGCCCTGTTTGAACCACAAAACCATCATTACCTAACCATTTTTTCCTGAACCAAAAGCTGGGATATATACTTTGACAAAGGATATTGCTTTTCTTTCAAAGCCTTGTTCAATGTGTACTTCCTACTCCTGAAGCCAGGACTGTTCCTGCAGAAAAATAACAGTCATTAACAACACATTTTTTATAGTTCAACCTGTTAAAATATGAGCTGCTCCAGAATAGGGATTGGTTTAGTCTTTGTATTTTTATCACAGGGCCTGGCTTGCAGTACATGTTTTATAAATACTTTTCGGCTGATTGACTGTTTTAAGATTTGTGAAGCCCTTTGTTCACAATACCCAAGTGAGATAGGTAGCAGAAGTTCTGATTTCAAAAAACACAATAATCTATTGCTTGAAAGTGCTCCCCTTGCCAGAGAACAGCCTCCTGAAATGAATCAGTTCCATTTGGAGAAGTGATGCGTCTATCCTTTTCTCTGCATTGCTTTTTAATAAGTTGTAGCAAAAAAAAAAAATTTAATAACCTATCAGAAATGAATGCAGCTTTTTCAATGCAGATTGCCTTATAACAAAGATAAACTGGATGGGGTGAATCTTCACATGCAAAGTTAGAAAATGATATGTCCTTACAAATTGAAATTGATTTGTTATAGAAACGATTCAGCCACTTGACAGCAACAGAAGACTTTTATAAGGCAAATAAACATATTTAATTAACTTTTCCAAAGAAGGTAGAAGACAGAATGCAACAAATATGCATATAAAGAAAAGTATCTATCTAGGGAGAACAGTACTTAAGCTTAACAAAGGGAAGGAAACAATAGTCTGGGCTTTTCCCTCCCCTCCCCTGGAGCTTCTCAGGTTCAATAATAGGAAAAATAGCAAAGAAGAGAAAGTACTGGTCACTGATCCGCCAATCCATTGGGCTTTACTGGTGTGTACTTGAAGTTGGGTTTTCTATGGTTGAAGGAGGCTCTGGGAAATGAGCTACATTCCTGAAACTTCCCAAACTTTGTCTTTTAACCTTATCTAGAGGGTCTAGTGCAGGGGTGGGGAATTTGCATCCTTGATACCACATGTGACCTTCTAAATCCTTAAGTTTGGCCTTTTGACTAAATCCAAAGTTTACAGAACAAGGAGCAAAATGGACTCAGTCAAAAGGACGCACTTAAGGATTTGGAAAGCCATGAGTGGATTGAAGGCCACAGGTTGCCCACCCCTGATCTAGTGGCTAGAGCACAAGACCTGGAATCAGGAAGATCTGAGTTCAAATCTGACTGTGGACACTTACTAGCTATGTGACTCTAGGTAAATCAATTGATCTGTCTGTCTCACTTTCCTCATATGGATAATAATACCATCTACCTCTCAGAGGATAAAATAGACCATATTTATAAAGCCTTTTGCAATCCTTCAGGTGCTATACAAATGCTATCATTATTATTATAATTATCATTACATTATAAATCTCAAAGGGCATCAGAGGAAGTGGGACATTTCATCTGTTGAACTTTGACAAGAGTCTTCTCAACCCCTTAGATACCAAAAAAAAAAAACTATTTTCTAATGGAGCCCAATGGAGCTCTTGATTGAGGACTGAATATGGAGAAAGGGAGGGTAAAAAGATTCCCACAACTCTGTGAGGTAAATACCACAGGTATCATCTATTCCATTTTACAAATGGGCCCGAAGTGACAGCCACTAAGTGTTAAAGACAGGATTTATGCTCAGATATCTCCTCATTCTAAGTCCTACATTCACAAGATCATAGAATCTCAGAGCTGAAAGGAAACTCAGAAAGTCATTCGGTCTCACACTTTCAGAGGCAGAAACAGACTCAAGAAGATTAAGTCACTTGCTCAAAATTACATAGTTGGTAAATAGCAGAGGTCAAATTTGAACTCAGGTCCTCTGACTTTAAATCCAGAAGCCTTTCTGCTGATCCACCCTGTCTTTGATCCTTTTCACTATACAATGTTGACTCAAAAACAGTTCCTGTGCACATATTATTTCAAGTATAGTGAGGTGTTACAAAGCAAGTAGCAGAACTAGATCCCCTAATTTTTACTGAAAAAAAGTCAAAAGGGCCAAGAAATTTAAAGCCATTTTCTATTCTTTTTATGCATTTTATTCAATTTCTCCTTCAATATATGTGATCCTTTCTCTTTTGAAAGCAAGGAAATACATATTTGTGAAATGGTTACTGGGTACAGAATTCATCCTAGGTGCTGAGGGTGATGTTGTTTGTCCTTCATTTTTGAAGAGGATCAATGACATCACAGAGTAATGTTTTGACTTGTGTATGGACTGGATTTAAGTGAGGCACAGCCACACAGTCATCAGCCTCATTCTTTCTTCCAGAGTCATCACAGTCCAGTGACAAGACAAAAATCAAATGACTAGCAATGGCCCAAGATGCAGTGGATGACCCTGGCATCTTCAGTGTCTGACCAAGCTCTAAGCTCTCCACAGTGCCTGCCAAAATGGCATAGCCACTGGAACTATTGTTCTCATCACCTATTCCACCCACAGAAGTCTTCACATGCTTCTAGACACCCCTCAACTCACTGATGGGTTTGAAGCCTGTCAGTTACTCTAAACCTGGTTTTGCCTATCTGCCAAGATGGTACAGCCAGGATGTGGCCACTGGGCATGCTACAGCTTCTTGCAGCCACAGACAACAGTTGAATGCCATGTGGACACCAATGGTGGATTAATAGCCCTGAAAAAAGGCTCAGCAAGCTCTCATTCCTTACACACATAGGGAGATACAAAGCTTCTGTAAGACCCTCAAGACTCATACAACCTGACAGGATGGTACAAAACCAACATAGATGTAAAATGAGGAGGTTGGATCAAGTGAGTAATCACTTGATCCTGGTAATAGGATCCCTCTCATTTCTAAGGCTAGGGTCCAATGATCCTACAACCAGTTAACTGCTCAAAAATCCATATGATCTCATTCATAACTACGTTCTAATTTTAAATGAGCATAATCATGGTGCCTCTTAATCTAGGTATGAAATTCTGACAGATAATACATTGCTTTCCTAAAAGTAAGATGAGGCTACAACACAAAATGAGTGCTTACCTATGGACTCCAATGGGTCCATAGGTAAACACTAAGACATTATACAGCAGGGTCAAATTAAAATTTCAATTCAAATTTGAGCTGACATAGGAAAGATTAGGCATCGCATCTATAAGCTATTGAATAGTGACCACTGTTAATAATCAGTACTCTCAAAGAGTAAAAGATTGCCCTCAGAATTTCAGCAGGGATAAAGTGGAAGAGGGTTTGTACTATAAAAGCATCAGTCCAAATTGCTAACAACTCAGGTGACATATTTGACATCCAAGGTAGAAGGAACCTCAGAGCTTGTCAAGTCCAATCTTTACCTAAGTAGGAATCTCTTCTACAAAATCTGCAAGAAATGATCACCTAGCTCCTGCTTACAGACTGCCACAGGTGGAGAATTTACAGCCTTTTGAGACAGCCTTTCCACTTCTGAATAGCTCTAATTGTTAAGAGTTGAAATCTACCTCTATGCCATGTACACCCACATATCCTATTTCTGCCTTCTGGGACCAAGTAAAACAAATCTCATCTTTCTTCTGTATGACAGCTTTTCAAATACCTGAAGATAGCTAACGTGTGCCTCCTAAACATGGGATACACCATTTCTATAACTGATCTTTATCTGACGTGGTTTTGATTCTACCTTATTGCTACCTCCAAGACAAATGGTGATGCACAAATTTGAGGTGGTCAAAACCTTTTGCGACAGCCAAACATTTTATGAACGCCAAGATAGCCTTTACAAAATTTACACCTTTTTACCTTCTAGGGGGTTATTCTAGAATCTATACAATCTCCTCAACTGAAATTATATGTACCTTCAATTTTATTCAAATGTATCAATAACTTTTCTAATGTCTTAACACAGTATTCTCACTTAATAAGTATTTCTTCCTCTTCCTTCACTTACCTAAATTAATCTGCTTTTGAAAATCTGTACCATGAGCCTCATGTCAAAATACATAAAATTATATCAAATTTTAAGTCAATATTTTGAAGTTAAATTAATTGCTGAAATTAAAGAGGTTTCTCTTATTCTACAAATGTTTAAATGGCCTATTAATTACACTGCCACTAAATTGCTTAACCACTCTGATTTCTAGCAGCAGAGTGTTATGACTCACCAATTATTGTTAATTACTGCTACTAGAGTACTCACTAGAACATTCATCACTCTTGTCTCTTTGGACCAAGAGCTACCAGGAACCTTAATCAATTAGTAGCTTTTAAATAGTAGGCTAAACACACGCGCGCACACACACACACACACACACACTTTCCCAGTTTATTTCCTAGACCTGAAGCTTCAATTTTTTAAAAGCACTTCCCAGTTTCAAACTGACCCTTGAATGCAACCTTTCATGAGACTTTAAAATTGTGTTTCAGCAGACTAATGAACAGAAACTCAGCCAAGCTAGGCACAGTCTCTACGTAGCTTTCAGTGTGGGGTCAAATGGGTCACAAAATGAGCTTAGTCTAGTAACTCATACTAGCTCATTTAAATAATATTTTTCATCAAAAGTGAAAATCTGTATTATGCCAGGATAATTCTAGATAAGAAAATAGCCTATGATCTCAGGATTATTTTTGAATGAATCATGAATTCCATTATTATGGTGAAAAAACAAACCAGCAATACAGAAGGAAGAAATGTCTCGGCTGCCAGTATTTTCATTCAGGACTGAAAAAAAAGCCATAGAAAATGCAATGTTGCACTGATGACTTAAAAGGTAATTTTTGAAAAATCTTCAGCATGTCTGAAAGTGATCCCTTGAAAATCCTCAAAAGAATATGTTGTATAATGCTCCGTAATTATCTTAAGACATAACACCATTTGACATAATCTTCTTCCAAATGACTCCATGTTTATATTCCTTTTAAAATGAGGCCTTAAAGATTTTTTATTACCTCCCCGCTTTCTTCCTCTTCCCCTTAGAACCAAGAATACTCCCACAGTAAATTCTAATCTATGAAGATTGGATGGCAGGTTTTAAATTCAATTCAAACTTTCAAAAAAATTTTAATAAAATTGGAAATTTAGAGATTCTGAGTCACTACTTAGAAAGGTGTAACAAAGCATTAAATGAAAGTAAATTAGACTTACATTCAGCCCAGTGCTGAAGTTAGGTGTTTGAGAGTGATTACTGTTTTATCACAACTATGACATTTTATTTTTGTCTATGTTGTTGTACCTTAAATTCACCTCACTGAATAGAATTTGACATTTTAAAAGATCTAATCATATATAAATAAATGATTCAAGAATAGTAGCCATATTAAATGTCCTTGATCCAAAACAAAATTTCAGCCTAAATAATAATTATAATCATGTTTATTTCCCTACTTGTCAAATGTATCCCTGATTTGCCTACTTTATGTATAGACATGGTTCTATTGATCTACCATTAGCAGATTATAGATTTTAATAATTCTGGAAGAGCCCTCATAGACCATCTATTCCAACATCTTCATTCTACATATAAAGAAACTGAGACCCAGGGAGGTTGTAACTTGACCAACGACACACACACAGTTAATAAGTATCAAAGGTGATATTTGGACCCCAGCCCTCTTATTCCAGAGCTATTGCTTAAGATGATTGAGTTGTGAAGGCATCACGGTTTGGTAGAAAGAACCATGGTTCTAGAGCCAAAAAATGTGGGTTCAAATACCAATTTTGATGCTTGCTATGTGACCTTTGACATGTCACTTAACCTCATTGGTCCTCAGTTGCTCAGTTCTCAGTAGGGAGGTCGAATTTGATCATTTATAGGGTCCCTTCTCCGTCTAGACACATGATTATACCCAAGTTTTTACCCGGATACTTTTAGGCACAAGTTTAACTACAATAGGAGGGCTATACAATAGAAGGTTGGCACTATTCGACTCTACACATTCACTGTGAATATCCCTAAAGATATGTTATGGGTCTGAATGCATAATAAAGATGATGTTATAATGAATAACCAAAGCTATAGTGTTTCATTGGTTGACATCTTCTATTGGAAATTTTTATCTTCCTTTGGTCTTAGTTAAGCTAAAAAAGAATGACCCAATGCAATGTTCAAAACCAACCTAAGAGATATGAGCAACTCATGGTAGGCCAAGCTAATACAATGAAAATGACAATTCTACCTAAATTAATTTACTTATTCAGTGACACATGAATCAAATTACCAAAAAATTATTTATAGAGCTAGAAAAAAAAATAACAAAATTCATGTGGAAGAACAAAAGGTCCAGAATATCAAGGACTTAATGAAAAGAAATGCAAGGGAAGGTGGACTAGCTGTACCAGATCTTAAATTGTATTATAAAGCAGCAATCATCAAAACTATTTGGTACTGGCTAAGAAATAGAGTGGTAAGTCAGTGGAATAGGTTAGGTACACATGACACAATAGTCTACGACTATAGCAATCTATTGTTTGATAAACCCGTAGACTCCAGCTTCTGGGATCAGAACTCACAATTTAACAAAAACTGTTGGGAAAACTGGAAAACAGTATGGCAGAAACCAGGCATAGACCAGAATCTTATACCATATATCAAGATAAAGTCAAAATGGGTACATTATTTAGACATAAAGGCTGATACTATAAGCAAACTAGGAGAGTAAGGAATAGTTTACCTGTCAGAGCTATGGAGAAGGGAAGAATTTATGACCAAACAAGACAAGAGACAGAGAATATAATGAAATGCAAAATGGATGATTTTGATTATATTAAATTGAAAGGTTTTTATACAAACAAAGCCAATGAAACCAAGATTAGAAGGGAAGCAGAGAGCTGGGAAATAATTTTTACAATCAGTGTCTCTGATAAAGGCCTAATTATAAAACATATAAAGAACTGAGTTAAATTTATAAGAATACAAGTCATTCCCCAATTGATATATGGTCAAAGGATATGAACAGGCAGTTTTCAGATGAAGAAATTAAAGCTATCTATAGTCATATGAAAAAATGCTCTAAGTCACTATTGATTAGAGAAATGCAAATCAAAACAAATCTGAGGTACCATCTCATACCTATCAGATTGGCTAACACAACAAAACAGGAAAATGATAAAGGTTGGAGATGATGTGGGAAAATTGGAACACTAATGCATTGTTGGTAGAGTTGTGAACTGATCCAACCATTCTGGAGAGCAATTTGGAACTATGACAAAGGTCTATAAACTGTGCATACCCTTTTCCCAAGCAATACAACTTCTAGGTCTGTATCGCAAAGAGATCATAAAAGTGGAAAAAGGACCCACACGTACAAAAATATTCATAGTAGCTCTTTTTATGGTAGCCAAGAATTGGAAATTGAGGGGATGTCCATCAACGGGGGAATGGCTGAACAAGGTGTGGTATATGAATGCAATGGAATACTATTGTGCCATAAGAAATGATGAGCAGGCAGACTTCAGAAAAACCTGGAAAGATTTATATGAACTGGTGGTGGATGAAGTGAGCAGAACCAGAAGAACATTGTACACAGTGCAATAATGTACATTGTGCAATGACTAAATTTTATAGACTTGGCTCTTTTCAGCAATGCAAGGATGTAAGACAACTCCAAAAGACTCCTGATGGAAAGTGCTGTCCACATCCAGAGAAAAAACTATGGAATCTGAATGCAGATCAAAGCATACTATTTGCTCTCTTTTTTGTTGCTGTTGTTTTATTTTGTTTCTTCTTTCTTGTGGTTCCTCCCATGGGTTCTAATTCTTCTTTACAACATGAGTAATGTGAAAATATATTTAATATGAATGTATATGCAGAGCCCATATCATATTGCACACTGTCTTGAGGTGTGTGGGGGGAGAAAATTTTAAACTCAAAAGCACATGGAAGTGAATGTCAAAAACTAAAAATTAATTAATTAATTTAAAAAAAGAAATATGAGCAACCTTCAGATTTATTTCCCCATCACTTAACCCTGATTGCCTCACCAAAAAAATCAGATTTACTTCCCCAGAGTACGGCTTCCCAACCAGATACTTCACTAGCTACATATTAACATAATGATGCTCATGTCTTTTTAAAATTAAACTTTTATTGGTACCCTTTGATTTTACATCAACCAAATTTTTAAATTTATCCCCTTTTCTCCCTCCTTTAAACAAATTTTTAAAAGAGAAGGAAAATAAGAATTTAGCAAGACTAAATAATACACTGTAAAAGTCAGGCACTTATACTCGATATTCCACACCAACATTCTTCCACATCTATAAAGAATTCCTAAAGAATTGCCTTCTAATATCCCTTCTTTGGAGTCAAGCTTGGCCCATTTTGATTTTTCTTGTTGTTTCCGATGCTCTTTCCATTGTTGATTCATGTATATAGTTTTGTTGGTTTTTCTTACCTCATTTTACATCAGTTCATCTAAGACTTTCCATTCTGTTCATATATTCATCATATTCACAATTTCTTATATAACAGTAATGTTCCATTGCGTTAATGAATAATAAATTGCTTAGCCATTGTTCATTTAATGGACTGAATCCCACGTATAAGTGGGCATTATTTAAATTGTTAATAAACAATAGCCTCAATTTTACAGTACTCATTGGATCTATGCCACAGAACTATTTTGGGGGTGACTTCTTTATAGAGAGGTGGGTTTTTTAAATATTCAGGAATTAAACTACTGTGCACAGGATCTAACATAGACCTGTCTGATGCTAAATGGCTACTATTGTCCCAGTTTAAAAAAAATAAAGAAGAGAGGATAGATTCTGTAAACTATAGGCTAGTGAGCTTGATTTTCATTCCTGGCAAAAGTCTAAAGCATATTACTAAAAGTATGTTGTGCAAACATTTAGAAATGGAGAAGATGATTGCAAAGAGTCAGCATAGCTTCATAAAGAACAGGTCATCACAGGTTTACTTTATTTCCTTTCTTGACAAGATACATTGGTAGAAGTTCATAGCCCTAGCATATATGAACCCCAGAAAATCATTCAATAGTCTTTCCCACTATCTTTGTACACAAGATAGAGAGACATGGACTAGAAGATATAACATTCAGGTAAATTCAGAACTGGTTAATAGCTAGTAGTTGATGTCAGTTTGGAGGGAAGTCACTTGGGAAGTGTCCTAGGGAACTTTCTTTGACTCTCTTCTGCTCAACATTTTTAATAGGGATGTAAGCGAAAGTATGCACATATATCAAATTTGCAGATAAGAGAAAGCTAGTCTAACAAGAAAAAGCAAAATCCAAAAACAAAATAATGCTTACTGTCAAGGTACTTAAATTCTACTCAGGATACAACATATACTCAAATAGATACAGAGTATATCCAAAATAATACAAAGTAATTTTAAAATGGAGATGGGAGAAGGGAATTAGATAAAGACTTAGGAGGTGTTACACATACACTGTGAAGTGTGACTATAAATTCAATTTTTGCCATACTGATAAGAAATTTTTAAATTCTATTTTATATAGTGAATCCTAAAGCTAATCCTATTAACTTAGCTAATAACAATCTTATTAACTTAGCTAATAATAATCCTATTAGCTTAGCTAATAAGTTAAAAATAATTCTTTATTTTGATTTTAAGAAGAAACAAATGAAAAAGTAAGGAAGCTATCTTTCTTGCTTTCCTGCTCCATATTTGTGTGTTGTTGCTAAATCATACTCACACAAGTTAAAATTTGGAAGAGACCTCAGACATCATGCTGCAATGTTTAGAGTGCTAGACTTGAGGTCAAAAAGACCCTGGTTTAAATCTTACCTCAGACACTACTAGCTGCGCGACCTCACATAAGTCACCGTCTCTTAGATCATGATTCTTCATCTATAAAATACGAGAGATGGATTTGGCCCCCATGGTGTTTTCTAGCTCTAAATCTATAATCCTATGAAAAGTTTAGAAATTTTGTTATGTTGAAATTTATGCATTCAAATGAAAGGGGTATAAAGTTTGTCTTATTGGTGTCACTTTCATAATTAATCTTCACCAAAGTCAGAGGAAATTAAGGTGGGGAAAATATATATAGACAAGAAAACAGAATGTGTAAAGGCAGGACACACTTCTGGCCTACAAGAAACTTACCCTTAGAAGCAAACACAGGACATAATTTAATCAAGTATTAGAATATGTGTTATAGTGAGTGCTATGAGTGGTCAAAAACAGGAGAGATTCACGTGAACTGGGGTTTTGAGGAAGGATTTATGGAAGATGTTGGACTTAAGCTTGATCTTTAAGGATAAATAAGGTTTGGGTATGTAGAAACAACAGAAGATATTTTATGAAGAGGCTAGGGGGAAGAAACAACATAAGCACAATCTTAAAGAAATGGATCACTGCAGAGAAAGTGAAAATGACCAAGCTGGAACAAGGTTACATGTTGCCAAGTTCTAAGTGAATGAAGCCATCCAGGTAAGCTAAGAACAAATTCTAGATGTTTTTGAATACTTGAATAAGCAATTTGGACTTAAGTCCACAGGTCATGGTAAGCCTCATGAGATTCTTGAGGCAGAGAATGAAAAAGAAATTATTTACGTGCTTGTCATCTTAGGACCAGCCTCACTAATGCCCCAACACCAGAACACTGACTACCAGCTGATGAATTGTCTTGGCCACAACAACTCAGGAAATAATTTGGTCACGTATACAAAAGTCATGATCTAAATTTGTAGAAGGAGTAGAATACTGAAGAAATAATGTATCTTTTGGCAGATTGTATAGATTTTCAACTCAGTCAAAATTTGAGTAAATATCCAAAATAGTTGTGGAGGGGAAGCACTTTTCATATATTGAACATATAAAAGAAATTATTGGACACAAGGTAGATTTACTCAATGACATTCCTGCAGGAAAGATAGTTTCCTTACTTTTTCATTTGTTTCTTATTAAAATCAGAATAAAGAATTATTTTTAACTTGTTAGGTCAGCTAATAGGATTATTATTAGCTAAACTAATAAGATTAGCTATAGGATTCACTACATAAAATAGTATTTAAAAGTTTTTTATCAGTATGACAAATTTTAAAAACATAAATATAACTAACTTTGTAAGGAAAAATAGTGGGTAAAATATGACAAATAGATACAAATGTAATATCTAAAATATAGAAAGCATCATAAAATATTCTAAGACAGTGCTCAACTTCTAATAGAATTTTAGGAAAATTCTAAAAAATTCATTTTACATTAATAAAAATATCAGATTCTTCTACATACAGTTTTCTCTTAGGAATAAGACAGAACCCTGAAAACACACAGCTATACATCTTTTTTAAAAAGTGTGACAGAGGCAGAAGGAAGATAGATTTGAGATTTTATTGATATAGTAAACTCCCAGTGAGGAAATTCCTATCTATGCAGATCTGCACTGTTTTGCCACTCAGATCTTAAAGAGTTGGCTGAGACACAAAGAAGTTATTTTATCCTCAGGGTCATACAGCCAATTTGTGTCCAAGTTATGTTGGATATCCTCACGACCAAAAATTCCCATCAATCCCACAACTAGACTAAATGATGCTGCCATCTTTTATTAGAGCACTGAATTATTTTCTCTGTTAGCCTAAGAATGGAGACCAAAAGCACTACTCTAAAAGCAAACTTGGGGTGAGACATGAAAGTGTTAAATGTGTAATCAAATGAAGACAACAATGATTAAAATGTTATCTTCTTGAAAGATGCCAAAATCAATTCTTATTTTCTGAGAACTACATATGCAGTTACTTAAATTTTAGAGGCATTGTTTGGAATACCTATTTAAATCACATCAGTTTTCTGTGGAACAAGATAATTGTTGCTCAGGTTTGTCAAGGCACATGTTAATTATCATTACTTGAAACAGTTTCTACATAGCAAAGACTTTACAGACTAAAATGGCTAACATGGGATCTATGTCAGCTCACCAAAAATACTTGCCTCAGCACATCCACTGTATATCTGGCTTTTAGATATCTTCTGCTGGGTCCCATGAAAATAACTTTTGAAGAATAGACTTGTCTATCAGACATACCTACCCACAGAAATAATGAAAATATCTTCTAGCCAAATCTGTTGAAAGAAATTCAGTTTAAGTACAAAACAGGTGGGAAAAGGATGAGAAATAAGTTACTGAGCTGGATGACTGGCTAAGGACTAGTTGCAATATGCCTCGCATTGCAATGTTCTATATTTGGTTGTCATCTTGTCACGTTGCCAGGAACACAATAAAGTTATAGTACTCAGAACTTCTCCCTTTACTTGTGAGACCTTGGACAAGTTGTTCATTTTTCTGGGACTCAGTTTCCTCATCGTAAAAAGAGTATTTGGATTAGATGGCTTCTAAGGTGTCTTCCAGCTCTAAATCTATGTATTTATAATGATTTAGACCTAAGACTATAGGGTCGACTCATACAGAAATCACTGAAATCTGGTCAATCCAGCTTTTATTTCCATACCTCAGTGATCTGTGATTTTGCTGATATGAGTAATCTTTCCATCAATGTCCATCTAAAGCCCCAGTAAGTTAAGTATTTATCCAAAGTGCTTTTTAAATATCTCCTATGTACCAGGCACTATGCTAAGTAGAGCCTTTATGAGATACCGTGACTGAAAAACAGGCATTCCACAATCACCATTCTTCTAATGAGCTTTTCCATTAGTTAGGCTTGTAGCCAGAGGACAGATAGAAGCCTGTCATTGGCTCATCCATGAAGACTTTCCTGATTGGAAGGTCTTTCTGGGGCTTGTTGTCTCCTGGCATAGACCTCAAAAGCTCCAGATCACCCTCCTGCTGGGATGAGGCATTTGAGTAGAATCTTAGTGGAAGATCCAATTTATTCAAGCCTAAAAAATGAACAAATATGAGACTTATCTGACAACCTAGAGCTAGGTTGACTAAAAATATTCTACTGATTTACTTAGCAATGGGCCAGTTATAACTGCAATTTGTTCTATTGTGAATAGTCACTAAAGCTGAAGACCATTTTTAGCCCCTTTCTCCTTTATCTCAAATCAGTATTTGATATAGTCCATGGCTCCCTCCTTGATATTCTTTTCTCCCTTGGATTCTGTAATATAGCATTCTATTGTCTAAATCTGTATGCTTTTTCTGTCTTCTTTTACTTCCCTTCCTCCCTAAATGTGTTCTTCTTCCTAAATTTTGTTGATATATCTCTGTTCTTACTTGAGATAATATCCACTCTGAAGGTATCATTTATTACTTTTCTGCATATGGTTTCTGAAATGGTATCTTTAGTTCCAGACTGAAGACCAGAATAACTTCTAGCTAGTATTATTTAGCACCTTAAAGTTTACAGAGCATTTTACAAATAATATCTCATTTTATCCTCACAACAACCCTGGGAGGTAGGTGCTGTTATTAACTCCATTTTACAGAGGAGGAAACTGAGGCTGAGGGAGATTAAATGATTTGTCCAAGGTCATACATCTACTAATTGTTTGTGGCTGGATTTGAACTCAGGCCTTCCCAACGTGGCCCAGCACTCAGCTCACCGTGGCACCTAGCTGCCTCCAGAACCATATTTATGAATGCCACTTACATATTTCCGTGTGGATTTCCTGCCATCACCATAAACTGAGTATATTCAAAACTGAAATCATCACCTCTGTCCCTTCTTCCCCCTCCAAAACAAAGAAACAAACAAACAAAAAATGCCTCCTTCCAGTTCTCTTCTTCCTATTGATGGCATTACCATTCTTCTAGTCCCAGGCTCAAAATCCCAAAGCTGTCTCGATCTTTTTCTCTTGTCTCTACCCCACTCCATACACACAGTGATTTGCCAAGTCCTGTTAAGTGAAATTTTTTAATACTTCTCTTCTCTGTTCTCTGTTTACTCCCAAGTTGCTAACAGCCTAGTTCAAGACCTCATCACCTCTCGCCTAGACTATTGCTATATCCTCCTAATTAGTCTCCTTGCTCCAAAATCAACCTCTTTTCTAATTCAACCTACCCACTGATGCCAGAGTAATTTTCCTAATGTACATGTCTGACCAAGCCACTCCACTGCAAAAGCCTTAAGTGGTATTACATTGAGGCCTGAGGAAAATCCAAAGTACTTGTTGGCCTGGTAAAAGTTTTCTTTTCCTTTGGGGCCCATCTCAGTGCTACTTTTTTAATATAGTCTGCCAGCATCCAATATCTGCTTCTCTGTCCCCCTCAACCCTCCAATTTTGTCTCTTCTTAACTCCCCTTATGTCTATTTGAGCATCTATTTTCAATCTCTTCCAATCATCTTTATTGTATTCATCCCAATATAACATATTCTATTTACATATTGTGCATATGTTGTAGTTTTCCATTTAGATTATAAGTTCCTTGAGAGTAGAAATCACTTTCTTCCAATCTTCATATCTCCAAAACTTGTACAGATCTTAGCCGAAAGAGGCACAAATACCCACAATCAGGTTGAATGGCAAATGTCAAAGCAAAGTGAACTTAGGATCCATGTGACATAATCATTTCGGGTCATATTTTACAAGATACAATTTCATAAATATGTATAAAAATCACTGAGTTATTAAACTAACCAACATGAAACTGGAAGACTTTTTCTAATTACATAAAACAAAATTATTGATCATTTCCCTCATTTTCATTCAATTTTATATTGCCAGAGGTTTATTTTATATTTAATTTAATTTTATATTTCCATGAAGAAGTCTAATTCATGTTCTGTAAATTCTTTTTATGCCTAAAGAGGACGGCTATTTGTTTTCAGTGTTAGTTTAGCTCCCAATTCAAGTAGACAGGTATTTACAGGATGCCTTTTAAGTACTCAGCACTGCATTAATATCTTAGCATAACTTAACTGTGTTTGTGTCCACCATTGAATTTGAGTCCACTATTATTTCTTATAGATAAGGGACCAGGAGGGAGATCCAATAGACTTTAGGCAGAAGAAACTAGTCTCTTTCCTTTTTGAACTATATGTCAACTTCTCCATTCTAGCATCTCTCCTGAGGCACATAAACAACTGGGAAGATCATTATTAGCTATAGACAGCCAATGGAATTCCAAATTTAAGAATAAGTATATTTTCTTTGCATAGTAGTGACTCTGAAAAATCAGGGTAATCAAATTTCTGTAAAAAGAAATTTTTAAAAGATTCACTATATAGTCTTATTACAAGGGGGTGTAATATAGAGGTGCCAGCTGAAAACCTGTCATAGTAAGTAACTGTAATAAGGGATTTTGCTCTATGTAGTAACAAAACTTTCTTGGCAATCATCATCCACGTCAATTCTTTGGCCAAAAGACCTAAAATAAATTCCATTATGAGGAATGATATTAATAAAATTAACACATATAATATGACAATATTAATAAAGATATAACATATTTGTTATTAGTAATCTCTTTTGAGGCTTCATACCTATTTACACTACTTATGTCATTTCAATTTATCTATTCAATACAAGAAGGACTAGTTTGAATTTCATAGAATAGTAAAATTATTGGGGGGGGAGAGACTAGAAACACACTTTAAAAAATAAAGATTATTTTATGATCTTTCATGTTAGAAGCCATAACCTATATTTATTTCTTTTCCTATTTAGTCCTATCATTTTGATGAAAATATTCAAGTAAAGCCTGGATGCTTATTCATCAGAGATAGTTTCTCTGCTATGTGCGAGTCTAAACTAGACATTGCCTCTAGGGTACCTTCCAAAGAGTCTAGGATTCTAAGATTTTATTATTTAAATCATTTATATTTATTTATATTTCTTCTGGAGACCCCCAATCCAAACCTATAAACCAACATAAACTATGTGTTTGAAGTTATACCTAAGGAAAAATATTAATGTTAATCTGTGTAAGAGTAATTTTAAAGTGTGTTATACTTACCCCAAATTCAAATGTGTTTAACTCAAGCCAGGTAGATTATTCAGAGTATCTTCTATTTTCACACTTGTCATTTACTATTTACTTAAGGCAAAGAGTGTCCAATATATTTTTATAATACTTCAAAGACTTAAAAGTCAATTGTTGACTATGCCTCAACTAAATGCTAAGAAGATGGAAAATAATTCCTTTTTTTTTCCTCTTAATACATATGAACAAAAAAGGGAAATTGTTTCTGCTTTTAAAGGGTCACGTGTACACACAAAACTGAATATGTAATAATTTGGTCTTCACTAATTACTAGAGACAAAAGTGTGCAAACAAATGTACAATGAACATAATTCACATTGAAAATTTCTTATATATGTGTTTATTAAATCAAGGAACAAAACTTTTTTAATACTGTGAAAATACCCAATCAGTGATCTGCAAATAATAATTATTTTAAATATTAAACAAAATAATAGTCTTAACAATGGTTATCAGTTCAGCTGGATCTCTTCCTGACCTTCATCAATGTACCTTTTGCCCTTCCACCCCTGTCTCTTTCCATTTCTAGAAATCATCAAATCAATACTGCCATTTCTCCTAGAAAGCGTCAATCAACATACAAGGGAATTGAGATTAGAACATCAAGTGGTTAATTGTGGGAATTGAGTGAACCACATGGATTCCATCTGATGACTCAATTCTGGAGCTAGCTCTAGTTCAATTTCTGTCTTGTGAGAAAACTTTATTCAGTCGTGGAATTAGAGGAAAAAAACCTTATTGAATTGTTTGAACCTGGCCCCGTGTGGCTGGGAAATTAGACTATCTCGACTTGCTGCTTAGAGTCCTAAGAATCTAAGCTATATTGACCATGAGTTTTCTCACAATTATACATTTCAAGCAACCCATGTGTCTTATCTGAGAACTGGTCCCATACTGATCAATCAGTTATTGTTTCCATGTTCCTTTGACTGTTTACCGATACTTGGGGAGCGGGATATCTCCTTTTCTGAATTCAGGGCATTGTACCTGTTCACTCTTCCCAATTTGGAAAGTGTCTAAATCTTCTTTCAATTAGGAATCAGATTACTTAATGTTGTATTGTTTCCTTTTAATTAATGTAATGCAGAACATCATTTTGCCATTTAGGTAGTGGGGGCCCTTTAAGCCATGGAAAGCAAAAGTTGGTGCTTAATCTTGCCCCAGACCTCTTTCCTCCTAAATCTAAACAATAGTGAAATGTACTCTTGCATAGCTCAGCAGAGCCTGTACCTCCAACACAAATGGATAAGAAAGCTTGCAATATAATTGCTTTAGATAATTATGTTTATACCAGAGACCAGGACACCTGGTCTAGTTTGTGTGATCTCTGACCTGTAATGATGGGGTGCTCAGATGCTTGTGCTTGTACTTGTGCCCCAATTTCTCCCTAGTCTCAGAAATGCTGTCTCTAACAACCACTCCTCAGCCCAAGGACATTGTGCCTAGCAGTTATTCATGCAGGGGCCTCAGCATGACCCTTATCTCTCTCCCTGGTACAGCTACACAGAGCTGGGCTGCTCAGGCCCCAGCCCTCAGATCATGTCTCTGGAAGCCTCCCAATTCCTTAGTAAGTGCCTGTGTTGTGAGGAAGCTTTCTCTTGTTGCAGAGCATTCTCTCATCAAGACAGAGGGAGAGGGGTGTCCTTGGCCAGCCCAAGGACTCTTCCTCCTGCCAGATTTCAAAGATCCATCCCCCTCCCTGTCCAGTATACACCCTGTACTTTCCCATCCATAGCCCCCAAAGACACCTGCACCTTTGGATTACCTCATCAGTGTTCCTGGCATTTCTTTCCCATGTTCTTTTCCATATAAACCCTAGCTCAATCCCTGAATGGGGCTGCTTGATTTGGATGTGCATACCCCTTGCAGCCGCGCTAATAAATCCACATTTTAAATTACATCTGAGTCTCACTGGCTGATTTCTCGGTACAACATTAATTGCTCTTATTTGATTGTTTTTTAATGTAAAAAAGTTTGCCTCCCCCTCTGTTTGTGGTCCAGGCCTAAACTGAGGAGGTCTGGTCATGACTTGTTAAGCAACAGATGTGTATTGCTTTAATGAATTGGTATGCTCAGAAGACCAAACTTTTGTTTCCTCAATCATTTCATCTTTCACCTGCAACACATCCCTGTAACTTTCAAAACCAATATACTCCTATCTGGCTACCACTTCCCTACATATGTTGTTTCCTACATTAGAATGCAAGCTCAGTGAGAGCAGGAACTGTCTTTTACATGTTTATACTTCTGTATTTTTCTCCCCAAGGTTTGCCCAACGTTTGGTACATAGCTAGCACTTGCTAATTTTTTTTCACTTATTCATAGCCAAAGAAAAAATGGCTTTTTTGGGAAAAAAATGCCAAGCCTAATATGTCCAAGGTCATAAATATGGTACACAAATTTCTTTAAAGCAAAGAAAATTAGGATTGTTCTGATTTTGTTAAGGTTAGGATGGGTAACCCAACCAAAAGAAGAGTTAGTCACTAAAAGTAAAGGGAGCAAGAGTTACACGTATACATACACACTAATTTATCTTCCAGAAATATTCCTAAGACTGAATTGGTTTACTTGAGGTCAGTGTTCCAAGAGCTTATGTATGTCATTCATATAGACTCTTCAATGGATCTGTGATCACATCAGTGTAATCTCTCCTAGCACAGAATAAATTCTTTCTAAACCTTCTCATTTGGGGCAATTCTTGTTCATGCCCATACCCTTCCATAAATAATGGACTGAGAATCCATAGAGTGCACTGGGTAGACACATACACATACATACACACACACACACACACACACACACACACACACACACACCCCACTACAAAAGTTGTAATCTGATGACTTGTAGACTCAATAAGCATGTATTAAGAACCTACTTAGAGGCAGGTGGGTGGCTCAGTGGATAAAGAGCTGGGTCTGGAGTCAGGAAGACCTGGGTTCAAATCCAGCCTCAGACACTCACTAGCTGTGTGACCCTGACCAAGCCACTTAATTGTGTTTGCCTTAATCCACTGGAGACAGAATGACAAACTGCTCTATTATTTTTGCCCAAAAAACAAAAACAAAAAAAAAGTACCCAGGGTCAGAAAGAGTCAGACAACAACATATAAACATGAGATACTACCACTTCCCATGGCAAATGGTAAGCTTTGGCTTCTCAAAGGCTAGGACAGTGGGAAGGAATATGGAAGGAAATTGACCTAATTACATCGAAAGATAGATATCAGGAAATAAGGTGAGACTGGTAGCATGAGATAAGATTTGGAAGTTGCATGAATTAGTTGAGGCTACTGAGGTCTGATTTGGGCCACTGAAGTTATTTACTAAGAGGTATTCTAATTACCGGAAAAGGTTTAGTCAGGAAACTTCTAGAGAGAAGAAGATTATGCCTCTGCCTCAAACATTACTATCCAACCTAGGGACTAGAAGCTCCAAGATTTCATTTAACTTCTGAAAGGATTTACATAAAAGGCTGTGAAATCTGAGTCCTAAAGACAGATCAAATAACAACTAATGCCCTAGGGAGGGAAGGCAAAAACAAAACAAAAAAGCAATTGTTCTGAGAAAAAAGGAACAGGCGTTAACGGATATCTTAATGAAAAGAAATTGGAAAAGGGCAGTGGAAGCATGTTGGAATTTGAAGATCTCATAAAGGTGAAGTACCTGAGCATAAAGAGAGAAAGAACTACAAGACAGAAAAATTAAAAAGGACTCCACACATTTCAGATGAATGAGTTACTGTAGTTGTTCTGAGTTTTTGGAGATTTCCTAAACCACTCTTCATCACGGATTATTTTTTCCTTTACTGAATACGTCCCATACAGTGACACAGTTTTGCAGACATAATTGTTTTACACGTGCTAATAATTTCTTAATAGAATTAGTATCCCCCAAATAGACCATTAGCGCCCTGTGGGCAATTCCCATATCTCATAATTCTTTTGGATGAGTTTGCCTCGCATGCAGAATGCATTGTAGGTGCTCAACTAATAGCAGGCATCATTACAGGAAGTTTATTAAATACGACCCTATGATGAGATGCATTTTTATGACCAGGAAATCATTCACCATCCTACTCAACAGTTAAGCCTTTTAAATCTTACACAAATAGATAATCTTTTCTATACTCCAGTTTCAAAACTCTGCTTGCTCAACTCCAGTGACCTTCATCTACATTAATCAATCAACGCACACTTATTAAGTGCCTGTCTGCTAGGCATTGTACTAAAAGAGTTAAAGATACAAGAAGAGGCAAAAAAAAGTTCCTGCCCTCAAAGAGATTGCAATTGAATGGGGGAGACATTATATTTCAGCCACCCAACCACCAATCTGCCAGATCCTGGCTTTGGACTTTCTTCATAGGATCACAAATCTAAGACTAGAAGGTGCCTTTAAGATCCAGTAGTATAACCCCTTCATTTTACAAATGAGTTAATTAAAGATTAGGTAATCTCATCTCTAGATCTCCCCCTCAAATTCACTGAATAGAACTCTCATCCTTTTACATAATCTCATTCTTTTATTCTAATTAAACTGGATCTTCCCGATTCCCTCAGGCTCTCAATTCTCTTCTGGTTTCACTTGTCTCCCTCCACAACCTGGAAGCCCACAGTTTTCTATTTCTCAGTAGTGCCTTAGAATGCCCCCACATGATGACCGCCCTAAACTTTATCATCCCCAAGTCTGAGTAGCATACCATCTATTCTCAAATTGCAGAGCATTGCTGGAGAAAGCCACAATACAATGCTTACTGATTTTCCTACAAATTGTTATGAAACTTAGCTAGCCCCAACCAGTTTTCAACAGTATTTATTTATCACTTATTGAGTCCTGTTGCTGTAGTTGTTCAGTCGTGTCCAACTCTCTGTGACTCCATTTGGGATTTTCTTGGCAAAGATACTGGAATGGTTTGCCACTTCCTTCTCCAGTTCATTTTATAGATGAGAAAACTGAGGCAAACAGGGTTAAGAGACTTGTTCAGGGTCACACAGCAAATAAGTGTCTGAGGCCAGATTTGAACTCAAGTCTTCCTGACTCCAAACCTGGTGCTCTAGCCACTGCACCACCTTGCTTCCCCCCTATATGGAGTCCCTATATAACTCTAAAACTCATCTTTTCACTCCCTAAATGGAAATATTGTGAGTCTCTGAACTTAAACTTCTTTCTCAGTATACTCTCTCCTTTACTGGTCTCTTCCAGTCCCAAGACAAATTATAATTCTGCTCAAATGACTCCCAAAACCATCTCAAGACAACCTCAAATTCCATACTGATGTTTACAACTGTAAGCTGGACAATAGCATCTGAATATTCCACTGACACCTCTAACCCAACAGTTCTAAAATCAAGTTAATATCAAGTTGAATAGTCCAAGATTCCATCAATCTTAAAGAGATAATGGTATCTCTAGTCTCTGTATAGAGGCACTGAAGCTGGTTATTTTCCTCCAAAAATTCTCTCCTTTTGCTAACTTCCCTGTCTCTGTTAATGGCACCACTACGCTATTAGTGACTTGCCCAAAACTTTAGAATTCCCTTTGACTTCTGCTCTCTCTTGATTATGTTTGATTTTTCACAATACCAATTCCTGTGAAGGGCAAAAACCTTTCCCATACAATCTCTTTTTCTTCTCACTGCTAACCATACATTTAAGGATTTCATCACTTTCATCTGACCTTTGCAATAGCTTGGTAACTCTTCTCCCAGCCTCTACCAGGAAGGGGAACCTGTGACCTCAAGGCCTCATGTGGCCTTCTAGGTCCTTGGGTGCGGCCTTTTGACCAGTCCAAGTTTTACAGAACAAATCCTTTTATTAAGGGGATTTGTTCTGTGAAGTTTGGGTTCAGTCAAAGGCCCACCCCTAGGTCTAATCTTTCCTCACTCTAATCCATTCTACACACTAAAGGGAGATTAATCATTTTAGTGCATAATGCTTATCACATCACTCTTGCACAAAATCCTTCAGTAGCTCCCCATTACCTACAAAATAAAATTCAAATTCTTTACCCCATAATTCAACTTCTGCTTTCTAGCCTTTATATGCCCTATTTTCCAACCCTAAATTATTCACAGCTAAATAAATATGATCAACATTTTCATGCACTCGTGACTTTTCTCATGACATTCTATATACATTGGAGTTATCTCCCCACTATACCTCTTGAAATCATGCTTATTCTTCTAGGTCCAGTTCAAATTCTACCTTGAAATGCAGGACAAACTTAAGTTTGGAAAAACAAATCACTCTACAATATGGTATTGTACTATATATAACACTATAAAGAATTTTTTTTTTGCTCTATGCATACCTATCTGAACATTAGCTCACTGAATAGGAAGTAGTTATTATTATTATTTGAAAAATCCTAGACAGGCAAAGCGTTGTGTGCCTGTATTCCTTGCTACTGGGGTGGCTGAAACTGGTGGATCTCTTGAGTTTGGGAATTTTGAACTATAGTTGGGTGAAAACCAACATCGTATCTGCACTAAATCCTTAACCAAGATGGTGAGCCCAAATGGTGGAGAAAGAAGGAACCAAGCTGCTTAAAAGAGGAAGTAAAAAGGCCAGGTCATTAGAGGAGCAAGTCAAAGCTTCCATAGCATTGGGATGAGACCTATGAGTGGCCACTGCACTTCCAGTCTAAGCAAGTTAAGGAAATCCAGCCCCTCCCCAATTTTTTTTTCAACATAGGAGAAACTCCTATAAATAACCTTCATTTTCTTCAGCACGTATTTGTACGTTTCAATATCAACCAAATGATATTGCTATTTAACCTAGTCCTGAGAATGTGTAGTATCTCGCTAACCATTTGATAAGCTCCTTAAAGACAGTTACTAGAACTTATGCTTTTTTTTCATTTGCCACAGCACCCAACACAGAATCCAATAAGTACTATGTATGTACACAATGAATATTTACCTAAGTGAACACATACTTATCACTTTAAGGTAGTTTTAAATAATCTGATTGAAACAAGAGAGGATATATACTCAAAGGAACTCCAACACTACTTAGAGTCTACTGACCCAGAAATAGGAAAGTCTTTGATCTATACTTTGTGCTGCTGACGACTTTTCTTTTTTTGCAGCAGGGGTAGGACCTGAAGAATGTTTTTTTTTTCATTAGATATTTTATATAAAATGAAAGACAATCAAATAAAGTAACAACTATGCTACTGAGAAATTAGGTCCTTAACCTATTCAAAAACATATTCTTGGGCATATGGTTAACACATATAATTCAGTTTTTCAATGAACCTGTAAAATCACTGATGTTAATACTCCTTCCAATGATGCACAGCTTAAGCTATTCCTAAATTGCATAACATCTTATAAACCCTCCACAGGGAGTCAACCCAGTATGCTAGGAATCTTCCCATCCATCTCATGATCTTTTATGGGTATCAATACAAATGGTCCATTTGTTATTCCAACCTTCTTGTTACATGACTCCTTTTCTCTTTGATTTTTTTTAACTACTCTCATTTGTATAGAACTTATAAAGTATTTTTTATAGCAACACTATAGAGATAAGTGGTGCTAGTGTTAATGTTCCCATTTTATGGAGAAACTGGGATGTTAGGTGATTTGCTTAAAGTCATATAGCCCACAAATGTCAGAGCTGATATTCCAAACTAAGTTTTTTTTCACACCAAGTCCAATGTACACGTCATTACACCATTATGATTTCTCACTACTACATTCACTCCAGCCTTGCATACATCTCTAAAAAGTGATAACTGAGGGGGCATCTAGGTGGCTCAGTGGATAGAGCACTGGCCCTGAAGTCAGGAGGACCTGAGTTCAAATCCGGCCTCAGACACATAACACTTACTAGATGTGTGACTCTGGGCAAGTCACTTAACCCCAATTGCCTGGAAGGAAGGAAGGAAGGAAGGAAGGAAGGAAGGAAGGAAGGAAGGAAGGAAGGAAGGAAGGAAGGAAGGAAGGAAGGAAGGAAGGAAGGAAGGAGGAGGGAAAGGAAAGTAATAACTGAAAAAGTGCTTATAGAATTCTGATTAATTATCCCTTCCTATAACCACCATTTCAGTCTCTCTGCTGTAGAATACTAATGTTTTAAAGTGGTTTTTTGGTTAAGAAGACATAAGCATCTGTCCATGAAAACTAAGCAAATTATGAACAGATGAGGTCATAATTTATATATAGGCACACAGGCTAGTGCTTATTCTATGTTTTTAAAAAAGCTTTTATTATCTATCTTGTGCATTTAATGTTAGACACATCATCTGAAGGATACAAATCTTGCATTACCTGGAACTTACAAAGAGAACTTACTCCAAAATCAATAACATCAAATATGATTCACCAGAAAATTGTTACAAAATTGAACCTATCAAAAATTTGAATCAATTAACTTTGAGTTTACTTCTATCCCACAGCTGCTGTAAAGAATCTTATGTTTCTTTTCAGCAAGACTGAAGTATTAAGAAATCAGTATTTTCTGATGATGTTTACACTCAGGAGCCATGGGAAGCTTATTCTTTCATTTTCTTTCCCTTTATCCACACAGAAGCTGGGCCTTGTGAAAAAGAACTTTAATTTACAAAGTAACTAAACATTTTATTTCAAAAGAGAAGACTATATCATCAACCCCTGAAGCTGCCAAACAAGTTGTTATTTATCAGTCAATATCATCTTCTAAAATACAAACATTCAGGTTGCTTATAGTTTTTTTTTAAATGCAGTTTGAATAAATGTAACTTCCTTATCAAGATACAGCATGAAAAACCACAAGAAGCAATCAAAATGTTTGATTCGGCAGAGCCATTTCTTAAAATGACCCAATAGGATTTCAAAAGTAAATCTCATGAGCATACATTTCCCTATTCACACGGCTGTAGTCATGGAGACCAATCTCTGGTGCATATAATGGTGTAACTCCACATCTTCCTACCCCACAAATTCCATTGTTACCATGGAGACTGCCAGTCACTAGCCTTGCTATTCCTCAGTGTTCCCAAATACCACTGATAATTCAGTTATGATTCCTCTTGCCTTTGGCACAATGAGGGCTTTCAGGCAGTGCCAGGAAAACCCTTGGCATATTGCACCAAAATTTAACAATGCATTCCAAATAACAAAAGCTGTGCAATAGACACTTTATGTAGAATAATTTTCTTTAAAAACATCTCAGTTGACCTTTAAAATGATCAAAATTAGTTTATAATTCTTCAATAAACAAATTATTGGGGGGGGGCTTTGGTTGTTTTTTTATTAAACAGCTTTTATTAAGAACTTCATAAAATGAAGAGATATGAACAATCAAGAAACAAATCACAAGCAAAACATTAAATTGAAACTTCCACTTTTAATAAAATAAATAATCAATTTTAACAAAATTACAACTTTATGGCTGTGTTTCTTTCTGATATCTTTTCTATAAGCAGACATTAAAAGTTTCATTGACACTATTCTTCTTGAGTATTGAACCAATATATATTTTATTCTTCAAATTCTGCTTTCTTCTCTTTTTATCACTTCATAAAAGACTTTCCATATATCTCTGCAGCCTTAATATTTGGAACTTTTAAAATGCAATAATATTCTATCACATATTATTTATAATTTATTCATGGCCTTTATGTAAATAATTAATAGTCTATTACATTAACATAATTTATTCAGGCATTCCTGTTTTCATTAAGTACACAGATTTTTTCCAGTTTGGGGAAAATAAAAAGTTTAATGAAATAAACACCTTCTTTGGTTTTATTATCAAGTTATAAATATTCTATGTAGAAAAGTACTTCCTTCTCTTTTAATCCTATATCTTGTTTTTTTAATGACAAAACCTTAGGAAGTATTTACTATTCAATTGACAAACACTTGGAAAGAAAAAAAAATCATATATTCTGAGTCCCAGTTCTTTCTTGGCAAAATATTACCATTGATTTCCAAGATGGGCACCCTCCTGAGAAAACTCAATGTCAACAGAAACATTTAAACTCCTTTGGGGAATGAAAGCAAACTCTTCCTTCAATAGATTAAGAGGAAAGAAGAGAAGTCCTAAATTCAGATTATGGAAGTTCCTTTACTGAACCTAGGGAACTGTCTCCAGAATATGAAGGAGTAGAATTATATTTCTACATTTGTCTTTTCATTTTTTTCAAAAGGGAATCAACTTTATTTCTGAAAAACAACAACTAGCAACAAAGTTGTTTCTTCAAGATCTTATTCAGAAAAGACTACAGCAGTTTAGAAGAGCAAGAAATCCAAATCCCAGTACAGATTATCATCTATAGACAAACACACAGAGGACTGAAGTTGAAATATTTGGAAGAAACTCTACACGTGTGAATCTATCCTTTTCTCTTCAAAATGTATCTCATGGAGTAGTATCCACCCCCAGGAAGCAAAAAAAAATAGTCCTCTAAATTCAATATTTGTCTGATTAACATTAACAATATTTATAGATGATATGGCACATATACAGTCAGAAAATCAATCTCAGAGTCTGAATGGGGCGTTCATGATCAGATAATCCAACCTACAGCTATACAAAACATTCCTCTGTATCTTCAACAAGGGATCATGCAATTTCCATCTGAATACCTCTAGAGATCAGAAACCCCCTACCTCCTGACACAGCCTACTCCATTTGGAGGCAACTCTATTGGTTAGGAAGATTTCCCTTAACAAAAAGTTCTACTTTTCCTTCTGCAAGCCTATTACTCCCATCTGGGGACCCTCTGGGTCCAAACCAATTTGTGCCAATACTTTAGACACTGCAGGATGCCCATCACATCTCCCCCTAAATCTTAAGGCTAAGCATTCCAGGTTAATTAAACTAATCATTACATGATATGGTTTTGTGTCCTCTCCTTTACTAAAATACGGAGATATTTGTGGCTATGGGATTTCTCAATGTAAGAGCTCTGTTAAAAAGGGAGATGAAGCCAACAACCATCTAGTTCATGCAGACAATCAAAGGAAGAACTGATGAAGTCAATAAGGATTCAATCATAATGACATTTCCTTCTTTCCATTCTGGTTCCCATTCCTAGGCTCACCCTTCTTTACAATTATAATCACCAAAAGAACAAAACAGTGAAAGAATAGAGGGGGCAGGAAAAATCTATTTTTTAAGATAAGTGTGAATTTCATTAACAAAATATCTCTCTCTCCTTAAAAAGCAAAATGGTTCTTGGGCATGGAAGAGAACTAATTATTTAAGCCAGTGTTCAGATCTGTTAGCAATAGAGAAGCAATACTACTCCATAACAAAATGGCTAGGTATATGAATGAGTAGGCACTAATGAAATAACCAGCAATGACTATATTTCTAAGTGCTTACAGCATGTGGGCTAACCACAAACCAAGCCAACAAACATTTATTAAGAGTCTACTATACGCCAGGTAATTGGGCAGGGTGAAGACATTAGTTCAGCGTTGGGAGAAAAGGGATCATGTAGAATATAGGGTCTGACCTGAACTTTGAAGAAAACTAAGGCTTCTAGGAGAGAAAAGAGAGTAGGGAATGGATTCCAGGCATGTGGGAAGAGCCCAAGTAAAATTGTGGAGATGGGTAATGAAGTTTTGGATATTAGCAACAATAAGAAAGCCAATTTTGATGAACTAAAAAGTGTGTATAGAGGGCTAATAAAGTTGGGTAGGTAGTTTGAAGCCTGGTTGTAAAGGGCTTTAAATGTCAAGGAGTTTGTAAGAGAAAGCCACTGAAGTTTGTTGAATAGGTTTAGTGAACCTTAAGTATCACACTGGCAGCTATGCGGATGAGAGAGTGAAGATCAAAGATACTTAAAACAGCGAGATGCCATAGGTTATTGCCATAATCTAGATGAGAGTTGAGAAGGGATTGAACTAGGTTGGTGGTTGTATGAGTAAACAGAAGGAGACAGATGCAAGATATGCTAAAGAGGCAAAAATAGCAAGATTTGGCTTCTCAGACTACATATTCTTTCAATATTGATGGGTTAAAGATGTATCTGAGGTTGTGAATCTCAGTGACTAGAAGTATGATGGTGCCCTTAACTGAAAAGGGATGAGTTTGGGGGTGCGGTGAGAAATGAGATCTATTTTGGACATGTTGAGTTTGAGATGCCTATGGGATATCCAGTTCCAAATGTCCATGTTGGAAATATCTCCAAAATGTTGGAGATATGAGGCTAAAGGTCAGGAGATTAGGGCTGGATATGCAAACCTGGGAGCCATCTGTATAAAAATGAGAATTAAACCTCTGAGAGCAGGTGAGGTCACCAAGAGAGAATATATAAATTATATATTAGTATATAATAAATATATATTTAGATTAATTAATATTATGCACTATATGTTGCTATACAATATAATAAATTCTATATATTAATACATAAAGAATGAAGAAAAGTGCAACCAGGAAAGCACCTTGGGAGTACATCATATGTAGGAAACTGAGGAGTGGTCCAAAAAGTAAGTAAACCAAGAGAGAAATATCAGAGAAACACAGAGGAGAAAGCACCAAGAATTGAGGGTGGTAAATAGTGTCACATGCTTCAGAGAAGTCAATAAAACCAAGGATAAAGAAAAGGTCCTTAGATTTGGCAATTAAAAAAAAATCACTGGTAAATTTGGAGAGATTTTTAAGTTGAATGATCGGAAGCCAAATTGCAAAGGGGTCAGGAGTGAAAGGAGAGGAAACAGAGGTTTATAAAAGACAGACTTTTCTAGGCTTTTGACTATGAACAAGAAAAGTGATAGAACACTATTTTGAGGGAGTGGTATGACCAAGTGAGGATTTTGTAACAAAAACAGAGACCTGGGCTTTTTTTTGTAGGATATGAGGAGGGACCTAGTAAATGGGGAGATATTAAACAATTGTAATGTCCAAGTAGCATTTAAGAATCTACATTAACCATGCTTAAAGCATCATCTACTGGACTAAAAATCAATCTATGATATTTTTATTTACTTCTTTCAGCCTTGGAAAATTGATTATTGCCCAGAGAAACGTTTTATTTGTCTATTAAAATCTGCTGTGACTCCATCTATACCTGTCAAATGAGGGTGTTCAGATTCTGAAAAAAAAATACAGTTACAATAAATAGGAAGGCAAACAGATTCCTCTCTTCATTTTCTCTAAGTTACCTTGAGCTTCCCAGGAGAGGCCAGGCTTACGGTTTGAGGAACAACCTGTCTGCAGCCTGGCACCAAGGTTAAAACTGGTCCTACTGTTTTCTCAGAGAAATCAAAATGACAAATCTAAGGAGCTTCTCTAAGTGAACAGCTTGCCTGAATAAATGGCATCTCATTCTGGTCTAAGACACAGACAAAAGAGAGATTTTTATAGGGGAAGGAAGGTTCAGATTTTTAAGCTATTAAACCAGCACAAAGCATTCTTATCCACACATTTAAGCAGTATATTCTTTCTGGAAAGTCTCCTTTTAGGTAGAAAATATTTTGAACTAGTGGCATTGTGCCTTGAATGAAGAATAACTTATTAGACATTCTTATTCTAGCCATTAGAGCTCACTTTATTGGGAAGGGGAGGGAGGATGGAAGTCAATGATTTTGTCAAGTTAATGAAAACACATTCTAAACACAACTAAAAACTAAAAGGTAACCTTTATTCATTAGACTCTATCACTCAGAATCTCCTCATTAGAAGATAATTCAGATGTCATTTGGTGCAACCTATCCTCAAACAGGAATTCTGGCTATATAACATCTCCACTAAATCATCATCTAGCCTCTGTTGAGTACCTCTAGTGTTATGGAACTTGCTACCATCTAAGGCAGTCCATTTCCATTTCGGAAAAGCTCAAATTGCTGATAAGCTTTTCCTTACATCAATTAAAAAAATCTTCATTTTACTCCATCATATCAACTTCTATTTAATGTTCTGAGTCCTCTAGGTTCAAACAAAAGAAATATAAACTCTAGTGTACACATGACAGCCCTCAGATAGGTGAAGGCAGCTAGCATGTATCCTATCCTCCCTAAGAGTGTTCTTTTTAAAAGACCTTTCAATTCAACTTATTCAATCCTTGTATGTTGTGGTTTTGAGTCTGATCGCCAGCCTTGTCAATTTCCTCTGTCTATGGTCTAGCTAGCTCACTGGACAACTAAATCACAAAGCTCTTCTGTAATTATCACATCATTAGGAAGTCAAGGTATGGAAAAACAAGTTTCCAACTTCAGCCATGTGAATCCTTTAAAATCCCTAATATTTCAAATCTAGGACTTAATTAGGCTTGTTAGTATCCCAATAATAAGATAAAGGTGAGCTCTATTTTTAAAATCCACAAAACAAAATTCTGACAATGAATATTAAACCAAGAAAATGAATATTGTTCAAGAAAAAAAAATGTCAAACACCTACTAAATAAAATACCCTATTAGGAACCTAGAGAAAAACACAGATAAATATAAACATCTCTCTAGGATCTTACAACCTAGTAAGGGCAGATTAAGACATAAATAAACAAAATATATACATCCATAAAATATAAAAATATAAATTCATATTAAATATATAATATAAAAGAAATCTAAAGTTTTATGAGTTAATGTGAGGAGCAAATGTATTGTATCCAAATTTTCAAAGTTTATTATATTCAAAGATATCAAAATTATATATATCTAGATATCATTGGTTATTGGGTCAAAGCAGTATGAAATTAAGTATAGGTCTTTATTTCGTTGCACTACATATTATAAGTACAAAATATAAAATGGGGAGGTTGGGGAGGGGAATGAATTTGTGTATCTCACACCAAACACATTTGCCTTTGCTACACATGGTCACTCTATATTCAACCATCCTTTTCCCGTGTACATAGTAAGTAGAAAAAAAAACACAACCACATATTTAAGGAGAGAGGGATAACCCAGGCTAAGGCAAAAAGTAGCATATTGCCCTGGAAAAGGGACTGAACTTAAGAGTCCTAAGATTCAGCTCAAATGTATTAGCTATGTGACATTGGCCAAATCCTTTCATCAACTTAGGCCTGGGAAAGGAGATGTGTGGTGGGAGGGGCTTCAACTAGATGTCCTCTACTATCCCTTCCCAGCTCTAGATCTTTGGTTATGCAATGGTGGACTTAGAGTCTCCATAGTCCTTATCTATAGCAATCAATAAATCAACAAGTGTGTATTAACACCTACTATATGTTGGGCACAGTACTGGGTGCTGGGAATATAAGTGCAATGAACTAAAATAATCTGTACTCATCAGGAATTTATATTCTAATGGGGAAAACCAGATAGATATAGAGACAGATACAAAGACAGAGGTAGAGTTGGAATGCCAGGAAAGGGGAGGGAGAAAAAGAGAGAGAAGGAGAAGGAAGAGGAGAGGGGGAGGGAGAAGGGAGCAAGAGTGAGAGAGAGAAGCAGAGAAGGAATAAACATAAAAAGAATAAATAAATAAATACGAAGTAGTTAAATACAAGGTTGTATGAAGGGAAGTCACCAGCTGTTTTAAGACCTTTAAAAGCCTGCACTCCACTGACACAGTCTTTAGAACCCATCATCATTTCCATGACATGTTGCTGTTGTTTCTCCTTCCCGTTCAAAGAGAACCAAAATGCTATTGCGATGTTGGGGCCAATGTACAGCATGTCTGGCTGTGGCTCATTGTAGTGAAGGCTCTACTACAGGTCAGGCACAAATAGTCTATGTGTCCATTTGGGAAAGAGTCATCTTTAAATTTTCACATCTCACATTTCTTTTGAACTACTGCAATTCAGCTTTGCTCATAGAGCACAGAGCCTTCTTTGGAAGACACTGCACAGTATCATCATCTAGCATCGCCATAGTATAATGAAACATTAAGTATGCCTTCATAGTAGAATCTGTGGGGAGCATCCAAAATGGAAGAAAATAGATGCCTCATGATGTAGTTGGAGCACCAGAAATTAATCACAGACTCACTGATTTAGATCTAGAAGGAAATTTTAAGGTCGTCTAGTCCAACCTTCTTATTTTACAACTTAGGAAACTGAGTCATAGAAAGGTGAAGTGTTTTGCCATCACACTGATAGCAAGTGGCAGTCAGAATTTGAACCCAAATCTCATGAATCCAGAACCTCTCAATGTTTTTTTGGGTTCTCCCCCCACACACTAACCCATTCTACTCCATCTCCTACACAGTTTTGCAGAATGCTCACCAATACTGAATAGGAAGGAACAATATTTTCATAGTTGGAACTTTGAAAACTCTCACTTTACCTTAATGTTTTAGAGAGTCTTTGTAACTACATCAACTACCCAGGGAAGTTTTCCTTGATAAAGAGGTTGCGGTATATGGGCCTAAAGAATAAGTACTCTAAAGGTAGCCTTGGGGTACACAGCAGTTGACAGCACTCTACATTGTATTAGATTCAGATCCCTAAATTCCAGATTAAGGAGTGTCAGGCATTTTGATTAAGACTTTAACCCATATTAATTAATTTTTTTCCCTTTACTGCAGAATACATGCATCCTCTAAGGTACAAGGAAATTAATGTAGCCTATCTGGATGTATTTAACACCAACAAATTAAATGTGTGTGTGTGTGTGTGTGTGTGTGTGTGTGTGTGTGTATAGATAGATAGATAGATAGATAGATAGATAGATAGATAGATAGACATAGATAGATATAGATATACAGAGAAGCAAATTTTTTTTATTAGAATGAGTTATTTTCCTAGACAGGACATGGCAGTAAGCCGAGAAATACCAGTTGTTTGGTGTGTGTGTGTGTGTTAAATAAAATCTCTCTAGAGAATCACCAAGAAAATCACATTTTTGACACTAGTTGTCTTCATGCATTTCACATGGTTATCTCTTTAACCACAAATTGGAGGTATTCTTGAGCATCTCTCTCTCTCAGATGATTGGCATATCCTGTCCGAGAAATCCTTTCAGATGATCACCAAATCTATACTTGTTAAATCCCTCCCCAAGTATGTTATGAACTCAACAAACCTGTTAAAATATACCAGTTATCTCCCACTAGCACTTATATAAGCCTTTTGCTCTGGATAGGCCAGACTCCTCATACTAGGTTCATTCTAGATCCTGGACCTCTACTTTAAGCCTCAGCCATTTAACCCAAGGACGATCCATGATTACTTAAAAAGGGAAAAGCAATCACTACAAGCCAACATGGATTTATCTAGAATATCATACAAATTAGCCTCATTTCCTCTTTTGATGGGCTTATTAGACTGGTAGATTGGGGGATATTCTTGGATTTCAGTTAACAATCTCACAAAATTTCTCCAAGTATCTTTATAGACAAGATGAAATGTGGAACATAGGAGAGCACCATTAGGGAGATTTAGAACCAATTTAATTTCTAGGCCCAAGTTTGGTGAATAATGAATCAGAGTCAGTCTAGAGGGAACCGTCACAAATCTTTGCCCTTGGCCTTGCTCTGTTAAGCATATCTTAGTGAGTTGGATGAAGGTATCCAAAGCATGCTGATGAAATCTACAGAGCACAAACCTGGGAGGGGTATCTAAAATGTTGGATAACAGCTGAGGGGGAGGGAGTGCTAGTGAATGTTTAACAACCAGCGCTTCAAAAAAAAATGTACATGACACAACTTTAAGTTGTTATTCACCTTTTCTCCATCACTTTCTTAAGTCTACACAATCAACAAAACAAATAAACCAAGCCCTGATAAGTAGTGTTTTGTGATTTCCAAAGTATAAAGATTCACGTAGAAAATTTTACAATGGACTCTCATTCATTGGCTCCAGCATGTTCAAAAGGAACTCAATAGTTAGAACTATAAGCCATAGACAGTAAGATCAAATTTAATGAAGGTAAATAAAATCCTATACTTGGGTTCAAAAAAATTAACCAGAGGATGGGGGAGGGCGGGAAATACAGCTAGATGACATTTCATATAAAAAATGACCTGGGGATTTTAGGGGAACAGCATTTCCTGTCTCTCTTAGTGACTGAAGTTGTCAGCAAATTAGCTGAAGTCATGTTGTTATATTTTTAAGTGCTTTGAGCATGTTCTTGAAACTCACATGAATCCTTTATGATCCACATGCATAACATTTATGAGATACATGTGGAATTATAGTAGGCATTCTTCGTAGCAAATGAAAATCTATAGCTAGTAGCTTCTAAGCATTTCCTGTCTGAAACAGACATTATTAATATAGATAAGTATTTTACAGCTAAAGAAAAATGGGCAAACATTGAACATACGTAGCTCTGCATGTGTTTATCAAACATACAAGTAAATATTTATTCTCTTGGAAAGCAAAACATTAAAAGCAGTTAAATACATTTCATAAGGTAGCAAGTGAAGAAGTGGGGATTTGTTTTATTTAGGTGGGGTAGTGGATAGAGCACTGCCCCTGAAGTCAGAAGGGCCCAAGTTCAAATCTAGTCTCAGACACTTACTTACTAGCTGTGTGACCCTAGGAAAGTCACTTCACCCTGTTTGCCTCAGTTTCTTTATCTGCAAAATGAGCTGGAGAAGGAAATGTCAAACCACTTTAGTATCTTTGTCAAGAAAACCCTAAATGGGGACATGACAACAACAACAACAACAAATGTTTTAGAAAAAGTAAGGTCTACTGAAGAAAAATTAGTGGTGAATAGGTATATTAGAGGTAGTCAATCTACAAGAAGAAGGTCAATCAAAAGCAGGCAGGCAAGGAAAAAACAATGCAGGCAGGGAAGAAGGCAGGGAAGAAAGAGACATGGGAGGGAGGGAAGGAGGAAACAAATTTATTAAGCACTACTATGTGCCAGGCCCCATGCTAAGTGCTTTACAAATGTCTCTTTGGTCCTCACAACAACTCTAGGGAACAAATATTATTATCCCCCCATTTGCAATTGGGGAAACTGATACAGACACTTAACTGACTTACCCAGGGTCTCACAACTATTAAGTATCTGAGGTTAAATTTGAACTTAGGTCTTTCTGACTCTACCTCCAGCAGTCTCTTCATTGAGTCACCTAGCTGCTCCAGTGCAGTAGAAATGGGACAATCAGATGATGAAGTGAATATTAGATCAATTCACTTTGAATGAGTGGCAAAAGTTAGAAATGAAAAAATAACAATGTGACCAATTAAAACAGCTTGTGAAGCAAGAGATGGGAAATTTTTTGTACAGTTCCATTATGTGATGGGAAGCCAGAGTAAGGATCAAATAGGGAGATAGAGCAGAAAGTGAAAACAGAAACTCTAAAAATGACACTGAGGAGTCATTCTTGATAGATTCCTAATAAGGGAGTTTGTCAAATCTTCGTTTTTCACATGAAGCCGGTGCTTGGATTATTTTCTGAAGTATCCTGATGATATCTAGAAATTTCACACATTCATACCATTACAGCACATAGTACAGGTCAGTTAACAAGTATCTGTTAAAAGCCTTAAGATGACACTACTCAGCCTTAAATGTGTGAAAAGAAATTAAAACCAAACAGATTTAGAGCATACCCTCTCCTCTTGCTTTTCCTTGAAAGCAACAGGTTTTAGTTACCAGTGGTTACTATGATTGAAATACTTTAAAGTCAGAGGGCATAAGCTTGAAGTATGAATACTTCTTATCATATTCTCACATATGGGAAACATTGTGCCCAAGGTTATCTTCTGGGAAGGGGTGAGGAGGAGAAGAATGTTTTTCAAATACCTGTCTGTTATATGACGTATTTTTTTTAAAAAAACCTTGTAATTCAACAAACATCACAAATGGATCAAAACAGCTGCTTCTTGCCAGGCTGTTGTCTATTACTGGGGGGAATGCCAAAGTTTGTATAACCCCCCGAGTCTTCTTGGTTTGTTATACCAAGAGAAACTTTGCTTTGCTTCATTTGTCATTTATAAAAAGGAAATTGTATGACATTGTGGGGGTTAGGGGAAAGGTTATGGAGGGAAATCTGGATTTGTGATTTGCTCAGGTAGGGAGGTCCTAGCTCCCTTTACCAATGATATACACACCTGTTGTGCATTTTATAGTCTTAAATAGTACCTTATGGCACTCAGAAATTAAGTACCTTGCCCAGGGTTACAGAGCTAGTGTGTGTCAGAAGGGATTTGAACTCCAGGTTTTCCTGCTCCGAAGGTAACCCCCTATTGACCATGCCACACAATTTCTCCTAAATATCTATTTCCAAGTGCATAGGACTACTGTAGTAACATCAATGCAATGTGACTAAACGTTACTAATTGTTTTTTAAAAAGTACTGTCACTGCCGGTTATCAGAAAAGCATTTCAGTACATGATGAAATGTATCTCCACTTAGATTGCTATCATTTTGCAGTTATTACTTATTTCTTTACAGCAAGAGCTATGCAACTATCTCTCTGGAGGGTATTGGCAAGGAATAATGGTTTCTATTCATAAAAACATGCATCTTCTAAACCAATTTCAATTACTTTCTGGCAAAAAGAGCATTTAATAAAATCAGGTTTATAAATCTTTAGTTTCTATTCTTTTCTCAAAAGAAGAGACTATCTTCCTGTCATGAGATTATCTGATGCATTATTTCTTAACGACTGGGATCCATGATATTCTAAGATCAGTTGAATATTATATATAAAATAGCACAGTAGCACCAACTATTTGCTGAATTTTTAAAAAAATCTTGCAAGTGCTAACTTTGCCGGCCTTTTTCTATCCCTAGGGCCTCTGGAAGGGTTTTCTCACTGAAGGATCAAAGCTTCCATTAGGAATAATTATAATTTTAAAGGAATCGCTTCTGATCACCCGTCCCATAGTCTTTAAAACAACAAATATAATTGGAGATATTATGCAATTTGAAATGTAATTACCTAAAAACAAACCCCAAAAAACCCACACGCCCTGGGCACCCTAGTATTAGAGTAGATTTCTGTAGGCTTATATTTTGGCATTGCATAAGAGAAGAGACATAGATGATCAACATTATACATTCCTGAAATTTCTAGGCCTCTGCAATACACTTCAAGCTATATCAGGGATTAATTAAAATGGCAAAAATCCTACTAAATCAATCTTCTAAATCTTAGGTAATCGGTAGAACTTTCTGTGGCCTCAGTTCTCCATCCCAGTTTAGTCCCTTGGGCTAAACAGCTAATAGGAACTTTTGGTACATCATTTAACCAACTTAAAATATCCTCATAGGTTACAGTCCTCCCTCCCCCCAACTCCTATTACAAACATTAACTAGGAAAGAAAGCTTTATTCTTGTTGAGGTTTACATAATTAGCATATGTCTAGCCAAAATAAATACTGTCTATAAGTCGATATTTATGGTTTTGTTGCTGGTTTTGTTGCTGGTTTTGCTTATGTTTTATTTTTAAAGAGTAGGTAGACTCATGTCTTTTAGAAAAGAAAGGAGTTTTGTTTTGGTTTGGTTTTGCCAAACATCAAGGGAAATGCTGCAACTGTAGAATGTATTTCCAGAATTAAATCCAAAGTGACTTTAGTTCATTTAGTTTCACTTTCCTTTATACTATATGATTAGGTGGGTCAATCAGATAATGAGTTGTGTATGGTGATGGTCACTCAGAATTTCTGAGACATTGCAAAAAAAAATTTATATGAGGGGAGAGTCAAGAGTTATGATTTTGTCAGTGTGGAGAACTCCCTGTATGGAAATACTCTAGATTGAAAATTAGTTGTTATTGTTGTAACAAGCATTTATTAAGCACCTTTTGTTGTTATTTTGTCATTTCCAGTCATGTCCAACTCTTCATGACCCCATTTAGGTTTTCATGGCAAAGGTACTTCAGTGGTTTGCCATTTCTTTCTCCTGTTCATTTTACAGATGAGGAACTGAGGCAAACAGGGTTAAGTGACTTGCCCAGGATCACACAGTTAGTAATAGTCTGAAACCTGATTTTAACTTGAGAACACGAATTTTCCTGGCTCCAAGCCTGGAACTCTATCCACTGGACCATCTAGCTGCCACTTAGGTCCATTGAGAGAATACAAAAAGAGGGGGGGAAAGTCCTGGATAGAGTCCTGGCGCATTCCTATAATAAGGAGGAGGGATATGGACATGATCCATCAAAGAATACAAAGACAGAGTGGTATTATGAAAACCTAGCAGGTAAAGAGTAATCAATAGGGTCAAATGCTACAGAGAAGTCAAGAAAGAGAAGAATTAAGAAAAATCCATCAGATCTGCTAATAGAATTAAATAAAATAACATTCTCTCTTTTTCAAATCATACAACAGACCTTCCCAAGCAACTACCATGCACAAGGGCTATAAAGAAGTAAAACACATGGTCTCTGTCCTCAGGATTGATTGAATGGTAAGATAATTATACACAGTCAACTAACAAGACAAAGCCATATATCCAAAATATCAGATGAGTGGTACAGATAAGGAATGGTCTAATAGTCCAAAGGTTAGAGAAAAAATTGTGGGCTTGAAAAATGAAGGAAAACTTCATAGACTACTTAGGATTTCAATAAGATAGATTCTGAAAAAGAGAAAAATTTTAATAGGAGAAAAAAACAAAGGGTTAGTTCAATTTCCTCTAAAAATAATCAGCTTATTTACCACAATCCTACAGAAGTAATACTTAACTTATCCAGTATTATCAGACAATGTGATATGATTCAAATTAATTCTTTTAGGCAAATTATTTTCTTTTATTTTTAACCATCTTTAATGTAAAAAAAAATCTACAGTACATTTCACATGTTCCTTTTTTAAAACACAATCACTATGAGACAAATGAGTTTCCAAGGTGAGTCACATCAGATTAACTTAATTTTCCTTTTTTAAAAAAAGTCTTTAAATTTATTTTAAACCTAAATACAAAATGAGAAAAGAAAAAAAAATATTGCCATATACACAGCAGAACATAAGAGAGGATTTACTATAAGGGAATAAATTTCCATTTCCAGAAAACCTATACAATGAATACTATACATTGTTTTCAAAGCTATCTATTTTTTCTTTGCTTCCTTGTACAGGTAGGTTAATTCAGATTTGCTTAAACAAGCAGCCCCTGGGTTGTGATTAAAAGATCAAGGCAGGGCAGAGCTAAGATGGTAGAGTAGAGAGAGCACTCAGCTGGGTTCCCCTAACATTCCCCTCCAAACAGCTTTAAAATAATACCTCAAATCCAATTCTGGAGTGGCAGAGCCAACAAAAAGTCAGAGTGAGACATTCTTCCAGCCCAAGACAACAGAAGAGGTCAGTAAGAGAAATTTAGGACACTGGGGAGAGGCTGTCCCTTTTCAGAACGTCATGCAATAAAAATTACATTTAATAAAGGGCCATGGAAGCATAGATTAAAAGTTAATGGAAACTAAATCTAATCCTAAAGAATGAGTGGATCAAAGAACGACTCACAGAAACAATTGATAATTTCATTAGAGAGAATGACAGCAATGAGACAACATTCCAAAATTCATGAGATTTGGCCAAAGCAGTACTTAAGGGAAATTTTGTATTCATCTAATATATACATCAATATGTATACATCAATGTATACATCAATATGTATATATCAATGTATACATCAATATGTATACATGAACAAATGTATATATCAATAAAAGAGAGAAAGAGCTGCTCAACAAATTGGGCATGCAACTGAAAAAAAAACTAGAAAAAGAACAAATCTAAAATCCTTAATTAAACACCAAAAGCAAAATCCAGAAAATCAAATGAGAGAGTAACAAAATTGAAAGTAAAAAAAATGAATAAAATTGAGATAAACCATTACTTAATTTTATTTAAAGAAAGAAGAAAACCATATTACCAATATCAAAAATGAAAATTTTGGTGATGGTGAATTCCCCAGTGAAGATGAAATTAAAGCAGTTATTAGGAACTATTTTGTCCAATTATATGCCAATAAATCTAAAAATGTAAGTGAAATTGGCAAATATTTAAAAGAAAATAACTTGCCCAGATTAACAGAAGAGGGAGTAAAATACATAAATAACCCTATCTTTAAAAAAAGAAAAAGAAAAAGAAATTTAAGCCATCAATGATTTCCTTAAGAAAAAATCCCCAGGACCAGATGAATTCAAAAGTATATTATGCCAAACATTTGAGGAACAATTAATGCCAATACTATATAAACTATTTGAAAAAAAAATAGGTTAAGGAGTCCTACCAAATTCCTTTTATGACATAAACATGGCTTTGATATCTAAATCAGGAAGAGCAAAAACAGAGAAATAAAGCCTATTATAGACCAATTTCCCTAACGAATATCAATAAGGAAAAAAATTAATAAAATACTAGCAAAGACATATATCATAGAAATCACATACTGTGACTAGGTGGGATTTATACCAGGAATGTAGGGCTAGGTCAATATTAGGAAAATTAACAACATAACTGATCATATCAATAACAAAAACAACAGAAATATATTTATGTCAACAGATGCAGAAAAAGGCTTTAACAAAATACAACACTCATTCTTATTTCAAAACAAAACAGAGTACTAGAAAGCACAGGAATCACTGGAGATTTTATTAAAATAACTAGTATTTATCTAAAACTAGGAATAGATTTATAATGGAGATAAATTTGAAGTTTTCCCAATAAGATCAGGAATAAAGCAAGGATGTCTATTATCACCACTATTATTCAATATTGTGATAGAATTGCTGGCTATTGGAATAAGACAAGAAAAAGAAACTGAAGGAATAAAAATAGTTAATGAAAAAACAAAATTATCACTCTTTGCAGATGATATCATGGTATACTTAGAGAATCAACTAAAAACCTAGTTAAAACAATTAACAACTTAAGCAAAATTACAGGATATAAAATAAACCCACATAAATCGCCAGCATTCCTATATATTATCAATAAAGCCCAGCAGCAAGAGATAAAAAGAGAGAAATCTATTTAAAATAACTACAGACAATATGAAATTCTCTGAGGTCTACCTGCTAAAATAAAGCCAGGGATTATATGAACACAATTACAAAACACTTTTCACACAAAAACAGATCTAAACAACTGGAGAAATATTAACTGCTCATGTATGAACTGAGCCAATATAATAAAAATGGCAATTCCATGTAAGTTGATTTATTTATTAAAGGTCATATCAAACTACCAAAAAATTATCTCATAGAGCTAGAAAAATTAGTAACAAAATTCATCTGGAAAAACAAATGGTCAAGAATATTAAGGGAATTAATGAAAAATAAATGGAAAGGAAGGCAGATTAGCACTTCCAGATTTCAAAAGATATTACAAGGTGATAACCATTGAAACACTGATAATGAATGGCTAAGAAATAGAGCGGTAAACCATTAGAACAGATTGGATACACAATACATGGTAGTAAATGACCATAGTAATCCAGTATTTGATAAACCCAAAGATCTAAGCTTTTGTGGTAAGAACTCAACATTTGACAAAAATTGCTATAGTGAAAACTAGAAAGAAATTAGGCATGGACCAACATCTCACATCATATACCAAGATAAAGTGAAAATGGATAAATGATTTAGACATAAAATGATAGGATAAGTAAATTAGGAGAGCATGGAAAAATGTACCTGTCAGATCTTTGAATAAGGGAAGAGTTTATGACCAGACAAGAGATAGAGAGAATCATGGAAAGCAAAATAGATAATTTTGTTTAAATGAAATTAAAAAAAGTTTTTGGGAAAACAAAACTAATGCAGCCCAAATTAGAAGGAAAATAGGAAACCTGGGTAAAATTTTACAGTAAGTTTTCCTGACAAAGGCTTTATTTCTCAAAAATATAGAGTATTAAACCAAATTTATAAAAATAAGTCATTACCCAGTTGATAAATAATCAAAAGATATAAGCAGGTAGTTTTTAGAAAAAGAAATTGGGGCAACTAGATGGCACAGTGGATAGAGCACCGGCCCTGGAGTCAAGAGGACCAGAGTTCAAATCCGGCTTCGCACATATGATATTCACTAGCTGTGTGACCCTGGGCAAGTCATTTAACCCTGAATGTAATTGGGAAATAATTAATGAAATGAATAAAATAATTAAAGGATCATTGCCAATCTGGAGGCACATATGCTAGGGGAGTGTCACAGGGTTCTGTCCTTGACCATACTCTTTTCAATATCCTCAGTGACTTGGATAAAGCAGAGATGCAATGCTGATTACGTCTGCAAATGAAACGAACCTGGAATGGATAGCTAACATACTGTATGACAGAATCAGGATCCAAAAAATTCTCAAAATGAGGGAAGGATATGTTGACTCAAATAAGGTAGGATGTAACAGGGATAACAAAAGTCATAAACTTATGTTGAAAATATTGGCTATGCAAATTGAGTATGGAATGGCTAAATAATAGTGTGAAAAGATCAGATAAATAAGTTTTTTTTAAAGAATTTGATTGTAATGCTTATATCTATATAGAAGCAATATGTTACAGGGTAAAGTGTGGTAGATTTAGAGTCAGAGGACATAGCTTCAAATCCCAGTCCTAGCCCTATCTGGGTCTCACTTTCCTCATCTATAAAATGGGAGAGCATACTAGATGACCTTAAAGGTTCCTTCCATCTCTAAATCTGGGCCTCTATAATACAAGTGGAGCCCAAGGGGTTCTCTTACGAGTAAAGTAGATGAATTTTAATAAGGATGCCAATTTTTTATCAATAGTTTGGACTGATGAAAGAATCTTTTTTTTCTCTTCTTGGTTCTTCACTGTGTCAAAGTTGTTCAATAAAGGATCCCCCATGCCTGGAATGCACTCTATGCTCACCTATATATACTTCTTAGAGTCCTTTCGTTCCATCAAGGCTCAGTTCAGTGACCTCTTCATTTGAGAAGCCTTTCTGAACTCTGCAGTTGTTCATAGTCTCTCCCTTCTCAAATTCTGTTGTATTGATTTCCTTACCAGCTATATTCCTCCAGTAGAATGTATGTTCCTCAAAGGAAGGGACTATGCTTTACTCTATCTTTTTCTCTTCTGCCTAGCAGAGGCTCAAATGCATAAGTGCTTATTCAGTTTAACTCAACAGGAAATTATTAACAATAGGAAATCATTTATGAAAAAACAATCAACAGTGGAAAAATTAGACAATAGTGAGGATCTAAATAGAGCATGGAGGTTTCTTCTGTGTTGTCAAAATTAAGCACTGAAAAAACATTTATACAGCCAACTTAAAGCTAAACCTCAAATTAGCCTTTAGAAAGGTCTGAGCTTTCATGGAAAACAGATTACTCTATATTCTGAGCCCTTTCAGTCAGTATTATACTTTGTTAAGCTGTCCACCATACTCCTATTTTTTCTGATAATTTTCAATTTCATTTAAGTCTTATTCTTTTTCACTATATGACCTTATTTTTATTTTCCTTTTCTCTAAAAGTTAAAGACTCTTTCCTTGCATGAAATCCCTTTTAGATCTTAATCATAAAAGGAAATGTTATTGGAATAAGATTCAGAAGACCTGGATTCCCATCACATCGAATTAACCATATGATTTTCCAAAAGTCATTTAATTTTTTCTCAGTTTGTTTCCTTGGGATACAACAGTTTTGTGAAGTAGACAGTCAGGTCTCAAAAGAAATCATCTATGTGTTTCCTCATCTATAACCTACCTCCCAGGATTGTAGTGAACATAAAATGAGATAACATTTGTTAAGGCATTTTGAAAACCTTAAGGTACTATATTAATGTTAACTCATTAGTGTTTTTATTAAAAATGGGCTCTAATCTCAAGGAGTTTACAATATCTTTTGAGTATGCAAAATTATTCCACATGAGGCTGGCCCACAAACCCCCTTCCATCATCTCTCCCCTCCCCCCACCCCAGCCTTTCTCCTCTCTCCAATAGTTACCTCATCATCCGGGACTTTTGGACTAATTTTTCAGAGGGAGGAAAGGACAGGCCCTGGATGGGGAGGCTTGCTACTCTGGAAGAGCTGCTGGGAGGAGCTCAAGATGATAGAGGCACTAGTAACAGCTGAAGCTAAGAAACTACTGCACTAGCTGAATGTTCTGTTGTAACAGAAGTCCAGAAGTCCACTGAAGGTCTGTGGGCTTGAGACTAATCGAAGCTGCTCATGATAATAGCCTTTGGATGACTGCAAGACTGAGGGACCAAAGGGAAAGACCTTCTTAGCCTAACTCAGTTCTTTGGTTTTGATCGTGACTTTTTTTCTAGCTGTGAATTTAGTGGACAAATTTCTATCTAAAATGAAGGTACAGCCCAAACATTTTGGATATGTGGGATTAAGTTGCTTCTATCTGGCTATGAAATCAACAGAGGAAGAAAGAAATGTCCCATTAGCCCCTAATTTGATATGAATAAACCAATACAAATTCACAGTTTCTGACCTGATGAGAATGGAAAAGATTGTATTAGAGATGTGTTGGAAAGTCAAAGCTACTACTGCCTTTCAGTTTCAACAACTCTATTATTCATTCATTCATGAAAACTTACCATTCGAAAGGAGAAAGGACCAGAGTTTTGAAAGACTGAAAGTTCAGTTTAAGGCATGCTACTGTAGAATTAAATTAGGTTTTCTAAAGCAAAGCCTTCTGTATTGGCATTGTCTATAATTGCACTAGAAATTCAAGCACAGAAATTTATAGAATTGGCAAAAGGAGTAGAATGTCTTTAGAAATATTCCACTATAAGTTGCAGAGATCTGACCTTCTGGCAGAAACTTATAGTAAAGTGCCTAACTGAATACTCACCAAATAAGTGTTCTAAACCAAACGTTTAGAAGTTGAAGTGGATTGTATCTGGGTGTACTGCACATCAGTTGAAGCACAGTTATTACAAAATTGCTCATCTTCCAACAATGCCTGAAACTGGGTCTTAATAGGATTCTTATGGTGAAGAAATTCAACTACTTGTGTTTCGCATCAGAACTGTGGGCTCCAATATTAGAATGGATTTAAGCTGTGAAGCCTGAAACATAGCAAGTAGGTTAGCATTGATGTTTTCAGACTTGAAGGAAAAACAGGCTATAGTTGGAAATTGGTTATGTGTGCTGCAGTTAGAAATGTGTTCAAGACTAAATTATGATCTTCTTTGAAGCATGTTTGCAAAAACTAAAGCTCAAATGTGAAACCCTAATGTAGAATAAGGATGGGAGACTATACTGTGAATTAGCAGCTAATATAGATCCAATTTAGTAGTATCTGGACCAGTATACTGATTATAGGTGTGATTTGTATACTGTATACAAATATATTTATATATCAGTATACTGATGGCAAGGTATGATTTGAATTGTTATTTGTTTCTTATTTCTTTTATTGGGGGAGGGGAAGTCTAAGCAATGGGGTTAAGTAACTTGCCCAAGGTCACACAGTTAATAAGTGCTAAGTGTCTGAGGACGGATTTGAAATCCTGACTCCAGGGCTGGTGCTTTATCCAGTGCTCCACCTAGCTGCCCCTTGAATTGTTATACAAATTCACATCAAAACAGATTAACTTCAGAAAAATGGTGTGATGCATTTAACATAATCAGGGTTACTAGTCTTTGAGGGAGTATAAGCAATCTTGCTAAAACCTTATGCAACTAGATAGTCCAATAATTCTGAAGATTTATTTTTGTTTGGCACATTTTTCATTTAAATTTGATTTTAAAATTTTATTAGAGTCTTGGACAGACGTTAAGTTTAAGTGATCTTCAGGGAACAAGTGATAGAGTGTACAAAGTTTTATATAGAATGATTTTTATCTCAATATCTAAGCCCCTTAGGAAATTTTTTTTTCTATTGTATAAGCAATTCTCATAGTCTGCCAATCTGAAACCTCAGCTGTGCCCTTCTAAAGCAATATATGCTAATGTCAATACTCTGGAGCTTTTAAATAAGGTTAGAATGAAACGGGAAGTTAGTAGAGAGATTTGTATTTTAAAGCAATGCATATGGCATATGTTATTGTCATAATGTTCCTGTAACAATTCAACTTAGAAAGACTAAAGTGCATTGTCTCTCCAGATTCAAGTAAGTAGCAATTTAATTGACTAATTATGTGGTAGTTGGAGCACTTAAGGCTAGTTGTAAGGTAAAGAATCTAAATTGACATATAAGGTTGGGAAAGCATATAGTTAATCAGTGCAATATATAGCTTAATTTCCACAATAAATACAACTAGTTCAAATTTCCCTTTGACATCACGTTGTGGGGGGGGGGGGAAATTTCTCTTTAAAGATAAACCAAAGAGAGGCAGCTAGGTGGTGCAGTAGATAGAGCGATGACCCTGGAGTCAGAGGACTTGAGTTCAAATCCAGCCTCAGACACATAACACTTACTGGCTGTGTGATTCTGGGCAAATCACTTAACCCCCATTGCCTCGCAAAAATATAAAAAGATAAACCAAAGAACCACAGTATGTCTCATAGGCCTTACGCTTCATTTTGTAAAGTGTTTTTCAGATACACTCTTCACTTACTCCTAAACACCTGATTCATTGAAGAATTTCCTTTCTAATTCATCAGTGCAAACTTAATTGGCTGAAGGAACCTAACAAAGCACCATTATGTTCTGATACTAAGAAAGTGACCTTTCAATAAAATTAATGAAATGCAAAAAAAAATTAATTCACATGAAACTTGTACTTGGGTCAGGCTACATCTGGAATAACTGTGATTAGCTTCTGGGTATTACATTTCAGCAGGGACTCTGCCAGAATACATGCAGAGGAGGATAAGAGGATGGTGAGAGAATTAAGAAAGCTGTTTTTATATAGGGCAAGGAAGAAGTGACAAAACATGGAAGATGAAAGCACAGAAATTTCATGTGAATATTTCCCTGGAAATGAGAAGATTTTGGTGGGACACATAAAGGGCACATGGTCTTCAACTATTTGAAGGGTTGTTATATGGAAAAGTGATTAGACCTAATTTATGGATCTCTATTGAGCAGAACTAGAAAAAATTTAATATATGGTAAGCACATACTAAATTCAAGACATTGTGCTATGTACTAGGGATACACTAACAAGAACAAAATAATCTCTGCCTATATTTTCTCCACCTACCAGTAAAACAGAAACTTCTTGAAGGCAAATGAGTAAATGCAAGGTAATTTGGGGGGAAGATGCTTTTAAATAAAAGTGGCATAAAGAAAAACAATAATTATAACTGTCCAGAAGTGGAATATGTTACTTCAAATGGCAGTGAGATCCTCTTCACAAAATGTTTTTCACTTGAAATTTTTCCGATTATCAAGTATTTGTTTTTCTCTTTTCTACTCTTACCCACTGGAAAATATTTTTTAAAAATCTCATAATAAGTATATATCATAAGGCAAAATGAATTCTCATATTTTCCATGTCAAGAAAATGTCTCATTTTGCATATTTAGTCTTTCACTGTTCTGTTAGAAGGTGGGTAGCATTTTTCGTCATTAGTGCCCTAGAATCATGGCTGATCATTGTTTTTTAAAAAATCTTATTTAATATTTTATTTTTCCCAATTGCAAGTAAACAATTTTAACATTCTTTTTTCTTCAAATTCTGAGTTCCAAATTCTCTCCCTTTCCCCTCCCCACCTCTCATTGAGAAGGCAAGCAGTTTGACATGGGTTATATATGTGTAGTCACGCAAAACACATTTCCATGTAAGTCATTCTGTGAAAGAAAACACAGACAAAAAAAAAAAAACAAGAAAAATAAAGAAAGTAAAGAAAAAATATCTTTGATCTGAATTCAGGTTCTACCAGTTCTTTCTCTGGAGATGGATAGCATCTTTCATCATAAGTCCTACAGAATTGTCTTGGATCATTGTATTGCTGAGAATAGCTACGTTTTTCATTAGATATCATACCACCACATTCAACTCACACCTCTGATTTCTGTCTATATATACTTCTTCTACCTGCTCTAACAATGAGAAAGATTTAGGAGTTGTAAATATCATTTTCCTATATAGGAATAGAAATAGTTTAACCTTATCAAATCCCTTATGATTTCTCTTTCCCATTTACTTTTTTTAATGCTTCTTTTGCATCTTGTATTTGAAAGTCAAATTTTCTATTCAGCTCTGGTCTTTACATCAGGAAAGCTTGAAAGTCCTCCATTTCATTGAATGTCCACTTTTCCCCTGAAGAATTATACTCACTTTTGCTGGGTAGGTGATTCTTGGTCATAATCCTGGCTCTTTTGCCCTCCAGAATACCGTATTCCAAGCCCTCAGATACTTTAATGTAGAAGTTGCTAAATCTTGTGCTATCCTGGCTGTTGCTCCACAATATTTGAATTGTTGCATTTGGGGTTTTTTAATATTTTCTCCTTTATCAGGGAGCTATAGAATTTGGCTATAATATTACTGGGAGTTTTCATTTTTGGATCTCTTTCAGGAGGTGACTGGTGGATTCTTTCAATTTCTATTTTACCCTCTGGTTCTAGACTATCAGGGTGGTTTTCCTTGATAAATTCTTGAAAGATGATGTCTAGGATCTTTTTTTTTTATCATGGCATTGAAGTAGTCCAATCATGCTTAAATTATCTCTCCTGAACCTATTTTCCAGGTCAGTTGTTTTTCCAGTGATATATTTCACACTGTCTTCTATTTTTTCATTCTTTTGATTTCATTTGATTATTTCTTGATGTCTTATAAAGTCATTAGCTTCCACTTGATCATTGGCTTGATCAGAGTTCTTAAGTCTTTCAAAACTATTTTTGCAATGTTGTTATTATTTCATCAATTATTCCTTTAGTTCTATTCATGTCACCCTACAACAGTTCATACAAGTCTTCCCAGGATTCTCTAAAGTCATGTCCTTTGTTATTTCTTACAGTTAATAAACTAGCATTTGTTAACCACTAACTATGTGTCTAACACTGAACTAAACACTAAAGATACAAAGAAAGGGGGAAAGCAGTCACTACCCTAAAGGAGTTCAGTCTAATGGGGGAGACAACACTTAAATGACTATGTACAAACAAGTTATGTATAGAATACATTGGAGTTACCTGGGGGTAAAAAGGCACTAAGAGGAAGGAGGACGGAAAAAGGCTTTTGAAGAAGTTGGGGCTTTAGCTGAGACTTAAAAGAATTCAGGGAAACTTGGAGACAGAGATAAGGAGGGAGAACATTTTGGGAACAAGAGATGGCCAATAAAATGCTTGGAGTCAGGAGAGAAAGCATCCTGTGAGGAACAGCAAGGAGGTCAGTATCATTGGATTTCAGAGTATGTGGAGGAGAGTAATGTATAAAGAAAGGTAAGAAGGGGTTAGGTTGTAAAGGGCTTTGAAAATCTAATATATTTGATTATATTTCATTACGTTCATATACCATAATTTGTTCAGTCATTCTCCTAAGTAAACACATGCTTGCTTTCCGGTTCTTTGCTACTATGAAAAGAGATGCTATGAATTTTTGTATGTCTATAGGACCTTTTCCATTTTCTTTGATCTCTTTAGGGCATAGGCATAGAAGCAGCTCACTTAGTCGAAGGATATGTACAGTTTGGCAACTTTGGGGGCATGGTTTCAAACTGCTTTCCAGAATGGCTACCAATTCACAATTTCACCAACTTGTACATCAAGGTTCCAGTCTTTCCACAGCCCCCCTCCAACATCTGCCATATTTCTTTTTTGCCAACTTTGCTAATTTTATGAGTGTACATTACATTACAGTTGCTTTAAATTTAATTTCTCTATTTTTTAGTGATTTGGAGAATTTTTTTCATTTAGTTCTAGAGAGTTTGGGTTTCTTCCCTTGAGAGCTACACAGGAGGGATCTTCAAAAAGAGACTGAATGACTTCATAAAGAATGTTGTGGAAGGGTTTCTTGTTTGAATCTGGGTTGAACTAAATTACCTTCCAGATAGTAGGAGATATAGTTGCATTGGTGATATAAAGAAATTATATGTGATCAAAGTACAGAAGGTCTTAAGTTCTCAGAAGAGTTGAGACTTGATGCAGTAGACAAAATGAACCTTTATAAATTCTTAAATGGGAATGATATGACAGAAGTAGAATGGATCAGAGGAAAATAAAACAGATGCATGTGGGGAAAGCAATTAGGAATCTTGCTGGAGTAATCCAGATATTAGGTAATGAGCATAGACCAGGACTCCTTGACCTTGTCTTATATCAAGGACCTCTTTGGCAGTCTTGTACCTATGGATCCTTTTTCAAAATAATTTAATTCATAATTGGAAGAAATACACTAATGCATTGTTGGTGGAGTTGTGAACTGATCCAACCATTGTGGAAAGCAATTTGGAAAATTATGCCCAAAGGGCAACCAAACTGTGCATACTTTTTGATTTAGCAATACTGCTACTAGGTCTACATCCCAAAGAGATCATTAACAAGGGAAAAGGACCTATATGTGCAAAATACTTATAACAGCTCTTTTCGTGGTGGCAAAAGTTGGAAATTAAGGGGATACCCATCGATTGGGGAATGGTTGAACAAGTTGTGCTAATATGGATATAATGGAATACTACTGTGCTATCAGAAATGATGAGCAGGCAGATTTCAGAAAAACCTGGAAAGACTTAAACAAACTGATGCAAAGTAAAATGAACAGAGCCAGGAAAACATTGTACATAGTAACAGCAACATCATGGGATGATCATAAACATAAACTCAGCTGTTCTCAGCAATACAATGACCTAAGACAATTACAAAGGGCTCATGATGGAAAATGCTATCAACAACCAGACAATGAACTGGTCCCTTTTGGTCTGTTTATTCTTTCACAGCTATGACTAATATGGAAATATGTTTTACATGATTGCACATTTATAACCTATACCAAATTGCTTATCATTTTAGGAAGAAGGGAGGGGAGGAAGGGATGGATAAAAATTTGGAAGTCAAAATCTTGTGAAAATGAATGCTAAAAATCATATTTATACATTATTGGTAAAATACTATAAAAATAATTGGAAGGAATGAAAATTTTCAGAAGAGGTCAGTAAAAATAAAGATGTTATCTTTCCCATTTATAAAACCCCTCAAATCATAGACCCAAGGTTAAGAATCCCTGGTTTAGCTAATGGTCAATGGGAAGAGAGGGGAAAAGGATAAATATGATTGACATGTCAAAATATATATTATACAATTTTTATATATACATATATTATATACATAATTTATATATGTATATATTTAGCATATAATTTAGACTAAATCATAGGGAATAAGTACTTAATAAGATACATATATTTAATAATACAATATATTTAATAAGATAATAATACTGTGTTCAGTAGTTATTTTTAACAGTAAACCATTTATCCTATTGTATTTTCTTTAGGCATTTGTACAAAATAAAAATCTGAAATCCAATGTTTCCCCCCCACCCAAAATCATCTTAATGGGTCACTATGGGAATGAGTATTCTAAAAAGAGACAAAGACATGATCCTCTTCTAAGTCCTAAATGCACTAACTTTTCCACTTTACCAAAAGTGTTTCTTGCCGATTTTCATTGCTCACTGGTTGAAATGGAGAAAAATGACCATTCAAACAAACTGTCATAAACCTCTTACCACAAATTAGAATTAGTGCGAAAGAACATTTAAGCTGGCACTCTGCCTTCTAAAATACTAAAAATTTCAGCTCTAGCTGCTTAACAACTGGTCACCTTGATCTCTCTCATAGTTCCTGGTTACCTTCTCCTTCTGATCTCCTCTTAGTATTCTGGAAATTCTCTGCCTACCTCCATCATCTGATCAAATCAGGGAAAAACAAACAAAGCTAAGTGAATTCTGTTATTTGGCTCCATGTATTGGATTTGACTTTCTTTTACTGGGGAATACAGAGAAGGGAGGATGTGATTCATTTGCTGACATGATATCTAACAAAATAAATGCAGGACAAATGAATGGTTTTCATGAGTGACCTTCTTCTTTCCTGCACAGGCATTTTGATGATTCATTACGTATCCATTACTTCATCTCCCTGGCCAGATAGCAACTATACCACAGGATGTCTTATGGAGTAGGTAAGGTTCTCCTCTTTGCTGTGTTCTCCCTCACACAGTAGAAGAATCTGATCTTAAAACATCATCCTTTAAGAAGACATACAGAATGTCTTTTTCTATTGGAATGCCTTATGGCTATCAGACCTCAAACAGATGCCCTCTAACCCTAATACCTTCTGTCAGAATTCTAGCAGAATTCTAACACCTTCTAATGGAGCTCTAATCCTCTGTTTTCTATCAGAATACATCCTCTAAACCAATTTCACATATGCAAAGGCAACTAACATTTTGGAGAAGAATTAGCACTAGCTAAGCAGTTAATGGTGAAACAGAACCAAAAGAATAATAATCTAAAAGAGTTTAATGTAGTTCATTTTCCCAAAGGCAGCATTGGACTGAATAATTATTTGTAATTATAAGAAAAAGTACTGAAAACTATTCTATAAATATAAATAAATTAACAGATTGTTGAGAAACAATGTCAAAAACCATGAATTAGTACTTGGTAATCCAGGATTTCTGCCATGTTTCCCAGCAATCTGCCAAGAAGACAAGTGTTCTTTGGGCCTTTCAACAACTGCAAAGTATGCACAAAGATTTGGTAAGTAGTTTAACTGTTGAGCTTCAGCCAGGAAGCTTCATTCAAGCTCACAATCTTTCAGAATATTATTACACTGGTCCCTTATCACTACTTACTATACCCAAACACATCAGCTTACTCCTCTCCAAAATGTTACTTGCCTTTGTGCATACATTTACATAAGAGGTAATCTATCAAATGGTTAAGGGGTAGGAAGAACAGAGAAGAGAGGGGAGAGTTTGGAGCAGAAAGACAAATTGGGAGTCCACTATTAATAGTCAAGGCTGGGAGTAGGGAGATCCTTTACAAGACTGGAGGCAGTGTGAATAGAAAGGAGAATTATTGAGGAGGTAAAATTGACAGAATATGGGAAATTGTGGGGCAAGAAAGAGACAGAGATAGCACAGGTTATCAAATGTGAATAACTAAGTGTGAAAGGTGGTACCATTGACAGAAATGAGAACTTCACAACATACAGGCTGTGAGGTAAAATAAATGCTGTTTTGGAGATGTTGAGTTCAAGGTGTTGCTGGGATATGCCCTTTTCTCCACCTCTCCTTTTGTTTAATTCTATTAAAGTAAAGACTGATCTGAGAAATTATAAACATGGAGATACTGGGAAGACACAAACTGACATAAAGAGAAGTATGCAAAACCAGGAAAATAGTATACATAGTAACAAGAATAATATAAATATAAATAGTAGTGATGGGGGCAGGGCCCAAACCAAGATCTTCACCCTTTGCCCCAAAGGGAATCTCACTCACAGGCCCCAGACCCTCATCTCCCTTTGAAAGCCTTAGCCTTACCTTTTAATCTTATTCAGATGTGCCCTAAAAGAATCTGGCTCCCTTTTGTCTATAGGCCCCAGAAAGGCCTTCTCAGGTCTCAGACTGTTCCTTATCAACTCCCCTTATCTCCTTTTGAAAGTCCTAGCCCCACCCTTTGATTTTATGCAGATGCCTTTCAAACTTCTGCCTTCCCATTCCCTCCATTAGCTATTCCCATTGTCTATTCAATCTCTCAGACCTCCCCAATTAGAATTCTTACCTATACCCTTTTCCCAACCCCGTTCTCTGGCCACCCAAAGTTACTTTAGTATTTAAGATTCACCTTGGCCCTCATTCAGATGCTGAGAATCTCAGGCCCACAAGGCTGAGAACCTCTCATGCCTGCTCATCTTTAAGGGCGTCACCCAGCTGAGAATCTCTCGTGCCCCAAAGGCTGAGACTTTCTTATGCCCGCCTGTCCTTACTGGCATCACCTGGCCTCTGTGATTTATCGCTAATAAACTTTTCCTCTGGCTGAAGAAGATTTGAGTTGAATTCATTCAGCAGGGCCCAGTATGGCGATTTGGGGTTTGCAGCACCCCAAAAGTCCTAGACCTCTTCAGTAGTAGTAGTAATAAAAATTGTTACGTAGTACTTACTATGTACAAAGCTCTTTGTTAAGCACTTTACAATTATTATTTCATTTGACCCACACAACAACCTTGGGAGACAGGTACTATTATTATCCCCACTTTACAAACGAGAAAACTGAGGGAAACAGAAGTTAAGTGACTTGCCCAGGACATACAGCTTGTCTGAAGCTGGATTTCAACTCAGGTCTTCTTGAATTCAGCCCCAGAACTTTATTCATTGCACAATCAAAACCCAATGCTGTGAAATTATTATAATAACCAAACTTAGCTGCTCCAAAGAAGACATATAAGAAGGTAACTCCCTCTACTTTTTTTTTTTTGCAAAGACTATGAAATGTGCAATAATGCATATCTTGTTGGAGTTTCAATATGTTCTTTTTTGCTGAACTGGTTTATGCTTCCCTCCCCGTGGTCTTTTTTCTTCTTTTTACAAGGAATGACTCTGTAAGAGGTGAAGAATACATTGAGAAATGTAAATGATATAAAGACAAAAGATATCAATAAATTGTATTACAAAAATAGAAAAATCAAGTACTTAGGAAACCAGGAAGCCTCTCTTACTCTATAGCTTGTTCCCATTAATAACAGGAAGGTTGAAATTCTGTCAATATTGCAAAAGTTATTATCCTTGCTGTTCAGGCAACAAATGAGGTATGGAAGTTGCCTTCTCCCCTTTATCCTCACATACCTTCAGAAAGGAAGAAACTGTAAGAGCTTTTCTCAAGCCAATTATTAAGCAAATAAAGTGAATATGCCAATGATGCCAATCTGGAGAAGAAATGGCAAATCCTTCCCCAAAGTTAAACTCTCAAAAACCTCTTTCTCATAAAAATAAAAAGAGCCAAGAGAATCAGGAGAGTCTTTTAAATTAACATTTTCTTTTATTTGCCCTCTGTAAAATCACATATTAGAGTTTTGCTTTGTTGATTGTTCTGATAATCACCCACATAAAAGGCATTTGTCTCTCACACCAACATGGACCAGAGGTCACAATCTGAAACTAGGGTGGTTTTTTTAACCCCTCTGATTAACCACTAATTAAATGTAGCAATTAATCATCTCAATGCTAGAAAGAAAAAGCATACTTCATAGTGAAGTATTTTTATTGCACAAGCTTCCTAGATAGTATATCTTTTGTCAGAAATATGATAAACAAATGACCTCTTGATGTGTATGTGCCTATGAACCCAATGTGGTAGAGAAATTATGCCTTTCCTATCTATGATTCATTCTGACTGATTCTTATTTTCATCCATTACATTATTTCTCTCCAGTTTGACTAGGGAAACCAGAGTAATTTAAACTTTAAAATCTTAGAGAACTGACCCCCTGCTATGAGAACTCATTTGCCAGAATGTCAGGATCTGTAATGGTTGTGATTTCATCAGTATGGCAATGTCCTCCAATGGGGACCATCTATACAATTTATCATCTTAGAGAGCTGGCTGAAACTAATATCTGTTAAAGGTATTGTCTAGCTAAGATCCAAGGCAAGATTGGAATGCTGGTCTTCCTGACCTGTAGTCTATATCTGCTATCTACTATGGAATCCTGCCCATATTATGTCACATTTTAAGAGGCAGCAAAGCTAATAAGAATAATAATGAACATTTGTACAACCCTTTCAAGTTGTTTTACAAACTTTACATTTGTTATCTCATTTAAACCTCACAAAAATCCTGAGTTAGATACTATTATTATCCCCATTTTAAAATTGAGGAAACTGAGTATGAAAGAGACTTTCCAGGGTTAATTAGCTAATAAGTATCTGAGGCTAGCTTTGAACTCAGGCCTTCCTGAGTTGAGTCCAACATTCTATCCATCTGCCTAACCTAAAGGTAGTCTTGGAATAAAAAAGACCCAGGTTCAAGTCTTACCACTGATGAATAATAGTCATGTGACCCTGCAAGGTGCTTAACTTCTTATTATACCAGCCATCTCCTAATTACACCAGCATTCTCCTAATCGGGAAGTTTCCTCCTTTGATACAAAAAAGCAACTGTTTAAACAACCTATCCTTTTAGAATGATACTTGGGATAAGGAAAGGTTCAGTTACTTACAGGGTCACGAATTAGTACCTGGTAAAAGAAGGACTTTAACCCAGGTCTTTCTCATTCAAAGACTAGTTCCCTATTTCCTATGCCATGTTTCCTTCTGGAGACACATACAGTCCTTTCCTTCTCCCACACACACATTTTTGCATTTATAATATTGTATTACATTATATTATCCACTGCACAGTAGGTAATTGGTTTCCTCTGCATTTTCCAAATCACTGGCACCAGAAAGTAACAGGAGTGTCCAATTGTAATGCCCCTGGAAGTGCTATAAAAGGTGGTTGTCAGAGGTCCTATTGGTACTACTCTCTGAGGGACTTTTAAAAGAATATAGCCCAAAGCTTTGAAGCTGATTTGATTCTCAGGTCACTAGGCATGACTGTGCTACAACTGGAAGTGATGCAGAAAAGGCATCTGACCAAGGTGACAGCCTAGGTGAAGGTGAAGGTGGAATTTCCTAGGTGGAAGTATTGAACAACATATTTACTTAGACAGTGACTCACCAAGATTCAGAGTCATTCTTGCCCCTGGTCATACCCAGATAATGTATAGAGTGATTGTTGATTATTTCCCTTTGTGAGCATTTTCTAAAAATGACCTTGATGAAGAAGTGGCTAGATGATGTAGGGAATAGAACACTGAATTTGGAATCAGGAAAACTTGAATTCAAATCCTGCAACTGACACCAACTCTATGGCCCTGTGCAAGTCATTTAACACATCTGCGCCTCATTTTCCTCATCTGTAAAAGAAAAGGTTGAACTTGATGACCTCTAAGGTTTCTTCCAGCTCTAAATCAATGACCTGTGAGGACTTTTGTCCAGCTGTGGGTACAAAAAGGTAGAACCGGATTAAGTATAGAAGAGAGTGAAAATTTAGATTTGGGGGAGGGGGAAGTTGGCAAACCATTTAGATGGTAATGCAGTTTGCTTTCTATTTCACTTTAATAAATGTTTTCAGTTCATATACTGAATCAGGTAATTTAACTACACCAAGAGGGAAAGTGAGATGTATTTGGAATTATTCCCTCTCCCTAGACTTTAAACCTAGAATCTAAGAACACCAGGAAAAGATTTAGAGACTGAGCCCGCACAGTTGAGTGAACTGGTATGGCTCAAGCTTTGAGAGTCTTCTGGTGGTGCTGCCCGAGCAACTGCTCCAAGGAACATCCACCAGCATAGAGCACCCAAGCATGAATAAGACCAACCCTATCCAAAGATGAGTACTTCAATTATATTTTACATTAAGTTATATTTTTAGAAGGTAATATGGGGCACCAAGCAGTTAAGTGATTTGCTGAGAGTCACACTGTCAATGCAGGACCTGAATCCAGGTCTTCCTCATTCCAACCCTGGTTTACTACCCACTATAGCACACTGACTCTAAGCATCCCCAGGCATCTTTCTAAGATAATATGTCACAGAATACTTTCCAATCTTCTATAGTAAGGAGAATTTCCTTACCAGAAGTGTCCCCTACACTAATGAAATCATAGGTATGCCTTCTCTACCCCCCTAGAAAAAAAATCACACCTGTTTTGTAGGATTAATTCATTCTATAATTAATATAATATACTAAAAGGAAGACTATTCCCTAGCAGTCATAATAATGGAGCAACTAAATTCTAGCTAAAATCCATCCTGCATTTGTCTTTATTACTTATTAATAATACTGAAATCTATAGCTTCAGGTATTAAAACAAATGAAGGAATTAATGGATGCGACCCATTTTAGCATCTATAATTTCTACTAATTCCTCTTCACTCCCAGTCCTAACCCTTATCAATGCCTCCATTGTCTCACTATCTCTTATTCATTATTTATCTTGCCCCTAATATGCACGTTTAACTTAAATTTTTATCCTATAGAACTTTATACAAAAAAAGTCATGAGAAAAAAAGCCAATTGTCTAGTTGATTTAGGATCATAAATTTGGAAATACAAAGCATTTTTGTATGACAGAGGATGACAGATTTTTGCGTTATTTGCTTGAAGATAAGGAAACTTGGACCCTGAAAGTTTAAGTAAAAGATTGCAAGTAGTCGTGTGTGATTTGAATGTGGGGTAAGAAAGTATTTCAGACAATTTTGGCCACCCAAATGCTATTTAGACCTCACCTAATTTTCTACTTATTGGATAACTGCCAACTTTCCTTCTTCATATAAATGACTTAGCTGTCAAATGTTAATCATTCCTCCTCACCCCTCCCCTATGATTTCCCAATCCCATACAAAGACTGAGTACAAATAGAAAGGAAGAAAATGCTCATTTCCTTATTTTTGATTATCTAATTACTTTTTCAGCAAGGAAGAATACTACTTTACTGAAAGAGGAAAGGAATCATTCCAACTTGACAAAATGTGAGCGAGCCTAATAAGAACAGATCTGTATTTAAAGATCTGACTGATTTTACAATAAGCTTTTCCACTAATGACACCTGTTCTTAATGGCCTTATCCTTGACTCGGTCCTCTAAAATTGTCAGATCTATTTGCCCTCATCTTCTGGGAATAGGCAGCCTCCAGGAATGTTAATTAAACTTGGTACATCATATCTTATATGCTTACTTTTAAGATTGAAGTACCTCATTGAGAGTATTAGAGGTTAACACTGCGTCTACCTACCAGTTCTCTAGTGGCCATCACCTACGTACACAGGCACTTAATAAGATAAAACAGTAGGCAGAAATGTCTGCTCAAGAGGCCTGCATGCTTTAGAAAGCATAAAAAATGCTTAGAGATCCACTCCAAGAACCCTTAGCACTTATGATAGCATTCCACTTAAGAACCCTTAGCATATATGATGGCATTTATTGCTTCTATTAGTAAATCACTTCAGTGGCAGTGTTCTGTTGCTGAAATTAATTTTTCTAAAAGAGAATCTCTCATAAATCCTCACTTAAAAGTGTGGCATGCAGTTATTATTCTTATTTGGATGGTCTTTCATAAAATAGGAATAGGTACAACTTAACAGCAGTAAGTGAAAAAGACTATGAGCCTGGTTCTGTGGCTGCTGAATCATGTGCTCTTGATTAAATCATTTAACCTCATCATACCTCATTTGGTTTTCTGTAGAATGATAAAACTTAAGAGTCACTACCTGTCATAAATGATAAAGAGATAAGTAAGAAGGCACACTATTTAATAGAAAAATATCTGAGTGACAAATAATATTTGTTCATTTGTTATTATTTTTTTTCAATCAAGGCAATTGTACTTGGCCATAAAAAGTCCTAAATTTCTGCCTGGTTGCTACATGCATCTATTTTTAAATATGGATTTGTGTCTTTGCCAATAGCTAACATGATATTGGCGACAATTAAAGTAAAACAAAAATATAAGTTAAAAAATTGTAGACACACATAATTTTGTTTTGCCCACAGACAATTGAACAAACTTCATCAATTACTTTCTCATTTTAAAAATTAAATATTGTAACTAAAAATCCAACAGTGAACATCAATACAAACCAAAAAAAAACACCTTTGCTTAGAAGGTATTTACATTCAAATTAATCAATTTTAAAGCACGAAGTAACAGCATACTTATTTTATTAATAGATTTTTAAATTTATATCATTTTAAAATATACCTTTCTTATCCCTACCTAGAAATCCATTCTTTGTAGCAAAAAGAAAAAGAAAGAAAGAAAAATAGCACATCAGCAAAATTAACCAAATGTAACAATATATGGAATGTTCCATGCTTATAGGCCCCCACTTCTTCAAAGAAAGGAGGAGAATCTCTTTCTTTTTTTAAATTTCTTCTCTGGGTCTAAACCCAGTTATAAAAACTTTTATTGGATTTTGTTTATTTTTGTATTTTTCCCAATTTCACTGCTGTAGCCATTATTTAGGTTGTTTTCTTGATTCTGGTTATTATATTCTGCATCCATTCAAAAAACTTTTCTCACATTTCTCTGAATTCTTCATATTACTTCTTACGATATAGTAATATTTTGTTATGTTCATATATCTCAGTTGGTTAGTCATTCTCTCATTGACAGGCATCTATTTTTCTTTCTAGCTCTTTGGTACTTCAAAAAATGCTGCAATATGTTTTGGTTATATAGGAACTTTCATTATGCCTTTAACCTCCTTGGGTTGTATAACAGACAGTAGAATCCAGTCAAATAAAATGGAAATTTTAGTCACTTTTCTAGCATAATTCTGAATTTCCAGGATGGTAGGACCAATCATTACCCAAAGAAACAGTGGATTTAGTAAGCCTGTCTTTCTGCAATTCTTCCAATATTTGACTATTCCTATCTCTTGTCATTCTGATACTTTGGGAGGTGTGAGGTTAAACCTGGTATTTGACCTGGATTTGTATTTATTATCAGTGACTTAGAGAAATCATCTGCGATTATTAGTTTGAAATTGATTTTCCATTTGATAACTTCTCACTTCCTTTGACCACTTCTCCATGGGGAAATATTTGTTTTCATTGTCTATATAGCTTAGATATTGACCCTTTTCAAAAATATGTGATTTTTTTTTCTCTCCCAAAGCAACAGCTTCTTTCCTCATCCCAGCTACATGGATTTTGTTCATGCAAAAGCTTTCAACTTCATGCAATCCAAATTAACTATTGTAACTCTTGTAATTGCCTCTATCCCTTGCTTAAGAGCTCATCTCTTAATTGCAGCCGCAAAAAGTACCCAATGTTATTCTCTCTTAGTTTTAGTTTTTATCATTTGACTTTTAATAGTTACAGTAGCTTATCTGCTTCAAGTGTATTGCCGCAGAAATTAGGGTTGTTGTTGTTGTTTTTCTGTGAGGCAATTGGGATTAAATGACTTTCCAGGGTCACACAGCTAGTATCAAGTGTCTGGTCTGAGACCAGATTTGAACTCAGGTCCTCCTGAATCCAGGGCCGGCTCTCTATACACTGCACCACCAAGCTGCCCCAGAAATTAGGTTTTGAATGCAACCACGAAGCTGTTGCATTCAAAACCTAATTTCTGCCATATTGTTTTCCATTTTTCCCAATAGTCCTTATATGAAAAAGGGAGTTCTCTCCTTGTCAAATACTTGGTGTAACACTTTTGTAGTCATTTCCCATTATAATTACTTGTCCATTCATTCTAATTCACTTATCTTCATATGATCTTAATGTGTGTTTCATTCCTATGCTTCTAATTATTTCTGCTTTGCATTATTTTACAGATGTCTTTTTTATGTTACTCATAATTGGTGGTCTTAATTGCATCACAATATTACATCAATGTATCCCTCAATGTAACCATCCCTCTATTGCTGGGTATTTAATTATTTTGAGTTTCTTACAGTAGTATAAATGCTGCTATGCTTATACCTCCCCTACATGTTTCCACTTATTTTGCATTATAGTTATTTACATGCAGTCACTATTTCCCCATCTTGATTATAGGCTACCAATGGGTAATGTCCATATCTCATTCAGCTTTCTATCCCCCAAGGCCTAGAACAATGCTGGGCAAGGAGTAAAGACTTAATAACTTTGCAAGCAATGCTGCAAACCTGTGCTGAAAGGCAGAATTTGAAGTGTTATACATAAGAGAGTATTTTAATAAGCTTCTAGAGCAAGCTAAGATTTTAGGGTTTCCTTTGCTACTTAAGTTTGATTCTATAATTTCAAATTATTTCAGGGCAAGCTTACTTGGAATATGGCAATACCCTACAGAAATCAAGGCAAAGGTATTGAAAATGTTGTTTTTTCCTAATTTCTGATGCTCAGTTAATCTTGTTCATTCAGTAGATATCCATTCACCTACTTTCTGCTTACCCTTCAGAACCATTTATATCTTATTGTGCTGTGTTAAGGAAAATAATTTTTCACATTGCATTACATTTCTTGGATCACAATGTTCTTACTGTACTGTAGCTCAGTCTTCCCCCCTCCCCACTCTTCCTCTTTCTCCTCCCCCCTCCTCTCACTTTCTCTGCCTCCCTCCCACTGATAGCTTGAAAACTGGAAATTACTATAAAACAGGAAAGGATTATGCCATTTGAGGGCAAGAGACAACATGCAAGAGGATCCATGAAAATTATATTTTAACAGGCTAAGTTTCATTTTGACTGTAACCTTGCTCATGAGAATCATTGCTCACCATAAGAAAGGGTTGCAATAATATTTTTTTTAATTAATGTCACAGATCTAATAGGTTATTCATTGCCTCTCCATCACTTCCCTTCACACATGAGACTTGGATGATGACACACCATAATAACTTGTCAGATTAGGGAATGTGTAAGAGAGGCAACTATCCATGTTTCAATTCACAAGCTGAGTGCCTGCTTTGTCCCTCAGATTGTGCTAAGTGCTCTGTGTAATGCACCAAAGTAAGGCAGCTCCACAGCCTAGGCAGGAGTGGGGAACCTGCAGCCTTGAGGCCACATGTGGCCTTCTAGGTCCTTGGGTGCAGCCTTTTGACTGAGTCCAAGTTTTACAGAACAAATCCTTTGATTAAGGGGATTTGCTCTGTGAAGTTTGGCTTCAGTCAAAGGGCCACACTTTGATGACCTAGAGGGCCACATGTGGTCTCGAGGTCGCAGGTTTCCCACCCCTGGCTAGAGAAACTTCCAATCTCTCTGGTAAGAAGAGAAATGCACATATGAAGCAGAAACCAATAAAAGACTGTTATGATTAACACAATTAATGATGAAGCAATTTGGAATATTCAAGAAAGTAGTAATCTTAGAATCGGGAAGAGCTGGGCTTGACTCTGGACAAACCACAAAACCATTTTGAACCTCAGTTTTATTATATGTAAAATGAGTAGAACAATTTCACCTAACTCATAGGTTTGTTATGAGGATCAAATGAGCTAATATATGTGCAATGTCTTGAAAACTTTAAAGCACCATATAACTGAAAAATGTATTCAGTCCTAAATTGTATAGTATAGACTATTGTTTGTTGTTGTTTTGTCCTTTGTTCTCAAAGAAGACCAATGACATCAGGAGGGTGATGTCTTGACTTCCAAGTGATTTGGATTTAAGTGAGACAGAGCTGTGCAAAGTCATCAGTCTCACTCTCTATTCCAGGGTCATCTGGGTCCAATGGCAAGATGCAGATCAAGACAACTGAAGATGACCTCAGATGTGGTGGGAGACCTTGGCCTTTATAAGCTAAGGTCTTTCCCAGGTATAAGACCATAATTGCTAAAGGATGTGGGGAAGGGGGGGACAACAAGCATTTATTAAGCATCTCCTATGTGCCAGATACTGTGCTGAGTGCTACATATAGACTAGCAATCTTTCATTTGTTTATAGTAAGATTTACACAATAAAAATCCATAAAGATCTCTTCCTATTTCTTTAACTACACAATTTTTCAGTTTATTTGTATTTGTAATATAATCTGATATATGTTCATACATACATACATATACACATATATGTATGTGTATATATATAATATATGTATGTGTGTATATGTATTACATGAATGAATGCTATCTTCAAAACAATTCTGGAAAAACCCTTTAAGTCAGGTGAGCTTTTAGATAAATCTTAAATTTCTCCAGAGAGTAGCATGCCTCTGATTTGTGAAGGAATTAACACATGCACATAGGCATGAAAATTCATTTCTTACTATGAGAACAAAATCCAACTTGAAATTTTTCCACTAACAAGTCTTTTTTTCAACCTCTATTTCCCTACTTCCAGGTTATTCCTATCCAAGTCCAACCACAACTGTCTGAGTCTATCACAGTCCCACTCTAAAACCTTTAATGGTTTCCCATTTCCCCAAAATATTCAACAAAGAGGAATTTTCCATACCAAAGCTAAAAGTGCTAGGTAATTCAGTTCTCACTCTATCAATCTTTGACTTCTCCTATAAACCCTTGTGCACAAAACAATATATTGAAAACACTTTAACATTATAGCTTTTCCTTAATAAACTCAAAACCTTACATTTGAAACTAGAGAAACATAGAGTAACAACTAATTAAATACTTCTCAATCTGAAAATCTTAGCTCTATTTACTAATACAGGCATGACAAAGCATTTGTTTTGAGTTCTTATTCTAACCAAATTATTAAACTTTTATGTGGCTCAACAGCAGATTTAGTGTTCAATTTATTTAAAATAATGAATTTATCTTAAATCAGATTTCTATATATAAACCCATTAGAACCAGGAAGAGAAGGGACCAGTAATAGAAAAAAATAAAAATTCCAAATTAAAATATTATTTCCAAAAATGACTTCTTGGAAATTCTGATGATATTCCAAAAGAATAAACACAGTTCAAAAATTAAATTTCCCTTTATTATCTGAGAACATAGAACAATAACAAAACAACAACAATAAATCCATTATGGACCAGCATTTTTGCTAAAAATACAAAGTATTACTTTCCATTGTACTGAGCAACTCTGAAATTTGCCCTTCACAAGAAATAAATTTTTAATGTTCCTTTTGTTATTCAACAGGAAAAAAAAAAGACTTAACCTGCCCTTTAAAGTACTTTACCTCCCAAGAGTCAATGTGTTTTTGAGTGATTTGAAATCTGTTAACCAAATTAATGGAAAGTTAAAGTTAATGTCAATAGAATTAAACTCCACTATTTAAGCAAAATTACTGAGAAGCATGGGGAGGAATCTTAGCCGGTATCTTACTATGTTTTTTCTTTGGTAAGACCATGCAATGTAAATTACAAATATCTAAATACTAGATAAAACAAAGTTAAAATTCTGATCTAAATTCTTCTGTTTTGTTAGACATATAACCATCATGGGTCAATAGGGCTTTTCCTGAAGTTTTTGACAATCCTTATTTCCTGCATTCAGGGCACAGACAGCTGAGAGAGCTTCCTTCCTAAGGGAGATGTCAATGGGCAATGGACTGCCACAGGAAAGCCAGGAGGAGGAAGCATGCCACCCTTCCACTCCCTCAGCCAGAGGCTACCACCTTCCCCCTGTCCAGTCTGATTGCTACTAAACCCAAATAGACTATTCTGCCTGTCAGCAGCAAGGATGATTGAGCAGAATCCTCATCTTAGCCCTCTCCTCTACCTCCCTCCCTGTTCCCACCATCCACTACAGGCTCTGACCTCAGGGTGTCCGAGTCTCTGTTTCTTCTCCTTGCTCTGCCCTGCCCTATCAATACAACTATACCCGATGGGGTTCCTGACCAGGGTTCCCCTGGCTTTTTGACTTTCTGTCAATTCTCAGTACTTAGCACAGTATCTGCCGCATAGTAAGCACTTCATAAATGCTGGTTAACCTTGCTTCTTGACTTTCCCTACCACCAAGGATTCATGTGGTTAGCCAGCTAGAGTTAGAGTGTCATGAGTTTTCTGTCTCCATTCTGAAATTTGCCCTGACCCACAAGAAATTTTCTGTCATAGCTCTGGCTTTAGATTCAATAATTAACATAGACAGCTGCGTGGGACTGTTTTAAGTGAATTGTAATGGGGGAGACTGACCCATGAAGGTCCAGTCCTTGATGCAATAGACAGAAATTTCTTGACTGCTATCAGTGTAACACCTGGAACTTCACAAATCATTTTGTCCATGATGACTTAGGGGCTCATACTCTGTGGTTACAAAAAGCCTTCCAACTGGCTTCAGAGCCAAGACTGATGACTCAAGCCATGACTTCAGGACTGAATTCACAAACACAAGGATAATCTCCCACAGCCCTTCTTGTAATTTTCATTTCTGAAAGCCAGTGATACAAAATTCCCATGAGCTCAAGGTGAGAGGTTGGGGAGGCAGAGGGAAGCTGGTGTCCATAATGGAAGGGGCCTGGTTTTTTTTTTCCCTGTATTTATCTTTTCCTGCTCTTAGGCAAAGAAATATTCGAAAAGAGAGTATCTTAAGTGACTGTTGAGACCAGGATATCTATCGAAGGCCTCAGGAAGGTCTCTCTAGCTACCAGAGCCTGTTGCAGTAGCAGTCAAGTCCAATGAGGATCCAATGAAGGAGATGAGGAACTTGCCTGACCCAGTCCAGCAGTGAATTCCTCGGTTAGCTGAGTCACTGCAACCTGCCAGAAGCCAGCCCAGCTAAGCAAGCAAGGAGGTCTTGGCAGGAACTTCTTGATGGAGAAAAGAACATTTAGGGCCAGCAATATTTAAGCACCCAAAATATGAGCCTGATTACTATTGAACTTTAAATCTGAGCCTCTTCTTCTTAGGTATTTTGTTTTTTTGCATGCAAAGGGGGGAATTCATCTGGCATCCCATGGCTGGGTGGGTGTTTTGTAACTAACGTTCTTGCTATACCGTCTCAATAAATACCTTTTTATAAAAACTAATAGAGTTCTGCTGCTTGATCAGTATTGGAGAATACCATACAGGAGCCTGTTAACCACAATCCCTCAGGGTTAACCCCAGGGCCAAGAAAAGATAAATTGACAGCCAGGACAACTGACAGTACAGTGCAAATGAGCCCAGAGGGGGTGGTACAGAATGTTTTTATGTCCATTGAAAGTTTTTTCCCCCCCACTTACTCCCAAGAGCAGCCTCAACTCAGAAAGACGTGTTACCTTTGTTTGAGTACACAAAGTATGAAGTATGAATCCTTTAATTCTTTGAGGTTTTTTCTCTCCTTCCCACACTGCCATTTATAAAATTAAATGGGAACGTATTTTGAATCTTCAGGAAAGTAGGATAAAGCCTCTGTAAAACACCTCCAGAGCACCTGGTTGAGTTTTCATTCCCATTAGGAACCACATTTCAGACACAGCATATGAAGTAAAGATTGTTGCATATTCTAAAATCAGTTTTGCTTTCTGTTCATTTTCCTTGTGCTTATGAAGAATAAAGATCAGCGGTGAGTTGCCTTGTGTTGTTCGTAACTATCAAGTCGCATGTTACAAATGCAACTGTACTAGCCTGAGTCACAAGAGAGCTGTATTCTAATTCCTTGTCACAACCTTGCCATCTGAGCTTGAAAAATAGGTCATTTAACCTCTTTAGGCCTCAGTTTCCTACTAACAAAATGATAGAATTGGACTAGATGATCTCTAAGGTATCTTCACAGTTATAGCATTCTGTGAGTCTATAAATTACAAAATTAATTACTGAGCTATCTAATCTAAATCAGCAAGTTCTTTTTTTTTAAAGTCAGTATCAGTCAAGTGATATACTTAAAGGAAATACACCACAGCTAGATCATCTATTTCGTTAAAGGGAGGGGAAAAAAATCATACATCAGGGCATGAACAATAAGACTATTGCTAAAAAAATTCCAAGGAGCAAAACAATTTCAGAATAGCTTCCACCTAGCCACTAATGGACTGTTGGTTCCTTTCTCCCTCCAAAAACAAACCAAACCAAAGCCTGCCTTCTTTTAAAACCAAATTTGCTTACTATGGTTGCATCATCACATCATCATCATCATCATCATCTCTCTCTTTCTCTCTCCCTTTCTCTTGCCCCACCCTCTCTACTCTCTCTGGGTATGCGGCTCTAGCAAAAATAAAAACTACACTAATAGCCATGGTTCCTTCTTAGGCTTTTGCTTGGGGAAAAACTTTGTTTAGAAAGAAGAAGAAAAGAGGGCAACTAGGTGGCATGGTGGATAGAGCGGTGACCCTGAAGAATGAGGAGGAAGAGGAGGAGGAAGAGGAGGAGGAGGAAGAAGAAGGAGAAGAAGGAGAAGGAGAAGGAGAAGAAGAAGAAGAAGAAGAAGAGAAGAGAAGAAAGAAGAAGAAGAAGAAGAAGAAGAAGAGGAAGAAGAAGAAGAAGAGGAAGAAGAAGAATCTCTTGTTTTCTAGGTAGATTACTATTACTGACATGGGTTCTTGAAAACTACTGTAATGAAAAAAATAAATCACTCTGAAGCCAATCTGATAATGAGCTCTCTTGAAGTTAGCTAGGTTAGTCCTTGGGAACAGACAGGACCATCACTTGGACTGTACTCAAAGCCTTTTTACCTTGGAAGGACCTGTTAAAATTTATGCTCTAGTGACATTGTCTTTGACAGCCTAGGTTCCTTTTCATACCAGAACCACTTATTTTGTTGTGATCACATTCACCAAATGCTATTATCTCTTTCACTTTACATATTATAGGAAGGGAGCAAAGAAACAGGGAGTATGATGAGAAACTGCAGAATCAATTATTAGTACCTCCTGCCCTGATCCATCTGAAAAAGAACATTGTAGAATAAGTGAGGCTGATAATACCTCCAACAGAAAAGGTTTAGGGTAACACCCTATGAAAAAGGAAGAATTTTAAATGGATAAAGCAAAATATAAAAGATAATAAAATGCAACACTTCAGAACCTAAAATATAATTAGCTCATCCAAGCAAGCCTTGAGTTGTATTTTCTTGCTTCTCAAAATATCCATAGCAGTATACAGAAAAGGTTTATTTACAGTATCTAATATACTGCAATGTGTCCTAAATGTTTAATAATTATTATTTGTGAAGAATGTGATTAGAGGCTAGTGTTAATTTTTTAACGGTCTGTTTCTATACTGGCATGGGAAAGCACATTTTTTTTCCCTTTGGAAACCATGTGTTTAGAAGTTCGAAACTCAAAAATTCAGGAGCATGTGTAGAAGACAATGTATTCTCTAGTGTTTTTGCAAATTAATATGCTCTACTTTGCTTAGGGAATAGCCATAGACATCTAGGATAATTAATTTATTCATGAGAATGTGGAGAAATCAGTTGGGTATCTATTCAATTAATTTCTTTTGACCATAAATCTTACAATCCATTACTTTCACTTTCATAATTTGGGGAAGTACAAAGCATTTGTAACACAAATTTTCATTTATCTAATATAAATTCTATTTTTTTAATTTTTTTTGGCTAGGCAATGGGGTTAAGTGACTTGCCCAGGGTCACACAGCTAGTAAGTGTTATGTGTCTGAGACCGGATTTGAACGCAGGTCCTCCTGAATCCAGGGCCGGTGCTCTCTCCACTGCATCACCTAGCTGCCCCTAATATAAACTCTAAAGTATACTACCTGAGATCACATAATTCCAAACAAAATGGTTCCTTGGAAGATAATATAAGAAGCACGCACGTGCTTGTCAGAATCACAAAGGAGATACCTATGCTCTGTCTTCTGGCCCTAAGTCTTTGGAAAGAATAGAAGGTATAAAAACAAGCAAAAGCAAAGAGGACAAGAAAACTGGAAGAAAAAAAAAGCAAACCCAACTCTTCTATATAGATTCTCTTCCCTGAATAATAAATCCATAGGTTATCCATCAATATATGCTTCATCTTACATAAACTTTCTTTTTAAAATAAAATTAGAACTGGGTCCCAAAACACACAAAAATAAGCCTTTATGTTTTATAGGCATATATTAAGTATTGCTGACAATAAGAGGATACTATTTCATGCTAGAAAAAGAAGGTTAAAGAGTTTCACAACCCTTCCAGTGCTACACAAGTTTTAGCTATTGTTACCATTATTGTAACTATTATTAAGTGCTCAAAGGATGTGATAGTAAATTTGTTATAGAAATATGCACACGTACAGTATGCAGTGTCCCAAAAATATATTTTAACCTTTAAAGCTTAAAACTGCACTCTATCTTTTGGGAAACCTTGCTTATTTTTATACGTGGTAATTACATGAATATATGTATATAATTGCCTTTATGCATGTCAATAATGGAACGCATATCATCTCGGGCAAACTGAGACTCCAGGTGACTTTGATGTGCATGGTAGCTATAAATAAACTACAACATAAATTCAACAGTGATATGAATACAAGAAGATAATACAGTGAGAAAGATCACTGATTGGGGAATCAGGGAACCTGAGTTAAAAAATTCTATCTGTGTGACCTTCGTCAAGTTAATTAGCCTCTCTGGGTCACAAAGCTGTTAAGTGTCTGAGGTGGTATTTGAACTCAGGTCTTCTTGTCTCCAGTCCAGCACTTTTTGCACCATACCATGTAGCATATATAATCAAAGTAAGTATATGTGTTTTATATGCATAAGAAGAAGCAGTATGGTGGTAGAGAACAAAAAGCCCAGGTTCAAATTCCAGCTTTATCATTCAAAAGTATGTGACCTTTGCCAAATCATTTCCTTTCTATGAGCCTATTTCCTCCTACATAAAATGGAGCTAAGCCACATGATCTCTAACGTTACTTCCTATTTTCTATGTACACATTGGAACAGGCAACAGCAATGGATCTGTACAGAGCATTCAACAAATACTTTTTGACAAACAAAAATTAATAATTATTTAAGCAGTAGCTTTTAATTTAATTGGAGAAATCCTGCATATGAAATTTCCCATCTGGTAATTGGAGCATGGTCTGAAGGGGACTGATGCAGAAATATACTAGAAATATAACCTGTAAGCCCACACTTGACATTGGAAGATTCCCAAAAGGTTGCTTTTGAAACGCTGAGGATCCCTAGTGCAATGGTTTTTTTTTAATTGCTTTTGTGCAATTTGGAGACATAAAACTTAAAGTCGTCTACCAGGAAGTTACTTAAATGAACTCCCCTGGGGGGCAGTTAGGTGGCACAATGGATACAGCATCGGCCCTGGAGTCAAGGAGGACCCGAGTTCAAAATCAACCTCAGATACTTTACTAGCTGTGTAAACCTGGGCAAAGTCACTTAATCTCTAAATGATTCAATTTTTAAAAAAAGAATTCCCAGGTGTACCCTTGGAGAAACATCACAGTTCTACTAAACATTCTCACAAAGAATATTTTCGTTTATGAAAACTTATCTCTATTAATCATGATCTTCACTTATATTCCCAATCAAATCCAAAGCAAGAAATAAACTGAATGCTGAATATGAAATGCAGATAAAATCTTACAAAAACAATAGTGAAAATAAAGCTATTGGTTAACAGAAACAAAATCAAAGGTCTCACCAATTTTTTTGACTGTGTTCTAATAAACATTTAACAACTCTGTCATACTAAAAGTGTGATGTACCAAATAAAGTTTTCTTTATGAAAAAATTTTTAAAAAGAATCCCCTCAAATCTGAAAATCTTTCCCTAACAATAGATACTTCTTTCCCTAAAATAAAAACACAATTATTCTTGGATTCACAGCAAAGGTTAATCTTGAAATATTTAAATTTATTGGACAGGTAAATAATCTGATAGTGTCTAGCATCTTCCTTATATGGCCAATACAAACTTCAAAAACAAGATACTTTCTTGGTGGAGATTTAAGAACAGTTTTGTAGGCTTTTAATTTGAGGCTTTATCTATTTACCATAGCCCGAATAGATAAGTTGTCCTTTGAGGAGCCTAAATAAACTCATTTTCATATGTAGAATGCAGTACCTATTAAGTAAAATATGCTTTATATTGAATCTGGGCACATTGAGTTGATGTAATAGCTCCTTTGAAAAACTCCTTTATGCCTTTTTACTCAGTGTAACTCAGTTTACCCAGTGTGTTCTGTTTGGGGAACAACAAGGGTCAACTAGAAAGCATCAGGGGACAGCAATCAAGATAGTGAAGGGCTTCAAAATCATGTCACTAAAAGGACTAGGCATGTTTAACCCGAAGAAGAAATATCCTAGGAGAAGACCTAGCAGTTATTTTCCTTTCTCTGAAGAGCTAACAAATGGAAACACAATGGGCCTTATTCTTCTGGAGCCTAGAAAGCAGAATCGGGACCAATAGGATGGAATAAGCTAGGCAGCATAGGAGGTGGATAGAGCGCTGGACTTGAGTTTGAATCTTGCCTTACCCTATACTCACCAGCTCTATCACTTAACCTCTCTGCACCTCAGTTTCTTCAACTGTACAATGAGGCGGCTGGACTCACTGGCCCCTGAGGTCCCTTCCAGCTCTAATTATATGATCCTATGCTAAGTTGCAGTGAGTTCAGTTTGGGTCTTTGTAGGGAAAAAGCTTCCTAGTACTCAGAGATGTCTAAAATCGAAATGGTATGCCACAGGAAATAGGTCAGCGTCCAAGTCTTTCTGCAATGATTGGAAGACTGCTTGTCAGGTATATTATAGAAGGAATCCTTTTTCATGTATGGTTAGATTGATACCTTTTGTAGTCCATGATTTGTGATTCTAGGTTTGACTTGGTTTCCCACATTTGCAGTTTGTGCTTGCTGATACATTGCAGCCTCAAAACAATGAGCAAAAACCTTCCCCTAAATTTGTGGCAAGATGTCTTCATCAACCTAAATTCAGTTGATCACATTTTTAGCACAATGATAGCTAAAAAGAATAGAAGCATTCTATAAAAATAAGGTTGATTGAGTAGTCAGGCACAGTCCTTTGCATTAGGCTTTAATGAGTCACCTTCTAGACACTAACCAAATGATGACTTCTGATCATTCAAGGCTATTTTTTCTTTATGACTACCAGGATCTTTCCAACTGAAAAAAAGGGGTGGGAAGAAGTAAAGCCAGGGAACCAACAGCACACATTAGCAATGGTATAACCCACTGTAGGTTAAGATAAATCAAAATAAATTAATTTTAAAAAGAGTAATTTGTAGCCATTCTTATACGCTTTATAAAAGAAACATTCAGAACTCTTGACAGAATCTTTTATTTTTGTTCAATAGATTATGCTCATTATTAACCTTGTTATGGAGGTAATGCTAAGATAGTTTATTTACCCTAGAAGATACTATGACTACTGCTGTTTTTTTTTAATTTAAAAAGCTCTTCTCACTAATCCTCAGTAAAATTAATATAGATAAATATTAACCAAGAGTCTTCAAAATTTTTTTTCTAAAGTCCTCTGTAGGCTTCAATGTGTAACCATTTTACTCTTGTATATAAATTCATTTCTTAAACTTGCAAATCACTGGAGAAAAATGCAGCTCTACAAAAACAATGAAATCAATCTATTTTCAAAGCCATAATGTGATGACACCATTTCTCATCTTCACCTAGCAAACAAAACTGAAAGAATTGATTAAATGGAAATTAATTACTAGAGCTTCCAGTGTCTTAACTTATAAAATGGCGCCAACTACAAGGAATGTGTCACACTAGAGATCCAAACCCTACCCAGAGGGCCTATCACTTGACTTTCAACTTAACATTCAAGTTGTCAACTGTATTTTGTACAGCCCTGAATCATTTAAGCCTTGAAAGATGCCTCATTACCTATATACCTTGGAGATCAGTAAGAACATTGTGGCCAACTGCTGACAGTTCCAAAAGTGCTTGCCTGACACACACAGTAGGCATTTATTAAGTGCATGTTGACTGGAGATCACAAAATCATTAAAGTGCGCACAGAAAATAAGGATATGATGGTAGTTGATGATGAGAATTGGGGGAGGGGTCCTGTGACCATTTGAAAAAACAGCAATTGTGTAATTTATACATCAATCATGAATAATTTCATTAACATCCCTTACCCTCAGAATGAAGGCACTGAATCTTGAAACAATTACTTACTATCTTCGTAACACTGGGAACATCATTTCTCTCTCTCAATCTCAGTTTCTTCATCTCCAAAATGAACTAGATCAGGGGAGTCAAACTCAAAGAGAAACAGGGGCCACTAAACCATGTATAGGGATTCCTTCAGAACACATATTTACTTTAAAAACCCACATATTAACTACCTATGTTTATTACTTTTTTTTTTTATTAATTCTGTTAAGCATTTCCCACTTTTAATCTGGATTGGGTTCCCCTCAGGAATGTTGTAGACTACAGATGGTCCATGGGCTCTGTGTTTAATACTTCTGGACTAGATCATCTCTGATGCCCCTTCTAGCTGTAAAATTATAATCCTATGACTATCCCTTATTTAATTTTATTTTAAAATTTCCTGTGTGGATTAGCACACAGCCTTCTACATAATAGGTGCTCAATAATTATTGAATTGAGTTATGGAGAAAACTACCACTATGTGAATTACTATGTGAATTAGCTTCTTTCAGTCCAAGATGGGATCATCTTTTTAATCCACCCATCCTAGTCTTCCATTTCAGTCAACAACACCAAAGGTACCATGTAAATAAAGAAGGTACAGTGAATTCACAGACTGGGTTTTACTGTATCATATCTAATGTCTTAAGAGATAGAACTCATACTTTAGCTGTTTCTTATCTGTGGTCCAGATTTTATCTTTCATAGCTTTTTTCTTAAAGTAGCTACTCTTAATATAGTAAATTAGATTCTTGTTTGCAATATTTTTACTTCATTCTAAGGTTACATTTAATAATTGCATAATACTTTGATGCAAAAAATTCCCTTTGTTGCTGGATTCAAAATGATTCTCACTTTCTTGGTAGTATCAGCAATCCAAAATCATTGTTTCTCCTCTAAACATTTAGTCCTAGGGATTCTAATCCAGGAAATGTTAATATTGATGCCCTCTTTCTTTCAAAAAAAGTGATGCTGATATTATTCCACACTTAAATAAAGAATGATGATGGTAGTTTTAAAGGCTATTTTTTTCTTTTAAAAGGTAGTACACATTGAAAAAAATGCATTCATTTGTTCATTTACTTTATGATGTCCTAGGAAAAACAATTTTAAGGACTCCAAAAATAATTAAAATCAAACTTTTAGGGAGTTTTATTTTATACTTTGTTTACTAGAATTTAATAATTTAAGATTTTCCTCTCTGTATTTTTTTCATAGTTCCATTTTTACTTTTAAAGGGTACTTATTAGAAGGAGAGGAGAATACATAGAAATTTTTTCTCAGCAATTTAGCCTTTGCAGTTTAGCAATTTAATATCACTCCTTATATTTGCCCTTACTGTTGTTAGCCTATAATTTTTTTTTCCTGTTGGTAATAATTTGAAGCCTTCAATCAGTATCACTGGAAATTTAGAAGCCTTCAGTTAGTATCACTGGAAAAAGGGAAAGATCATTAACATGTGCCTTTGTGATTAAAATCTTCAGACTAAGGTCTATCAATCCACAATCCCAAAGAGTCATACTCCATGACATTTTTTCTGAAAAAGAGTTAACATAGAGATCAATCTATTTCTATAACTATATAATTTCAATGCTACTGGTATTACTACTATTACTATTACTACTACTACTACTACTACTACTACTGATAATAATAATAATAGTAATAATAACTTTTTTAGATTTTCAAGGTATTTTATACATATTATCTCATTTGATCCACACACCAACACTGTGAGGCAGATGCCCTTATTATTTCCTTCTTACAGATAAAGAAACTGAATCACAAAGGTAATAACTTGCCCAGGGCCAACACAGCTAGTATGAAGTTCTTTTTACCTCAAAGGATAGCAACCCATTCACTACACCTTCTAGCCACCTAACACAAGTATTTAAAAAGTAGAGAATTCAGGCAACTAACATTTTTATTATTTTTGTTTACTGAGTCATACAAAGAGGCAATATAGCAGAGTGAAGTGCTAGGTGCATGGCCAGAAAGAGTTGGGGTTCAAATCCTACTTCTGCAATTTGCTACCTTTGTGACCTGGGAAAGTCTTTTACTTCTATTCATTTCAAGAAACTCATTAGATATTATCCATTAATTCATGGGTGGATGATATGGTTAAATAACTTGGTTTAAGTAATTTCCCCACCACCACCAAATTGACTAGTCATTTTGAGCACTGTTTAGTCACAGCCTTTGTCTGAAGATAAGAAAAACAAAAATTTTAAGCCTACCATTTGGACCAAGGTACAGTTGTTGAAATTAATTTGATAAAAAGAAGTTCTCTTCTCCACCATAATATTAGTTTCTATACCTCAAGGTCTTCTAAGGCTCTATCTGGTGTATTTTTATCTCTCTGTAGAAATCACCTTACAGACCACTCCAGATTCATGAGTATTTCTATTGTATATTCTATGAGAATCCCAAGAAAAGAGCCACCACTGTTCTTATAACCTTTGTCATTCAGTGTTCAACAATCCCTAATGCTTCTATTTAAATATAATTTCCAAAGAAAAGCTGTCTCAAAAGGAGAAATGTCAATACAGAACCAGTATCAATGTGTGTAATTTGAATATAAGACCCAACCATGAGTATCCCTTTAAATAATCTGTCTCTTGCTGGTTACTTAATTGACCTATACAAAATAAAAAGCCAGGTTAAAAATTATGTGTGTGTATACACACACACACACACACACACACACACACACACACACGCACGCATATATGTATGTATGTATATGTATATATGTATGTATGCATACACACATATGTATATCCTCTGAGAGTTTACTATCAAAACTCAATAAGTATACTTGACGCGTACTAGCTGTGTGACCCCGGGCAAGTCACTTAACCCCAACTGCCTAAAAAAAAAAAACTCAACAAGCCAACTAAACTTTGTGACTTTGCAACAAAACTAATAAATCAATATGACTACATATTTATTATTCTTAGTCCATCTTTTTAAAAAATGTTGACTTTAAAGACTTAGAATACTAATGGAATTTTTAAACTGCCAATAATGACCAAACATATAACTCAGCAACAATAGAATCACCCAAAAGCAAGGCTGTCAGTGAGTTAATAAGCATTTATCAAATGCTTATTATATGCCAGATATTGTTCTAAGTGCTGGCAATACAAAGAAAAATTTTAGAAACAGTTCCTGCTCCCAAGAATCTTAAATCTAATGGGGAAGACGACACAAAAGAGCTATATGTACAAACAAGGCACAAAAAGTAGCCATTTCAATGAAGTTTAAGTTGTGCATGGTACCTTGAAGTTCAGCACACTCAAGTTCAGTCAGAATATGAGATAAAAATGAATCCTGAAGTCTAAACTCTGCTACAGAAGAAAATACCTAGTCTCAGGAAATTTTAATGATGCCATCTCAGCTTACTTTTAATTCCTAATGTACTTTCAATACCATGGACTCAGAAACCATCACAAAAATGAACTAAGTTTTGGATGGCTACTCATGTTGCCATCATTTTTCTCTTACTTTAATAGATTCACTCTTTTAATATATATCTATACCTATCTCTATACATTTAACCCTTACACAAAGATGGATAAAGTCTAGTGTCTGCCCTTAAGAAGCTTTAGTCTAGTTGGGGTTCAGAAAAGTAGATATTATATAAGATGCAACATAATAAATAGCCATAAAGAGATATAACATGCCGTGGGAGTTGAGAATAGGGAGATTACCTTTTCCTGGCTCCTATTCCACTCTCCCATTTAGAACATAACCCCTCAGGGCAGGGACTCTCTTTGCTTTGGTATCCCTCAAGCCCAATCTAGTCCTTGACATATAACAAGCACTTAATAAATGCCTTTTCATTCATTCATTTAATGCTAGGAAGCCCAATTCTCTTGTACACCTAATGGTTAGGAAGATTTTAATGTTGAATTGAAATCTGACTGCAATTTCTTTAGATTGCTTCTAGTTCTGCATTTTGAGGCCAAGGAAACAAGTCTACTACCTTGTTCAAATGACCTTCTAAATACTTGAGAATGGTCACCATGCTCTCCCTAAGTCTTTTCTTCTCTAGACTAAACACTATATCTTCCCTCCCCTTCTCAACCCATCCCATCATTTCATCAAATTACTCTGTTATGGAATGATTTCAAGTCCCTTCACCATCTCAGTTGTCTTCTAGATGTGCTCCAGCTTGTCAGTGTGTTCCTTAAAATGTGGCACTCAAAAGTGAATTCAGTAATTTGCATGTTGTTTGACAGAAGTAGAATATTGTGGGATGGTCACCATCATTTTGAACATTATGCTTCTTTGGGGCTTATGCAGTGATCCTTTGAGCTTCCATGTCATATTAGTGGTTCATCTTAAAACCATGAAATTGTCAGAGTGAAAATAACTTTAAAATAATTTAATAACTTAAAACAACCCACAACTATATGCCTTGTAGCACTTTCCATGGTGAAAAGAAGAGGATATTGTGTTTAAAAAACGTTTTATGACCATCTAACTCCTAGTGTTGCTGTGAGGAGCAAATGCACTAAAATAAATGCACTAAGTAAAGCACTTAGCAAAGTACCTGGCACATAATAGCTACTTAATCAGTGTTTCCTTTCTTTCTTTCTCTTTTTTTAAGTTGCAAATCTCACCTCCCCAAGTCATACACTTGGGCTAAGCCAAAATTTGGCTTAGTCCAGTAGATTCAGGCTTAAAGATGGAACAGGTACTCATAAACCATAAAATCCAATGGAAAACTGCTTTAATAAGCAAATAATAAAAAGTCATAAAATAGAAATTCTTTCCACAGTCAAAGGATCAAGAACTCAAGGAAATGACCTATGGGTAGAATTCAGGAAAAGAGCTCTGACAAATTTCCCCAAATCCCCTTTCTACTCACATACCCCCATCCTTTTGTATTTCAAACCACCAATATGTCAAGAAATAGACAGGACTACACTAACAGGCAAATGTAGGGCCATGACACCTACAACATGCCCAGGAGTCTGTCTAAGCTTCTACCACAATTGTTTTAATCCTACTAGAATGTATTTTACATATACACTCAAGTGTAATATATTTTATTCATGTAGTATATTTCACATATATTCAGCTCACCTGGCTATGTGATCTGTATTGATTTGAATGTTCTGCCAGTGATGAAGAGCACAACACATCCATGCCAAGTGTCTTATGTTTCTCTTGTCCATCCTTCCACAAGTTCCCCACAGGTCAGGCCATATGCTTGCAAGCCTTGCTTGCTTTTTCCTGACATTATGATTCCAATGGAGCATTTCAGTGAGTAATTTGTTATTCATTGAATTATTATTTTTGTATATGCAGATACCCTAATTCTGTTGCATGATAGCACTATCTACTCATATAATTGTGCTTATTCCCCAAGATTTTGTCCTATGCCTTCCTTTCTTCCCCCTCTATACTATTTCACTTGGTGATTTTATCAGATCTTAGGGATTTGATTATCATCTCTATGCAGATGTTTTGAGTATCTATTGATGCAGCCCTAATCTCTCTTCTGACCTCTAGTCTCTCTTTCCAGCTGCCTTTTGGATATCACAAAATGGATAGCTTTAGACATCTTAAACTGAATATGTCCAAAACTGAACTATGTTCCCCCCGCCCCGACTTCCTAACTTCTCTGTTACTGTAGAGGGCACCACTGTTCTCAAGGAATATTCTTCCTACTGTCCCATATTTTGTATATGCAATATTCTATTCCTCCAGTAAAACAATAATTCTCTGTGAAAATGGAGTTTTTTTTCTCTTTTATCCCTAGCGTCTAGCACAGTTCTATGCATGCAATAGTCACTTAATACATATTTGCTTCATTGGATTGAATTATTTCGGCCCAATTAAGTCTTATTTTTTTTGAGAAGCAATGGGGGTTAAGTGACTTGGCCAGGGTCACATGACTAGTGAGTACCATCTGTCTGAGGCTGGATTGTAACTCAAGTCATCCTGACTCCAGTACCAGTGCTCTATTCACTGCACCACCTAGCTACCCAAAACCTATATATTATTTAAATTTTGGGTGTTTTCTTGGTAAGGGGGAGGCAATCAGGGTTAAATGACTTGCCCACGGTCACACAGGTAATACATGTCTGAAGTTGGATTTGAACTCAGGTCCTCCTGATTCCAGGGCTAGTGCTCTATCCACTATGCTACCTAGCTTCCCTCAGCCCAATTAAATCTTGAAGACAAAGATGATATGAATCACAAAGTCTAGATTGAGCACCAAGAATTCTGGCCTTCAATCCCAAATAACCAGTAATGATACAAGGAGTTTTCTATGAATTTTTTTTTTGAATTTAAGATCAGTTTCCCCTTGGGTCAGCCAAGTCCAAAGTTGCTTTTGTGACTATAAATTAAACAAAAAACATAAGCAACACAGACTAGAGCAGCTGCTCTACCCAAATTAATATGCTGCCTTGCTTCTGCTTAAATTATTTTTAATCATTTTAAACTCTTAAATGATCTCAGATTAATATCAGGAGAAACAGTTCTACTGATGTACAATGATCCAAATATATATATAATCCAACAGGAAATTTCAAACAATTGTCATTTTTATATAGGGAGATTTTGTTCCTAAAAACTTACTTCATTTACTCCATTTCCCATTATGTTGTCTATTGTCATTGTTTCTTAAATGTACTAAGATGTAAAATAAATTTATAAAAAATTTAAGACTGTCATCAGTAAAAAGGGGGGGGGGATATTTTGGTTGTTATTTTAAATCCCTAGAGAGGGCCAATATTTTCCAAATGTCCAAGTAGAATGGAAAAATAGAATCATGAAATGGCTTTTTCCATCAAGAATTACAGTAACAAGAAAATACATCTTTAGTCCTGGGAGATAAAGCATTTTCTCTTTTTTATTTTTTTAGCACAATGAGAGAGAAAGTAACATACAAAAATCAACCTGGCAAGTAATGGTTTACTCAGTAATAGACTAGCTCTGCAGGGGATTAGTTTTGCTTTCATCAGAAAAGTCCTCCCTGCACTGAGAACTTACTATTAAGAGTTTAATGATATTGCAATAGTATTTGAGACAGCAAAATATTACATTGAAAAAAAGGGAATCAAAATTCTCACAAAGTTGCCATTGTCCCTATTGCAGCTATCCTTTCAATTTTCAAATAGGGAATTTATTGAGAGATTAGGTTTTTCTTTCCATCTTTAGTGCTACCTTTTCCTCACTTCTTATTTATTTTGAAAACAGGAACAATCCAGTTTTCTGCAGGCATAACCTATTGCTGAAAGGTTATGTGCTATCAGAGCCATAACTAGCAATTCTTACCCTTTGGGCAAGCAATACAAACTGTACCTGAGGAAAGCAGCATAACATATATCTTTAAAACAACTGGTAATTCCTGATAGGAAAATAATAGGAGAAGCAATTAAAACAAATTTGGTCCAATGGAAAGAGGATTTTGTCATTATATTGACTTCTGTGCTACTAGAGTAGTCTGCTAAACTTTTAAGACCTTCTAAATTGTATTGCCTGAGTGAAAGCCCACTCATCCTGACCTAGTTATGGTTCTGTATACTATAGACATGCTCAGTCCATGTCCTATTGAAACTGGTCACATGGTACTTCTTCTGGTACCTTCTGTATGCATCAGGCGTTTGTTTCCCTAACTAGTACAAATGATCAAAGTTGGCCAATGTAGCAGAACATTTATGTTTTTCCCAGCACTGTGGTTTCTACACAAGTACAATTTCCCACTCGCTTGTTAAAGATGTGATACTGTGTTAGGTCCTGCTGATATGGATAATTATAGCATCTGTGGAAACAAACCTGTTACCTAAGGTTGAAAAGCAATTTTTCTTCCATCTTTTACTCCCTCAAACAGAACTTCCCCCCAACATTTTTCTTTTACAAAGAGTTTACAAAAATCTGTATTTTTTCAAATACCTTAGTATCATTTTGGGGGGAAAGTACTTTAAAAAATATAAATAATTCATGCTGAGGTAAAAATCAGCTATCATTAATAATCACCAATTACATTTATTGAGGCATCCTTTCTATAGTTTATGGAAAGGCATATAGGATTTTCTGTAATATAAATATTTTGTATACCTGAAAGTAACAAAAACTGTCATGGATAAATGTGAAATCCACATCTTATAGATTGCTGATGAAAGTACTAAAATTCTTTTTGTCCCTTTTGGCCCAAGCAACAGAGGGATTGCTTCTAATAATGCTGTGCAGAAACCAGTTTTCATAAACTGAATTTAAAGGCATGATTTTCTCACAAGTCAAACTGTAAACTATAAGTGAGCATCACCCTTGATTAAGCACTATTTCTATAATTTGGTGATTATGTAATTATAACAGAAAAACAATTACAGAATTGTCCAAATGCGTTTTAGAGGAGTTGAAGGGCAGCATTCTTGCCTAAGCTAATTGTCTTAGGAAGGGCAAGTCCAATCTAATCCAATAAACATTTATTAAGCTCCTTCAACACACCAGGCACTGTGCTAAGCACTGGGATTATAATTAATCAAAATAAAGAAAGTCCCTACCTCACAAGCTTATTATCTAAAGGGGGAGACAAAATATAAAAGGAGGCTGGAAAGTGGAGGAGAGGGGCAGATGAGACACCAGAAGATACCCTGTGCAGGGGTATCTTGTTCTGTGGAGCTGAAACCAGGCAGGGCAGCAGGACTCTCTATGAAGAAAAGCAATGGGAGGAATTGGTATTCCATCCTCAGGCCCTCCAAAAAGAGGACAGAAGAGGCTGAGAGGTGAGATCAAGTGAGCAACCCTTATGTCACAAGTTGATCATGTGCATCCCCAAGCAAAGCAATTGTTTCTTCCTCTGTACTCCGAAGTACTTACGGTCTATACCAAACAATTGTGAATCATTGCATATGCCTATTACATAATTGTGTTTGTTTTATGTCATGCACAATGAACCAACCAGCATTTATCAAGCATCTATTATAAACTAAGCAAGATAAGTTTCTTAAAGCCAGGGACAGTGTCTTCTTTTTCTTTTTTCTTTTCTTTTTAAATTTCCAGGTACCCACCACTGTGCTAGGCACATAATAACTGTTCCCTCCCAAAAAAAAATTCTTTCTGGAGGAGTCTGGCTTTTGATCCCATGTGCTACCAAATCCATGCATGTCCCAACATTCAATCACTGAGAAACTAAAATTATATAATTGACTATGAATGATTCATTCTAGTGGAAGGGAGCAAAAGTGAAGATAATCCAAAAGTTACCTTTGGAGTGCATTTCTCAATTTGCTTTTGTTTATCTGTTTGGAGTTTTGTTTGTTTGTTTGTTTGTTTTTGGCAGCAGCAGTAACAATCTTACCTTCCTTGCTAATGTTGTCTTAGACTGTTATTAAAATGAGCTTCCTTTCCCCAAGTACTCATCAACTTATTCAATGAGTAGCAGGAAACCCAGAAGTATATTCAGTGAAGACTAGTGCTTCATCATAAAATGTGAGTCAAGACACCCTTAGAGGCTGTGTCAAAAATAGGCATAGACTAGAGGGAGAGAAATCGCAGTGGGAATTTGCACATGGGAGCCATCCACAGAGTTAAAGACAGAGATAACAGTTTTTAAGATCAATTTGATGAATACAGCCCTGGCCTTGGAGTCAGGAGGACCTGAGTTCAAATCCAGCCTCAGACACTTAAACACTTACTAGTTGTGTGACCCTGGGCAAGTCACTTAACCCCAACTGCCTCACCAAAAAAAAAAAAAAGACTGGAGACAGAAAGTATAACTAGGAATTATCACATGGACAAGGATGGCTCTTTTTCCTTTTCATTTACCTGCCTCTCAAACATGTGACTTCTCCAAAGTTCAGTGATGCTTTCTCTCTTAATAATCTCATCTACTTGAAGGACTTAAACCAACATTTCATGAGGCCTAAATGTCTCTCTAGTCCTGACTACTGCCGAGTTCTGGGTCCGTATTTCCAAATCCCTGTTTGTGAATATGGAGGATACAGTGACACATGGGAAAATATATGAACAGATACAAGGTAAAATAAGAAAAACCAGGAAAATAATACACACAATGATTACAACAATGTAAAAGGAAAAATCCCCAAAAAAAGAAAAAGAAAAAAGAAAATGCTGGGTAATTATAAAGACTGTTTGGCCTTAGGAACAGCTAGGTGGCACAGTGGATAGAGCTCCAGACTTGGAGTCAGGAAAATCTGAGTTCAAGTCCAGCCTCAGACACTTGACACTTACTAGCTATGTGACCCTGGGCAAGTCACTCAACCCTCACCAAAAAAAAAAAAGTTTGGCCTTGATGAAAAGATGAGAATAAGGCACCTTCCTCCTCTTTTTAGAGCTTTCCATATATCATCCAACTTACTTGATGCTGGACTGCCTTTTTTCCCTCTTTTAAAAAAAAATTCTTTATAATGAAGGATGTCCTCTGGGTAGTAAAGGAATGTATTTCACAATGAAAGTGACACAAAAATAAAAGATATTAATTTTTTAAGAATAAAAAGGGAGGAATATCTTTGAGAGATACTTCAGAGGTAGAATTAATAGAACTCGGCAACTGACCAAAAAGGCTAAAGGAAAGACAGGAAGGAGTCAAGGAAAGTCAGATTTCTGTCACGTGTATCTTGGGTAAAAGGGAGCACAAAGCAGAACACATCTAAAATGATGCATTTCTATGTCAACCATACCCCTCAATCCCAGCCATCTTTTCCTCCTGGAAAAAGGAATGGGGACTGGACCTAACATATTACTAGCATAGGGAGCTCCCTGCGAGAGACTCCTCTACCAATGCAGGTGAACAATTCCTCTACAACTTGTCATCTTAGGATGCTTCATAGAGTAGGGGTGTTCGACTCCAATGGAAATGGAATTCTGTTTGCTTCATGTTGACTCAGAAAACCAAAATCAATATTATCTATGTCACAGTATATTTTTATTTATCTTGTTAGACATTTTTCCAATTACATTTTAATCTGAGTTGTGCCCAAGTTTGACACTTCTGCCCTAGAGTACTGAGTGATTAATGACTTGGCCAGGGTCAAACAGCCAGTATCTATCAAAATAGTACTTAAACCCAAATTTTTCCTGACTCTGAGGCCAGTTCTTTATCCACTACACCATGCTGCATTCCTTGACTTCTATATTTCTGTTATTACTATCACAATCTATTGTCAAGTCCTCTTGTTTCTGTCTGTGCAGTATCTCTCATATATAACCCTTTTTCTTCCTTTTACGCAGCAATTAACCTGGCACAGGCCCTCAGCACCTCATGCCTGGAGGTCTCTCTGCTTCTAATCTCTCTCCACTCCAGTCCATTCTTTATTTAGCTATCAAAGTGGTCTTCCTAAGGTGCAAGTCTGACCATATAACACACCCCACATGCACATACCCTAAATTAATCAACTCTAGTGGTTCTCTACTACCTCCAAGAATAGATATAAAATCTTCTGTTTGGCTTTTAAAGCTCTTCACAACCTGGCTTCTTCCTTGTCCACTCTTCTTATACCTTACCACCTCTCCTCTGCCCTGTCCCACATGTCTAGTGTCCCCCAGTGATATTGGCTTCCTTGGCATTCCTGGAACCCAACACTCTATCTCCTGATCCCACACACTTTTACTTCCTGTCCTATACACCTAGAATTCTTTCCCTCCTCTCTACCTCCTAGTTTCACTGGTTTGCTTCAAGTTTCAGGATATCTTCCATCTTCTGCAAGAAGCCTTTCTTAGTACTCCTTAAGCTTAATGCCTTCCTTCTAAGACTACCCCCAGTTTATTATATATAATGTATGTATATATACATATGTATACATACACATACATGCATACATTATGTATAGTGTTGGTACATACCTGTCTGCATATTGTCTCCCCCTTTAGACTACAAGCTGCTTGAGAGCAGGGACTATATTTTGCCTTTCTCTGCATTCCCTGTGCTTAGCACAGGACCTGGGTCATGGTTGTCATGTAATAAAAGTGGGTTGATTGCCTCTGAAACAGTCTCCCTTGCAAGAATTACCTTAAGTACTCTTCCATTTAAACTGATTTACTCACTATCCTAAAAATATACTTTGCCTGTTCATGCTTTGATACTTTTGTCCACACTATCCTTCTATCTGGAATCTGGCCCTTTCCCCCAACTCCAGGAGATTTAAGAATAAAGGCAAATGATTTTTTGAAAGAAGTAGACTTCTTGATTGATAAGACAGACTTGATAAGACTTGTTGACATCTTAAAGAGGGTGTCATTATCTTAGATGCTATCATCCTGAAAAGGATGGCAATTTTGCCCCTTCCTCTGCTCCTAAACATGCCTCTTATTAGTAGGTTGATCACAAATGCATCTTCCTGAACCTCTTCTGAGTCTATTTCTATTTTTCATTTTGTATTATTGCAGAGAGAAATTAGTTCCTTAATATGATCATTAAGAGATACTATATCATATTAGAAATTAGTGAACTGATAATGTCATTTGGATCAGAATGACTATTGAGTTATCCCAAGGCAAAATTAGCTTAAAGTTGCTAATGATTTTTTAAACTCTGATTACTATTTTGTAGAGACAAATCAAACACAGGACTCAATGTGATTTTTAATCATATTTTAAATAGTTTAAATCTATTGTATTATTTATTTGTACACTTGTCACAGGGCCTGAAGATAAATGGACCCATGTGATGGTTATCTTCAAGTAACCTTCTGAGTTATCACGTGGAAAGGTGATTAGACTTTTTCTGCTTGGTACCAGAGAATAGAACAAGGAACAATAGGTAAGCATGTTTGTCTTTGTTATAAGAAAAAACTTACTAACAATTAGAGCTATTAAAAATGGAATGGGCTGCCTTAGAGAGAGAAGTTTTCCACTCACAAGGGATCTTTGAACACAGTTCTATGACCACTTGTAGGGAATATTGTAAAGGGAACTCTTATTTAGATATGTATAAAACTAATCAGGGCTTCTTAACCTTTTGTGTCATATAACCCTTTGGCAAGCTGGTGAAGCCTATGGACCCTTCTTAGAATAATGTTTGTTTACTACATTTATATAAAAAAAAGAAATGCTAAATTTCAGTTAGAAGCTAGTGAAAATAAAGACGAAATTCTTTCCCATGCAAGTTCATGGACTCCATGAAATCTAACCATGAACTCCTTAGAGATCTATGAACTCAAGGCTAATAAACCCTGTACTAATGGTCCCTGAGTTCTCTTCCAACACAGTTTCTGTTACCTTTTTGGTAAACTGAGTGGGTAGGTGTCATGTAGCAGTAATGTGGTTTTCTATTATGGTAGAAAGAGTCTGGACCTCTTCTAACATCACAAGAACCTGAGAATGTATATTGTTAATGACATCCCCTACACTCAGGACAACTGCTACTGCATAATCTCCCTAAGGATTCTATGTCTCAGGATATCCAAAAGAGTTGTGGGAGAGATGGAACCTTACTGATCTACTGTAGTTCTTTTGAACAAGTCATTATTATTTAAAGAATCCCTTAAAACATCTAAACACTATTCTTCTGAGCACCAGAAAGGCTGATGGAAAATCATCTATGTGATTTCTGGTCACATTAGAATAAACAAATTCATGAATGGTCATTCCAAGCCCTTAGGAAACCTCCATTTTCCAACTTCCAAGTGAATATGAGAATGGTAGGTTGGAAATGAAAATTGCATTTCATTTCTGAATCTAGGAAGATAGTACTTCCTCACCATGCCTGTCTCAGATTATGCAACAACAACAACAAAAATCAACAAATGTATTTTCAATTGACTCTAGATGTCACAAACCCCTCCATTTTAAAGAAAGCATATTCCAACCATCTATAGTATCTTCTTGTGTGAGAATAGTGATGATGAAGACTGATGCAATAACCACCACTGGGGACAGATTCACTGACTGTACAACTCCATAGGAACCACTTAAATGCAAAATGCTTTCATGATGGTAGCCAAAATCAAATGAGAAGAAGGCTGGCAAAAGCCATGTTAATCAAAGCAACTATAAACCACTGTTTCATGAATTACAGGAAAACATTTAAACTCAGTTTATCATCTAATGCTTCCATGTTCATCTGTTTGATGTTTTAGGAAGAATGCAAAATCCTCACAACGTTTCATAGAAATAAATGCTACACTATGTGTATCAAGAAGAATGAGTTGAAGCCTCAGCCCTATCACAGATTTTTTTCCTCAATAACAGTAAATAAAAAAACAATATCAATCATTACAATTGCTTCCATCACCACATTCAATCTCTAGATCTTAAACAATTTCATCCTTAATATGCTTCAAAAGCAGAAAATAGCACCTTTTGAAAATATAAGGGGGGACATGAAGGCCAAGCTTAAAAACTTTATTAAGCTTATCTGTAGGTGTCTCATTTGCAAATGAAGGAGCAAGTCTTTATCAACAACTAATGGAATCAAACCAGAGCTAAAAACCACAAGGCCAGCATGATGTTCCAAAATAACCTTCAAAACATTCTGACAATGGAAAGAAGACTAGCTAACAGATTTCGTGTTAAATTTATATCAAACTGGCATAAACAACTAGAATGAGTAAATCTACATTTACATAACCGAGTTACCCATATTTCAATTTAAAAGACACCATAAAGAAGGGAAGCATAACACTATAAGCTCTCTAAACAAATATGAAAATATTGTTACTTTTCCAGATGTCTTCTGGTTGTCATGGTATCACTTATGTGCCTCTCCCTACCCTCATTCTTTTTCTAGGTATCAACCCACGGGTGATTTTTTGTTCTAACTTGAAAGCTAATATTATGTATTTGTTATCTGCTTCAACTTATAGACCTGTTGAGCAGAATCAATTAATATAGAGACATTTTGAAAAGCCCTGGATTTCCTTAGCAGAAGAGGTAGAATATCCATAGTAGATGGAAACCAGATCTCTTTCATACTTCATTTTACCTCAGAAAAATTTATCTTCAGAAGGGTGTGTTGCTTGTGTTTTTTACAACATGTTTACATATATAAATTTCCAAACAAGTAACGTTTTCAAGAATGCATTATCAATTATAAACAAAATACATTAAATCCATATTTGACTTCAAACTTTTAACAATAAAAGCACACTGAATTTTAGTGCATAAACATTTCTAAATTTAATGCTAGATAGATTTCAGCTGGTGTACAACCCGTATTATACTTTAAAGATACGGCACATTTTCAGAAGCCTACCAAAGGAATTCATTTTTTAAAAATCCTCTTAAATTAGGATGGTTGATTTTTTTTAATACTTCCCTTAAAAATCTGGCGAATATAGTTATGTTTCAATAGGGCACAATGGATAGATTCTTGGCTTTCCTTTAATTTATTCTGTCTCACTTATGGAAGATGTGCCTGAAAACCTTCAAGAAGATTAAATCTAAGCGGAATCTGTTGCAATACATTGATCATCTTAGTTAAGTTACAGTGGCGGGAGGAGGGATTAAGTGTATTCTGAGTTACCTACATGCAACAGGAGGTCTCCTCTCTGTCTTTCCTCTTGTCAGTTTCACAGCTGTATACCTCCCTTTAAGTTATGTTTTCTCTCCTTTTGCAGGAGAAAGCGTCTATCATTTCAATGATAAAAATGTAAATGCAACTAAAGTTACATCTACTGTTCTTCCCCACACAGTGAGCCTATATTAATTTCATTCCACTGCTTTTATTGCACTAATTAGACAGTGAAGAGGAGTTGACTCAAGGGAATGCTGTTTTCTGAGTGTGGTATAATATGTTAAATAATGGGATTAAAAGCACCTGCGGTATCTTCGTTCTGTGCATGCAAATTGCGTTTAGCAAGCAAATAACCGCACCCGTTCGAATAAAGTGGGAGAGGGGGGAGGGAGGGGAGAAATGTACACAAGTGTTTCAAGTAAAAATATGTCAGCCCCACACATGTCCTGCCATCCAGCTTCATTAAGCAGATATCAGCTACGCACACATTCTACACACGCAGATCTCCCGGGACGTATAGATGAATTACAGTAATACTCTCGAAAGCATTTCGCAGTCTGTTAATTAAGAAACTGGACTGGGGAGGATCAGATTGCAAGGATCTTTTAAGGTAAGCCACCTTCCCTCTTGCGCCTGTTTTCGCTCTTGCAAAGACAATAAAGACCTAGGGAGAATCTCACTCAGCTGGAGGTGAAAGGAAAAATACCTACCCATTCCCACATTAGCCGCACCTCGTTATCTCTCTCTAAGGAAGTGAATCCACAAGTCCCTCACCAGTACTGTCACACTCTAACAGCTAAAGACAAGTTCAGAACCATGGAAAGGGCTTACAAGCAAGAGTTGCCTTGTACATACATCCAGAGAAGAGGGGGAAAGTGGAAGTGGTGCAGGTTTGCTTGCCCTGGCCACTCTAACACTTACCGGTGTCTGCTGGGACTGGAGTCCGGATCTCTTGGTAGATCCCTGCTTTGAACTTAACCTTTTCCAGGATTCCGCGAACCTTCCCCGACTGGCGCTCCGGCTCCTTCTCCGGTTTTCCGCTCCCTCTTCCTTATCCGAGCCTCCTCTCTCCACTTCAGTCGGGTTCCTCCACTTCTTCCCCATCTTAAGTTTCTCTTCCCTTGCCTCGGGGGAAAGACCCCACCTGGGTGCGACTTTCTCTCTCTCTCTCTCTCTCTCTCTCTCTCTCTCTCTCTCTCTCTCTCTCTCTCTCTCTCTCTCTCTCCCTCTCCCCTCTTTCTTCCTCCTCCTTCCTTTTCCTTCTCCCCTCCTCCCTCTGCCTCTGTTTCTCTGTGTGTGTGACAGAGACACTCTCAATCTCTGTCAGCAGTCTCACAGCAGCTCAGCTGAGCGTCGGCGTTGCAGCCTTTGCCTTCTCAGGCTTGAGCTGTGCGTCCCTGTGCCGCCGCCAGGCTGCGCTTGCGCCCGTGACTGGCTAAAGAGTGGGGGCTGGGAGCGCCACCTGTGCCTAAGTGACAACCTCCAGTTTTTACCGCGGTGCTCATCCTTTACTCCGCACTCGCTTAGTCACCCGCTGGGGGTACGCACAGCCTAGGCCAGTGGTTGGTGTAGCCCCGTGGCCAAAGCGGTTCCGCTTCTGCCACGCTGGAGGCTGGGGCCTGCGGTGACCTGATCATCTCAGGCTGTATCCCACTCAAAATCTACTATATGAGCTGTAGGTGGTGGCCAGTATTTCCTAGATAGAAGAGCCAAGATTTGGGGAAGAGGGCAGCTGGATGAAAGAGAATGGTTGTTGTCATTCTTCCTCCTCTTGCCTTCAACAATTCATTTTCATGAGTCCCAGTGAGAGAACAAGCTTGTTCTTTGTGCGGCCCCAGGCTTCTTCTCCTTTACTAGTTTTCCCTTTTCCCAAAGCCTTCCTCCACTTAAGTTTCGAGCCTGAACCATAGGAAAGGCTTAAATTTGTTGGAACAGAAAAAGGAATAATTGGAGGCGGGGAGTTTTAGGGAGAGGGTTGAGGAGGAAATTAAATTCTTATATCCACTCTGAGCTCTCCCAAGAGTGGGATATTTATCTTCCTTTCTCTTTTGCCTCTAACAATTTAAAGAAAAGAAAAGAGATGTCCCAGCTTATAGATGTGTGCAATTGGTCTGTGGTTTTGTATATAGTCTTCTTAGTTTTCTGTTTTGTTTTGGTCTCTGCCACACCTTTTCCCTTATTTCACCCTGCTAGTGGCTGCTGCCAATTAGGGGGAAGCTTGCAGACCTTGATCACTTTCATGTCAGTTATTTACCAGACTGAAAGGGCCCTACTTTCAGGAACATCCTTGATCAGGTAGAACATGTGGGCTCACACACACACACACACACGTGCGCGCATTTAAACACACACAATTAAAGCACAAACTCTACTAGTTGTTAGAAAAAGGAGGAGAAGCTAAAACTTCTCCCACTGGAAGAAAGGTTAAAGCTTTCTGGTTGTTGATCTGTCTGCCCACGAAGGACAGCTGGAGTTTCAATCCAAAGGGTGGAAAAGGATGTGTTTCTTTCTGTCCTGCTTTAATTACTGCCTGGTCCCCAGGAGACTGAAAAGGGTGGTAGGAGGGAAGGAAGGATCAGAGTGGGAGAACCTCTCTGGGAAAACCTGTTGCACACTTGTGTACCAATGGTGGCATATAATATTAATGACAGGGGGTCACTCTAGACACTCCCTGTCAGAAATGACTGGTTTATTACAACATCTCTTTTGTAGTGGCACATACAACTCTAAAATCTAGCAAAGGTGGAAGAAGATGTATAGTGCTGTGCAAATTTTAATTTAAAGCAAGGTGATTCAGAGTGGCAAGCTGTGATATGGTACTGAAACAACCCCAAGTGCTCAGACAACACAGAGATTATATTAAACCCTGTAAGACACCATAGGAGATGTTTGCAACACACAATCATAGAGTGTCATTTAATGATAAAACTGCAGTCTCAGCTGTGGATTTCTTCCATTTATCAGCTTAAGTTCATGGTCTTGAAATTATTAGCAATATTTAGTGGAATTACAGCAATTCCTCCCAGATGTTCTTCACCCCAAAAATAAATAAAAACAAAAATGTTATTATTAATGATTCGGGAGTCAGATGTTACACCCAGAACCAAACAGGAGGAAAAACAACTTGTAACAACAACAAAAGTCACAATTTGATGCACAAATAGCACCAATGTTTAATTCTCCCATTAATCAAAATCACCAGGGCAGAACAGATATGAAGACCCAATAAAAATCCCCCAAGTGACTTAGAGTCTACAAGCTAACAAATGTCTTTAAGTCTGGTTCTTTGAATGTTATGGCAAGAGCTCTGAAAAGGAAGTGAGAGTGCTGCCTGAGGGACTTTCACAGATGCCCCCAGGTACATTACCCAAGATGCACACCTTGGGGCATCAGGCTGGCACTACATAATGAATATAATGGGAAAGTTAGAAAAAATGACCCTATTTAAAGATATTGACTTGAGAAGGTGTCGAAAGCATGTCAAAAAGGACTTACAGCAACCTTCTAGCTCTTCCCAGAAGTCCTTAGGGGGGAAAAAAATGATGATAGGTAGTGATTGGACATGTCACTTTTTCAACTGCTTGGTCTAAAAATGAGTTTTGAATTGTCTTTATCATAGAAGAATGCCATTTGAAAATGATGCCACCATTTTTACAGTTACTATTATTTAATATTTGACAAGTATTATTTGACAAATGTGTAACTACAGTATATGAAATTCAGAATTAGACATGATCATTTGTGAGTAGCAGAATTAATCTTTCAATACAGAATACATACACACACACACATATATATACATACACATATACACGTACAGAGAGAGACAGAGAGATTAATAGCTTTTGCACCTGACGTAAGCATCAGAAAAATGAGCACTCATAACTGCTGGAGAAGCTGTCCAGGTGCTGGTCAGTGAGAAGGGAGGTAGACAGGCCAGGGAAGATTATCCAGAGGTATAGTTTGTCTTAGTTTATCATTTTAACTAATTTTATTTGCTAACTAGGTACTAAGCTCAATTGTTTCCAAACCCAGAATGGTTATAAGGGCTGTCAATATCTTCAAATTTCAGTGCCTCTGGGCACTGCCTAGTTCCATCACAGTTCATTCCTTTGACACTTTGTTGTTAACAAAACACTTCCCCACCAACCCTTTGAGGCCTTAGAGTGCAAATTTCTTTGTTTCCATTTTATAGAAGTAGAAATGGAGATTTAGAAGTGGTTAAGTAAATTGCCTAGGGTTAAGCAGCTGGTAAATATCAGAAACAGAAGCGGCACTCATTCTTTCTGTCATACTTTCTTCCTCTGATCCCTTGTCTTTCACAAAGTCCCTAATAGGCTACATATGAAAATAATCATATCTCTTGGCAGACTATCAGGCAATAATTATGTATTGTCACTATAACATTAGGCTTAAAAATAAGTATGATAGTGTTTCTTAATGTATATACACATGGTCAGTGTGGAACCTCCAGGTGCCACTAATGTCACTTTCAGATTCTGGAAAAAAATTCATCAGAAACAGCTACCTGCTCCCTAATTTAAAATGACAGTACAAAGGTCACCTACATTGAGACCCTGGGAATAAAGCTTTGTGTCCCAGAAACACAGAGTTCCCAAGATAATAAATCAATCTAAATTAACAAGTCCAAAGAAATTGCCATATAACAAGCTATAACAGCTCAAAGTGGTATAGCATATACTTTGGTATAGAGGAATAGTTATGTGATTTCACTGGTGTAGAGGACTTCCAGTGAGGAAACTTTCTACGTCAGTGAAGATTTGTAACTGTCTGAAATTTAGGTTCTTAAAAAGGAGTAGGGAACACTAAGAACTTAAAAGATTTGCCTAAAGCCACTTAGTCAATATGTGTAACAGGTAGGATTTGAACACAGGTCTTCTTGACTTTGAGGCCAGTTCTCTAGCCACACTACAAGGACTTCCTGCCTCTCAGGAGAATGTGTGTGTATACATGTACATGTATCTGCATATATTTCTGTGTATGGATATGTATAACCCATATATAAATGCGCACCCATACACAAGTATTATATGTGTATATGTGTGTATATATGTACCTACATACACATACCATGAATCTATAAATATCTAAAAAGATATTCAAATGAACTAGTGAATTAATAGATATGAATCCTCTCTCCAACAGTGTAGATTACAGTCTATTCCTACCTGATTTTCCAGGATAATTCTAACTCATGTCCCACAGGTCATCCCCAGACTGTGGTGCTAGGGTCCTTCCTCTAGACCTCTTGACTCTGCAATCAACTTTGCAGGCTATACACTCACTAAGAATGGCTTAACTTCTTTTTTGGTCATTTACATTTCTGATGATGTCATTTATACTCCTACCATGCAATTTCTTCATCACCTTTTTTTCTGCTTCTCCATAGCAATTGAGACGTAGATAAGCTCCTCCTGGATACTCTCTCCTCTCTGGGTTTTCATGACACTTCTATTTCTTGGCTTTCCTCCGTTCTATATGATCTCTCCGTAGTTTCCTTTCTTGGATCTCATCCTTGTCCTGCCCACTAATTATAGATGTCCCCTAAGTCTCTGACCTGAGCTCCCTTTTCTCTCAAAGTTCACTTTTTAAGTGATTTCATCAGCTCCAATGAATTCAATTATCATCTCCGTGCAGATAGTTCCCAAACCCATATAACCAGACCTAGTTTCTCTTCTGAGCTCTAAACCTGTTTTTCTGTTGGAAATTCTGTTCTAACTTTGTTGGAAATTTCAAACTGAATTCCCATAGTCATCTCAAACTCAATATATCTAAGATAAAACTTATTAACTTTCCCACCAACCTCTCCCCTCTTTCAAATAACTGTTGTTCATGGTACCATGATCTAACAATTCACCCAAGTTTCATCCATGACTTATCACTTATCACTTTCCTCATCCCAATGGCCTAAGCTTGTCATTTTTGCTGTCTGGGCCTCCATTTCCTGATCTGTAAAATGATAGGAATGGATTACATGTTGTCTAAGGTCTCTTACATTTATAATCCTGAGTCTATTAATATGATTCTCAGAAAATTTCTTGAGGTCAGAGAATATTGTGTGTGTGAGAGAGGTATAGGTATATACATATATAATATATATATATGCATATGCATATTATATATATGTGTGTGTGTATGCATATATAATATATAGAGAGGGGAGAATTTGTAGCTCATGTATGCCAGTTGAGTATGTGATAGAATACGTGTAGGGCTACCTAAATACTTAATTCTAGTTACAAAATTAATGGTATCAAGGAAGATGGAGACAACTACCATAATCTGGGTCTAGGAAAAAGAACTAGAGTTGAGTATGTGATAGAATACATGTAGGGCTACCTAAATACTTATTTCCAGTTACAAAATTAATAGTATCAAGGAAGATGGAGACAACTACCATAATCTAGGTCTAGGAAAAAGAACTAGAGGATTAAGACAATTACCCACAGAAGAGAAAAGCCCTGAAAAAGGGCCAATTAGTAAAGAACATTTTTGTTGATTCATGCAAATAACTGTCACTAGTGATGGATTCTAATACTGCTTTATAAATTGAAGGACTATAAGATCAGATTTAGAACTGGGTGGGATATCAAAAGGCATCAAGTTTATCATTCATATAAAGAAAATTAGGTCCATAAAGGGTAAGTGACTTGCCCAAGATCACACAGAAAATAAAAGAGCTGGAATCTGAAGCTAGGTCCTCTGTCTCTAAATCCAGCACACTTACCACTAGACACTCACAGACAATATGCTTTCTGGAAGTCATTAGAGTATTGAAGATACTCTATCCAAGTTTATCTAGGATAGATCATCTGGGTTCTGGCAGGTTCTGTAAAACTGGGAAAGGTTCAAGCATGGGCCTAATGAACAAACTATAAGTTTGTCTTCTGAGTAATAAATAGACATTGTGTTTAAAGAATATCATCACTACATGTAGGGTACTTCTTTCCCCCTACCCAACCCAATCAACTTATGTAGACCATATATTACCACATAAGGGAAGGAGGTTATAATCTGGGTTATTAAGGGGAGTACACACTGATGAAATCACACATTTTGAAGAAATGTAGTATTAATAAAGGAAAAGTAGAAGGGAAGCAAGTTAGACTGTTAATTAGAATGTTAACAGTTAACTTGAATATCTTCATTGATTAATGTCACAGCTCCAAGTTCTACTTCCTAGAATCATACTTAATGTCTTATGCCACAATTCCCTAAAGATATTTATTGTATGCTTACAATCTTCCTTCTAGTCCAGCAACACTCTCCACTTTCCTCCACCTTTGCTCTTCCAGATTTTTGGGCAGGTCACCCTCTATGCATGAAATAATGGTCTTCCCATTCACCACGTCATCTCCTTTCTATTCTATTTCTACTCTATCCTATTCTATTCTTATAATTTTGCTTATTCTTACAGCTTTTCCTTATTAAAGCAGGATTTGTTCCTAATAATGACAGTTCTCATTTCTCTGTTGCTTTTAAGTTTACAAACTCCTTCCTTCATAACTGCTTTGAGCTAGGTGATGTGAGTTTGAGGGCACCTAAATGGCTCAATGGAAAGAATTCTGGGCCTGGAGTAAGCAAGATATGAGTTCAAATCTTGCCTCAGACGCTTACTATGTATGTGACCCTGGATAAGTCACTTTACCTCAATTTGCCTTAATCCACTGGAGAAGGAAATGTCAAAACACTATGGGATCTTTGCCAAGAAAACCCCACAGACAGTGTGGCCCATGAGGTCAGGAAAAGTTGGATATGACTGAGCTGGCTGACCAACAGCAACTGAACAATGAAAGTTTTATAATCTGCATTTTACATGTGAAGAAAATGAGGATTTAAGAAATTAAGTGATTTGCCCGTAGCAAATGTTGGAATTGAGATCCAATTTCATGTTATCTCCTTCTACTGTACCACACTGTCTCTCTTCACCATTAATTCCACCTATATAATCATCTATGGTGGCATGTGCCCAGCATACCACAATTGGGAATAGATAGATAGATAGACAGACAGACAGACAGACAGATATGCATGTGTATGTGTGTTGAGTTCATGGCCAGTACGGGGATTTGTTTCATTTGACTATACACATTTGCAATACAGGTTTTCTTTTTCTTTTTTTTAATTTTTATTTCTTTTAATTTTTTTTCCATATGCTTTTGAGTTGAAAATTTTCCTCCCTTTTTCTCCCTTCCACCCTCCCCAAGACGGCGCACAATCTGACATAGGCTTTACATTTACATACCCATTAAACATATTTTCACACTAGTGAAGTTGTAAGTAAAAATTAAAGAGGTTTTATTTTTCTTTACCTTTCAGTTGAGAAGGATGGAGAAGGAATGAGGAAGAAAAGAGCGTCAACTTTCATTCATTGAAAAAAAAAATTTTAATGAATTTTTAAAATGAATTGCTTAAAGTCATACACAAAAGGTATTAGTGTGTTATGTGTGTTAACTGATCTTGCCTCCCAAATTAGACTGGGAGCTTCTCAGTTTTAGAACCACAAGTTCACTCTGTTATACCGAGAAATTAGCAAGTTAGACCCAGACTAATTTAAATTGTGGACTTTATTAGTGCGCGGCTGCCAGGGGTATTCACATCCAAATCAAGCAGCCCACATCAGGGGTAGAGCTAGGGTTTATATAGGGAGTATACAGGACAGGGAGGGGGATAGATCTTTGAAGTCTGGAAAGAGGAAGAGTTCTTGGGCTGGTCAAGGACACCCCTCTCCCTCTGCCTAGATATGAGAATGCTCTGCAACAAAGGAAAAAACTTTCTCACAACTAAGGAATTTGGAGGCTTCCAGAGATATGATCTGAGGGCTGGGGCCTGAGCAGCCAGATAAGGGTCGTGCATGAATACTGCTAGGCACAGTGTCCTTGGGCTGGGGAGTGGTTGTCAGAGATAGTGTTTCTGAGACTAGGGGGGCATTTTGGGGGCAAAAGTATAAGCACAAGCATCATTACAGGTCAGGGATCACACAAACCAGACCAGGTGTCCTCATTTCTGGTATAAACATAATTATCTAAAGCAATTATATTGCAAGCTTTCTTATCCATTTGCACTGGAGGTATGGGCTGTGCTTAAGCTATGCAAGAGTACGTTTCACTATTGTTTAGATTTAGGAGGAAAGTGGTCTGGGGCAAGATTAAGCAGCAACTTCTGCTTTCCATGGCCTAAAGGGCCCTACTACCTAAATGGTAAAATAATGTTCTGCATTACAACTCTACTTCATAATCTTCTAGCAGCATTCACAGAAAATATGCTCTCTAATATTGATTCAACAAACCTTTTCTTAGCACTTACTATGTGTAAGAGATTGTAGTAATTGTTGTGAGAATGTGAGTAGGAATAAGATGTGGCTCCTGACCTCAAAATTCCAGAGCTGTAATTCTACTGACATATAAAACTCCCAGTATAGAAACTGCCTCCATCATGCAGCTTAGCAACTCATCAACCAATTAATCATTAAGCATATATTAAGTGCCTACTATGTGCCAGAAACTATGTTAAGTGCTGGAGATAGAAAGCCCCCCCCCAAAAAAAAAAGGAAACAATACTAGGCTTAAGCAGCTATAGTCATAGAAAGTGAGTATTTTGGTCACACACCTAGTGTTAGACGCAGAGATTGAACCAAGGTCTTAACTCCAAAGTTGAGCCTCTATCTTCTATTCTATATTACCTTTCATAATGATACCCAAAATGATTTTATTTAGTAAATAAGATGAAGAAATTCTATAGTTCTTTTGATAATACTTCTACATTCCCTCCATGACTTTTTTTTACATTTTCTTGTTCTCACATTTTAAATTTCTCTTTTATGATTATCATTTATTCATTCTTTAATTTTTTTTTTGTTATTTTAGGCAATGGGGTTAAGTGACTTGCCCAGGGTCATACAGCTAGCAAGTGTTATGTGTCTGAGGCAGGATTTGAACTCAGGTCCTCCTGAATCCAGGGTCAGTGCTCTATCCACCGCACCAGCTAGCTGCCCCCTCATTTATTCATTCTTCCAATAATCTATTACCTCTACCTTCAACCCACAGGTATCCTTGACCCTGCCCATGAGTCCCTTGGCTCTGATAGACCAGGTTTGCTTTATCTCTCTGGGTCCCAGGTCTATATTCCACATTTTCCTTAAAAAATTAGCAATTACTACAAATCAGGACTTGATTTATTATCTTTTTAATAGTCTAGACCTAAGAAAGTGTTAATAATGCAGATTAAACTTAAAAGTGTGAAAGCATACATTTCTGTCTCAAAGCCCAGTTGTCCGATATTTACCAGCACATTCCTGACTGTAGAGCATCATGGAGCAGGGGAATGAAAAAAGGTCTAAATCTAGAGGTAAAGTAACTGGGTTAAGATTTTGACTTACTATGTGACTTTGTGCAAGTCACTTATGATCTTTAGGCTTCCATTTTCTCATTTGTAAAATGAGTGACTTGGAGTAGATGACCTCTAAAATCTCTTCCAACTCTAAATCTATGATTCTATGATGTTACAGAAGAAAAAAAAAACTTCCTGACAATTAGAGCTATGGAAAAATGGACTGGACTCCTTTGGAAGTTAGTGCTTTCCACCCTACTGAAAGGAAGGAAGGAGACAGAGAGAATGAACGAAAGGAGGAAAGAGAAGAAAGAAGGAAGGAATGAAAAAAGAAAGAAGGAAGTAAGGAGAGAGGGAGAGAAGGAAAGAAAGAAGGAAAGAGAAGAAAAGAGGAAGGAATGAAAGGAAGAAGGGAGGAAAGAAAGAAAAAAGGAAGGAAGGAAGAGAGAGGGAAGAAGAAAAGAAGTTAGGAAGGAAGGAAGGAAAAAAGAAAACAAGCATTTACTAAGTGCCTACTATATGCCAAGCCCTTTCCAAATATTACTTCATTTGATCCTCACAAGTACCCTGGGACATAGGTGCCATGATTTTGTCCATTTTACAGTTAGGGAAACTTGAGGCAAACAGCATATAAATGATCTACCCAGTGCTGCACAGATAGTAGGTATCTGAAGTCATATTTGAATTCAGGTCTTCCTCACTCCTTGCCTAGAGTTCTAGCCACTGTGCCACTTAGCTGCTATTTGTCTACTCTCTTATAGAAAGAAATCATGTTCAGACATGGGTAGGACTAGAAGACCTCAGATTCCTTCCCATCCTGAGATTACATTATTTCTTTTCCTTTTTTTTTTTGTAAAGGTCTCTTCTTTCTTTACTTCCTTTTTGAAGCATTTTCAGGTTTATTTTCTTTATCTCCTTTTCCGCATTTTCTCACTTCTTTTCTTCCATATTTAGGTTTTTTTTTCCATTTCTAGTTATTTCATTTTCACTTTTATAGTGAAATCTTTTTTTTACTGGAAGTTTACATCCCTCATGTGCCCTATTTAAATTATTCCCTCCTCAATTATTCTATGAATTACTAGCATTCATAAACATGGATTAAATTCTTTTCAGAAAATGTAATATACATGTAAATGTATATACTAAAAAATTTTGTGGTAATGTGCTGCATAAAGTAAGAAATTTTAGTAATTTTGCTGTTGAAAACAAATTGGGCCTCTCAGTATCACACAACTTCTTGTACTGCTGGCCCTGTTCCCATGGCAGCAAATATCTTACAATCATTTTGTTAAAGCTTCAGTTCATCTGCCGAAAGTCGAGAGAACACTTGTGCCCATCTTAACAGCTAATACCATCCCTAAATGCAGTAGAGCGAAGCATTTATTTTTCTTATTTTTTAAAAAAAAAAAAAACCTCTAACTTTGGGGAGCAGCGTGTACTCCACAGAAAATATTTTATGATGCTATACACTGCTGGCCTTAGAATTTACTTGCAATGTCTTTAATCTATGAATATTAGATTTTATGACAAATAAATTTAAAACACAGATTTTTACTAATCTTACATGAAGGACAAAGGAAAAAATGCCCAGAGGATTGATAAAGTCAGGGATGTTATGGCAAATCGATATGGGCTCCAAGATGACAATTAAATATAATTGCAATGTAAAAGGAGCTTTACCTAGTGAGGGAACCAAGTCTTGAAGGTAGAGCATCAATAGGCGAGGGATGGATTGTTTCCTACCAAAGGTAGGCTGAAGACTATAGTCTTTGTACTCCATGTTACCTGTTAGGCCTCTGCTATAAATTCTCTCTTCTTACTCTTTCAACCGGACCTGGACTTCCAACTCCCCAGGGACTCTTTGTTGTTTCCTGCCTCTCCCAGGGTCTGCCTTTCCAACCTCCCCCACTTGTTTTCTGCCCAACCTCCATGTGCTCTAGAGCAGGGGTGGGGAACATGTGGCCACATGCGGCCCTCTAGGTCCTCAAGTGTGGCCCTTTTACTGAATACAAACATCACAGAACAAATCCCCTTAATAGAAGGATTTGTTCTGTAAAACTTGGACTCAGTCAAAAGGCTGTACCCAAGGGCCTAGAAGGCCACATCAAAGGAATCAAGGACTATCAGCCATGCATTGAGAGTATGGAACAAGCCATCCCGTTTCTTGGAATGACTACACCCAAGATGATCACATTTCTGCACCGCTTTCTGTCCTTGAAACTAAATTTACCTCAGGTACAGGAATTCTTATGGCTCTAAATACAAATATCAATTCATTATTTTAGAGTTGCAATCTCAATTTCTGTATGATTGAATCTGAACATATTAATGAGAAGCCTATTAAGACTTTCTCACTGCTCAGAACAGAATAAATTCATGTTTTCCATCCTAAGTACAAAGGTGAATGAAATGGAAGCAATTAGTTAAACATGAAGTAGCAGCTTAGTTACTTTTGCATCTTTAATATGCACTATGAAAATCATTTCCTAGAGCTCACAGAAAGTAGTGTAGCCTAGAAATAAAAGGGAAGCACAAAGCATAATCCCAAAGAGTTTAGTGACAGATAGTGGATTTAGAACCGACTGGACCTGACCTGGATTTGGTTCCCTGGCCAATGAATTGCCTGGGGCTGACCAGACTTGTCACTTCCATCCTCTGGTTATTTTGTAAATCTCCCAAACTCTCTCCTCCTGGGATTCCCAAGCTTTCTTTATAGACTTTTGCTTGTTATGCAAAACAGCTTATCTGATGAAAATGAGACTTACCTAACCCCTCCCACCTGCAGCCTAGTTGTCCTCTTTCACCTAGAACCCAACATAAACCCTGTTCTGGGCCCCTGACTTACTGTGTAGCACCTGAGCTGCAACTCACTTACCCCGATTGAAGACTTTCGTTTTGTTGTATTGACTGCATTAAACTTCAAGTTGACATTAGCAAGATTTTAAATTTCCCCAAAACTTCTTTTATAGTGGTGACCAAAAACAAATCTCAACATGTTGATAATAAAGTCAACTTAAATATCATTCAGTTGAAATAATATTATGATCTCTGCAAATATATATACTTTAAGGATCTGTGAGCTTGTGGCTGAACAATGACAGCTGAAAGATGATCTATCAAGTATTCTGTTGAGAATTAAAATTCTGGCATAGTATCAAATCCTTGTAGAATTTTATCAGCTCTTCAGTTGAAAAGTAGGTCCACCTGGTTGACTGAAATGTATAATGTTTGAGTCCCTGACTTTAAACTCGAATTTCTAAAACAAAACTCATTAGTATTCCTACAAACCGACCCTTCTTCCAAATTTTCTTGTTTTTGTCAAATTCACCATGATTTTTCTAGCCACCCATATTCACAACCCCAAAATCATACTCAAGTCAATCTCACTTGCCCCATTGAGCCAATTAGTTGCCTAATTTTCCACATCTCTTGCATATGTCTCCATCTCTCCACTCACATGGGCGCCACCTTAATTCAGATCCTCAACACTTCTCATCTTGAATATAATAATATTCTCTTCCACTTCAACATCCACATAGCTGCCAAAGTTATTTTCTGAAGATCATCTGACCATGCCAGCACTTTTCTCAATTATCTCCAGATTAAAATACAAACTTACCATTTGGCATTTAAGGCTCTTCACAAATAAACCCAACCATACCTTTCTGGCTTTCTTGCACACCTTGGTCCAGCTGGTGGGGTGTGGCCCAAGCCAAGGTCTTTGCCCCTTGCCCTAAAGGGAATCTGGCTCCCCTTTTGTCTACAGGCCCCAGCCCCTCATCTCCCTTTGAAAGCCTTAGCCTACCTTTTAATTTCATTCAGATACCTTTCAGTTCCTTCATTATCTATTCCCATTGTCTGTTCAATCTCTTAGACATTCCAATCTCTGGAAATTCTCCCCCAGACCCTTTTCCCAGACCCTTCCCTGGTCACCCAAAGTATATAAGATCTACCCTGGCCCTCATTCAGGGCTGAGAATCTTATGCTCAAAAGGCTGAGAACCTCTCATGCCCGCTAGTCCTTAAGAGTGTCACCTGGCCTGTGTGTTTTATCACTAATAAACCTTTCCTCTGGCTGAAGATTTGAGTTGAATTCTTTAAGTCAGGGCCCGGTAGTGCGATCTTGGGATTCCAGCAGCACCCCAAAAGTCCTAGACCTCTTCACAGCCATTTTGACTTTTCTTGTTGTTCTTCACCCATGACACCCTATTTCATCTCCATGCCTTTGCCCCAATGTGGAATGTTCTCCCTCTTTACCACTTGGAATCCTTGGTTTCTTTCAACTCTCAGCTCAAATGTTTCCTTCTGTGCAAGTCCTAATTATGGTTTTCCACCCCCCAACTCCTGAACTGTTAACATTATTCCTCCCCCCTTCCCCCTGCTTTCTATGTGTTGTGTGTGTGTGTGTGTGTGTGTGTGTGTGTGTGTGTGTTTGTGTCTGAAATACTAAGCACAGTGTGTAGCACATAGCTGATGGGTTGATTCATTGAAAGCTTTCCATGTTATTTTTTTGTATCCCAGAAACTCTTACTTACGGTACTATGTTAAGGCAGAAATTGAAGATGTTAGAGATCAAAATTAAATTTGAACACAAATATGGCTTTGAGTACCTCCTAGAGTAGCCCCATAGAACCCTACTGTTCCGTGGAATGAAGTTTGAAAATTAAATGTCTATTCTTTTTTTTTTCAGAGGTGGGGAACTATGGGTTTGGAATAGAGCAAATGGTAATACTGCAGATCCTCCAGGAAGAGATATATAATCTCTCTAAAGAATTTGGCCTGAACATCCACACAGGCAATGCCAAGTAGATGAAGCTTGACAATTTCCCAGATTATTATATACATTTGGATGGACAGCCTATATCAGAATTTCCTAACTTTTGCTGGGTCTTATTTCCCTTTGCAATGTGGTAGAGTATATAGACCCCTTCTCAAAATACCACTTTAAAATGAATTAAATAAAATACATAGGATTTCAAAAGAAATCAAATCTATTGAAATATAGTTATTAAAATATATGTTTTTTAAGTTCATGGACTCCAGATTAAGAAATTATGACATAAAAAGCTCATCTATCAGTACACACATTAGGGACAGAACACATAAATGGACAATGAAGTGGGCCCAGAGTTTACCTGGAGTAGAAGACGGGGCTATACTGCCTTCAAGTAAGTGCAAATCTCCTTTCCCAGGAAAATTATGGCCCACATTTTTAATTCAGTATTTTTACTGGTGTTGCTGTAATGTGGCAGTGAAACATGGGAGACATTTCAAATGACTGTGACACAAAGGTCAATGGAAAGGTGTATGGCAATATGTTTAACATACAACTGATAAGAAATGTTGAAGAAAAAGGATTAAAATCAGGAAATAGTAAGTTGTCAGCTCTCAAGATATTAGCAAAAATTGAGGCAGGCCTCCAGCACAAAGGTAGCCCCAATGCTGCAAACTTGTAGGACTCAGAAGAGGATGGGTTTCAACATTTAGAGTAGATTTCTAAATCAGTGAAAACATAAGTCCATTTAAGCTTTTGAATAGTCTTCAGCCACTTGGTTACCCATCCTAACTTTACTTTACTTTCTACTTTACTTTCTAACTTTACTTTCTACTCTTTCATGTCCAGTGGCTGTTGCTCTTATTGAATGTTCATAGTTTATTAAAATTTTCTGTGCAACCAAAAGTGAAAAAAAAAAACTTCTACCATGATTCAGCATTCTTTGACTAGCAAAAAAGAAAAAAAATCACATTACTTAATTTCTTTTAAATTCAATCTCCTTTTCTAGATTTAATTTCTTTAATATCATATCTATTCAAATAATTTTCTTATATTCCTTAATAATCTGTCCTGATTCCCACCTTTTATGGCTTTCTCACTTACTTTTCCAATTTCTATTTCACTCTAAAGGGAGTCAGCAGAATCTTGTTACCCTCCTTGTGCTTTCTAAACAATAGTCTACTTTGTTCTTGCTCAATAAACCATTTATAATGCATAAAACTTTCTATACTTCTTTGTCACTGATTTTCTTCACATCAGGTGTTTCATACTACTTCCCCTAAAATACTGAGATCATCATTTATTTTTCATTTACAATGCTTTCATACAGGAAGGCATAAACATATTAAGTGTCATAGACACATACTGTTCTTAACAGTATATAAAATAGCACATCAAGTATTTCGGCAGCAAACAACCCAATTAAGTATTTAAGAGATTTTAGAGTAATGTTTTATTGGTGTTGGTATGGCAGTGAAAACATTGCTGAAAAATAAGAACAAAAGGTACTTAAGTATTCTATACCACCCCCCCCCACAGCAACTTCCTAAATTTTTCCAAGAATTGGCTTGAGAATTGTACCACTCTAAATGGCAATCAGACCAGGAGTCTGGGGCATGACCCATACTTTTTCATGTATTTTGTAAGAAGGGAGAGGGAACTGTTCATGGGAACTTTCCCTGTAGCCCAACTCACATTGTGTTATGCGTCGGGTTTGTTCTTCATTCTCAAAGAGAACCATGACATGAAGGAGATGATGACATGACTTGCAATTATGTCAATCATCTAATCCTTTGACTTTAAAGAACTCTCAAGTTGTATTGAGTCAGAGGTCAGAGGTCTATAAGTTCAGCAGAAACAAAAGATTCCCAAAAGGGCTTAAGATCTAGAATGAATAAAAAGGCACTTATTAATCACCTATTATGTGCCATGTATTCCCCTGAGCATTAAGCATTAAGATTACAGATGGAAATATGAGACAGTCTCTGCTCTCAGGAAACTCTCATTCTAACTGAAGGATGAAAAAAAGAGGTACATAGACACACACATATAACACATATACATACATGTGTATTACAAATGCATGTTTGTATGTGTATGTTTGTTTGTGTATGAGACAGTTAGATGGCATAGTGCAGGCAGGAGTGCTGCCTGGAGTCAATAAGACCAGAGCACAAATCTGGCCTGAGACACTTAATAGTTATACAACCCTGGACAAGTCATTTCACCTTTGTTTGCTTCAGTGTCTTCATCTATAAAATAGGGATAATAACAGCATGTACTTCCCAGCATTGTTTGGGGTCACGTGGGATAATAATTATTAAGTGCTTAGTACCATGTGTGGCATGATGGTTGGCTATGGTTGTTGTTGTATACACGCATACACACGCATACATAGGTGTACAAATATGAGTTCACTGAAAATTGGCAAAGAAGACAAAAGACAGAAATAGTTAATATTACAGGGGTTGTGGAAAGTTAGGCACACTAGTGCATTGTTACTAGACTGTGAATCAGCATAACTAATTTAGGAAGCAATTTGGAATTATGCAAATAAAGTCGTGAAATGCCCATGCCTTTTGGCCCAGAGATTCCACTACTAGGTTTATGCATCCTTATATACATCCAAATTTTTATAGCAGTACTTTTTTTTTGTGATGGCAAAGAATTGAAACCAAAGTAAATGTCATCATCAGGACAAATAGTAAATATTAGTCCTACATCCTAACTGAAGGTAGTAGTTGTTGATTCTAGCTTTTCCTTTTTCTATTGGTGGTGGATAGTCTTGGCTGGGAGTGAGGAGAAGGAAAGAGCCTTGTGTGTGTATGTGTGTGTGTGTGTGTGTGTGTGTGTGTGTGTGTGTGTGTGTGCGCGCGCGCACACATGGGAGCGTAAGGGGAGGTCCTTCTGCTTGTCTCCCAATGGGTGGACTTCAGGTTCAAAAATTCAAATGAAACAATAAACACAAACATAGTATTTCCTCACACACACACACATATATATGATTTATGTATAAAAGACAGTGTTAGTACTAACATACAAGTTCAGGTCACTTTGAAAGTCCAGTGAAGTCCATCCTATTTTGATTGTTTTAATGATACAGAGAAACATACAATTCTTGGGTATGATCCTATGGTCTTTATTCAATATAAACAGTTTTTCTATTTTTTGTAATATTCAGAAAAATCATGGAATATCTGATTTAAAAAGGATTCACAGAATCAGACTCCTAATTTTGCACCTATATTTCCATCTGTCATTTTCCTTCCCTGCATCACACTGCAACTATTTGTTCCCTTGTGTGTGCTTCGGGGAAATAATAATTTCAAATATTTTGGAATCGAATTTAAGCTTCTGTTTGATTGCATTTAAAAAGGCAAGATGTAAATGGAGTATTTCTTGTCGCAATGCATCCAAATTACTATTGAGCATTTTTCATAGAATCATATACTTAGAGCTAGAAGGAGCTGCAGAGGCCATCTAGGACGATATCCATGGTGAAGTACCTGAAGCCTTGTATTCCTTCAATTTCCATCAACTTCTTACTCATGCAAGAAAATGATCATCTTAAGGATATAAGGTCTTTAGAAAATGTCATTGTTCTCAAAGAAGTATCTACTCAGATGAGCTAATGCATTTCCCTCCAGTCATGAGGTGAAAGGCTAAGATACTGGAATGTTCCCTATACAATCAGATGTATCTTTTTGTTGGTTGGTTTTGCTTAAGTTTTTCTTTTTAAGACAGGAGGGTTGAATGTTGTGCGTGGGAGCGAGACATCTATAATGAAATTAATATGGTGGAAAAAAACCAAAAAGAATAAGTAAAACAAAAAGAAAATGAGTCATGTTTATGTAAGGAGGATTAGTATCTTAATGAGAAAGTTAGAGACTCAGTTTTTCCACATTAGAGAGGGGGAAAATTCATTTAAGGCATCTATTGTTCCATCAAACTTCTTTCTATAGCCCATTGTTTGGTGCACTTTCTTTTTCCAGTCTACTGGAAATCTTATGGCCAAACCCTAGAGGCATCTCCTATTTTCTTTAAAAAGCTCTCCTAACAGTCTATTTAATCAGTTAGGAAATTTCTCTCACTATCCTATTCCTTTCTGGGCTTAATTTCTTTCCTCTTTCCCTAGGAAGTCTCCCAGTGGTCTTAAGCAATGAATTTATTTATTGATGTTTATATTCTTCCCAAAATTGGGAATTTTCGTCTCCTCTGGAAGGCTTTAAAATGGGATCAGAAGTAGGACATTTATTTTCCTGTGGAGAAGCCACATGTTTGTGTAGTAATAGCTTGTCACCCAGGTGTAGGAAACAAGTGACATACACTATATCAATGCATGCCAGGAAATGATGAGCCATGAGGGTGATGCAATGAGCCATGTGGTATATGTTAGTCTAGCACAAACTAGGCTGAAAGAAAACTTTTCTCCACCTCCAATCTAAGTTGCATCTTTTCCATGGGAGTCTAAGGAATATAAGAACAGGCCGGCAAAGATCTTTTTAAAAATTGGCCCAGAATGGCCCCAAAAGCTCTATGAGCTTTCATAAGATAAAATTCATTCCAAAATTATTCCCAAATAGATCACTTGGCTACAAACTTCACAAGATAAAACCAGTATGGTTATGGCATTAGGCCTCCCAAGGGTGACTCTGGAATAGAATCTATTATCAATTTTTCAAATAAAGATTCTTAATCTTTTTGTGACATGGACCTTTTTGGCATTCTGACAAAGCTTATGGACCCATTCTCTGAATAATGTTTTCAAAAGTACATAATAAAACATATAGGATGATGTTGAAATACAATTATCAAAATAAGGACTACAGGTTAACTATTCTACTTTCTATGCTATTCTACTTTCATACTTAGGAATGGATCCAACCTTTATTTTGGGTAAGAGTAATCTTTTATCCACACACTTTGTGACTCCATAACATATCACATCCCAGTGAGAGTTAAGCTAGTATACAGCTAAATGATTTTCATTATTCCATTCTAATTAACAGTTTCTGATTCTGACAAATAGGAACCAATGTGTGGGGTAGAAATGGTGGGAACCTTTGGAGGCTGTAACCCCAGTTGTCAACATTTGTAATAGACAAAGAAGAGAATCATGAGCATATTTTACATGTACCCTAGATGTTCAAGCAGATATCCAAGAGTTTATAGATAAAGTAAGAAGAAAATACATTTTAGAGGAATGGAAGTCTCTTGGGAATGAAACTCTGGAACAATTTCAACTGATTGCCATGAAATAAAAAGGCAGATTTGGCATAGGAGAGGGGAAGCAGCTAAAAGGTCAATGTGGCTGACCGGTGCCTTTCAATGAATTCTTGTTTTTACCGAATACACAGAAGAATGAAAACAAGAGCAAGCACCTGTAGGTAACCACAAAAGAGTGGCATGATACTATGAGAACAATTTGGGGGATGCTACAAAGCCCATGCTATGTGAGCTTTGCAATAAATTCCCAAAACAAATGAAAAGAAGATTTTTAAAAAGTCATTTAAGGGGCAGGAACATCAAGGATGGAAGATTACCGGCATGTGGAATGGGGGTTTGGGAGTGGGGATGGTAATGGATGATGACAAGAAGACAGATCTGTTTAGCTTCCATTTTGTTTCTGTTCTGTCTATCAAGAAGAATGATCTTAGGACAAGAAAGAAAAGAATGAAAATGGTCAAGAAGGCATTGAAATCTAAGACATAAGAGGAGATGGTAGTCAAGCCCTTAGCTGCTTTCAAAGACTTTGAATTATCTGCCCAAGATGAACTACATCCTAAGGCATTGAAAGAACTTATGACTGACTACGTTACTGTCAAGTTGTTTCATTTCATAGTCCTGACCTATGTGTTGCCACTGGACTCTGATAGAGGAGAGAGTAAGGCTAATGACTTTGCATAACTCTGCCTCACTTATATCCAATTCACTTGCAAGTCAAGACATCACCCTCCTGATGTCATTGGTCCTCTTCAAAAACTAACTGGAGTGAATTGTTATTTCCTTCTTCAGCTTATTTTATGGATGAGGAAGCAAAGCAAACAGGGTTGAGTGACTTGTCCAGGGTTATACAATTAGGAAATGTCTGGGCCCAAATTTGGACTCAGGTCCTCCTGATTCCATGGCTGATGTTCTATCCACTGTACCACCTAGCTGCCATTGACTGTCAATAACTGTCGATAATCTTTGAAGAGCTATGGCAAATGGGAGAAGTATCTTGAGTGAAACAGGCAAATGTCTCTACTTTCTTTCTTTCTTTTTGCTCACAAATATTTTGATTTAAATGCAATTTTTGAGGATGGTAGGTTATAGATCTTGTTGAAGGCAGCAACATCCATGGATTGCACATAGTCTAGTATATCTGTCCCAACTTTATCATCTTCAACTACACATTGTATCTGAAGGTTCTTGATGCTGTATCTCACTGGAACTAGTTTAGAAGATCCCCATGCCAAGTCATCTGCCTGAATGCTTATGACACATTCCCTCAATTTTGCCATATCTGTCTCATCATCCCAAGGTTTTACATCCAGTAAGGTGGAAGACTTGGCAACAATTGCAAGGGTTTTTTTTATTTCCTTGATTCATACTGAGCAAGGCATTTTTCTTGTAGCCTCTTTGCTTCTTCACTTTCCTCATCATCATCAGACCCAAAGAGCTCAATGTCATCATCATCTTTGCTATCTGTAGCTCCACCACTTCCTGTGGTATCTTCTACATCAGCAGGCCCATATTTGCCCAAACCCTTCTTTATTCCTGGCAAGCTTTTGCTTCTCATAGGATTTAATATGATTATACCAACAGAGAGCATGGTACAAGTGGCAGGTGGTGGGCTCAAGATGACTTTAAATACTACAATGTCAGCCTGGATGGCATATACCTCTCCACGTAACTCTTGTCTGCCAGGAAGTCGTTGAGGTGCTGCAGGCCAGTGGATGTCTTGAAATCTCTGAAGCCAATGCCGTTGTGGGAGGAACTGGGTAGTGGGCAATGGCAGCGACAGAGGAGCTGAGCACAGAGCAGGAAAGGAGTACAGCATGCTCATGCTAGCTCCCCGCCCAATGAAAAAAGGGTGTGTCTCAACTTTCTTAATGAAAGGGAAAAAGAATAGATACTCCAAACAGTGGGTTAATGTACTTGATATAATTTATTTGTAAAATTCTATAAGTTTAACAAGAATTTTACCTAATAAAATTCTAAATTACTAAAGAGATTGTTTTTAAACACTTAGAAGAGAAAGAAGTTATCACTAAAAGACACAGAATATTTATTAAAAACAAATCATGTAAAGCTAACCCACAAGTTCTCAATGTGTGGTCTGGGGAGCCCTGAGAATTATGGAGACCCACTCCAGGGTTCCACAAGTTCAAAACTATTTTTATAATACTATTAAGACATTTTAATTTCTAATACAATAAATGTTGATAGACATAACCCACAAAACAACAACTGTTTCAGGTCCTCAATAATTTTTAAGAGTGTAGAGGGAGAGACTTCCGGGAACCTATATGGTGGAGTAAGAAGTAAGTTGCTCTCACTCTCTCTTATTGACCACTAAAAACCCAGAAAATATCACCCCATAATATCACATGAAGAGGCACAAAAACATATTACAGTAGAGGGAAGGAAGGACAGGAGATGAGCACTGTTTGAATCTTACTGTCATCAGATTCAGCTCAAAGAGGGAATAACATAATCAATTAGGTATAGAAATTTAACTGACTCTCTAGGAAGAAGGAGCGGGAAAAGGAAAGAAAAGGGAAGGTGTAGATAGAAGGGAGAGAAGCAGTAAGGGAAAGGGGGAAGAAAAGGGAGGGAGCTTATAGAAGGGAGTATAAATTGAGTTGTCAAAAGCAAAACTCTAGTGAGGAGGGAAAGGAAGAAAGGAGAGAGAAAAGCATAAATGGGGAGAAAATAGGATAGAGAGAAAGACACAGGTAGTAATCATAACTGTGAATGTGAATTGGATGAACTCTTCCATAAAATAGAAACAGATAGCAGAGTGGATTAAAAACCATAATCCTGTAATATGTTGTTTACGAGAAACATCTGAAGCAGAGAGATATACACAGAATAAAGGTAAAAGGCTAGAGCAGAATATATTATGCTTCAATTGAAGTAAAAAAAAGCAGGGTAGCAATCCTGATCTCAGACAAAGCAAAAGCAAAAATAGGTCTAATTAAAACAGATAAGGAAGGAAACTGCATCCTGCTAAAAGGTACCATAGACAATTTAGTAATATCATTAATCAATATATATGCACCAAGTGGTATAGCATCCAAATTCTTAGAGGAGAAATTAAGGGAGTTACAGGAAGAAATAGACAATAAAGCTACACGAGTGGGGGACCTCAACCCCTCCCCCTCAGAAGTAGATAAATCTAATCACAAAATCAACAATAAGGTAAGGAAGTGAATAGAATTTTAGAAAAGTTAGATACAGTAGACCTCTGGAGAAAATTGAATGCGGATAGAAAGGAATATAGCTTTTTCTTAGTGGTACATGGCACCTATGCAAAAATTCACCATGTATTAGGATATAAAAACCTCACTATCCAATGCAGAGAGGCAGAAATATTAAATGCATCCTTTTCAGATCATGATGCAATAAAAATTACATGTAATGAAGGGCCATGGAAAGATAGACTAAAAATTAATTGGAAACTAAATAATCTAATCCTAAAGAATGAGTGGGTCAAACAACAAATCATAGGTACAAATATAGTGCTGATACATAAATCGGGAAGAGCCAAAACAGAGAAAAAAAATTGTAGACCAATTTCCCTAATGAATATAGATGCAAAAATTTTAAATAAAGTATTAGCAAAGATATTACAGCAACTTATCTTGAAGATAATACACTATGACCAGGTAGGATTTATACCAGGAATGCAGGGCTGGTTCAATATTAGGAAAACTATCAGCATAATTGACCATATCAATAACAAAACCAAAAGAAATCATATGATTATCTCCATAGATGCAGAAAAAGCTTTTGACAAATATAACACCTATTCTTATTAAAAACACTATAGAGCATAGACATAAATGGTGTCTTCCCTAAAATTATAAGTAACATCTATCTAAAACCATCAGCAAGCATCATATGTAATGGGGATAGGATAGAAGCATTTCCAATAAGATCAAGGGTAAAACAAGGATGTTCATTATCACCACTGTTATTCTTTTATTATCCTAGCTTTAGCAATAATAGAAGAAAAAGAAATTGAAGAAATTAGAATAGGCAAAGAAACAAAGCTATCACTCTTTGCAGATGATATGATGGTATACTTAGAGAATCCTAGAGAATCAAGTAAAAGATTACTTGAAATAATAAACAAATTTAACAAACTTACAGGATATAAAATAAACCCATGTAAATCATTAGCATTTCTATATATTACTAACAGCCCAAACAGCAAGAGATACAAAGAGAAATTCCATTTAAAGTTACTGTAGACATTATAAAATATTTGGGAGTTTACCTGCTGAAACAAATCCAGGAACTATATAAACACAATTACAACACTTTTCACACAAATAAAGTCAGATCTAAATAATTGGAAAATATCAGTTGCTTATGGGTAGGTAAAGCTAATATAATTAAAATGACAATTCTACCTAAATTAATTTACTAATTCAGTGCCATACCAATCAAACTACCAAAAAATATTTTATAGAGCTAGAAAAAATAATAAAATTCATCTGGAAGAACAAAAGATCCAGAATATCAAGGGAATTAATGAAAAGAAATGCAAAGAAAGGTGGCCTAGTTGTACCAGATCTTAAATTGTATTATAAAGCAGCAATCATCAAAACTACTTGGTACTGGCTAAGAAAGAGAGTGGTGAATCAGTGGAATAAGTTACATATACAAGACACAGTAGTCAATAACTATAGTTATCTACTGTTTGGTAAATTCAAAGACCCCAGATTCTGGGATAAGAACTCACTGTTTAACAAAAACTGCTGGGAAAACTGGAAAAGAAACTAGGCATAGACTAAAATCTTACACCATATATCAAAATAAGGTCTAAATGGGTACATGATTTAGATATAGACTGATACTATAAACAAACTAGGAGAGCAAGGAAAAGTTTACCTGTCAGATCTATGGAGAAGGGAAGAATTTATGACCAAACAACAGATAGAGAACATTATGAAATACAAATGGATGATTTTGATTATATTAAATTGAAAAGTTTTTGCCCAAACAAAGCCAATGCAACCAAGATTAGAAGGAAACAGAAAGCTGGGAAAGAATTTTTACAACCGATGTCTCTGATAAAGACCTCATTTTTAAAATATATAGAGAACTGAGGAAAAATACAAGTCATTCCCCAATTGATAAATGATCAAAGGACATGAACAGGCAGTTTTCAGAGTAAGAAATTAAAGCTATCCATAGTCTTATGAAAAATGCAAATCAAAACAACTCTGAGGTATCACATCACACCTATCAGATTGGCTAACATGACAAAACAGGGAAATGATAAATGTTGGAGAAGATGTGGGAAAACTGGAACACTAATACATTGTTGGTAGAGTTGTGAACCAATCCAACCATTCTGGAAAGCAATTGGGAACTATGCGCAAGGGGCGATAAAACTGTGCATATCCTTAGACCCAGCAACACCACTTCTAGATCTGTATCCCAAAGAGATCATACAGATGGGGAAAGTATCCACATGTCAAAAATATTTATAGCCGCTCTTTTTTATGGTGGCCAAGAATTGTAAATTGAGGGGATGCCCGAATGGCTGAACAAGTTGTGGTATATGAATGTAATGGAATACTATGGGCTAGAAGATGCTGAGTGAAGTGAGCAGAACCAGGAGAACACTGTACACAGTAACAGCCACATTGTGCAATGACTAACTTTCATAGACTTGGCTCTTCTCAGCAGTGCAAGAATCTAAGACAATTCCAAAAGACTCCTGATAGAAAATGCTGTCCACATCCAGAGAAAGAACTATGGAGAAAGAACTATGGAGTCTGAACGCAGATAGAAGCATACTATGTGCTCTCTCTCTCTTTTTTTTTTTTGGTTGTTGTTTTGTTTTGTTTCTTCTTTCTTGTGGTTCTCCCATTGGTTCTAATTCTTCTCTACAACATGATTAATGTGAAAATATGTTCAATATGAATGTATATGTAGAGCCTATATCAGATTGCACAGCAACTTATGGAGGGGGGAGGGTAAGGAGGGCGAGAAAATTAAAAGCTCAAAAACTTATGGAAGCGAATGTTGCAAACTAAAAATAAATTTAAAAAAAGTATATAAAGGGCTCCTGAGACCAAAATGTTTGATAATTGCTGGCTTATCATTTTTCCTGAGGATGTTAGACTTTGTGTGTACTATGGAATACTATAAATATATTTTATCTGGCTTTTAGTAGTCTTCCAAGATATTCTTATGGACAAAATGGGGAGATGTGAGGTGGGTAATAATATAGTTAAGTGGGTTCAGAAAAATTGGCCAGACCAAATAGTTTGACTAGCAAATCACTGTCAGCCTGGATGGAAGTCTCTAGTGGAGCACAGCAAGCCTTTAGCTGTCCTTAGACCTATTTTGTCCATAATTTTTATTAATTACTTGGATGAAAAAAATAGAAGTCATACTTATCAAATTAGGAATACCTGATATAGTAAGTGATGTATTTAAGCTATAAGATGTTATCAACAAGCTAGAATGGAAAAGTGAAGTTAGTAATTAACATAAGAGTAAAAATAACTAAATTGCACTAAGTAGAGGACAGGTGTTAAGGTGGGTAAAAAGAAGTTAATGTGAGAAATTTCTAGGGGTTCTAACGATATACAATATGATCCAATGGTATAATATTACAGACAAAATAACATGACCTTATTCTGCATTTGTGAAAGTATAGCATTCACATTGAGGAAGTGATAATCTCACAATAGTCAGATGACATCTGGAAGATGGTATTCAATTCTGGGTGCCATATTTTGATGAAGATATTGACAGACTGGAGTGTGTCCAGACGATGAGAGGAGTAGGATCAATTTAAGGAACAAGGGGTGTTTATGCTGGAGAAGAAACCAGGGAGTCCTAGGAAGATCATGATAGCAATGTTCCAATAATTAAAGTATGGTCATGTAAAAGTGTAATTAGTCTTATTTGGCCTCAGGTAATACAAGTAGGACTAATAGATGTATGTTACAGGAAGGCACAAAAGGGGAAAAATATTAATAATTAGAACTAAAAAGTAAGTTATGTTCCCTTACCATGTAGTAAGTTTCCTGTCGTCAAAAATGTTTAAATGGGCTCCTGGATAACCAGCTGTCATGAATTTTGTAGATAGCATTCACAATTTGTATATGTATTAAACTAAGTGATCCATGAATTCTCTTTTGACTGTACAATTTTATGATGCTACAATTTATGAATATTGGGTTACTTTTTCCTCAAACTAGAGAAAAAGAGTAATCCTCTTTACTTCACCTCCATTATTCAAAATATCATCTTTTAAGTGGTTTCCACCCTGTCTGAAAAGAATAATAGAAGGTATTAGGAAATAATGGTGATAATCCCCTCATCAATAGTATACCTACAATAGTTATTCTTTCCTTACTTTCAAAAAATCTTGGAGAAAAATATATTCCACTAGTGAAAATTATCCCAAGGAATCTAGCCAGGTTGTTGACAAAGTTTTCCTTCATATTCTTGACTTTAGGGAATGACAACCAGGACAACTTAAAGCACACAAAGCTTTCAAAGAGATCATGCTTTTTACCAACAAATTTCCCCAAGAGATTTGCTCTTATTTTCAGGCTAAACTTTTACCCAGGAGAGGAAAAAAAAAAGGCTTTGTCCTTTATACCAAATCAGTCTAGTCTACCTGGGTCAAAAATGCTTCTCCAAAAAAGAGAGAATGCTTTTTTTGAAATTGTATAATTTTGACAAGAAGTATATATGTTTTATATATATATAATATATATATATATTATATATATATAATTACATAATATTTTGCTATCTATACCTGTAGATCTTTTACTCTAATTTTGAAAATGTTGCTCAAAATGTAGTGTTTAGATAGAAATATTTATAAATTATATAGCCCATAACTATAGGTAGATCAATATGAATATATAGATATATATATGCATATAGGTAGATATAGATTTTGATACAGTTCCTATTGGAAACTGGTCCTTATTGGCTTATAAATTAATGATAGACTTCAGGATCAGAAAGGATAGGACTTCTGAATGGAACAGAATTCTCAGACCTTGTTGATCTAGTCTGTTCCCCCTTATTTCACAAATGAGGAAACTGAGAAGGAAACTGTTATCACTTGGAAAAAGACAATTGCTTATTTTAGTTCAAATATCCTTGAAAGCATTTTGTCATGAGAAAGCCAGCATATTTCACAATAATATAGAAATGCCTTTGACTTTACCCCCATACTATCATGACTTGTCCAAGAGCCTTTTGTTTAATGGACTGTTTTGGTTTTGGTTTTTAATAAAAATTGATTAGTCTTGTAACAACTTTTAAAACTGCATATGGCCCTTCACTCGTATTTCTCAAAAGCATCTTAAAACATACTCCATCTTTCCAGGTCATGTGAGCAACAAGATGGAAAACTAGACTTTTTTTTCTCTGATCCCAATGACCTCTCAAAAACATAAAGTATGTGTCTAAGACAAAACAATGTCAACTGTCTCCAGTTTCACCAAGAATCCAAAGGAAAGTTTGGTTTTTTTTAAATCCCCTAAACAAATTCCATTTGTGTCATGAGCCCACATTGACTGATACATTGTCTCCATATTGAAATTCTACACAAGCTAACTCAAATTTTATTTTGCTTACCCATTCTGGGTTAAGTAACTACTGTGATACATTCACTGCCAATTGGAGTAAATTCACTGTTAATCTTTCTTTTGTGAACTTTCTTTTTTTGTTTTGTTTTGGGTTTTTTGTCAACTTCCAATTGATCTCTGTTTTCATTTGTAAAGGATTACATATTTATGCAGGAGTGGCCCTAAAACAGCCAATAATGCTGGCCACTATTTCATTCCCGCCCCACTAAGCAGATTTTTTGCATTCCCATTGGAACATGTCTCACAGTATGAAAAACTCCAAATAAAAGAGAAAATAACATTGTCTCAGTATCTTCATCCATTAGATTGAGCCTTGAAGAAAGACAAGAATGTTTGAAGATTAACTGCTTTCAGCTAACTAGAGAGATAACCTGAACATTGTATTAATTCTCTCTAAAGTTACATCTGTAACTAAATGTTCAAAGGTAAGTTGAACACTAAATTTATTTCAGTTTTCTAGTTCATCTGTGATCTATCAGTGTGGGTCTCCTTCCACTGTTATAGTTTATTCACACCCTGTCATACTGTGTGATTCATATTGATATCCTTTCATGAATCCACCATAAAGGAGGCACCCAATCTGCTAGACTGTTTCTTTATTTCTTTTAATAATTCATAGACACCAATGCAATATCAGTTATCCCACACTCAGTATGATGTGTATATCCCACATCCTTTTCTGGTCATGCTTGCTTTTGATGGCATGTAACTTTCAACAAGTACTGTTGATTTTACCTTTCATTAATACCTCTATCATATTATGCCCCCTTCTGTTCTCTGACAATGCTACTATCCTATTGCAGGTCCTTATCACCTCATGCCTAGACTTTTATAACAGCTTTCTTGTCGGTTTTCGTACCTCAAGGCTTTCCTCACTCCATCTCATGTTCCATTCAGCTTTCAGAGTGATCTTCCTAAAGCAATTTTAACCAGATCACCCCACCCCTACTCAATAAATTCCAGTGGCTCCCTACCAAGATCACATATAAAAATTCTGGGTTTGTGGGCAGCTAGGTGGGGCAGTGGATAGAGAACCAGCCCTGGAGTCGGGAGGATCTGAGTTCAAATCCAGCCTCAGACACATAATACTTCCTAGCTGTGTGACTGTGGCCAAGTCACTTAACCCCAGTTGCCTCACTAAAACAACACACACACCCAGACACACACACAGACACACACAGAGACACACACACCAAATAAAAATTCTGGGTTTGTTATTCAAAGCTCTTCATAACCTGACCCCTCTCTAGCTTTCCAGTCTTCTTATATCCCTGCTACCCCTGATGTACTCTTCAATCTAGTGATATTGACCCCTGTACTTTTCCTCAAGCAAGACACTCTATTTCCGGACTTTGGGCATTTTCACTGTCTGGACTGATTTCCCTCCTCATCTGTGCCTCTTCTCTGGCTTCCTTAAAATCCCAAGCCATCACCAATCATTTTGACTTTTGTCCTGCCACTGGATTTTGATGACTCTGGAAGAGAGAGTGAGGCTAATGACTGTGCAACTCTGCTTCTGTCATTGGTCCTCTTTGAAAACAAAGGATGAAAAACAACAAATTCTCCCTTCTATATGAAACCTTTCCCAACCCCCCTTAATTCTAGTGCCTTCCCTCTCTCTATTTGTTGTCTCCAATTTATCCTGTATATAGACTGTTTGTATATTGCTCTTTGCATGTTGTGCTCACCATCAGACTCTGAGCTTCTTGAGAGTAGAGACTGTCTTTTGCCTTTCTTTGTATCCTCAATGCTTAGCACAGTGCTTGGCACAGTAAATACTTAATAAATGTTTATTCACTGATTTTATGATACTTCTCACATGTAAGTTAATGTTGGTAATATGAGTCAGCCTTCTTATACCTGTGATATACTTTTCCATTCCTACTTGGATCATGTGTAATTATGATTCTCTTAAAATCATGATATTCCACAATTCATACCATATAGCACTTAGGTAGATAACAGTTCTCTGGTCCAGTTTGATCATTAATAAATTGTAAGAGTGACATGTTGAACAGATAATGCTCAAATCTGATTTGAAGTTACTGGCAATAATATTCTTGAATAATTTGGTATTTATAGTTTTATCTACTTTAGACTCCTTAAAATTTATCAGTAGTAATAGCTGGTATTTATATAGTTTGAAAAGTGATATGCATGTGATGTATCTGGATATACTATGTAAATATGTAGGTATTTATATAAAAGTTAATTTGATCCTCATAACAACTCTCTGAGATAGGTTTTACTCATGAGGAAACTAAGGCTGAGAGGATAAATGACTTTTTGTAGGATCCCATAGCCAGTACCTGAAGCAGCTTTTGAACTCAGTTCTTCCAAACTCCAGCCCCCCACTCTACCCAACATTCCACCTATTAGAACCTAGCACAGTGCGTGGCACATATTTGTGCTTATTAAATGCTTGTTGATTGAAGATACCAGGCACAGCTCTAGAGACACTGTGAGCAATAGATCTGGCTTGAAGTATAACTGACACTTTTTCCCTGAGTGAATATGGATAAGTGACTTTAACTCTCTAGATCTAAATAACTTCCTATGAAACATATGGGCAATGGATTAGTCCCTCCCTGCTCTAAATCTTATGATTCTATGAGAACTTGAAACTATAGTAATTTGCATAGCTAGGATACAGTTACATTTTTATTCTAAAGTCTCAAGCATCCTAACTTTTCATCTGCTATTCACTGTTCACTGGCTGAATGGACAGCTGCTATTTGTCAGTCAAGAGATCAAGAAATAACTATCATCAACACTTTAGCATCCAACGGAGAAAAATTATTAACATCTGAGATGCAGAGATACAATCATCAATGTCAATTGCCTGCGATTTCCTCAATGCAGGAAGGATCTGCCCCCACAAAGGCAGATCACAACCCTACTACTATATAAAGCCATAAAATGTTTCTGGAAAGCAATTTCAATTATGCCAGGAAAGTGATTGAAACTATTCTGGAAAGCAACGTCAAAGTACACTACTAAGAAAGTGATTAAAATAACATTGGATGCAAAGATCCTGCTGCTAAGTATATAATCTTAGTAAGTCAAAGTCAGAAAGCCATTTCTCATATATACCAAACTATTCACCATAGCACTTTGGGTGGTAGTAAAGAATTGAAAAGAAAGTAAATAGATTCTGATACATGAATGAAAGCGAACATTATTGTACTTTAATGGATGATGAATATGAAGAATACAGAGAAACATAGGAAGATTTATATCAACTGATGCCAGGTGAAATAACGAAACTAGGAAAACACCATAAAATGACTGTGACAATATGAATGGAATGAACAATAACAAAAAGTCTACAGTGTACAATTACAATGACCAGCCTTAACCCTGAAATAAGGATGAGAAAATAGATCCTTCCCTTTCTTTGGAAAGATGAGGTATGAATGAGAAACATTGTATTTACAGTCAGACTCTTTTGTAGTTGTTTTTTTCTGAGGTGCCTTATCTCTCTCTTTTTTATTTTTTGTTACTGAGATAGTGTGCTATATATTTGGGGGGAAAGCTTATAGTTTTTTAAATATTCCAATAAAAAAGTTTCCTGAGAATCACAGAGGTTCAAGTGATTTGCCCTAGGTCGTATGGCTCCTAAACAAGTGACAGGATTTGAACCTAGATCTTCCTCACTCTAAGTTGAAGTACATAGTCCCTGAAACACCTTACAACTCTAAATCTATGATCCTATGAGCCTAAGTCCAACACTCAGTCCCTTGCAGACTGCTTCTCCTTTGCATTCACAATAAAAAAAAATTGAGAAACAGATGGGCAAGAGTCTCAGCAATCTTCATTTATCTGTATCTGATTCCTTTATATGGGTTAATTACATACTCCATTAGGTAGACACTCAACCAGCAGAGTCCATTTTTATTCTGCTTACAGGAGAGTAGTTATTATGCTTGTGATCTTCCTGTTTGTTGTTCAGTCATGCCCGACTCTTCATGAAACCCCATTTGGGGTTTTCTTGGCAAAGATACTGGAGTGATTTGCCATTTCCTTCTCTAACTCATTTTGTAGATGAGGAAACTGAAGCAAACAGGGTTAAGTGACTTGCCCAGGGTCACACAAGCTAGGAAGTGTCTGAGGCCAGATCTGAACTCAGAAAGATGAGTCTTCTTGACTCCAGGCCCAACTCTCTATCTACTGTGCACTACCCGGCTGCCCTTTTCTTGTGACCTTATTACAGAACATAACTCAGCAAAAGGCACCCCTAGGAATTTATCCTCTGTCCCATTTCTTAAGAGCTTTGCTTTCAGAGGTTCCCAAACTTTCTTGGTTTGAGGCTCTCTTAATGTCTTGGTAATTTTTTTCATAACTCCTTTAGGCCAAAAGAAATACTTAACAATTCCATTTATTAAGTAGTAGTTCCAAATAACTTAATAAGTATTTATGTCCTAACAACTTAGTAGCCATTTGAAAAATAATACACATACATTGAAAGAAAATAATATTTTTATTTCATTCTTAAATAACCACTATCACTAATGGAATGTATATGCCTGTTGGGTACTATACAGCTTCTCCAACCTTAGAATTATATTGAACACCACCACTCTTGTTTCTTGTTGCACATTGATTTTAGCATGGTATTTGCCTTTTATCCCACCAAGTGCTGAAAACCCAGCTTCAAAAAGATATGCTATTGTAAATGAGAAAGTTTGAGAAGTTTCTGACAGAGTAACCAAGTGTAATCCTTGGTTCAAAGTTCCAGTTATATGGGATTTTCTCCTCATTGGTGGAGACTGACTACTCAGTGCCCTATACCTGGATGAGGGCCAGGGAAAGTTGGCAAGAGTGGGAGAGAAGAGAAATCTTGGTTCTTCTAGAGGACACACCATTCCGATCTCTCTTCAGCCCTCCTGAAGAGAGAAATTTTGGGAAGCAGGCAACATGGAGAGGTTTAATCATTTCGCCATTCACATCTTGCTACATCAGAGACATCAGTGAATTTTCCCTTCAGGTGATACCTGGAACTCTCTTGGTTAGCTGGGTTATCTTACACCCAATGGGAGAACTATTAATCAAATATAATTAAAAATTATTATTAATACCTCACTTCGATGGGAATGGAACACAAGCACTATTAAAACCCACAGTCCCCTAGTGGTAAATGGAGAAGATGTCATTTCATCTGCCTTCTGGAATTTAATTGAAGCCTTGGGCAGGCAGAATAGCTGACATTTATTTTCCTTTTCTTTTTCTTTTTTTGCATTATATCTTCTTTATTTGAATTCCACTAGCTCTTTGCCCCAGCAAATGACATTAACCCTTTCACATAACGGTTAACAAAAGCCAATCTATTTGATGAATTCAGGTAAAGGAAAAGTCTTAACTCAACCAGCAGTAGAAGAAAGCTCCACAGTCTACAACTCATGCAATGCATTGAATCAAATGAAAGCAAAGTATGAATGAGGAATTGCCATCATTTCTTCTCTAAGTTTGTCCGCAAGGGAATGTCCTTTCCTTTGAGCCATCTAGAGATAGACACAGAAAGACCCAAAATATTGGTATGGGGGACATAAGCTACCACAATAGGACTTCATATCATTCTTATCTCAAGAAAAGATTCAAAGTCCTCTTCTACTATCTCCCTTTAATGGCAATGCCTTATTGAATTCAATGTCTTTGAATAGATTCTAATAGCTGACATTTCTTGTACAACTCCATGGTCATCAGGATTCAGCTGTGATTCATGGGTTTAAATCCATCATGACCACACAACCCCTAGATCCCCTTCTCATACCTTCTATGACAAGCTCTACTGCCTGCTTCCCTTCCTGCTGAATCCTTCGGCTCTTATACTCCAACTTTTCTTGCTTCCATATTTGATATTTTAGGTATGTCTCCAAGCTTAACTCTATGTTCAATGTTAACTAATCCCTATTAAATTGTTACTGATAATAGCTGGACACATTATAGTCTCCAGAGTATTTTCATTTCAAAAAGAAACTCATAAAAGCTAAGAAACCTTTGAGTCCCAAGGGAATTGATTGCTAATTGTGTCATTCCTAGAAATTTGGCAAATCCATATAGGAAGATATTTTGGCTAGAGAATTCTAAAATCAAATTTCATAAGTAGCTACCTACTCTGCCTCCTTATCAGGTCAGACCTAGGAATGGTAAGTGGAAAGGTACAGAAGACATGGTAAAATATAATAAGCTAGTTGCTGTTCATACTCTCAGAGGTATAATAGGCTAGAAAAGAAATCAAAGGATTGTTGAGAAGAATGTGTGGCCCTGATTTGAGCAAGTAATTCACCTTTTCCAGAAGCCTAAGCCTGAGTTGCTGCCACTAGCATGAAAAATTGGTCGTAAAACTCAGTGATTTCTTTCCCACCAGTTTATCACTGTATATATTATTCAGTTACATCCTCCACAGTCTAAAGTCTCCTTTCCTATGTATATACCTTTACAAGAGCACAATGCTGGTCAAACCCGCTTCAGCAACTCAGGAATGGTCAGACTCATGAAGGTATACTATTCACATCCCTTATTCCCAGATCAACATCAGTGGCTCCCTACTCAGTGTAAGAGGATTCAGATAGCACTCTAAGACTTGACTTGGAGAAGATGGCTCTGACCTAATTAAATGAAGACATCAAAAGATTTATCTACTGAGTTTATTTCATGAAGAAGCTATAGAGGAAATTTCATTTTTATGCCTTACTCTGGGGACATAATAAACTTTATGAGGTAAAATGTAATACTTTTCCTGCTTTATCACCACGCACTTTCCCCCAACAGACAGTAAGTATGCAATTCCATATTCTTTCAATGAACAAGGAAATAAAAAAGAGAAAAAGAAAAGAACACTAGAATATCTAAAAGAATGCATTAACTATGGACATAGTCTGATAATAAAGCAATAGTCCTTCTTATTTCATCATCTGATCTAATTCTATGGATGCTATGTCTCCTAAAAAGAGATTGGAATCTTAATTCAAAAAGTATGTATTTTGAATTCTACTAATAATAGTTACCATGGAACTCTGAGCATCCCATTGCAAGTTAATATATTCTCAGGGCTAATACTGTTTTGGCATTTCATGTGTTTTCTCCTTCAGTAGATAAACCTGCCTCGAAAAAAAGAAAATGCCCTACAACCACCCCTAATTATTTCCTTTCACTATATTGGCAATTTTGTCTTTCTTGTAAAACAGTATTAAAAGAAAAACTAGTGGTAGATAGGGGAAATTAGTAATCAGTTCTTTTTTAAAAATCCATGCTTAGATTTAAACTCCAAATAAGAGCCATAATTAAGGGGGAAATGACTAATAACAGATTAAAAGAATTCTCCATTGTATCTTTTACTAAACATTAGAAACAAGATGTGATATAAATACAATATATTGCTATGATCTTCCTAACAGCTTCTTTCCTCTGGCTCTTCATCTGAAATTCATCAAGCCTTCAAACAATAATGGGTAGGGAAAGGGAGGAAAGGATAGACACAAGTACTGGAAATTTTACCTGTTACAATTATATTGCTAGGTCTTTGTTAGAGTGATGGATAAATCATACGAGAGAGTTTAAGAGATTGTGGAATGCATTTTGCAATGGAGTCGGACTTTGAGCAAGTAATATCATAGTTATCTCTCTGACAAACATCTTTGTGAAATTTTTAATGACATCCAGGGTACATGGGTCACTGTTTGCCAAGCCACACTCTCTCTGGGTGAATAATGTTCCTATTTTTAAAATTAAGAAGGGAAATTTTTTGGGCTGGTCCTTCATACGGGTTTCTCAGATATAGGTTTAGGTGCTATAATGTCAAAGGTGGAAAGAAAGTTCCTTTTCTTCATGATCTGCCTCCCCCTCCTCAATTCTGCTTCCAGTACAAATTATAGGTCCCCATCTGCTTAAAATCTCTTTTTAGGAACAGGGAAAATACCTTTTCATTCCATAATTTGAATAAGGCTTTATGGTTGATAAAGCATTTACTAAGTTTTTATTGTCTTTTGGTAGGAGTGGGAGAGGGTTGTGTGTTATTATACTAAACGCTAGGAATACAAATACAAAAATGAGACAGCCTTTGCCTTCAAAAAGCTTCTGTTCTAATGGGGGAAATAACAGGTATAAGAGAGTAGCAGACAAAGAAAAGAGTTATGGTCAGGGGAATCACAAGGCTTTAGGGTAGTCAGTTGACAGGCTCTTTCAAGAAACAATAGTTTTGTGGATTTGATTACTATTTCTGAAGCAATATATTAAAAGAAAGAGGGAGGATGCCCAGGTAACATAAGCGTGCAAGGGTAGGGGGTGTGGTGGAAGAGTACTGTATTGGATATGAAACATTATATGATCTAGAGCTGGCTAGATATAGTTAGCTAAGTGAATTTGTATTCACCTATCAAGACAACTCAACTTAAAATATAAATACTTTAGAGAGTGTTAACAAATTGACAAATTTGTAAATGCCTGTTTCATATCTTTTCCTGAGAGCAAGATTTGACTAGGGGAGATGATACTATGTACATGACGAAGGTTTTCAAAGAGAGATGGTTAGGCAGGTACAGAAAAGGGAAACTTTGAAACCAAGCTTAGTCAAGACATTATTTACAAGCTTGTATTTCTAATACTATTAATTCCATACACACCACCCCCCAACCCTTAGAGTCATAAAATTGCAGAGCTGGGAAAAACCTTTGAAATAATCTAATCCAACCCACTAATTTCCCAGATGAGGAAACTGAGACTCAGGGGAAAGTTATTGCTTCAGGCCAAAGGGCTTTGTACTCACTGTTTGGCTGACCTGGAATTCGATAGAATAGGCAGAAATAGTTATACGCTATGGAACATAATGATGTGGGGAAAGAAAGATAGGAAGAAAGAAGAAAGGAAGGAAGGAAGGAGGGAAAGAAAGGAGAGAAGGAGGGAGGGATGAAGCAAGAAGGAAGGAGAAAGAGAGGGAGAGAGGAAAAGGAGAGAGGAAAGGGAGGAAGGAAGAGAGGGAGGAAGAGAGAGAGGGCAAGAGAGAGAGGGAGAGGGTAAGAAAAAAAAAAGAAACAAATGCATCACACCTCCTCTGCAAAAATTCTTCTGCCCAAAAGATTTGCCTCAGTGTCTCAACTATAGGAGGTCACCTGATTCAGAGAAAAAAAAACATGAATTACTTGCTTCAGAACAACCTCATCCCAGGAAAAAAATTAGAGAAACAACTTAGCGTTTGTAATAAATATGATTCTTCCTCAAGCTTTCTATCTGCTGATTGAATGGAGAAGACTCTTATTAGCTCCAATTAAGTGAATTTTATGGACAAGCTGGCTCCTTTATTCAACTCCTTTTCTTGTGGACCTTGGCTCAGGCCTCCCCTGTGCAAATAATATTGTTTATTATTAACACACTTATTTAGTGTGTGTTCCTGGGCAAGTCACTTAATCTTTTAGCTTCAGTTACCTCATCTGAAAAATGGAGATGACAGCAATACTAGGGTCACAGCATTATTGCAATGATCAGTGCTTTGTAAACCTTAAAATTTTATATAAATACTAGCTATAATTGTTGTTCTACTACTATTACTGCTGCTGCTGCTACTACTACTACTACTACTACTACTGCTGTTACCACCACCACTACCACTACCACCACCAACACCACCCTGAACTTGCTAACATTTTTTTTTCAGAGGGAATTAGACATATTTTTACCAGGGGTGATTCAAGGAAAGAAGCAGGGAAACAAAAGATTAAAGATTTTGGGAAATGCTGTGGAGCAATGGGGTTAAACTCAAATAGAACAAGTCCACTAAACCCTAATTTAAGATACCTGTAGGCCATATATTGACTTAGAAAACCACCTAATAATGTTATCTGTTTCATTTTATTTTTTATTTAGTTTGGTAAATGTTTCTGAATTACATTTTGATCTGGTTTAGGTAGTATATGGAATTATTGTGGACTCTCTGGGGCCAGAGCAGCATATTTGACACATCTTCCATGGATAAAACGAGCCATTTAACATTGAACTCTGAGTGACCAAAATAAAAAAGTCAACAATAAGATCATAGATTTAGATCTGGAAGAAACATTGGGGACCATCTAATCCAACATCATTATTTTGCAAATGAAGAAACTGAGGCTTAGACAGATGGAATAGGATCCATTGACCCATAAAATAGGGTCACAGAGCTAGTAGCTGCACAAGACAGTCTGCAAGGCTCAGTTGGGTAAACAAAGCATAGTTTTCTAAAGACTTCGCTAAAAAATTAATTGTTCTTGCCTTGCATCTGAGTGAATACTGATGATCTTTTCAGATTGGTTTCTGCCAAACTCTAGGACTTAGCAGAGTCCAACTGTGTGAGGAGCTAGAACTGAAGCTATGGGTTTCTGGGTCTTGAAGATATGCTGGAGGCTGCTACAGATTAAGGATCAGACCTTGCCATCCTCACACTAAAGCTATCTCCCCTGTCCCAGTGTCCTGCTCGAGTAACTAGGAGTCAGAATTTTCAGAGTGAGAAGTAGCCATAGAGATAGATTATTCAGTTCAGCTGCCTCATTTGATGTAAGGAGGCTGAGCTGGCCTGCGTTCTCTCTCACTCAGAAGGTAATGATTTTGTAGCAAAGTCCAGTCCCTATTCCTACATGGCCTTGTCTGACTTCCAAGCTCTCAGCTCCACTTTGCCTGCACAGGGAACTGACTGATGCTGGCTTCTCTCCTAACTCCTACTGTACCTTCCCTGGCAGGAACAGAAACAGGAGCAGTTTTGAGTGTTCTATGTCAGGGCTTCTTAAACTTTTTTCTACTGGCAGCCTCTTTTTCTTCCAAGAAATTTTTATACAGCCACAGTTATATAGGTATATAAAATAGGCATACAAATCAAACATTTACTGATAATAAACCATGAAGAAATTTTTAAAACAATTCTTTGGTAAACACATAATTTTACCATTTATTAAAGGTGAAAGCAAATTTGCATACTAATAAGACAGATGTGCTTGTTTATTTTTACATAAAGAATTATCTTGGTAGAATACTTGATACTGTAGGACAGAGCATCTTCAACATTTTTCAGAATTGATCAATATTTTGATTTTATAATCATCAATGCTGAGAACACTACTTCATATAAATATGTAATATAAAATGGAAGAAGTGTGTTTAGGGCCATCTCAGAAATTGTTGGAAATTCTATCCTAATTCCAAGCCAAAATTCATTTAATGATTTCGTGTGTACAATAAAAACACTGCAATTCTTAACATACAAGCATCTTGAAACTGAGCTGAAGTGTTTCTGGTAGCATTCATTAGCATTGCAGGGTGTGATGGCATGCGCAGTGCAAAGTACACATGTATGTTCAGAACCAAGGCTGCAGTGAAGTTGTGCAATGCAACATAGGCAAGCACCTCCAGAAATACCTCGGATTCATTATGTATTTGATTTGGAATTAATTTTTGGTTGTTGCATTTTCAGAAACCTTTTACTGTTGCCAAAATCTTTTGCAGTCCCCCACATTCAGTTACATGACCCCATATGGGATCATGACCCACAGTTTAAGAAGCACTATTTATGTGATATGAGGTTTTGCTGTTGGGTAAGAGAGAATTCCATCCTACTCTAGGGTCAGAACTAATGATCCTGGCACAGAAAAATAATTAAATTATATTGAAACTAAAGAAAGGATCATTAAATGGAAATTTTTTCTTAGTGAGAAATTTAATAGATAAAACTATCCAACTAACCAGATGATAAGTGACAAAAACCTTTGAGATTCTTTCCCTCCCACTTCTGTTTACTTCTGTTTTTATTTTATTTTATTCTTTTTTAAACTTTTTCAAAATTTATTTATCTTTAATTTATGAAATTATGAAATTATTCTCTTGAAATTTTTTGGCTATAGTAATTCTTGTAATTCTTGAAATTAATTTATGAAATTATGAAAAATATTAATTTATGAAATAAAACAAGCATTTCCATAGCATAGTAGAATTTTAAAAATCTAAAATATTTATATCTCTTTGTGGTGGTAAAGAATTGGAAATTGTGGAGGAGGTGGAGCCAAGAGGGCTGAAAGCAGTGACTTACTTGAGCTCTCCCCTAAACCCCTCCAAATACCTATAAAAATGGCTCTAAACAAATTCTAAAGCAGAAGAACCCACAAAAAGACAGAGTGAAGCAAATTTCCAGCCCAATACAACCTGGATGATTGATCAGAAAGGTATATCACACAGGACAGTGGCAGGAGCACAGTGTGGCATGGGCGCACAGGCCACAGTGAACCTGGAGCAGGCCTCAGAGGACTGAATCATGGGCAGCTATGGTGATTTCCAAACATCTCAACCCATGAATGCCAAAGACAGCTTAGGCCAGTGGGAAAAGTTTGTTTCTGAGATTCTGAGAAAGGAGCACTGGGTCTCAGTTCCAGTTCCCCAAGAGGGCGGCCCTGTGGGGGCAGCTGCCTCCTGAGCTTCTGGCCCACAGACTGAGGGGGAATCCAGTGGCTGATCAGAGGGGGCTTGCAGGGATCTCTTTGCCAGTGCTGAGGCAGGAATCTCTTGCTTTGCCTGTGCTTGGATCTGGGTCGCAGTTCTGAGGGGTGGTCCTGAGGTGAGGAGGAGCGTGTAGTAGCTTTGGAAAGGAAACCGTCCTCACAGTTCCAGGACAGAAAGGAGTAAACCAGAGCACAGGCCAGGAAAGGAGTAAACACCTTGCCCCCTATCATACCACCTTGGAAGAACTGAAAATTTACAGGTCCCTACGAGTATCTCTGAAAACAGCTGTACAAACCCCCAAAGCTTGGGACAGTACATTCTCCACATTGGAAGCAGACTCTTACCTTAACAAAGAGTTTAAAACTCAAGTAATTGGCTGGATCATGAGCAAGCAGCAAAAAAGAGTCAGACTATATTATCTTACTTTGGTGACAAAGAAGATCAAAAATACAACCAGAAGAAGACAACAAAGTCAAAGCTCCTACATCCAAAGCCTCCAAGAAAAATATGAATCAGTCCCAGGCCTTGGAAGAGCTCAAAAGGGATTTTGAGAAGCAAGTAAGAGAAGTAGAGGAAAAACTGGGAAGAGAAATGAGAGTGATGCAAGAAAATCATGAAAAACAAGTCAACAGCTTGCTAAAGGAGACCCAAAAAATGAAGAAAAAACACCTTAAAAAATAGCCTAACCCAAATGGCAAAAGAGGTCCAAAAAGCCAATGAGGAGAAGAATGCCCTAAAAAGAAAAATTGGCCAAATGGAAAAGGAAGTCCAAAAGATTACTGAAGAAAATACTTCCTTAAAAATTAGAGCAGAGCAATTTGAAGCTAGTGACTTTATGAGAAATCAAGACACTGTAAAACAAATCCAAAAGAATGAAAAATTAGAAAACAATGTGAAATATCTCATTGGAAAAACAACTGACCTGGAAAATAGATCCAGGAGAGAGAATTTAAAAATTATTGGACTATCTGAAAGCCATGATCAAAAAAAGAGCCTAGATATCATCTTTCAAGAAATTATCAAGGAAAACTGCCCTGATATTTAGAACCAGAGGCAAAATAGAAATTGAAAGAATCCAGATCTCCTGAAAGAGACCCCCAAAGGAAAATTCCTGGGAATATTGTAGCCAAATTCCAGAGTTCCCAGGTCAAGGAGAAAATATTACAAACTGCCAGAAAGAAACAATTCAAGTATTGTGGAAACACAATCAGAATAACACAAGATTCAGCAGCTTTTACATTAAGGGACTCACAGGGCATGGAATATAATATTCTGGAGGGCAAAGGAGACAGGATTACAGCCAAGAATCACCTACCCAGAAAAACTGAATATAATCCTTCAGGGAAAAAAATGGTCATTCAGTGAAATAGAGGACTTTCAAGCATTCTTGATGAAAAGACCTGAGCTGAATAGAAAATTTGACTTTCAAATACGAGACTCAAATGGAACATGAAGAGGTAAACAGGAAAGAGAAATCATAAGACTTATTGAGGTTGAACTGTTTACATTCCTGTATGGAAAGATGATGTTTATAACTCATGAGACCTTTGTCAGTATTAGGGTAGTTGGAGGGGGGGAAATTATATATATATGTAGATAGATAGATAGGTAGATAGATAGATAGATAGATAGATAGATAGATAGATAGATAGGTAGGTAGGTAGGTAGGTAGATAGATAGAGGGCGCAGGGTGAGTTGAAGATTAAGGGGTCATATCTGGAGAATAAAATTAAGGGATGAGAGAGGATTATACTAGGAGAAGAAGAAAAGGAGAGGTAGAATGGGGTAAATTATCTCAAAAAGAAACAGAAAAGAAAAGGTTCTTACAGTGGGGAAGGTGAGAGGGAATGAATGAATCTTATTCTCATAGGATTTGGCTTAAGGAGGGAATAACATGAACATTCAATTGGGTATGATAATCTGTCTTACCATACAGGAAAATAGGGGGAGAAGGGGACAAGAGAGCATGGGAATGATGGAGAGGAGGGCAGATTGGGAAAGGGGGTAATCAGAAGCAAATGCTTCTGAGAAGGGACAGGGTCAAAAGAAAGAATAGAATAAATGGGGGGACAGGATAGGATTAAGGGAAATAGAGTTAGTTTTTCACAATATATCTACTATGGAAGTGTTTTGCATAACTGCACATGTACAACCTATATTGAGTTGCTTGTCTTTTCAATGAGGGTGGGTGGGGAGGGAGGAAGGGAGATGATTTGGAACCCAAAGTTTTAAAAACACATGTTTAAAAAAATGTTTTCACATGCAACTGGGAAATAAGAAATACAGGAAATGGGGTATAGAAGTCTATCCTGCCCTACAGGAAAATAGAAGGGGAAGGGGATAAGAGAAGGGGGAGAGAAATAGAAGAGAGGGTAGATTAGGGAAAGGGGTATTCAGAATGCATGCCATCTTGGGGTGGGGTGAGATGGGGTAAAAATTTGGAATTCAAAATCTTGTAGAAGTAAATGTTGAAAACTAAAAATGAATAAATTTATATTTTAAAAAAAAGAAAAATAAAGAAAGTTTAAGAAGTAAAAAAAAAAAAAGAGCTGGCAATTGTAGGGATGCCCATCAATTGGGGAATGGCTGAACAAGCTGTGGTTTATTATTGTGATGGAATACCACTGTACTTCTTCTTGTTGTTGTTGTTTGTCCTTGTTCTTGAAGAGGACCATGACTTCAGGAAGGTGATGTCTTGACTTGCAAGTGAATCAGATTTAAGTGAGGAAGGGCTGTGCAAAGTCACCAGCCTCACTTTCTCCTCCAGAGCCATCTGAATCCAGTGGCAAGATATAAATTAGGACAATTGGAGATGGCCTTAGATGCAACTGGAGATCTTGGCCTTTTTAAGCTAAGGTCCTTCCCAGGTTTCAGTTTGTCTGAGGCAATGTCCATTTAGTGATTAAGGTTAGGTGAGAAATGAGGTAAAAAAAAAAATGGCCTCTTTTACCTACTCAAAAAAAAATCGGTCTGGGAGGGGAAGACCTTCAGGGTTTCTGGTTAGAACAAAAACAACTATTTACATCACTCTGAGCCATCAGAACCCAAACAATGACCAAGTGAGGCTTGGGCTAGGACCTATTCAGAGATAGCCAGAGTGATTTGTTTTTGAGGCATGGTCAAGTAGTTCCATTTGAATCCCAATGGGCTTTCTCAAAGCCTGGTTTTTCAGCCCTATATTTCAAGAAATCATAAATGGAGCTACATTGGGCAAAAAAGTTAATTGTCCCATTTTTTAATGATAGAATAAATAAATGGGGAAGAGAAAAAAAAAACTAGTCTGTAAACCGTAAGATATCTTGTGAGGTTTCAGCAATCAAAATTTATATTCCTTTGGGCAGAGCACCAACAGGTAAGGGTATGATTCCCTCTGTGAACAGAGGGAGAGGATGGAGAGAAGGAGGGAGGAAGGGAGGAAGGAAGGGAGGAAGGAAGGAAGGAAGGAAGGAAGGAAGGAAGGAAGGAAGGAAGGAAGGAAGGAAGGAAGGAAGGAAGGAAGGAAGGAAGGAAGGAAGGAAGGAAAGAAGGAAGGAAGGAAGGAAGGAAGGAGTGAGCAGTATTGCCCGACCGGATTGTCATTAGTCCTTCATTCTTGAATAGGACCAATGACATCAGGAAGGTGATGTCCTGACTTGCAAGTGAGTTGGATTTGAGGTGCTGTAAGAAATGATGAGCTCTATGATCTTAGAATAACATGAAATAATGAAAAGTGAAATGAGCAGAAGCAAGAGAACATTGTATCCAGTAACAGTAATATTGTTTTAAGAAAAACTGTTTACCTTTTACAGTTGAATGATTTCTGAAATATTTTCTTCTCAAAGACAGACTCTCCAAGTGCAGCCAACAAGTTTACCTGAATTTCATTTAATATATGATATAAAGAAATACATATATACATATATACATACATACACACACACACACACACACACATACATACATTTCTCTTAGCCTTTTTTCCCCCCACTGTCAGCAAAGACATGAAATAACATTCTATAGACAAGACAATCTGAAAAGGTCCTTTTGGCTTTAAAAAAAATGAACCCTGTATGGTTTTTTTGAAAAATTAGTCCTTTTTCCTTCCCAGCTGGTAATTGAATAGCTAAATGAAGACTAATTTAGTCGTTTCAATATGCATAGTGGACACTAAAAGATCAAAAGATTAGTATTAGAAGGGAGTTTTAAAGATTAGTTCATTTTCTTCATTTTATAAGTGAAGAAATGGAAGGACAGAGAGGTGAAGAGACTGATAAGGTCATCTGATCCCAAATCCATTTTTCAATGGTCTTATAAAAGTCAGATACGACCTACAAAGTGCTTTTATACATGTTCCTACTTTCTAATTTGATCCTGAGATCAATTCTGTGAGATGGATGGGACAGGTTTTATAATTTTCATTTTACATATGAAGAAATGGAGGCTCAAAGAGAGTATATGATTTATCCAACCCTGTCAAAACTAGTGAGTGGCAGAGCTTGAGCATTATATCTTCAACCTAACCATGAATGAAATCATATTCTGTTGTCATAAGTATTTAGCTTCAAAAGTTGAAATGACTATTTTCTCATAGACTCAGTGAAAATTTCATTGTTAGAAAGGTATAGCAGGGTATAGTGGAAAGAATGCTAGATATGAAATCAGTAGACAAGTATTTGATACATTTGCTGTGTGATGATGGGCAAGTTATCTAACTCCTCTTTTCCTCTGTTATTTAGTCAGTCAACAAATTTTATTAAGTAGTTACTATGTGTCAGAGACTGTGCTGAGATCTAGGGATACAAAGAAAGGCAAAAGTAGCAATCATGATCTCAGAAAAAGCAAAAGCAGAAATAGAGACGAGAGAGAGAGAGAGAGAGAGAGAGAGAGAGAGAGAGAGAGAGAGAGAGAGAGAGAGAGAGAGAGAGAGAACAAGAACCAGGGAAACTACATTTTGCTAAAAAAAAAAAAGGTACCCTAGACAATGAAGCAGTGTCAATATTAAACATATATGTTCCAAATGGTATAGCATCCACATTCTTAAAGGAAACGTTAAATGAGTTACAGGAGGAAATAGACAACAAACTATACTACTGGGGACCTCAATCTTCCCCTCTCAAAACTAGATAAATCTAATTTAAAAAAAAACAAGAAAGAAGTTAAAGAAATGAATGGAATTTTTGAAAAGTTAGATATGATAGATCTCTAGAGAAAACTGAATGGGGATAGAGAGGAATATATCTTTTTTCTCAATGGCATAGGGAGGCTACACAAAAACTAACCATGTACTATGGCATAGAAACCTCGCCACCAAATGCAAAAAAAAAAAAAAACCCAGAAATATCAAATGCATCCTTTACAGATCACCATGCAATAAAAATTAAATTAAACAAAGGGCTATAGGAACAGATGAAAAATTAATTGGAAGCAAAATAATCCTACAGAATGAGTGGGTCAAAGAACAAATCATGGAAACAATCAATAATTTCATTAAAGAGAATGAAAACAATGAGACAATATGTCAAAATTTGTAAGATGCAGCCAAACCAGTACTTAGGGGGAAGATGCTTACATCAATAAAGTAGAGAGAATGGGGCAGCTAGGTGGCGCAACGGATAGAGCACCAGCCCTGAAGTCAGAAGGATCTGAGTTCAAATCTGGCCTCAGACATGTAACACTCACTAGCTGTGAGACTCTGGGCAAGTCACTTAACCCCAATTGTCTCATCAAAAAAAAAGTAGAGAGAAAGCAGGTCATTCGAATTGTGCATGCAACTAAAAAAAAAAGAGAACTAGAAAAAGAACAAATTAAAAATCCCCAATTATACACCAAAATGAAAATCTTGAAAATTGAAGGCTAGATTAGTAAAATTGAAAGTAAACAATAAATTAAATTAATAAATAAAACTAGAAGGTGTTTTTATGGAAAAAAGCCATAAAATAGAAAAACCATTGGTTAATTTGATTTTTTAAAAGAAGAAAATCAAATTACCAGTATCAAAAATGAAAAGGATGAATTCATCACCAATGCAGATGAAAATAAAGCAATTATTAGAAGCTATTTTGCCCAATTCTATGCCTATAAATCTAAAAATGTAAATGAAATGGATGAATATTTGCCAAAAAAATACTGGTTAAGGTAAACAGAAGAGGAAATAGAATGGATTAGTGGATAAAGCACTAGCCCGGGTGTCAGAAGCACCTGAGTTCAAAATCAGCCTCAGACACATACCGCTCACTAGCTATGTGACCCTGGGCAAGTCATTTAACCCCATTGCCTAGCCAAAATAATAATAATAATAATTAATAATAATAATAATAATAAAAGTAGTTACTTGTTGGGAGGAAAGGCTTGAACCCAGGTCTTCCTAACTGTTAAGCCCAGTGTTCCCTGCACTACAGTGAAATGCCTTGTAAGATATCCTATCTGTCCGTGTCTTAAAAGATAGAGACCAACAAGATTATGTGGTTTACCATCTATCAGTTCAATTCAGCATTTATTGAGGACTTATTATATGCATTATATTATTTGTTCAGATAAACAGAAAAGGAAATAGAATGCTTAAATAACCCTCTGTTATAGTCATCATTTTACAGATGAGGAAACTGAAGCTAAGAGATCAAGGGGCTAGCCCAGGTCATGGAACACAGGTCTTCTAATGCCAAATCTCGGGACATAGTAAAAGGTTACACAGCTAAGTAACATCAATGTTGGGAGTCTATTCCAGGCCCTCTGTCTCCAAGTCTAGTACCCTTTCCTTGATACCAAAAAACAAATGGCTTTATATGGGTGAACATTACAATGAAAAAGAGAAAACCAACAGGATATCAGAATGAGTACTATCTTTTGGTGAACTTGAGGGGAAAGTGATCTAAAACATACATTTTAGTCAGCAAAATGGAAGGGGATTTTCTCTCTCTTCCCTTGTCTTTACCCACCTTCCCCATCTCTCTCTCTCTCTCTCTCTCTCTCTCTCTCTCTCTCTCTCTCTCTCTCTCTCTGTCTCTCTCTCTGTCTCTCTCCCTCTCTCCCTCTCCTTTTCCCTCTTCTTCTCCCCCTCTCTTCCCCTTTTCTCATTCTTTCCATCTCCACTCTCTCTTTCCCCCTCTCTTTCTCTCTCTCTCTCTCTCTGTCTCTCTCCCTCCTTTCCTCCTCTCCCTCCTTCCCCCCTTCCTTTCCTTCTATTCTTGACTCCCCCCCCCCACCCTGCGTGGTTAGTTTGGTCACTCCCTGCCTTAAGGACAACTACTTGTCTGGTATGTTATACTAGGGATTCCTTTCATGTATGGGTTATACTAGATGGCCTCTGAAGTTCCTTCTAACTTTCATATTCTGTGATTCTGTGATCTTTCAGCAGACTCAATGGGTTTTATGCTCTCCTTTCAGGGAGTCTTGAAAGTAAACTATCAAAACCATCATCTCGGGATAAAAAAGAAAACAATAGAGGCACTTGCCTCTGATATCTAGATCATTGATCTGTAGCTTAAATCGGTGATTCTCAAGTGCAATCCAAGGGTCCTCACACAGCTGCCTCCAGATGTACTTTATATAGTCATGACTCTCTCTCTGCAACAGACCTTTAAGAGAATATGTTAAAAGAGAAAAAGAAAAGAAAAAGAATAAGAGTATTTACCTACCAAGATGACTCTTGGTTACTTAGAAATGGAGAGAAATAGGGCCCATAGCACATGGTATGGAATAAGTGTGTAGATTTCATTTCTGCTCTGGTAGAATTATTGTTCTTTTGTCCCAGAACTTAAAAGTACACATGCCACCAAAATTAACAAACCCAGAATGTAAATCAGTTACATAAGTGCATTTTAGTGAAAAGAGTGCTGGATTGAATAGTCAGGAGAGATGGGTTCTGGTCATGTCTCAGCTGCTAAAATGCTAAGTGGTTTAATCTCTCTGGGCCTCAGTATACCTATCTGTAAAATGAGGCTGTGGCAGTATTTTCTAAGGTCTCTGACAGTCCTGAAATCCCTTCGTTTTAATAGACAATGTTCACACAAATCAATTAACAAGAATTATATGTTACAATTTCCAAATGTTGTTTTGTAACAAACAACTGTAATTTTAGGTACTCAATGAAGTGTTGAAATCCATTAACTGTCCTCAATCGTGCTTTGTCTCACCATGACAGCTCCCACAGCTCAGCAGTTGCTCAGATACCAAAGGCATTCAAAGCTTGGCTATATTACATCTCCAGGTGCGGGGGTAGCCTCAGGCCTAGGTCACTAGAGACAGGCACTAGTCAAAATCTTCTCATCTAATTATACAAAAGAAACCAGAGAGGTAGTAAACACACTAAGGAAAAACGATCAACCAAATAAACAGGATAGATCAAAAGCATGAACAAGTAGAGGGAGGTACAGATTGGGACTCAGCTCTGACCCTTCTGTATAGAAAACAGGAGTACAAAAATGTCACCCTCCAAAGGGAGGAATAAGAAAATATGAGAAATAAACACCCTTGTCATGCTTCACACAAAATCTGGGGTGAAAAGTTGATAATATGAGCAAAAGTGGACCCAAGATATACCTTTGGGCATATTACATTTTCATGAAGCCACCAAATTAGAAAACACAGCCATATCTCAACAATGTCATCTTTTCTTTGTGTACATTTGTCTTGATATGGGCAGCAAGGTGGCACAGTAGATAGAGTGCTGGACTTGAAAACAGGAAGACTTGTCCTCCTGAGTTCAAATCTGGCCTTGGACACTTACTAGCTATGTGAGCCTGTTAAGTGACCAAGTCACTTAACCTTGTTTGCCTCAGTTTCTTCATCTGTGAAATGAGCTGGAGAAGGAAATGACAAACCACTTCAGTATCTGCCAAGAAAACCCCAAATGGGGTCATCAAGAGTTGGACACAACTGAACAACAACAATTTGTCTAGATAGATCTTTTGATTTCCTACATCATTTCTTTTCTGATCTTTAAGTCAACCTCCCCAGTTTGTAGTGTCCTCTACTGCTTGAAATGATGTAGTTTTACTTTTTATAGAGAGGCAACTGACTTAGGGGGATAGAAAGGAATAGAAAGTTGGCTTCTCATACTGGAACACTTGAGTTCAAGCCCAATCTCTGAAATAAACCAGTTGTGTTACTCTGGGCAAGTAATTTACCTTCCCAAAGCCCTGGGCATTCTCTCTAAGAACATACATTGTAGAGAAAGTGTTCACTTGTGCTGGTAAAGGGAGTTCATTACTGAGAATGCTTTATGCCAGTAAAATCATGGGACCAGTTTATAATTCTACTTTGTATTTACTTCTCTGCACACGTTTTGTCCATCTCCTCCCCAGTATAATACTAGGGCAGGAACTGCTCCATTTTTATATCTGTAAGTCCCAGGCCTAGATAATTAATAAATGCTTGTTGAAGTATTGAATTGAAAATTGTTTTGATATATACATATGCTCTCCTCAATTGATTGGACCCAGATGCAATGGTAGCCTTCATCCAGAGCAATCCTTTCTAAAACATAATAGGACATAGAGCACAGACAACCATTGCAAAACTCTTTGATGGGATGGAAGCAGGCAAGCCTGGAGTCAAATATGGAGAGGAGGAAGCAATTCAATGTCTATCTTCTCAGGACATAAATCCCTACAATATTTAGGGATCGATATGTGGATGGCACTGTGAAGATCATCTATATCTCTTAAATGTAGTGAAGAGCAACAGAATGGCTTTAACAAATGCTGATTTAATAGCTTCCCTTGTTCCTCTGGTTAGTGTGTAAGTAGGAGCCAGGCTGTTGGCTGTTTTTGATATAAAGTCGTCCACCAGGAGGTGATCAAGCTGGAAAGATCTCTGCATATAACAAAGAGAATAAGCTATGACTAGCCAGCAGATGGCTGTTTTACAGCCTTTCCAACTTGATCTAAAAGCATGCATGGCACATCATCTGTGAACTAAGAAACATCTTCACATGTGGGCTTGCTGCCAATCACCTGGTTTTGATTTTGCTGCAGAATAAAATGAAGCAATTACCTTCCTGTTGCTAAAACAGATTTCTCCTTGATTCTTTTTACATGTTCCTTCTTATCCCTCTCTCAGCAACTTTTGAACCCCATGGTAATAAGTTTGGGGTTTTTTTTTGTTTTGTTTTCTTTTGTTTTTTCACTCACCAACACATTCCAAAATGTTTTATAAATTAGGAAAACTCTGAAGACTCTGAAACTGTAAAGGCCATTTATATACTGTTCTATCATCTCCTCAAAACTAAGTTGGCAGAATCTTATCAAATAACACAGCCAGCTAAACACAAAAAGCAAACTCTTCCTCTCTTTCTCAGGTTGCCTTATTTACATTGCCTTCCACTTTTCCTGTGTTCTATTCCTGTTGACACTACGCCTAAGTTTTATTTCTGTTTTCAGGAACAAATAAATCATTTTTACTTTAACACTGTAGCAAAGAAATATCTTTACTCTGTTTTTGCAACTGATGTTTTTACTTTATTTCTGTCACGAGGCTAGCTTTTTTTCTTTCTTTTTAGGCTTTCATTTATGGTTCTTATACTCTTTCCCTACTCCCTCCCCTTAACCTCAAGAAGCAGCTTAGCATAGGAGATAAGAGCACAGGATATCGACTCTGGAAAATTGCCCCAGTGGAAAAAGGATTGGAATTGGAATTAAGGGACCCAGGTTCAAATTTTGCCTCTGAGTTTTAAAATAAGGGAATTATAACCTCTATGGACTCCCCCACCCCCCACCCCCCACAGCTGGAGTCAGTAAGACTCATCTTCCTGAGTTTAAATCTGTCTTCAGACACTTACTATGTGACTGTGGGCAAGTCACTTAACCCTGTTTGCCTCAGTTTCCTTATCTGTGAAATGAGCTGGAGAAGGAAATGACAAACTACTCCAGTACCTTTGTCAAGCAAACCCCAAATGGGGTCACAAAGAGTTGGACATGACTGAACAACAAAGTCATCTTAAAAAAAGATTACACTTATTAGCTGTGTAACCTTGGGCAAGTCACTTAACCCCGATCACCTGTAGCATTTTACATCCCATTTGATTCTCATAACAGCCCTGTGAGATAAGTGGCACAACTGTGTTGTAAGACTGTAAGACTACAACTGTAAGATTCTATACCCTCAGCCGTCCATTGCTTCTTCTGTAAAATGAGGAGACTAGACAAGATGTCTTCTAAGGCCCCTTCCAGTTCTGATCCTAGAATCCCATCATTATCCTCATATTAGATATGAGGAAACTAAGCCTCAGAGATAGTTAAGTGATTTACCCAAGGACTACTACAAGGTAAGCAGCAGAATCTCAACTTAAATCCACATCTTTTGAATCAAAATCCAATATTCATTCCACCGTATCACAGGTAGCCTTTCCAAGCACCAAACCTCAGAGCCATTGCA